>NC_051185.1:65948820-66693681 GCF_013339695.2 Rhipicephalus sanguineus | reverse complement strand
CGGTCGTAAGGGCCTCGGTGGGAGGAGACCGAGAAGAGCGGGTGGGGGAGCGCTGCAGGGAACACCCCCTTCCTCACCCCCCCACCCCCCCCCCCCCGCACTTCTATAACACTGTGCTGCATATGATCATGAGGTTTTCACAATACTGAATAGCATAACTAGATACCAGATAAACATTGGGCTCATAGTAACCTGTAAAGCGTGCTATGTTTGTAGCTCGCGAGCTTAAGGTGAAGCTAGAAGCATAGGAGCAGATGTGATGGCAGGGCACATCGTTCGAATCTGCCGGAGAAAACTTTCATTAACTCAGTAGAGAGAGAGAGAGATAGAGGGAGATACAAGAAAGAAGGCAGGGAGGTTAACTGGAATTACATCTGGTTTTGCTACCCTGCACTAAAAGAGAGGGGCCGAGAAAGATGTAAAAGAAAAGCAGAGAGATGTAGGTAGGCGAGAGGAGTAGGTAAGAATTGGAGACGACGAAAGAAAGAAAGAAAGAAAGAAAGAAAGAAAGAAAGAAAGAAAGAAAGAAAGAAAGAAAGAAAGAAAGAAAGAAAGAAAGAAAGAAAGAAAGAAAGAAAGAAAGAAAGAAAGAAAGAAAGAAAGAAAGGAAAGATCAGGGAAATCGAGAACAGCAACTACGTTTCTAGAATGCGAGGAAAAGGTAATAAAAAGACATTAGCAACTAATTAAGAAAAATGAATTTAAGTGAGAGGCATCAGTTAGAAAACAAAAAGGAACTTATGTTCTGAGCATTGAGAGCATCTCGAGTTCTCGCGAGTTAGAAAATGTCTTTCGCGTCATTTTGCAGAGGCCACATTCTCTTATTGGTGGTGCAGTTACATAACGACGCTGGCTCCCACAATAAGCCGGTCAATGAACGGCCGACGTCGCTTCTACAGTCCCCTAATAACGCCCATAGAAAAGCCTGTACATTCGTTCTTCAGACCATCTTGATATTACGGCAGCAAGGATAGAAAACAGTCCGACGAACCACGTGATATAAGGTAGAGGATAAGCTACAAATTCAAAAGCAAGAGATGGAGCTGAGCCCCGTCAAAAAAAAATAGCAAGACGATTTCTCAACTGTCCGCAGCTGCCCTCTGTACCCGGATCAGTGTTTGCACGATGAGTTTCCATTATGAAGTTTGATAAGGCATGTAGCAGTACTGACACATCGTATGTTGCCGCTCTCAAGTATATTTGTTATCACAGGCTTTTCAAGCAGTTCTATACTGTTACCGCATCGTCAATACAGCTTATCTAATGCGGTTCTACATCACAGGAGCCAAACAAGTGCTATAAATAACGGAATTCTCTTCGCCATTCTTTAACCAACCTTTCAGTGACACCGTCAAGTGGCTTCTAAGATACGTTCAGCATGTACTCTCTCGCACTTTCATATCAGCAAACTCGATGTTGCATAGCCTTATATTTTTATCGCAAGAAGTACAACGCGAGTTTAGGGCAAATTCAAGCCCACCCACATGCGTGCTCAATTAAATCGCGCACGAGGTAAATTGATCCTTCCCTCTTATCAGCGCTCGTATCGCTTCGATGCTCGCGCAACCACGAGTATGAGATATCGTTCGGGATAATGAAGTGGCGCTCTCAACAGCTTAATGAAGAGCAAGCTTAAACAAAAAAAAAATAATAACGATGCTAGAGCGAGATTGATTTAGGCACCTTGCAGTCGATGCTAAAGCCACTTGCGTCACGCATCTTGGTATAGTTTGACAAGTGCGCCACGAAGGCCTGGTGATAATTGAAAATTTTCTAATCTGCCTCAGCGAGCGGCGCGTGCTCGTTTCATAACGCGTTCTTCTCTACTCATCGATAGGCACGTACACAGTGGCTGTACAAACACTGATTACGAAACTTAGCAACAATACCCCCCCCCCCCCCTTTCAGGAGCGAACAGCTATGAAGGATTCTTAAGCGGTATGAGCGGTATGTCCTTTTTTTCTAAATTCTCACGCTGCTAAGGCGTGGTCTGCCGTTCTCTAATTAATTGCGCAGAAAAACCGCCACCGCGCAACCCACCTTAACAACAAACCACGCTGGTCGTTCTAAAAACAAGGTCAAGAACAAAGCTTCCCAAGGAAGGGAGCGTTAAGGAATCGGCGGGCTGACAAAGAATATGAAAAAAGAAACTGTAGAAGAAAACCTTCGCGTAAATTGAGAAGCAAACGGCGAAGCGAAAAGAACGAAGTACATCAAAGAAGCGTGTGAAACAGCTAAAACCGTTAAAAGAGGGAAAAAGGGGAAATAATCAGTCGACCAAAGCAAGGGAACCGAAACGAAAAAAAAATAAAGGAAGCGTCGACGCGTCCCCGAGCTCATGCCCGTGAGAGGAGTGTGCCAAGCGCTCAAAAGGCCAAGTACAAAAGCAAAAAAACGCGGAACGCGAACTCGAAGCACACAGATGCAAAATGAGACAGCAAAAAAAGGAGGGAGAGCAAAGCACTGGACCGGGAATGAAACGAACAAACGCTGAAACCGAGGAGGCAGGCCGCTAGGGAGAGGCGCCAGGCGTGAGCTTGGAACGAGAACAAAAAAAAAACAAAAGAGGGAAGAGTGAGAACGGAAAGGCGCGCAGACTCTCTCGTTGAAACCGAGGCGCCCGGCAGAGGTTTCCACCAGCGTCCTCCTTCGCTTCCTTGCCTCACGTTCACCGCCCCACAAAAAAAAAAGAAAGAAAGAAAGCGAGGTCTCGGCCGAATCGGAAGGGAGCAAGAAAATGAAAAAAAAGGAGGGGAAGTAGAAATCGCGTAATACGAAAAGGAGAAGTAAAGAAAGAAAGGAAGAAAAAGGTGGCGGTGTTGGAGACGAGGAAAGGCCCCTGCGAAGCGAGAGAGCCAGCAACAAAACCGAGAGCGCGAAAGGGACGCGGTGGGAGAAACAGCGGCGCGCGTTCCCTGCGGCGCGCTTCCCGAACGACAAGAGGGAGTAAAAGGGAGAGAGTGTCGAACAAAAAAAAGAAGGAAAAGCGCGATATATAAAGGAGGACTCGCCAGGAAAACGCGCTACGCGCCGCCAGCGTTGGCGGCGTCAACGCGAACCCAGCAATAAAAAAAAGGGAAGAGGGAGAGACAGGGGGAGAAGCGATAAGGTGGGGAAGAGAAGGGCGAAGAAGCGACGCGCGTTCGTTCTAGGGATGCGAAGGGAGAGAAAAGGGGAAACAGGGAGCAGTGGGGGGAGGGGAGCAAAGGGTCACGTGAGGCCCATCTAAAAGCACGTGCGCCGTGACGTCGCGGGCCACGTCACGGACGTGACCCCGCCCACCAGGCAGGGCGTTCCGCGCCGGCCGCTGGCCGGGGGCCGAACTTTGGCGAGTCTGTGGCACGGGCTCGTCGGCGAAGGGTGTCCCGCGTGAACGCTTGCCGAGGAAAGCGCGGCTCTGGGCCGCTGCCTGTTGTAACGACTGGCGAGGCGCATACCTCTTCTCTCGACTCGGCCGTGTGCTTTTTGAAGGCAGCGTGCGCGCGCCACGCGCCGAGGCGGGCGCGTGGTCATGCGTGACTCGCGGTGAAGTGTGTTGCATTGTTTTCCGTTTATGTTTTATTTCTTTTCTTTCTCACTACCCACGTGTTTTACGCGCAGTGTGTGAGTGACCGCTTCGTGGTGTGACTCGACGTTTTTCTTCGTGAGTGCGTGACGAACGGATTGTGGACCGTGACGCTTACGTTTTCGTTGGTGTTTCGGGCACGACGGTCCGTGCCCGGTGTGACGATTCGCTGCCCCAACCTGTACAGACCGATTCCACGGCGGTGAAAGAGAAAAGAAAGCGACGCAGAGTGCAGCGGCTCGCTCTTCTTCCGCCACGGCTGGGCGCGTGGTCACGGGCTGACCGCGGCTCGCGTCGCGGTCGGTGTGATGGCGTCACGAAGGTGAGTTTGAAGCCGCCACTGGGCGTGTCAATCAGTCTTTCCCCTTCCCTATTCGCTGGCCGCTTTCCAATAGTCATCGAAACACTGCTACACGGAGGAATCGGTACAATGTCATTAGTGTAAAAGCGTGGTCACTGGCGCGGGGCACGTAGCATTGGACAGAATAGTTCGTCCGCCGGTCAACAGTTGGTTAGAGGCGACCTGTTCACGCCACACAGGCGCACGTGACTGACAGGTCCTGAAGGGTACAGTCGCGAATTCTCCCGTGGAGGATCTTTCGGGTTTTGTACATTTCACAGTTATGTATGTCGAGCCATAAAAATTGTCGCATTATCACGAAGTGCGTTCGCGCAGCGACACGAAAAACGACACAATGTGCAGTCCATTCACATGACACCATGTTTCACGTAAAATGTAGTCGCAAGAACACCGCATGTGTTGAAAATAACACTATAACGTCTAGTCAGGTAACAACACTGAAATTGGCAAAGTCCAGTCACACTACACATAACGTCCAGTCACGTAATGACACTGAAATTGGCGCAGTGAAAACAACGTATGATTGAGAAAAAGACCAGTTATGCATGCTAAGCTACGTATGCCAATCAGAGGCAAATCTCTGTGGCATTATAGCGCACAACTCCATTTGGAAGAACAAACCGAAAATATTTTATTAAGTGACCACCGTGTTAAAAATTACTCTAGTACGACAGTGTTCCATCACTGAACGTTTAAAATTCGCAAACTTATTATTACAAACATTTCCACAATATGATCATTGCTACATTGTTTTTTTTTGCGAGAAAAGCATTACCATTTAAATATTACTTGTTACACCTTCTCTCTTTTTTAGAAATTAAACTTACCTAAAACTATCAATACAGATTAACCCGACAGCAACTCGTAACTTTTATCAATTCCGTTTTCAACTTGCAGGCTGCGCCTACACATATACAATGAGCAGCACGGTACAATAATCAGTTACAAATGTTCGTGAAAGCGAAACCAAAGTTAACAACAACATCAGTCTTTAATGATGTTTTAGGATTCAGAATATTAAAAAATCATGGGACGATACGACGTCTTGTGGCTTAAATTTGAACGCGTTGGTGAGTAGGCGAGAATTGTCGATAAACATATTGAGAAAAAATTCCGCATATTGACAGTACATTCCAGCCCATATAATGTAGTGCACTCTCTTTTTTCTTTCCAACCACGAGTGACGACGACGCGCCGTCCTTGCATAAATGTCGTAAGAGGTTATTGACACTGACGGCCAAAGGGGGACGTCGCAATCGCACCGAGCCTTACATATGCCCCTCTCGCCGGCATGGTGTAATTATTACTCTTCAGTGTTCGAGTAACTGCATAGGATCATTTTTTGCCGTGGTCACAAAAGCTCGCTTATCTATCACACATTCTAAAACAACTCAAGAGAACTAGCTTGTTTCATCTTGCGCTTGGTCGCGTTTGACGACCGTTCAATTCCCGTAGTTCTTTAAACTAGAGAAACGACCATCGCCTATCGACGTAACGCCGCCGGCAGTATATCGAAAAAGGTGAGTGGACCTTCACGCGTGTCACCACCTTCCTCACGTGTACACGAAACTCATTTACACAACCAGCTGTCGACGTTACAAAAGTATCTATGTTACGCTTACCCTTGTCGCTAATGTTCTGACTTCGGTTTCCACAGACAGTGCCTTTGTAACTTGTTTTGACGTTTCCTTGGGTAACGGGCACAACACTCCTTTTATATCATCTACCTTTTTTACGCATACATGTAGTCTTATTATGAAATAATGCATACATGTAGATTTACGCATACATGTTGTTTTATAATGAAATAAAACTTCGCACGTACTCGACAAAAGTTAGGGGGGCTTGATTCTTTAGGCGGCGCAGCAAACAACTTACCACACAGAACGTGCATACCTACGTAAGTGCGAAGCCCTTCGTGTCGGATTGATATCCCGAGTTTTCCAAACTCTTTGTCCATCTCAGCTATTTATTCTCGCTAGATCTGTAAAAGCACCTTCCAACTAGTGTGCCCCATTACACTATCTCTAGCTTAATCACCTTTATGGCTCTCGCTGCATGCTAAGCGGCATCAAGTTGTGACAGCGCATCTGACAAATAAAAAATTGCTGAGAAAACAAACGTTGCACCGCCTTCAAACGCTCTGGGAAGCACTAGGCAGCGGGGCATAAAAGATTCTTTTGAGTGTACCAACTAGTTCAAACATCAGTTATCCTGTATTGATCATCTAAGCGGCCAACGTGTTACACGTTTCCAATTCTTCCGATTTTCGCAATTCATTCATGTCTACAATTCTTGCAATTTTTACAATTCTTCCAAATTTACATTTCTTGCATTTTTTGCAGCCTACACATGTTAAAATGAGCCCCTAAAGATTACCGTGAAGTTGAGCGGAACATTTTGAAAGCGATAATTTTGTAAAACAGAAGCGCCCCTGAGCACCATTTACAGCAACAAATTCTTCTGCACGTTGGTACGCATCAAGATTTGACCCGAAAATCAGAAAAAAAATTATATGTGCTAAGCGGAAAATGTACCTTTTCGTATAAACATGTCGGTGACCAGGCGTGTATCATTTCATTCAATGCTCGTTCGAAGACCTGTGGTCAAGTCCCACTGGCCATCCCTTGGCGTAACCGCCTCTCCGTCCTTCCGTACGAGTTACTGTGTCAATGTAACCGGAGAAAATTGTACAAAAATAGGTTATACCACACCTAAAGGCCTGGCAGCTTCTGCGGTAAGGCCCGAAATTGATGGCTAAATTCACAAGGAGCATAATGTATCCATCCTTAAAAGCAGTACATGTAACTACACACACACTCATCCATAGCAAAGCTTTAGCTTGAGCCAGTTGGCCATGAATACTTATGGAAACACCTAGGCGCGAGGCAGACGGGGAAGAAGACTGTCCACTGTGTTCTTTCCCGAATACTGTGTTCTTCGTCCTTGTCCACTTCGCGCCTGGTTGCTTCCATAAACTCATACATTCACAGTGAAATCATGCAAAAGGTTTCCAGGCCTGCACCACAGTCCTCATCTCGTACCCAACCACACCATCAGGCTGACAAAAATGTACAGGTTGTGATGACTCCTACAGTCCTTCTCTCCCCCCCCCCCCACACACACACTTTGGTTATTTCTCGCCAATTATATGCACGCGCTTTAAGTTATGTTGCAGGAACCATGTGGGTGTGTGAAAAATAGCTATTCCAGTTATAAAAACTGCATTTGTAAGCAGCTGAGAAAGCACAAAAGTTATGTTCCAGTACCTGCTTACGTCACTCCTATTATATGAGTCTTCATTCGATTTTCGCACCATGTCTATTTGCGAGCCAACGATGAACCAATAGAAACTCGACTGGCAACACAGCTTTATGGCTTATGCGAAGGCTTCACAACTACTTGAAAAAGGCCGACAAAAACAGACGTGTATTTGTCCTTGAATACACACATTGTCATGGAAGTTTAGCGGTTTATCGCTACCTAGAGAATAATTTGTCTTCTGCAACCTTCGTTAAGTTGCATATACTTCGGGAAATTGGCACAAATTCAAGATTTCTCGACATGGTAAGTCGAAGAGCGTGTCCACCACTGGGCGAAAAAATACCCGTTATGCTGGCATCCCAAAGCCAAAGGGCGTGAGAATTTGTAGGGGGTTAGAAACTAATTGAGAACAGGAGTGAACTCTTCGTGACTTGCGTTAGGCTTTCCTTTTTGAGGCAATTAATATCGTCTTTGGGTTGCTAAGAGCACGTGCAGACTGCCTGGCCAAAAAGAGTCCGAATTTTCATTGTCCATTTCTTAAGGCGGGAACACGTGTTTATTTGCTTTCTTTCTTCTTTTCTTGTCGCTATGTAACAAACGTCTTTTTTGTTTTTGTTCTTTTTCGCGCAGGCTTTGCAGCTTTCACAGAGGCTTAACAATACATTCCAAACAAGACAAATAATAAAGATAGCACACCACCCGCGACATGTCTTTTTACAAGCGTACGTTTGAAAAGCAACATTGCATGCAGTCATCTGGCCCTTAGTAACTTATCAATTAACTATAGCACTTTCCTGCCCAACAACGAAAGACATTATTCATGAATAGGCAGTCAATATATAGAATCACTAACCATCAACTATGACATTTGATTTATTGGGAAATCAAAATCCTGCTTGGGAACGATAAAAAGAAACGTCCCACCAGAAACGCAGCCAACCTTGCGCGTATTCAACTCGTTACCTATTTGCAACTCAATTTTACACAATTAAATAAACATTTTTTTTCATGTTTCATGACATCGTTCAACAATTTTCGACAAATTCCAAGGCGCATTCAGAACCGTGCGTGACAAATGGTCATTGTAGCTCTTACTGTTCACTATAAAACCAAACGGTGTGCGGCTTTTCAGTCATCTAATGCGTTTTCACTTTTTTTTGAGCACGCTATGCGAATGAGTTGCCACGGTAACGTGACGCCATTTGTGGAATAAAGTCCGCAGTCGCGTTGCCAGCTCAACAGGTACCGCTATAGACAGCCCGAATTCCTAAAACGTGTAGGTGCAGTTCTTCTTCCAAATGTCGTATAGTTTCGAGGTAATCAACACGACGGAATATCATAGTTTTGGATATCGACTTCTTTGACAAAACACAGCAAGTAATTCGTAGACCAAAATAAGCTAAGACAGATTGCATGCAGCCGATATGCAGCCGCAGGCTCGCAGGCTTAGCACAGTTACGCCACTGGCGCCACATGCCAATTTGCGAGCACTGCTTAAACTAAAAACGCTCGCTAGGTTGCTAGGTTACGTGAACGAGAACCTTGTAGTTAAGCTCATTAGCACGGCCACCGACTCCGAGCCTTGGAGTCTTCGCGACAGACATTCTACGGTAGTTTTCCGGAGAAACTAGTGGTTAATGAGGTGCCTATGAAAGCTTGTGGGAGAAAGTAAGCCAGAGTGTGGAATTTGTAATGCTAGTACTGGGACGTAGTATAATAAACTAACACATTGCCTGAAGAGGTGTGTTTTACAAGAATATACCAAAGTTAGAAGCACAGCTATATTTCGAAGTGAACGGAGAACTTTAATATAATAATTGTTCGGGTTTTACGTCCCTAAATCACGATATGATTATGAGAGATGCCGTAGTGGAGGGCTCCGGAAATCTCACCCACCCGGATTTCTTTAACGTGCACCTAAATCTAAGCACAAGGGCCTCTAGCATTCTGCCTCCATCGAAATGCGGCCGCCGCGGCCGGCATTCGATCCTGCGACCTTTGGTTCAGCAGTCGAGCTAGATCGCCGCGACGGGTTGCACGGAGAACTTTAGGAATCAATAAATTCGATCTGTAACTCAATGTCGAATAATATTGGATAGCGAACGAGTACGCCGTCTAGGAGTCGAAAAGTCTTGTCGGCTTCTTCTAGTCTTGGGGCACATTCATTCTACCCTTGGCTTTAAGGCCGAACATTTTTAAGGTTGCTTGATAGCGAACGCAAGGCGGCGAGTGAAGCAGTACAGAGCGCCCACTGATGTCCTCACGTTGCTTTTGTTTCCGAGAGTAATATTTATAAGCAGCCGCGATGTTAGAAAGGTACCAAAGTAACAGATAGTAGTTATGGCACAGTAACAAGGCCAATAACCGGAAGAACATCCGGTTGCCCATCACATCCGTTTAGTTGGCAACAGTGCTTGAGAAAAAATGTCTGGAAACTATGACATATACTAAGAAAGGGCAAACAAGCAGCCTTGAAAACGAACTGTGTTGTTGTTGTTGCCCTCGTCCAGAGTGCTGGCGCAGCAACTATAGCTGAACATCTCTATAACGAACACCAATATAGCGAATTATCGGTTATAGCTAACTAAGCACGAACTTTCGTTGGTCCCGCTTCAATTCAGTGGCATTTATTCGCTTTATAACGAAACCTAAAAGGCGAGAGGCACCGCGATATCGGCTGTAACGAAAGAACAATTAGTTCGCGCAAGGCTCAAAACCCAGAAAGTATCATAAAATCTAAAACAAATATTGAAACAGGAACAATTTTTATGATTGATTGAAAAAAAGCTTGCAGAAATTTTCGTCATCCGGATTCAAAAAAAAGCGCATTTGACTGGTTACGCCATCAGATAAACCAAGGTTTTAAATACCACAATGTGTAGGCAAGAATTACCAGCTACATTTTTCTTCTGGCGTCACTTTGTCTTCACTTTAAAGGGAAGGTTACGTATTTTTTATATATTTACAATACTGCTTGCGAGACGTAGAAGAAACGCTACGCCACTTTTGTGTGGTAATAGAAGCTATATCACTCATTTAGAGCCAAAGAAAAAGAAACGCGAATATTGTGGAATTTGCTTGCTTTTTGCTTGTCTGACGCTGCCCTCGTTGAGACTCCAAGAAGCGTTATCGACGCACGTCACGCGCACGTGTGTTAGCGCCATGGCATAAGACTCGGCAGCCTACTCATGTGCGTTACCGGGGAAAATGACTCTCTCCACAAAACGTCTTAAACCTTCCGTGCAGAGTTTATCCCAATTTATGCGGTGTTATAATCATAATTTTCAGAAAAATAATAATTGATTTGTGTATAACAGCGATGCAGACAGCATAAGTTCAATTCTCATTAGCTTGAGCAGGAAAAATATAAAGCAACACCGTTGGCCAGTAAAGAGAACACATGAATATATTGCCAGCCGGCAGCTCTCGGATGTGGAACGCCGCCGTTACTCTTCCGAGCTTGAGTGTCTGGCAGTCATATGGGCAGTAGAGAAATTTCGCCCATACCTAAATGGTCGTCACTTTACCGTAGTGACAGATAACAGTGCACTGGTTTTGTTACAATCGTCAAACCACTTGACCTTAAAATTGGCACGGTGGTCGCTGAAGCTGCAGCAGTACGACTTCACAGCAGTACAACGAAGTGGAGTCACGCATAAGGACGCCGACTTTCTGTCTCGCTATCCTGTGTCAGTAACCGCCGTGGAAGACTTAAAAGCTGCAGAAAACAGTGATCGTGAGCTCAGATCAGTAATTGACGTTTTTTTGCGTTGGCAGGTCGTGTCAATCGAGATCACATTCCACATGGCTTACGCAATGCTATAAAGTGGAAGATGGTCTACTCTTACACGTTAGGGGATCACGATTGGGCTCATCTTTCTGGCTGCCTGTGGTACCACGAACCCGCCGGTCGCACGTCTTGAACACGCTTCACAACGCCTCTACTGCTGGTTACCTAGGTTACGCCAAAACATTGGCTCGAGTCTCCGAACGCTTCTGGTGGCGTAACATGAAAGCTGACGTGACAGCTCATGTGGCAGCTTGCACAACTCGCCAGTATCGTAAGGTTTCCAAGACTTGTTACAAGCCTCCCGCCCAGAGTTTTGAACCCCCAAGTTCACCGTTCGAGGTAGTAGGCATAGCTCATGTGGGGCCCTTTCCAAAGACACGATGTGGTAATAAATACCTCCTTGTGGCGGTTGACCACATAACCAAGTGGGTCGAAGCCGAGGCAGCGCCGAACACTTCTGCACATCACGCGGTGCATTTCGTGAAACGGAACCTATAGATTCACGTCACGACGCTCCGAAGCGCTTGCTCACAGACCGAAGCAGTTGCTTTAGGTCACGGGAACTTGAAACCGCCCTCAGGACATGCGGCATAGAACACGCCACAACCTCGGTGAACAACCCACAGTGTAACGGACTTGTCGAGCGGACCAACCACACTCTTAGCGAAATCCTCACGTGTTATGTCAACGCTTCGCATAGAAACTGGGACCGCCATCTTCCCGATGCACTCTTTGCCATCAACACGGCCAAACAAGAAGCGACGCAGGAGACCCCATTTCCCCTTGTGTACGAGAAAACTCCCTCAATTCCTGTGGACTGCGAGCTCGGCGTGTCGAAGAGTCGCGGTGCTGATCCTCCCGAAGTAATGAAGCAGCAACGTCTCGACGCTAGGCAACGTTTGCTCGACTCCAATGCACGGACTCGAGCAGGGAACGCGAAGAACTCTCGCCGTTTACTGTCTTATAATCCGGACGACCTTGTTTTAGTTAGGCGTGTAGTTCGCCTACCTGGCCGTGCTGCAAAGTTTATGCCGCGCTTTCGCGGACCATTCCGCGTCGTCCGTCGTTTGGTACCCGTTACGTGCCGACTAGAGAACTTACATCAACATCGCCAAGGGGCACCCTATGTGTTCCCTGAACATGCGTCGAATTTGAAACGGTTTGTCTGCTGACACTAGCGCCTCCGCTGCCATCAAATGTAACGGAGCACTCTTCACAAATCGCAAAAGCACACTAAACAGTTCTCTAATCTGGCGGTCATTGCTTCCAGGGTCCCCGTTTCACACACTTCTTCTCCGTCTTCGATCTCCAGCCCGTGTTCCACTAGAGATCGCCTTACCCCATAATAACACACACACACACACACACACACACACACACACACACACACACACACACACACACACACACACACACACACACACACATATATATGTATGTGTATATATATATATATATATATATATATATGTGTGTGTGTGTGTGTGTGTGTGTGTGTGTGTGTGTGTGTGTGTGTGTGTGTGTGTGTGTGTGTGTGTGTGTGTGTGTGTGTGTCCCAGCTATCACGCAGCACGATTTAAAAAAAGAGGAACGGCGTTACGCGAAGCAAACGTACTGCATATTGCTCCTAGTACACTGGAGTAGACACTGCTATTTTTTTCGTTAATGAGGTTTAATTAATTAGTCATAACTATATTTGTAACTCGACAAGTACTCACCTAATTGTCAAAATGTCAATGAGGCGTATGTAGGCATGTTCAAAGTACATCTAACTGTGCAAATTTTAACAACGTAACAATTACGTGCTCATTTTTTCCAGTTGATAAAGAAAGCCCACGAAATATGAAAAATAACATGTGACTACGCTTCCACCCGCAAAGGAAGCCTGCGCCCTCAAATAAGCTTACTGCGAACAACCGCTTTGCCTGTTGTCCGTTCCGCATTTTGGCAGCGTTCCGCATTTTGCAAGGGTACAGGTCGGATGCCAACGGTATGCGCGCAATTTCGCTGGGATTCATTCCGTTCGATAGTACGCCACAATCATCCACATCTCACGGCCGACTGTTCTCAATGATAACGCGGCAGGTGTTCTGATTACGGCCTGACTTTGTAAAACCAAGCGGTGCGTTTCTTAGGCCGGGGAGTGGCAGATAGGGCGATGCGTTTTTTTTTTCTTTTCTGCATTTTTTCCTTGATTCTGTCTACCTCATAGGGAGCCTGTTTGAGGGCACTGGTTCCCGACGCGCGCAACAGTCTAGTCACGTGTCACTTTTCGTATTTCGCGGGCTTTCTTGATCAAGCGGGAAAAATGAGCGCGCAATTAGCACGTTGTTGAAAGTAGCGCAGTTAGATGCCATTTGAACATGCCTACATACGCCTCATTGACATTTTGACAATTAGGTGAGTACTTGTCGAGTCACAAATATAATTATGATTACTTAATTAAACCTCATTAACGAAAAAAATAGCAGTGGCTACTCCAGCGCACTAGGAACAATATGCAGTAGGTTTGCTTCGCGTAACACCGTTCCTCTTTTTTTAAATCGTGCTGCGTGATAGCTGGGACACCATATATATATATATATATATATATATATATATATATATATATATATATATATATATATATACAGGCACGTAGCCAGGATTTTTTTTCGGGGGGGGCCCAAGGCCTAATTGTTCGAAAGAAAGTATTTCCATGGCAAATATAAAACAAAAGTTGCCCGGGAAAATAGAAGGCCGGACGAATTTCGGGGGGGGGCCGGCCCCCCCTCCCCCCCCCCCCCCTTACCTACGTGCCTGTATATATATATATATATTTGTCACAATATAAAACTACGGCGAAGAAAGAATATGGCTACGGGAGTTCAAACCATGGCGTGTCGGTCAAACAGGGAACAGATTTGCCTGGCTTTACCCGTGTGGTCCCAAAAGAGTTCTCAGACTTCGAGAATTGATTGCTTTAAAAAAATTGTGATCGTTGCTATGACAAAAATTTCGCAATCAGTAAATGCCGCAGCACCCAGGCAATAATTACCTTGCTGTGTTTTCAAAAGTGGTCATTCTTACATATTTAGGGTGGAAATAAAGCTTGTTGTGACTTCCTTTTCTTCGTCATTCGTCTACAGATGACCAAACATCATCATTATGGATGCTCCTCACGAGCTGACGCGTGCTCACGTGGCAGCGCTGGCTCGCCCTCTTTTTTTCTTTTGTTTCTAGTTCCATTAAAGCGGTTCATCTTGCAAGACGTGTTTTTGGCTCGATGTTAACCGCGCCGCAGTTGGAAGGCTTAGAGGTCCAACACATGGTGCCGAAAACCCGGGACCTTTAGACACCGCTGACATCATCGACGCACGGAGCCGCGACAGCTAAGAAGACGCGGCGCCTGCGACCTCGGCGAGATTCCCCGACTGCGTGCGACAGAATGGAACGACAGCTTAGAAGACGCAAAAGCCTGCGGTCTCAACTCGATGTCCTGTTGGCCGAGGCGGAAGGCAACTTGCGAGAGAATCGAGAGGTCACGAAAGCTACTGTAAGTGTACTCCTCGATCGAATCAGCTCCTTTTACGGACAGATAGAAAAAGTTGATGAGGCGATTTTTAAAGAGACGCCAGACGACCTGTTAGACAGCGAGACGTTAGACGCTGGAAAATACCGTGACAAGGTTGTTACCCTGACAGCGAACCTACGCGTCAAACTGAATGAATGCCCTACTAACGTTCACCCGTTACCTTCCGGCAAGAGCAAGCTTCCGCAGCTAGAACTACTAAAATTTGACGGGAACCGCAGACAGTGGCCGCGATTTTGGACCCAGTTTACATCAGCAGTTCACGACAACAGCGAGCTGAGCACAGCTGACAAGTTCAACTACTTGAGCAGTCTGGTGACCGGAGCAGCCGCCTCAGCTATATCGGGATTGCAAGCTACGGAAGAGTGCTATGCAGACGCCATTGAAATTTTAAAGAAACGTTTTGGAGATGAACAGATCATCGTTCAAGATCATCTACAAGGTTTGCTGGATCTCAAACCAGTGTCATCATCAGCAGACGTCCATCAGCTGAGGAAACTGTACGACAAAGTACAGGTTCATATTCGAAGCCTCAAGGCGCTTGGCACGAACTCGACAACTTATTGCACCATGCTGCGAGAAATCCTGCTAAGAGTTCTCCCGACTGACATGGTACTTCGGTTTCATGAGGCGCGCAAGGCATCATCATCAGCTGCAGCTTCTTCGAATACAGAAGATAACGAGCTTCAAATGCTTTTGGAATTCTTCGACCTTCAACTGACTTGTCGGGAAGCTGTGGCCGAACAAGAGATACACAGAAGTCGTCGCACACCAGAGAAAGGAGGATTAAAGCCCAGCCATCCACGAGACGTTTCCACGACAGCTGCTCTACAAAGCTCAGCTATTGGTCCGCAGAAGTGCCTGTTTTGCCGTTCCGAAAAGCATTCTGCTGAAGTTTGTGATAAAAAGGAGATCAGCCTCTCGCTCAAAAAGGAGATGCTTACCAAAGCCGGAAGATGCTTCCGTTGTCTAAAGCAGGGCCATTTGGCGAAAGATTGCAGAAGCCGGCTGAAATGTGGAAAGTGTGCGAGAAGGCACGCAACATCCGTTTGCGCATCGGAAGAGATCAGAAGCGACAAGGAGAAGGTGCTATCTGCATCGGTCAATCTAATCTCCAAGCAGCCAAGCTCAGTCGTAATGGTGCAGACTCTGACGACCACCATATCAGGAACCAAAACATCTGGTCGCTACCGAGTCCTTTTCGATGGTGGAAGTCAGCGGAGCTTCATTACAACGAAAGCTTCCCAAAGACTTGGGTGCGAAGTAATAGAAGAGGAGACGTTGACCGTAGGCGTGTTCGGTGGTGAAAACGCGCGGAAAACCATGCAGAGGGTGCGAGTATCGATTCTCCCTGCGAAAGAGGAAATTCCGATTTCAATCGATGCGCTGGTAGTGGACACAATATGCAGTGAATGCATTCCGGTACCAGAAGAAAACGTTTTGAGAGAAATGAACAAGATGCAATTGGATACGCAAGCTCTCTCTCTGCAAGGAGTTGAAGACAAACAGGTTGCGGTTCTAATTGGTTCAGACTATTATTGGGATTTAGTAACTGGTACCGTGAAGCCTGTGCACGAAAAGCTGAAAGCTGTCGAGACAAGACTGGGCTGGACTGTTCAAGGCCCGTTGTCTGCTACAACCAAAGTAATACAGAGTACCAGTGTCGTAGTCCTTCGAGCCACGGTGACAGAGCAAGACATCTCGAAACTTCTGACTCGGTTTTGGGATCTTGAAAGTATCGGGATCAAGGCCGAACACGAAGAAACGAAGGTCGCCGATTCAGTGCTGGAAAAATTCGAGAACAACATCAAGAAGAAAGACAATCGGTACGAAGTCGCGCTACCGTGGAAGGAAAGGGTTGACCTGGCAGAGAACTATGCAGTTGCAACCAAACGTCTGCATAGTTTGATGAAAAAACTTGACAAGGACAGCGAGCTCTTGAAAAGATACGATGAGACTATTAGACTGTACCTCGATGAAGGATCTGCTGAAAGAGTACCGGAAACAGAAGAGCATCCACTTGGACCCCTGTATTATATGCCACATCGAGCTGTAATACGAGAGGACCGATCTACTACGAAGGTACGCATCGTATTCGACGCATCCTCTCACGAATCTGGTTCAAAGTCCTTGAATGATAACCTGGAAGCTGGCCTAAATCTAAATCCTGACGTAGTGACCCTACTGCTTCGTTTCCGACGCTACAAGGTAGCGATGAATGCCGATGTCGAGAAGGCGTTCCTACAGATTGGCCTGAGAGAACCAGACAGAGATGCGCTCCGCTTTTTGTGGTTCAAAACTTCCCCACAAGTGAACAGCCCAATGCCGGAAATAGAAGTTTGGAGAATGACTAGAGTGCCCTTCGGAGCTACTTCAAGTCCTTTCTTACTGACTGCTACTTTGAAACACCACTTCAGGTCCGTAGAAACCCTCTATCCTGTGACAGCTCGACGATTGCAAAGCTCCATATATATGGACGATCTTCTGATTGGAGCCGACACAGCTGAAGAAGCTATCCAGATGCACAAAGAAATTATTGAGATCTTCAGGCAAGCTTCCATGAACATTCGCAAGTGGGCCAGCAACGATCCTCTAGTATCTGCCGCCTTCGAACAAGGAATCACTTCACAAGAAAAATCTCTTTGCTCACCTTCTGGACCTCTGAAAGTACTGGGACTTCATTGGAACAAGAAGACGGATACCTTTTCGTTCAAGCCCCAGGATATCCTCCAGTTCATACAGGAGCATCGGATTACAAAACGCTTTGTGCTTCAGGCTGTTGCAAGGATCTACGACCCTTTGGGGTTTCTTTCACCTTTCTTAGTACGGGCGAAAATCTTCTTACAAGATCTATGGAAGGAAAACCTCGACTGGGATGAGACATTGCCACCCAAATTGTCTGCTGTCTGGCTAAATTGGAGCAAGGAGGTAACCATGCTTAGTGACCTCAGTATTCCAAGGTTCCTAGCAGCCGGCGGAGAAGGCCCGTACCAAAAGGCAGCACTCCACATCTTTTCTGATGCAAGCGAGTCGGCATACGGGGCTGCAGCCTACCTTCGTACGGTCGACTACAGTGGCACCGTCCGGACTATGCTACTGATGGCAAAGACCAGAGTTGCGCCGTTAAAGACGGTCACTCTAGCGAGGCTGGAATTGATGGCAGCATTGCTTGCAGCCCGAATATACGCCTACGTCGTGAAGAATTGCGACCTTGGTATTGGTGAAGCAACTTTTTGGTCCGATTCCCAGATTACACTTTGCTGGATTAACAGGGATCCCGTTACCTGGAAGGAGCTTGTGCGGAACCGGACGCAAGAAATCAGAACTTTGACTGAGTATACCAGATGGCGATTTTGTCCTGGAAAAGAAAACCCCGCCGATTTGCTCACTCGAGGCTTGTCTGCACTCAAACTGAGCCAGTCGCAGTTGTGGTGGTTTGGACCTAGATGGCTTGCAATGTCTGATACGTGCTGGCCTGTGTACGGGGGAAGGATTGACATCGAAAACGGAAAGCTCGAGGCAGCTGAGAGAGAACTAAAGGTCAGTACCCATGCTGTTAATACGAGACCATTGCTGCCATCGCTGATTGAAATTGAACGATTCAGCAGCCTCACCAAACTTTTAAGAGTAACGGCATGGGTCTTCCGTTATGCCAAAAGGTTGAAGAAGGAAAAGGATAGGTCTGAGGAGCTGTCTGCTGAGGAAATTCAGCAAGCGGAGTGCTATTTGCTTCGAGAGGAACAGAGAGCTCACTTCGGTAAAGAAGCAGACTGCGTCGCGAACAAGAAACCGCTCCCTCTACAAAACCCACTTGGGTAGTTAAGACTGTTCATAGACGAAAACGGGCTTCTTCGGATACAAGGAAAAGCTCCCAGGGCTGACGACTCGTACGGTTCTCGCCATCCCATCCTCCTACCAAAAGACTCACACCTCAGTACGCTGATAATCAATCATGCTCACGCAAAGGTCTTCCACGGGGGAGTTCGAGACACTCTGACTCAAGTTCGAGAACGATTTTGGATTCTTCAAGCACGACAGTCTGTGAAGAAAACGATAAGACGGTGTGTCATCTGCCAACGCCTACAGAGTAAACCTGTTGAGCAATCTTCACCTTGTATGCCTCAGGATCGTGCTACTCAAGCCCCTCCGTTCCTCGTGAGTGGAGTTGACTTTGCAGGGCCACTATACATCAAAGGGCATCCCCACGAGCGCTCCTACATCGCTCTCTTCACATGCGCGGTGACAAGAGCTGTTCACTTGGAACTGGTTGAAGACTTGACCACAGTGAATTTTCTTTGCGCCCTGCGGAGATTCGTATCACGGCGGGGCCTCTGTCACACTATCTACAGCGACAACGCACGAACATTCGTCAAAGCGTCCAAGGACCTACAGAAGCTTTGGCGAACGATAAGACACCCCGACGTACTCGCCTTCTTTTCCTCCTCGAAGATCCAATGGAAATTCATTTGCCCGAGCGCTCCTTGGTGGGGCGGGTTCTACGAAAGACTCGTTCGTTCTGTAAAAACCTGCTTGAAGAAGATGCTTGGGCGAAGGCTTGTCAGTCGGACAGAGTTAGTTACTCTACTAACAGAAGTGGAGGCCGTGGTGAATTCTCGACCTTTGACTTACGTGTTCAACGACGTGGATGAACCATACCCCCTATCTGCAGCAGATTTTCTCGTTGGAAGGAGACTGACAACGCTACCACATTACGAACTGAAAATCAACACCGAGTCTACCAACGATGCACTGAAGAAACTTTGGAGCAAGCGAGAAGATGATTTGAAAGCATTTTGGTCTCGTTGGTATAAAGAGTACCTTAATGAACTCAGGAACTTTACATCCAACCAAGCCAAAAGAAATGACTCTTTGAAGAAAGGCAACGTAGTTCTACTCGGGGATAAACAGCTTCCAAGGCAACTGTGGAGTTTGGCCCGCATAGAAGAACTGATCAGCGGACGCGACAGCATTGTCAGGACCTGCTCTTTATCCTTGCCCGACGGCTCTGTTGTGAAGCGGTCCGTACAGCTACTTTACCCGTTGGAAAACAACTAACGTCATCTGTCGGCGCGGGAGACTGTTGTGACTTCCTTTTCTTCGTCATTCGTCTACAGATGACCAAACATCATCATTATGGATGCTCCTCACGAGCTGACGCGTGCTCACGTGGCAGCGCTGGCTCGCCCTCTTTTTTTCTTTTGTTTCTAGTTCCATTAAAGCGGTTCATCTTGCAAGACGTGTTTTTGGCTCGATGTTAACCGCGCCGCAGTTGGAAGGCTTAGAGGTCCAACAAAGCTAAACAGTTAACGTTTAGAGAACGTTAGAAGCCGGTAGCTCGAATAGCATAGATAGACACCTGCAATATTTGTTTACAGTTGCACTCTATATGAGCTACGATACAGGGCCCGTGATCCAAGTGGCTTGAAGCCTGAGCAGCTACAGCGGTAAAAGCAACATTGGTTTACCTGGCATCAGTAACTGGAACAGTATCTAATTAAATTAACTAATTTGGTTACGTTCTTGCCGTCACGCAAGGATGGGAATACTTCAAAAACGAGCAAACTGTTACAGCTCATACTGCGGGTTGCTTTGAGTGCACTATCATTATTTACGGAGGCTGTACAGTTGTCGTGTCGGAGGTTCATTTTTTTCTCTTTCCCGGAAAGTTTATTAATTCAAGTTTCTTAGCATCCATTCTTCTATGTCCCTCAGGTCGCTGAAAATACAGTAAGTGTGTGCATTTACAGCCAAATGCACTGGCTCACCGAAACACATCACACGAAAGCAGCCATATACTTCCTAACCCAATCCACAGTCTGCACTATTTCGAGAAATGCCGAATACGAATACCGTTACTGAAATCTCCATAGACAGAAGCGAGCGACGCTTCGAAATAAGATAGAACGTGGTTTTTGTCAACGTAAGTCAAACCAAATGAAAGAACGAGCCATACGAACGTTTCCTGCTAATCATCTGAGTAAAACCCACTTAAAAATTTTGGGATTTGCCACCTAATATACCAGAAATCTAATAATAAATCAAGTAATTATGTGGAATCTGTACTACTTGCGCACATTAAAACCAGGATAATTATCGATCATTCTGGCAATTTTCAATAAACGCGCACTGCACTGCCTTGCAGAAAGTATTGCTCCCGATTTGTAGCAACGATTATTAAAAGTACTAATTAAAACATTATATTCCTTAATGAAACTTTCAAGCATTCCCTCACGCATTTTGATTAGGTGTAACACGATTCCCTCCGCTGCTCTCACAGATTTATTCAGAAGGTAAACTTGAGTAACACTGATGTACTCTTTTACGTTATCAGCGTTTGTTATGCTTATTTATTCACACATTGTGAATAATCATGTAGCAGCTGGCTTCATGAAGCCGCCAATTTGTGCTAGAACCTCGAAAATTATCAGCGGCGGCTGCTTTACGCGCCGATTTGAAAGTACGATCACGTGCCTAATATCTGACCAATCGGGCCTTTTCGCCCAGTGAATTGTGCGGCAGGCACGTGGAGGGCTCTAAAAGCGCTGTTTTCTGCATACATCGTTAATTTTACTCTGCGCTCTGCCATATCTCGTAGGGTCCACGGCGGGGATACATAAGCACACGGCTAACTTATCCGAACACTCTTGTGCCACGTGGGACGTTAACGATTCGCACAGTATGGTATATTAGAGGGCAGTTCTTAGGCGCCCGTGCCTGCGTTGAGCGGCGTTGCCGTTGACGTTGTCGGCGTAATCGATAGAGTGAACGAGTATAAAATATAGCGAACGAGGACGAAAGAGAGCGAACGCGGAGTCTCGATTTCATGGGCCACTAGCCTCTAACCTCGCTTTCTTCCTCCGTCGCGCGCGCTGGCCCCTCGGTCGGAGCTCGTGCGCATGCAGGGCTGCCACGTGGCCTGCGGCTGGCTTCGCTTGTCGTAACGGGGCTGTCCGCGTTTCGCTTGGTTCGCGACACCTGCAATGCAAAGACTGGCGTGCGTAGCACTTCAGCGCTGGCCGTTTCTGCGGCAATATGTAACGAATGCTACATGGCTACAACTGAGGATTGCCAACACTTCAAACACGGTTCACGTTGCCGCAACCCGAAGCTGCGCTCAGAATTCGCGTTAGGCAGTATCGTAATTGTCGGCGAACCTTTTTGTCTCCATTCTCACCAAGTCCCATTTACCGGAGTCAGCCGTTTCTGTCCATATGGGCTCTTTTTTCAACAAAGACGCTTAAACTGAGCCATCCATCGCGTTAACAATCACTGCAGGGCCGTATTAGTTTTAAAAAAGCACGTTCGCTAAAGAGCTATTTCTGTAGTCTATATTGTGTACGACTATTGCTGCACCTGTGAAGAATATTTTGAAAGTTCTTTGGAGTTAAACCGAGGCATTTACGGGAGCTCCATTAAGCCTTTATTGTATACATTTTGAAGGCTCATGGGCTTATTTGCAGTTATACAGTCGTCATTTTGGTGTTTCGGAAAGAGTTTCGTAAATTTTGTAACGCGGACATCTGTATACAGCCCTCCCAGAGTGGAATGCATGTTGCTCTGAATCGTTAACCTTGTATTGTTCAAAAAAGGAAGAAGGAACAGGGGAATCCAAGAGCTCATTGGATGGTGCCCTAGGTCCGGGGCTCCACTGGCTTTCGCCGCCCGGTGGGCCTGATCTAGAAGCGCGAATTGTATTTCCGAGTCCGAGCTGGCAAGATGAGCCTGCTGACAAAGAACGCATTCTGATGGCGATGAAATTCGAAAAATTAAAGAAAAAGCACCCGCGCCTTTAGATTAGCGTGCCCGTTGAAGAAGCCCCAAAGTTTCGGGTTTCTTCACTCATACCGGCGTTCATAAAAACAAGATGACATTCCCCATCCGTTCTTCAACCCACTGCGTTATTTCAGGGTGTTGCACCAGCAACCTCATTCAAATTTCTCGTGGAAACAAAACGATCTTCGTGGCGCTCAGAGGCGTGAGCGACCCAGCCTAGCCAAGTTTACCTAGAATGCAGCTATCTCTACGAATGACACAGCTATTCGCGGAATCTCACCTATTGCAAGTCCGTGTACACACACCGCGTGCGTCAGTATTGCGCAAAAACAACTCCTCGAATCTATATTCGTGGGAACAGTCCAAGAACAGCCTTCAAATTCAACCAAGAAACTTCCGAAACAAATAAGCTCCCTCGACGCTTACCTCGAGGTTTTTCCCCCGAGTTCAAATCGCGAGCAGAGCCGCAAACACTCTCCGCTATTAGGGAGTACAGGTAAGCGGCGCGTCGCACGTGGGAACAGATACAGTTTGAGGCTCAGTTCATACGTATAACAGCACGAACGTTACAAGAAACCAAGACACAGGACAGAGCGTTTTCTTGGTTTTTTTTTTTCTTTTTATATATATAGAGAGAGATAATAAGATGAGAGAATAGGTAGGTCAACCAGAATTGTGGCACCCGGTTTGCTACCCAACACCACGGGGAGGGGAAAGAGAAAGAAAGATACTTGCCCTTAGGGTATATTATTCTGTGTGCAATGTGTACTACATGTGGACCCTAAGACCGGTGTTGTGTATGAAGCGAAACAGTGTCTAGTATGATCCGTTAACATGTATCCATCGGTCATGACTGTTTGTGTCACTGTAGCCAAGGCCGGCTTGCAGGAGGTGACGGGAGCGTTTCGACTGTAAGCTTTGGCATGCCCATGTAAGATGGTATGCATCTTCTTGCATTCCTGAAACACAGCGATACGGACACGTGGTACCTGGTGGTTAACGTGGAACATGGTTTCTTACGCTTATGCTGTTATACCTATGAACCTGGCGTCACCAGCTAGCAGGCCAGGAATTGTTACAGTAGTTTGAAGCAGAACGCCGTCAGAAAAGCTTAAACTGGACGTTTCTTTATTACTTGCTTTTAGTTCATACGGGATAAACCTGGTACGAGTATACGGCTTTGGCTATGGCTTTGGTTATGGTATGACTTTGGCTGTAGCTATGGCTCTTCATGATATGACTTTGACTTGTGCCACGGCTGGACGTGGCTCTGACTGCGCTTAAGCGATCACCTAAGTGGTTTCGGCATTGCGCACGCAAATTGAGCAATCGCTACAGGACCGCGTATGTCGAAAAAAAAAAGCATCCCAAACTGCGGTCGTTATACCGCCACTCGATCTCTTGCGTCCGGAGCACGACGCTTTTGAGACGGCCACTCCCTGTGTCGCCACCCTGCAACTTGTGTCGAAAGAAAGAGAGAAAGGATACTTCAACCATGATTGAAACCTGTGGCAGCAGACAGAGGTAACCCTTCCACCCACCCTTCCCAGCTTTAGTGCGTGATGAGGGCCTGCGTCCGGCCCTCTCGTCTAGACGGGCCTCTTGCCACATCATCTGGCGTGCACGGTGCCTCGCCCTCGTCTACTCAACTGGATCACGAAAGGTGCTCACCTAAAAAAAGCGGGCGAGTCGCCCGAGGCCAACCCTTCGGCAACCTTCTCGAATAAGGCGTAACATTTGGGGCTCCGGCGCGTACAGCAAAACGAGCACTCGTACCGGTACGTACCAGACCTCGGTTGGCCTCTCTGAAACAAAAAAAAAAGAAGCCACCGTGTACCTCGATCGAAGGTTGAACACGTGGTCAGCTCACACATGAGTGTACCTTAAATGTATTCGTGCAATCTCTTGGAATCCAGACTAGGATCCGAGGGATGTAAACAAAAGAAAAGCGTGTGACGAACTGGAACGTTATCGCAGTTATCGCAGAGTGAAAGCATATTCTCTTGAAGTATGAGAGGACAACGCGAAAAACAAGTACGAATTGAGAAGGAACAGTAGACAGGACAGAAAAGGCTGGAAGATTAACAAGACTCCGTCCAGTTTGCTACCCTACATGCATGAACAGAAAAGGAGGGGGTAGACGAGAGAGAGAGAGAGAGAGATAGAAAGTAACCAAGAATCTAATCAATTCACCATTCGCATGCATGCATACTGTAGCGCAGCTGCAGACGAGCACTTAAGTCAGCAAGGTTCACCGAAATAGGCATGTGCATTGCAATAGAAAGCGCTTAGTGTCATGATAAAGCGGGAAGCGCAGGACCTCTAGAGGGCCCCTTCTAGCCTCGAACCCCAGCAGGGTTCAAAGCTTGCAACCATTGTGATTCCAAGGTGGTCCGTTTGTTGGAGACACTGTAGCCAGAGCTTGCTGGGAGGTGCCCGCCCAGAAAGTGGGCTCCAATCGGCACCGTCTGATGCTCGTTCGAGGCGTAGCGACACCATATAACTCATGAACATTGGCGACCCCGTCGACCCTGTAGTGTGGTATAGAGGCACCGCCAAGGAGTACTGATACTGTGCACTCTTTGCCGCATCACTCGGCCGTGTTCCCACATCGTTTTATTCAATTGCAATGCGAAATATTCACCACATTACGCACATGTAGGGCCAGGAAACTGACACTAATCGCATGCGTAATTTTCGTAAGCGACTAACATGGCTCGATTGCTATCACTAACATTTCTGAGCAAATGTTTATAAACAGATGAGATTCATCTCTACTGCATCTCACTGCGGCAAGTGTGTGTTTCAAGATCAAATACTCGCAATGTGATTCACCTAGGTGCCTTACAAAAAAAAACAGCGACTTCGTTAGTAAAAAAGTTCATGCAGAAACCTTTACTCGGAGCTGTCAGATAGAGCGTAAGCATTGTCTGCTCTTTTTAACTAAACAACTTATGACAACAGCACCAGACATCGCTTATCGCTTTGCTGACAGTAGGTCATATAAACCATCACTTAACCAAGATTATTCTACACTAGCCTTTATAGTATGGTTACTCGGTGGCCGACAGTATTGTATAGTTAACTGCGGCGGCGAATGCACTGCACCGTAGATGTAACAGCGCGCAAAGATGAAAAACAAAGAAGAGGGACAAACAACAGCGTTGACTGGCGACTGAATTGCCTATTAGGAAGGAACAGCTATTTACCTAGAAAAAAAAAGGAGTACGTCGCTAGCCAATCTCCTCACTCTGTTGCACCGCTCTGCTATCTTTTGCAGTAATGCAGTATTGTTATATCTAACTACATAAAATACATCATGCATTCTTGGCAATCCTAGCAGGCTACCTTAGGGACCGGACGGACGCGGAAATGTTCCCTCATTGGATGCACGTTTACGACTGCAACGGTAAAAAGCGTGGTTCGCGTTGGTATGCTCAAGCTCACCGGCATTCAACATCGCCCGCATTGTAAAAAAAAAAATCCAGCGCAGATTAAAATTATCCCAGCGTTCCTTGTCGACACGTGTGAGGCATCATCAACCCAGTTAATGAACAGTCCACCCAGCCATGCGCCCCTATGCAATCCGTCTCTTCTGGCTCGATTCCCTCCCCTTCCCCCTCTCTCTCTCCCACCTGCCAAGAACGTGTTGTTTCGTTCCACTCGCGAAGCAACTCGCCGTGGACACGTGGCCTCGGTCGATGAGGGCCCCTCGTATTGATTGCAATTTAAAAATACGGTCGTTTCAAGTGGACACGGTCCCCGGTGCGGGACCCGATGACCGACAATGATCTCGGTGACACCAAGCAACCGCAGCCTTACTTTCTTGTTTTTAATGAGCAAGCACTCGTGGGCCAGGCCTCCGTGGAAAAGAGTGTGTTTAACAGCGAAGCTAAAAAAATTCGGAGACCTCCCACTACCGTGAAGATGGAAGGCAGCGAAGCCAGTGGCTGCACGTTCTGCGCCAGAGGCTTCGTGTGGTTTCAGCGCCCATACGTACTTCTGTGTGCGTTATCGCTCCTTCAGTTCCCGCTGTCCTTCCTCCGAGCGAACGACACGCGTCCGTCCCATGGCGAGTCCGAAGGGCAACTGCTGATGACAGTGCTAGCGCGATCTCTACGTCACAAGGCAAAGGGGCACAACGTTTGCTGGGAAGTGTCACCGCCGAATATCGCGACACTTGTAAAAGAGGCATCAACGGTGGCCAGAAGGCGAGGGAAAACTGTGGTGAGGGGCGTTGTGCGAGGGACGAGGAGCGCACGAAATTGTTGTTCTACGCATCGTTTATTGACTACGGAGGATATCTGCCATAACCTAGCCATACACAACTTCGGTGTAAAAATTCTGCCCAGTACATCATCACCGACGTGAGATAGGGCGCGTTTATACTAAAGGTTCGATGAGTTATGACGACTTGCAGCTCACTTTAATTTTACATGTACGCTGTGAATTTTCATTGTTTAGAAAACCATTGCTTTAGAAAACATCTGGCGTCTTTCGTTAAGCAGCTGGCGTCTTTTCCTCTTGCTTTAGAAACATCTGGCGTTCTTCCGTTTTGCTTTTACAAAACATCTGGCGTCTTTCGTTGGTTTATTTCATCAATCAACAGAGTTTTGAACAAAATTGTTATTGATTAATCACGCACAGGAGAAATCTCACCAGGCACTACCTTGGAGGTAAAGAATGGCTGCTAATGGGAATGAGAGACAGAAGAAGTCGGCTTTTAGCTACCGCTGCGAATTTTTTATTGTTCAACAACGCACAGGAAAAATCTCCCACCGGCACCACCTTGGAGGTCAAAGCGTAAGACTGGTTACGGACTACGACTACGACTACGAGGGACGAACGGGTGCCGCCTTAAGGAGCTTCGCCCCTAAAAAACAAAGTAGGCCACAACAGTAAGCGCAGCAAGTAAGCGTACCATACAGACAATGCTTAAAGAAAGCCAGGTAGTACAGTCGCCGAAGCAAGTAGCCATGTGATATGGCCTGAGTCACTGAGTGTCTGTAGCAAGTAACCTTAACATACATAACAACTGAGGTGTTGGTAGTGTTAGCTGAGCGATGGCTAACATCGGCTACTGCTGACTAAATTAAGGCTACTATGTGATCTAGTGTTGGCTAAATTATAGCTAATACTGGTGAAATGATTCTTATTGTCGGCTTTGTTGTGGAATGATACCAAAAACGCTCCGACAGCTACGTATGACCCCAAACTCTCGCTCGCTACGACGGAGAGATCAGGAGGAGCGCCGTTGACGTTGGGCGTGAATGCTTGTTTTCAGCGAACGTTCCGTGCTGCCGTTGTATTCACCATTTCACTGTGCCGCCCCTTACACCCGCCCGCCGCGGGGGCCTAGTGGTTATAGTGCTCGACTGCAGACCCGAAGGTCATGGGATCGAATCCCGGCCGCGGTCGCCGCATTCCGATGGAGGCGAATTGCTAGAGGCCCGTGCGCTTATATTTAGGTGTACAGTTAAACCACAGGATGTCGAAATATCTGGAGAATTTCTACGGCGTCCCTCGTAATCATATCGTGGTTTTGAGACGTAAAAGCCCGACCATTATTATGCTCCACCCCTTCTAAACTCAGCATGCCGATAGAACGTTTTAGTCCGTCCGGCAATCCACTATGCGTACAGGCGGAATATCGGATAGCGTGTGCTGGATAGCGTAGCAACGCTCGCATACAAGCCTTTGCGTACGCACGCCCAAAATACGCGAGCAACGCCCGCGTAATTGTTAGTCGCTGCATCCGCGTATGCACGATGGAGTAAATAAGCTCACCATCACTGCCGGAAACTGGAACATCGCAGATACTGCGAAGAGATGTTTGTTTGGCTAACTTAACTTCCTGCTTGCTTTATTCGCCTTGCGTTCTCTTTTCAAAGAAGTGATATACAAACCAATGAGGTCAAGCGGCGACATCTATGGAGGACAAACAAGAACTAGCAAACGCGTAATCCATGTCCTCCGAGATTTCGGAAGCGCCCATCGCCACTCCCTAAGCCTACAGCACTGATTATTTGAGTACGGCTGTCAGAAGCGCTGCCGAGTCGACAAGAATACTTTGCTGTCGAAGCTTAGGGACATGAATCTAAAGAAAGTGAAAACATCAGTTCGGAGTTAACGAGCTACAAAGCGCACGACGGCCACTTGATAGATTCGAGCTGGACGGTAACTGCTTTCGGCGCTGCGGCCATGTTTTCCTGTTTTGCCCAGGCGACGTGTAAATAAAAGAGTGTGTGGAGAGTACTCGTTGAGTGCGGACGTTTCTCTGCTTCAGCGCTTCGCGCCAAACCGCGTTTTCGGGCTGGCTGGCGTCCCCGCCGGTCGCGTTGGTCACCGCCGGTCTTCGCCTGCTGCTGCGCCGGGACTACCAGCACGCAACACAGCACTCATGTTTCCCGACGTATTGCAAGATGGCGTCCATATCTCACACAGCGCCTCTTCTATCGTCTTTACACGACATTTGCAGCGAAGCACGCAGATACGCGGCCAATTTTATACTTCGCTGTCGCCCACGCATGCGCAGTACATCTCTCAACTTCCAACCCACGATGTAAGGACCGCGCATGCGTCGTCCTACCCGGGGGCCATCGCGAAGGCGCAAAAAATTTGGAGACCTTTAAGCTTCGCCTTTAAAATTTGAACGCGACAGCGATATCCGCACGCAGACACACACACACACACACACACACACACACACACACACACACACACACACACACACACACACACACACACACACACACACACACACACACACACACACACACACACACACACACACTGTCGCCTTCCGAATCGCTACCCTGCCTTCGCTTCTCGGTGGAGACCTAATCTGTGCCGCAAAGAAAGCCAAAGTGCGGACGCCCTCCGGCTCCTATCTTTATTTCCACCTACCTCGAAATTTCGCTCACGGCCAGCGCTGCTTTTTCGCTCACAGCCAAAGACGCCACCGCCGCCGACACCTGAATTTCTACGAAACTAGCTCTTTATTGCTGTCGCGTTAAAATCGACGGCGCAAACGCGTGTGTTTTGTTTTGCTGTAAGAACCCATAACAGATATGGCAAAAATACTGTTAAAAAGAATTAAAATTAAATTACTAAATACTTCTCTAAAAATGTTTAAAACGTAATCAAATTACGTTACAAATTACAGCTGGCCGAGAGTAATTACATCAAATCACTATTACTTCTGAAAATAATGAAATTACTTTGACATTACTGTAATAAAAGTTCATATTTCATGAACTAACTTATATACACTTTATTCAAAGCACATATACACTGATATCTGATATGTATTTCTCCAACTTCCCACGTTTCAGGTCCGGCCCTCAGATTAAGTTGTTTTTGATACTTTTCCTTCCTTTTTCGGTTTATTTTTTATGCCTCTAGGTAATCGAACATGCTATATTTTAGTCAAAAGTATTTGGGAAAGTAATGAGTAATTCCAAAAAAAATTACACCATCTCCCACTAAAGGAAATCATGTGGGATGCGAAGCAGCGCATGGGTCGACTTAAAGTTCCGTTCATCACGGGCACCTTGCCCGATGTTAACGCGTCCTTGCAAGTGGAGCACACCATGAATTCACTGTAGTTGCTGTTGCTGTTACTCGTCCCGAACTGTTGTTGGAGCACGCCACGCGGGTTCATCGCGCGTCTGCATAATCTCGTTCCCCGACGCCATCGCGTGATTGCTGAGAGAGTGTAAGGGGGAGAGGCCACAGCGTCCTACTCAGCCCCTTACACAGGCCTGAAGGCGCTAGCGCGTGTCAACACACATGGTTTTGTCTGCTTACGCTAAGCTAGGACAGCATACGGCAGCCCGGGCCCCTAAAGTGCTCTGCACGTATTATCATCAAGGCGGTCGAAGAACAAGAGTAAGAAGACTTCTTGGCGCGAGCGCGCGCTCAGATAGCTATGCTAGGTGATAGAAAACGGACGGTCGCCAATGGAACTACGGACACGGCCCCGAGCAAAAACTGCTTCACATCTAAAAAGGTACTTTCTTGAAGTAATCCATTACGTTGCTCACTACAGCAAAAAGTAATCTAATTAGTGTAATTTCATTGCTGCCATTTCTTACCGATACAAACTGTAGCCTGTCTTTGTTCTGTAAAGCGTGCACTGCCACACGAACACTTGCACTTAGGAGAAGCCAGCCTCCTGGTTCCTAATACGGAAGGCAGGCCAGCGGACACCAATGAGTGTTAGATTATGCTCATAAGGCTTTTTCGAGAAACTTCACGTTCTTTATCATAAGTTAATCGATTGAATACTAAAAAAATTAAGTTCGAAGTGCCTTTTTTATTTCGCTGCAAGATCGCAATTACATCTAGGTTAATGTGACGTGACGCAATAACTGTTTAACTTTCCACGTTTGGGTAGTTTTGGTTCTGTAGAAGTTTACAAAGAAATGTATTTGTCGATCTTTACTTACAAAGAATTGGCTAGACCTCAGCTAATGCCGGGAAGTTATGTGACGTCAATACGAGCTAGCGCAGAAACCTAGAAACCGTCGTCGGCAATCGTTTTTTGTTATTGCGCATATAAACATTGCTCTGTGGCTTTATTAGAGGAGACATAGCTTTTATGTTTTATAGTAGTACGAATTCTTGAGCCAATCAATTTCTTTTATTTTTTTCTTTAGCTTCCGTGTAACTTGTTATGATCCCTCTGCCGAAGCGACTGTTACATTCAGGGGAAGCTAGCCAACTGTTGCACCTCGGAAAGCGATGCAGCGTGCCAATTTGTACAATATTTGAGTAGAGTTCCAAGCAGAACATGCTAAGTTGAACTGGTTGTCGTTGAACTTTGCTGTTTTTTAATACTTGGAAAAAGCAAGCAACCATTAACCCAAAAGTCTACGGCACTCAGAAAAGAAACTGCATGATCAGACATATAGTGCTCACTGACGCGAAAAGCCTCTCACTTGATTTCGTAACGCAACCACAGCGTAAATTCCTAACAAACAAAATTCAAGAAAATAATGAACGCCATTAGACTTAACATGCTCGTACCAAATAAAAAAAGGTACACCCTTAATATCGGTTCCCGATTACATGCTAGAAACCTGTGTATCAGCATGCGCTGGCGTGGCGCAGTATAAAAGAACATAATGAAAATTAATAAGTAGCTAACTCTTTTGTAGAAATTCAGTAAGCTGGGCCAGTTGGTATGAACCTATTGTATAAACAGCCTAAAAATGCGGACGCAGGCACACAAGAAAGAAAGCAAGATAACGAGTGCTGCCTGCTGGTTTGTCTTCTAGGGGCGAAGCTACTTAAGCCGTGGGTCGTGCGTCCCCGATGTATGTAGTAGCCACCTCTCGTTTAGTTCGTGGAGTGACCGCTAGATGGCGGTACTTGTATATGATGAAAACACGGCTCAAGGCCGGCTAGATAACTGAGGACGATGAAGTGGGAAACTCGAGCAGCAACCACGATTTATCTGAGAAAGACGACGCTCGGGTCTTCGGTTCTTCGGACGTGTTCAAGGTCGGCTAGATAACTGAGGACGACGAAGTCGGAAGCTCGAGCAGCAAACACGATTTCTTTGAGGAATACGACGCTCGGGTCTTCGGATCTTCGGACTTCAACGCCTGATGCTCACCACCCCTTCACGAAGCGGTTCTGCCAGTCCGATCCCGCAACCCGTTCCTGCAGTGGATACTCCTGTCCACCGCTACAGTCACCGACTGCCAGGCCTTAGTTCCGAGGCCATCCCTCTGGAACTTCTCCAGCCAAGCCCTACATCAGGAGAAATGGCCACCGCCGGCGCTTCACAGGTGACTGTTGAGCAGCCGATGCGAGATACGAGATGTTATAAAACTATACTTGTAGTATGATGAAATATGATGAAAAGATGTGATGTTATGAAAAACTGAATGATGTCATTTAACATTTCTCAAGTGTTTACTTTAGTGGGGGCGAATTACTCGTATTCACGGTTTACTGATGATGCCCCCCGGAGCTTCGCCCCACTCATCATCATTCACCCCGTGTATATGCTGTATTTTTTTTCTTTTTCACTGCATTTAGCTGAAATACCGTGAGAATATATGAACGATGCGAAATCACCCTCTAATTCCGTTTAGCTGCGCTTTTATCACACTACCTACTTTCACAGCATTTAAAATATTAGATAACTCGTTCGTCATTTTTATCGGATAATACTCCTCCTGGCAGTGCTCACTTTTTTTTTGTCTGCCGTCTTTAGTTCCGATTTTATGCACAACACTCCCTTTAATGCGGACGACTTTTCACGCCGTTTCGTATCCCTACCTAAGTTATTCTTTTCCCGGCGCTTGAATTTCTAGAGTACGGAAATGGCAAGCCACGTCGACAAGCAGGTACAACAAGCAAATCGTACGGTAGACTCGTTCACCTGACGAACGCTTCCCCCCCCCCCCCCTTTGCCATTCTAACGCCGTACCAAGGTAATGACGCTGCGAAGAGTGACGGCATTTACGAAGAGCTCCAGCCCAGGCAGGCATGCCGCGCAGACCCACGGCACACGAGAAACCCCTTTTCTACCCCCGCGCACCTTTCTCCAACCTACGGAAAAGGCTGTCGAGACCTCCCTCCCCCTCCAACCTATATATTCATCTCCTTCCGTAACTCTCACCCCCCTCCTTTCCATCTCCTCTCGTACCGTAGAGAGGGCGCCACGAGTATTTGCCCTTCGTCTCCCCGCACACGGCACAGACACACACTTCCTTGCTTCGAGAGGGTCCCCCACGCGTTGCCCTGGGGCTCATTTGCATGGAGTGCGTTTGATTTGCATGCGCAAACATGCCACGGTCGGCACGCGTTGGGAATTGCCTCGCCTGCCGCCGCTCCAATGTGCGGCGGCCCCCGCGTGCCCTCATCACAAAAACGCCCGTCGACGCAGCCGCAGGTTTTTCCTGCCTCACCCCTTGACTCTCTTCGCCCCAAGCCGACTACGCCCGGTACTACCGCTTCTCGTCTCTCTCTCTCTCTCTCTCTAGGCCTAAGCGTCGCTCTCCTCTTCAGTCTGATTCTTTTCGTTTGATTCTCCAGTTCAGCCTCACTTATTTTTTTTACGTTTCCAGTCGCAGTCGCGCTGCAGTCCTGTCGCGCACCCTGCTTCTTCTTGCGCCGCCCCGTTACCGTACTTTCTCTCACTCTTTTTTTATTTATTTCGTCGGGCACGTGTCTTAGCCGGCTCTTACGGCTACGTGCTTCAAAGGAGAGGCTTTTTGAGCGATGCTCAGACGCCGCCGCCGACGACGTGCGAGGCTCTAAGCGTCGGTCAGGTAGCTCTGGCGCGCCGCTTCGCGTGAGTGGGCATTTTGGAGAGAAAATTCTCCTGCACCCGAAGCGGTAGTTGAGTACATTCAAGAATATGCGCAATAAAAAAGGGGCGATCGTCATTTTGGCGGTGTTGAAAAAAAGCAACTAAGCAGCTGATGTGATGACAGTGCCCAGTGAGAAGATGTAGTCCCTGACTTCGGGGCCATTGTCTGTATATAATTTTACTACAGTATACTGCACGAATGAAAATAAACGGCAACTCTAATATATGGTACGAATGAAGCCAGTTTGATAACCAATGGAAACTTTCTTCACTAACAATTCGGAATGCTATTCGCCTTAAAAGGCGAGAATCTTTGTACCGTGCAGATTTGTCTGCCGATAACACTTCACTAAGGGAGAGCTGGTAGGACATCGCTTTGTTTTTCTGCGCTGTACCTTCTTCAGGCAAAAATATTGGAGGCGACCCCAACTCTCGACTTAGGTGTCTGACAGCGGCATTCGCACGTCAGCGTTCACGTGACCTGGTGCATTGCTTGCGTTAACTTTTTTTGTTTCGTAGCGCTGCCGGAGCGAATCCCAGAGGCCACTAAGAAAGAAGCGTGTGGTTCAGATTTTCTCCGCCAGGTACCGCCACGATCTCCGTTGCTCACATGAAAAGCGTGTTCCCTATCAGCGAACTCATTCAATTAATTTTCAATAATTATCCTGACAGTTAATTGCCCTTTATCTTATATAAACCTACGCTCCGATATCACATATATCGAGTACATTTCTTAACTTGAATCATAACCACCTATTTCGTACCAGTTGTATTTTTAGAAGATCTTTTTCCGAATGTTCGTAAAACAAGAAGTAAATGCTTGACCGGAAGTGCTTGGAAGAGTGGCATTAATAATGTTGCATCGAAGCCTAGGCGGGATCCAGGCCCATCCCACCAATTCGCAGGGCAATCAATAAAGTTAATTCATCATCATCATCAATACTGTTAAACAACACAATAAGAAAGTAACAAAGTAATAATAAGAAAGTGGGTATTAATAATGTTAAACTAAAGTACACGCACGCTTCTCTCGTTTAAGTTTGTGGTTGCTTTGTGTATAAAAAGCAGAGCGTAACAAAACAGGACGAAGCTTTGCCTCGCAATCTGTGTACCAATGAGAAATAAAAATGCGTCCGCCCTCCCTCGACAAATCTCAGCACGATTGCCCATTTTAGAAGTTCTTGTCGGCGAAAGCGTTTTCTGCTCGTTCAGGAAGGTTTTGTGTACGATGATCGATAAACTTCAGAACGTCACAATTTAATTCTCGTCTGCAGGCGGTTTCGCTCTTTGATAATACGGTGTGAACATTCGAATAAAATTACTGTGAGCAATGCTGGAAATACTTCAGTTTCCCGAATAATAATATTAATTTGTGGTGTTTTACGTCCGTAATCTATGATGTCACTGTCATGGACGCCGTAGTGGAGGGCTCCGGGAATTTCTACCACATGGGTTTCTTTAAGCTGTACGTAAATATAAACACATGGGCCTCTAGAATTTCGCCTTCACCAAAAAAAAAAGCAAGCGCCGTAACCAGGAACAGATCACGCGACCTCCTGGTCACTTGTCGAGCACCACAAACCACTAGACCACCGCGGCGGGTTCCCTTCCCGAAGAAACTATTTTTGAATAAGAAAAGTCAAAACAGTAGCATATTCTGAAAACATGGGTGCAGGCCACTATTAGTTCGGTTAAACAGCAAATGAATCCACCTCATCGTGGGTCAAGACGTCGCTCAAGTAGAAAACATTTCATTCCCACGTACATCTAATACAGCCGTTTAAAAACGTTATCTCGACAGTGCCATCAGTAACAGCGTCTTCGACTGCGTTGTAAAGAACAGTAGTGTATGCGTGTCGAGGGTACGACGTTTATTTGTTGGATCACGTTTATGCGATAGCGCTCACCGCGATCCTCGTCGTGTCAGTGTTGCCTTTCTCGTCACGAGGTTCATAAAAAAACGAGCGTTACACGGTTAACTCACGCATAGTGTTTCCTCAAATAACTAGAGGGGTTTCTGGCGCTGCGATCGTTCAGCCACCATGGGAATGATGGGTAGTACACGGATTTGCCTAGTCTTCGTACTTGCGGGCTTCGAACGCACTTGTGGCTTTGTTTATTGCTGTGTTTTTGGTTTTCTTTCGGATAAAAGAATGGATCGTTGTGAACTTCGTGACTACATTTGAATTGGTGAGCCTAAAAAGGATAAAGTGGTGAAGTGGAACTGCTGACTTTTTCTGAACTTCGTCTTGCTACAAAGCGGATGCAGGCGAGACGTGGCCAAACGGAGCCGAATAAACGAAGTTTAGACACATCCGTGTACTACCCATCATTCCCATGCTGGCTGAAGCGCCATGCGTTGCAGCTCCCATAGACACTAGCGCCAGAGTTCCCTCTAGTAAGTATTGTGGGAAACTCTATGAACTCACGTGCCAGTGTCAAATTCATCGGCGTCACAATTTTATTTCGCCCGACCCGAGATTTCGTTTCGACACCAGGTGCGCAGCCCCAAACACCAGAAATTATGCGCGTGTGCTATTTACTAGAATCACTCGTCTACTGTTTCAATATCAAAGGCTCAGCTGTCACTCTGCGTCTTTCCAATATTTAGTTGCACTAGCACCGAGGGACGCTCGTGTCACTCTTTCGAGAACTTCCGGTCGACTACTTACTACCAGCTTTAAGGATATTCAGAATAAGGCTTCCGCCATAATAAGAAGCCCTATTTTTAATAAATAGGAAAAGAATGAGAAAGTTCAGGTAAAGAAATGTACCTGGAAGTTTTCATGCAAGTCTACGAAACCGTTTTGACATTATTTCAACCGTAAGGCAGCATAGTGTTATGATAAAGATAAGTTCGCGATAAAATCAAGACAATCAACATAATAAGGTAGGCAGAAGACTAGCGCAACTCGCAACCGGTATTAGTAGCACTAGTTTTTCACTCCCTTCTTGCGTTACCTGTCTTTAGTTTTTCCGAACGAAACAAAGGAAATTTTAAGGGCTCGTTTTTCTTTGCCAGACACAACATTCATTAGAACTAACAGACAAGAAAGCCAAGGAAAATATAGGGGATGCTCTTTGTAGTAGTTATGATGTAAATGTGAAGAAAGTAAAGAGGACGAAAAGATAGCTTGCCGCCGTCAGGAACCAAACCTGCGACCTTCGAATAAGTCGTCCGACGCTCTACCACTGAGCTACGGCGGCGGTCATCCTCCCGCCCACTTTATGGGGTATATATGTGGATTTAAACCTAGGAGTGTTAGTCAGCGCCGATCGCAGCCACAGCGGCGAGTGTGGAACACCCTTTTTCTGCCTGTTTGAGTCACGTAGCACGTGACGCCAACAGGCAGAAAACCAGGTTCGGTCCCTGCCGGCGGCATGTTATCTTTTCGTCCACTTCACTTTCTCCACATTTATATTCTAATTACTAAAAATAGCACCCCCTATACTTTCCTTGGCATTATTGTCTGTTAGTTCTCATCAATATTGTATCTAACAAACAAAAACGAGCCTTTAAAAGTCACCTTCTTTCCTTCATTCAAAGGGACAACAGGACATTTATTATTGATCTGGAACCTGGAACCTTTGCCTAAACTTTCGCACATGTGCACAAGGCCACAAAAAACCATACTGCGCTTCCTGAAGTCTACCGGACTTCACTAGCGTTTGTGAACTACTAGAGTGTGTTCGTATTCTGCATGTTCACATTACCTGCCCATTAGTTTATTTTTCCTGTTACACCGAAGCTGTATATACTTAAGGGAAACCAAAATTCGCCCGTCCTCTGTGCGCAAAAACTCCTAGCGCCTATGTAGCACAGAGATTGGACAAGCGCCAATACTCACCACTAGTCCACTAAAATTAAGAAGGGGACACACGGGCGGTAAATACCAATTAAGACTTCTGGACAGATGGAACCGATAATTGAGAAATACTTTAGTAAACCGTCGGGATTGATTCAGCGATACACACTGGGGCCGCACGCCCTAGGTTCCCTAGTTGACTCTTTCGTACGGAGTTCATGGGTGGTGATTTGTCGCGAAACTCGGCCTTTTCTTCTGTTTTCGTTGTCTAGTTTGTCTATTATTACCCTTTTCGTTTCTCTACGTGCGGGGCAGCAAACCGAGAACATGTTTGGTCAACCTCCTTGCCTTTCCCGTTCGCTTCTTGCTCTCTATCTACATAGCTATTACCACAATGTTACCGATGCGCTGTCTTTAACGAGGGTGTTATTGCTGTGTGATTCTTGGTGCCACGAAGTCGGGAAATGGCGACAGCCTATGACCATCACGCTGCAGGTAGCAGAGAGAGAGATGGGGGAGGGATATACAAGATCGTGAAGTGGCTGCTGAACGCCACGTCCACGTTACAAGCTTGCAGGCTGTTCCGAGCAGGGGACACCTTAATTCCACGTCACCAGACTAGCCGCACCCCGATAATATGCCGCGACCACTACCAACCACCCTGACCAGCGGTGTGCATCAAGTTCCATCTCAGAGCGCAGCGCATGCATTAGTGACGCTCGGTGGAACTAGGCCGGTGCGCCCGGACGCACGCCAAATTACGGGTTTGCGCTTCACGTACAGAAACGCGCGCCCTCTATTGGCCAGTTGCAAAACGAAGAGAAAGCAAAGAGAGCGAAGTTAATGCCGTACGCAAGGTGGCAAGTATGGTGGTCTGTCGCAATTCCGCCAGATGACAGCAGGCTAAAGGGGTTATTGAGGAAGGGCACAGATAGATATATTAATACTTCACTAATGGGGTCAGACAGGTAAATCACGACACAGGGAAAAGTGGAATACCGAAATTAGGTTTAGAGGCACGAGGACCGAGTGACCCTTTTGATTCTATTCCAAGCAGTTCCGGTCTTCCGAATGTTCAGAAAGACTCTTAAAAAGCAAGACTGGTACTCCATGGTTCCAGTTTAAGGTAAGAGTTACATTGGATGCGTATGATATCGGAGCTTACTTAAGAAAAGGGCCAAATAAATATCCGCTCCCTTCTACGTGATCCTTGGGATAACGCTTCAGCAGGGTGGCGAAACTCAACGTTAGCACAAGGTATAAATACACCAGGGCACACGAGCGCCGTGGTGCGAGTGTCGCTACCAGATACCTAGCTGAAGGATTAGGGTTGTCTTCAAATTTTCAATACTCCCATGTGGCACTAAAGTGGTTAGACAGGCAGAGAGAGCACAATGGATGGCAAACATGAAATACCATTTTCTTTTCTCAGACGTAAAATTAAAACATTTTTAATAATGTAGAGCCCTGGCACGAAGGCACTGCTTGCGCGCACCATGACTTAACTGCAATCTCGATAAATTTTCCACATCAATAGCTATAACTGAGCGCACTCCCGTATAGTTCACCTGGTGTCTATACTGGCGACCGTCGGAAACACCTGAAAATAGTCTGCATGAAATTGATTTCAAAGATTGCAGTTTGTATTATAATACGTAAGGTGAAGCAACGCGATAGCTGGCCCAATATAATTCACAGTAAATAACGCGTTAGTAGCCCGTGTCGCAGAAACTTCGGCGTCGGCGGCGTTGTCCGGGAGCGAAAATTCCCGACGGGTGCAAAAAATTAAAAATTGGGGAGGGGCGAAGCATGTAGGGAAGGGTGTTTAAGCTCCACTAACGTGAAACCTGTGGAGGGGTGAAGCATGCAGTGTGCGCCGCTGTTTCCCACAGCAAAATCACTGCTAATGGGCAATGAGAGACAGAAGAAAGATTACACACAGAGACCCGCAGTCCGCTTTTAGTTAACGCGCACGCTGAGAATATTTATTGTTCAACTACGCACAAGGGAAATCTCCCACCGGCACTACATTGCAGGTCAAGATCCAGTGCCTACATATACGCAATGGCCGGTGAACTGTTGCACAGTGCGAGCAGTCGGTTTTCTTTTTTTTTTTTCAAGAAAGTCGCTAGCAGACGCTGCCTGTGTCGGCGTTTTCTCTCGCGGGCGAGGGCGCGTTCTCGTTCTTTGCGAGCTGGTGGTTCAGCGGTCATCGCAGAAAGAGCGTTTCTATAGTCAACGCGCGCCGTTCGCTCTCTCTCGCCACATGGCGAGCGTTTACGGCGTCACTGACAGGCTTACGGCGTCACTGACACAAGTTCCACGCCATTGGTTGATTTGAACATGGCACGCTCGGTAGGTACTGCGGCCGCCGTGGGATGCCGTCACTTTCCCGCGCACGCGCACGCGATCGCACTGAAAGTAAGCCGCGCGTTTGCAGAAAACAAGAAAGAAGAAGTGCTCAAGGTGACAAGGCGCGCGTGACGCACATTCTTACCCCGTGCCAGCCTTCCCTGCTTAGCTTCCAGCGCTTTCGTCAGGACCAGAGAAGAAAGAAAGCAATTACAGCGTGCGACAAATCTTTGTTACTCCGCTCGTACTGGACGGATTCTAAAATTTGTTGCGGTGGTCGATTCTTGGGGAAATAAGCTGCTTTAATGAAGTAATTTCATGGCTACTTGGAAAGGTGTTGGAAAGGAGCCCCTTTAAAAACTGTTTCGGGAGGGAGGTGGTTCTTCAAGGTGTGGAAAGATGGCACTATCTTCTGCAGCTTTTGTGGGAGCACGGCTCAGCGCCAAAAAACTGTGTGCAGGCGCCATGTAGATCGAGGAGTCGCGTTTAATATTGCGTGGCAGAACCTTAGCATCGCACCAGGTGTCACACCGTGCGAAGTGCGTAACGAGTGAGTGGTTTAAAGCTTCCCACCCATTACAAAGTACTCATTCATTATTCATCGTTTTCATCATCATCATCAGCCACATCATCAACAAGGTGTGCGGTTTAAGTGCGCGTAGTGCCTGACGGACGCGTAGTGGGTACTTAGCCAGTTCGTAAATCGATGAAGTACAGCGTAATGGCCACTTCACAACTGTAGTTGCAGTGGGCACGGAAAATGTCACGCGCACAGACCTACATTTCAATAATAATATCTGGGGTTTAACGTCCCAAAACCGCGATATGATTATGAGAGACGCCGTAGTGAAGGGCTCCGGAAATTTCAACCACCTGGGGTTCCTTAACGTGCACCTAAATCTAAGTACACGGGCCTCAGACATTTTTGCCTCCATCGAAAATGCAGCCGCCGCGGCCGGAATTCGATCCCGCGACCTTCGGGTCAGCAGTTGAGCGCCATAACCACTGGACCACCGTGGCGGGGCCAGACCTACATTTCACGCGACACGTTTGAGGTGTCGACCGAGAAGCGAGAGAAGCCTCCCTAGTGAATGAGAAGGTGATGCAAACGGGGCCCGAATACGCTATCGCGTTCCACTCTTGAAGGCGAAGCTTAAAGCTCCGCCAAGTTATTTGTTTCCGTCATACCATAGAATTTGCCAGTCAAGGTATTTAACTTTTCTGCCATCTGTCAGTTTGCCTTTACTAACGTGCAAGAATCAATGCTGCACTTGCAAATTTCGCTGCTTCAGCAATCGCAAATTCCGCCACATTTTATTCCCGAAAATGGTCAGGACAATGTCAGGACAACGCCTAAACTAGATCACTGTTCAAGCCATCGCACTCATTTCCGCCACGTTTTCAAGACTAGGCTCCTTAAAACTGATATGTGCACGTAAACTTCTCAGGTAAAAAATTAAATATAAGTGCATTACGGGATATATAATCATCCTTTTATTTCTAGCATCAACAGCCTGCACTTTATTACGTAGGAAACTATTACCACAGAATCACCATTTCCTTTAATGTTTTAAGCGGTCTTTAATCTTGTCCTTTCTTTACTCCCTATAATGTGGATTAGTCTCGCTAATCTTCCATGATTTTTCTCTATTCCAAACACACAAGTTTATTGGCCTTCAGGGCAGAAAACCTTGAGTGGTGTGTCCAGCAACAATTTTTAATGTTAGCATTCCCGATGGTCGTACTCAAATTATGACTTTTAAAGCAAAACAGCAGAGAAATAAAATACTCGAGCTCTTCTTTGTATTCACTGTTAAAAAACTTCGAAGCGAAAACAAACTAGACACGGAAGGGCAGGACGCAAACAAGCGCAGACTGAAACTTAGATTTGTTCATAGAAGAAATATATATAGCGCAAAAACCCGACAGGAAAGATGAATAAATCCAACTTTCAGACTGTGCTTGTTTGTATCCCGCTCTTCCGTGTCTCGCTTGTTTGTGCTTCCAAGTTCTTTTTACAGTGAATCTACACCAACTAGCCCGCCTATCTATCTTTCCTCTTCTTTGTACTGCTTGCCTACATCTTTAGCTATATCGTACCCTGTGCAATGCTTCATACAATGATTTCAAAACAGCAAAGCGCACAGCGTTTTTCTCAGTGGTTGAGCATGCATATCCCCCCCCCCCCTTTTCCAACCACAACGAGCGAACATTTAACGATACTTGCGGCATAATTAGTATCATGCATCTCGCATGATCCATAGCTCATCCGTACCACCACCACCCGTCAACCTTCCACCAAAAGATTTCTTTTTTGTCACCCGTACTTTCTAAGTGCACGTCTAATAAACAACAAACAAAACGTGACCACCAAGAGAAGACGTCGCGTGCGGCCTAAGCGAGCAGCAAAACTGCTCAGACGAGAAATGAGCACCGAGAGACAGGAACACACACGCATTAAAACATACAAAAAAGCAGCATAACCTCGAGACAACGTTCGCGTGTCTGCTGTAGACGGCTGGGAAAGGGAAAATACCGCTGCTCTTTATTTCCTCTTCGCTTTAAGCGTCCCCCAAAAGGAGAAGCAACGCACATCCCTGTCGGGGTTGGGAAAGGAAAGAAGGGAGCAGCAATCTACCCTAGGGGCCGGCCACGGGAACCTCGAAAGGAAGGGTTGAAGGGTGGAGGAATGGTTTGGAAAGATCCAGCAGCGAACGCCGAGGCGAAAGCGGCGCCTCAACCAGGATGCTGTACAGAGATGAAGAGGAGGAAGAAACCTCAGGCCAGCGAGAGAATGAGTGAGAGAAAGAGGTGGAGAGGGGGGCCGTGGACCGACCGTGCTCAGCTGTACGTGCGTAATTGGAGGGTCTGAGGGTAGTGCGGGCCCTGCCTGGGAGCGAGCGAGCAGCCTCCCGTGTGCCCCCTGCCGCACTCCTCTGCTCGGCTGCAGCCGCCACCGCTCAGGGAGTCATCCATCAACGCGATGGAAATGCGCGCACCCCCCTTCCCCCCGCCCCGAGCGAGCCAGTGTTGCCTGCTACTCTCTCCCGCTCTCGCTTTCTCGCTCCCTTACAACCGTGCCCCTCCTTACCACCTAACTCCACAACACACTTTCCTTCGCTCCAAGCTCTTCGAGTGCGCGGTTCGCCTGGCCTGCCTGTTTTCGATCCCTCGACTGGGTGCAGCGAGCCTTCTCCTTACAGCACGGCAGCGAGTCGTTGCCTGCCTCGCCCGCTTGCTTGCTTGCTTGCTTGGCCGTCTGCAAGTGCGCTCTCCCTGATAACCCACCCGCGCGCCGCCCGCCCGCCAAAGGGGGCTTCACTGCGGGACCTCGAGGCTCGGTTCGCCAGCGCACCCGCTGGCGCCTTTTGCGCGCCCCCGTGTTGTCGCGTGCCTTTCGCCTCTTCTCTCCGGGGTTTTGAGGTGCAGGCGTCGTTGAGCTTTGATCTTGCTCTGTTTGCTTGCCCGCGGGAGTGCGCCGTCGCTCGCTGGTGGTGGTGGTCTCCTGTATACCTCCGGCATCGCCCGCTTCTTTTTCTTCTTTTTTTTGTTCCGTGGCCTCTGTTTCATCTTTAGCTTATACTTCTTCTTGGCGAAAACATTCGCCCTCGTTTTTTCTTATTCTTCTTTTTCCTTTTAAAGCCTCGTGGGAGAAAAGCGGCGTGAAAGAACACAAGTAAACGAGACCAACCGTTGGTTGTGTTTCGTCGCGAAGGGGCACTATACCGAACGCTGAGTGCTGGTGCAAGATTTTCAAAACAATCCGCGTAATCGAGTAACAAACAAAAAACGGAAACGAAAATGGCTGTCGGTTGAATTCTCAGAGGTTTCCAGTTCGTAACAAACGGTTTCTACCGGCCGGTGAGCTTCGCTAATGTTGCATTCCTTGTTAAAACAAAGGGAGTGCTAATTTGGCGAGGTTGAATATGGTGGTGGTGACCACAAAGCACAAAAGAAAATCTAACGTACAACGTAAACCCAAAGCATGGTGCTGACGAACACGTCAAAATTTTTAAACACGATATTCAATTGCATGAAAACAGAAAGCACGTCAGCTTACAATAAATTAATGTACTTAAGTAACTGAAGGCACTACCATTGGCTGGAGTCAGGTTGCTCGATGCCCTCTAGAGAGTGAACTTCAAAACTGCCAACTCTTGTATGTCCTTCCAATCGTTTTATAACGCTAAAGCTTTCCTGAAATGTTGTTAATCGTGGTACGATTTCTGATTACAAGCAAGGAAATTGCTCTTTCGTATTTATAGTATGAGCCTGAGAAATTTCTTGGGGATGGTTTGGTTTATACAAGACATATACTTTCTTCACCGGCTTTCAACTCGACTGTCACATACAGACTCTCACTTTTTTGGTGTTTTTTTCTATAGAACATTTCATAAAGATGAGAAAAAGTTAGGGTGTTCTTGTAAAGGCACAAAATATTAATGTGAACGCATGGTGGCGGTGTTGCGCAAGCAAGACAAAGCTGCTCTCTGTTTCCGTAGATAGCTTTGTTAGTTAACACATACTATCATTATTCGTCACAGCAGTAATGTAAATCTATACCAACTATTTTCTCAAAGTCTAGGCTTACTGGTATTGTGCTTTAAAAGGACCGACAACTGCCCAGTACATGAAATGAAATGACTTAACTGATGGAAAGATTGTCCGTCGCATTGACTTAAACCAACTCTGTTTTTTTTTTCGTGAGAGGTGGATTTATATTTTTATTTCTTAATTGAAAGTCGCGAAAAATGACCTGTGGCGCCTCTGGCGGCAGAAACATGAACGATCCGATGAACCCGGCCACGTGACCGTTGATTGCTGATTGCTGTCCTGCATTAGTAGTATGCAGTAAAGTGGCACTGCCTTCGCGTGACGTAATGATCCCATGCTCGTCAGCGCGTCTTCAGCAACGTTTCAGCGTGCTCATGCAACCGTGCACGCAGTTTCCACGTCACTATGATTTCGGAACGACATAGTTTTGCTACCTACACTTCGTCTCAGAAATGACGCGCGCTGCTACTCGGCGCCGCCGCGCACATGCGTAGTGACGTTTTCAATGACTTGGCTTGGCTCGTGCATCGAGAGAGTAATGACGCCGGGACAAGCCACCCATGACACAGGCGCAGGCAACCTTGGACGCATGCGCACACAACGCGGTACAAATACAGGGAAGGTGTATGATGAGACATCATCTCATTCTAACAGCTTGTTATTTTCAAAAATAGTTGAAAAGCTCTAAATAAAGGTGGTTAAGCATAGTTACAGGAACTCCTGCGAAAGCAGAACAATAATAGCTTTTACAAATCGCGAGAAGGGCTGGCGGCATCGCTATCAATTCTCAGCGTTGCTGGAGGAAAGGTGCATCCGTGTTTAGAGCCTTTCAGATCGAAAAATACTACTTGTAAAATAACCACGTGCTTTTGGGATTAACTACCGCAGCTACAAACACTGCGAGGGGTGACCTTTCTGTCGCGCCGTAAAAAAAATGGGTCGAGAAAAATCAGCTGTCGGTCCCTTTAAGTTTTATAGGCTCCCTAACAGAGGTACCTGAAAGAAATATAGAGTCCTTGATTTTACATGCCAAATCTACGATAGAAGTTTAAGGCACAAGCCTAGCAATGGACTCGGTATTATTTTGACCCCTGGGGATTCGGTAACGAGCATCGAAATCTGACTGCACTGGTGTCCATGTTTTTCGCCCCAATGGAAATTCGGCTGCCGTAGCAGGGAATCAGGCACGATTACCTGCCACGAGCTTAGCAGAGATAAAGGTGTTCGTGACGTACGTAATGACTGACATGCGTGTCTTAAGCTCTTTCTGTTGAGTTCATTTACCTCTTTCTTGATCTTACCCACTCTTCCCGTGCCAGCTTAGCCAATCGGAACACCTAATTTTTTTAAGAATTCATAACTGTTCTCTCTGTTTGGCGAGCTTTAGTTCAACCCTTTAAACAACAAAAAAAAAAGAATGACGGAACCCTAGAATGCCACGCAGGCATCTCGGTCGCACAGAGTTTTCCCGACAGATTAAGAGTGCGAAAACTTTACCGACAAAACAGTGTGGTACTATTGAACCAAAAGCAATGACTGTATGAAGTGTAACTTGTCAAATCAGATAACATGCACGCCAAAAGTAGCCTCTTCTTCCTTTTTTTATAGTTTCGGTTTTCAGATACAAGTCCCTCAATATACGCTCATGGATTTGAATATATACAAGTACATTAGTGAGTGAACTTACAACAGAAGGAGACCTCAATGTCGAGATAGCGGTAGAGATGTCCCGTTGCAGAAAGGTTAAGCTTGTAGCTTTAGAGACATTCCATTGATCAACATCATGCATGTAAACACAAAGTTGACTCTGTCTACGATTACTATGGAATACGCGAAATAGAAGTTGATTTTTGTTTGGCTTTTATGTCTATCAACAAGTGTTGTCCTCATCTGGTTCTTTATTCACGTGTTGTCACGTCCCACAATTTCGTTACCTTCCTCAATCACGCAAATTTACGCGGCCTTCATTCTCACTAATATACGGGTACACTCTCTGAATGAACTTCATTTCCAAGTCACGGTTATATCCGGGGTATCTAAGTGTGTTCCTTCGCGATCCGCTAGTCACGCGCTGCCGAGTTGCTGCCATGGAAGCCAACTTCTCACCACCCTCCCCCACCTAACGCGTATCACCTCCTCCCCCCTCGTGCCTGTAAATCCTCGCCCCCTCCGCCGGAAGATACAGCTTCTCCGCAGCGCAATAAAGCCACGCGCTGAAGCCCATCCCCATGGGGACAGCGACGCACGTCAGTGTGAGGAGCCCAGAACGCGCGCCGCTGGTTCGCGATAAACTATGTAGTAGGCGGCAGGAATGCGCTGCGCACAGCATGCTCTGCCGTAAAGCTAGCTTCGGCGGGAAACGAGAAATACTTTCTTTTTTTTTTCTCTTGATTTACTTAGAGTAGCGAGAAGAGTTAAGCGGGAGGCCCAGCCCTTCGGCGCGGTCTTCTCGGTGTTGCCGACGCCCGCTACAAAGCACGCTACACAAAAAGTCAGACACCTCATTCTTACCTCGGTAGGAGACTCTTACAAATTAGTCAGCCACGTGGTCCTTAAACATGCAAGGACTTCTGACACAGTTTGGACGTTTTCCGCGAGAGGTACTGAATCTAGTGCTCGACTACTGAGCCGAAGGTCGCGGGATCGAATCCCGACCGCGGCGGCCGCGTTTGATAGAGGCCCGTGTACTTAGATTCAGGTGCGCCTTAAAGGACACACGAAGATGAAAATTTCCGGAGCCCTCAACTACGGACTTCCTCGCAATCATATCGTGGTTTTGGGACGTGAAACCCCAACAATTATTATTACTGAGTCAATGAGTGGTTACCTTACTTAACCGCCACTTTCATAGAGTTCTTCAAGTTGACTTCGTTGGAATCGGCGTTTAACGTTGCTATAACTTCAAGCTACTCGCTTTATTTTCAGACAGCGCCAATAAAAGTGTATTTCGCCGGGTTGCGTAAATAGGCTCCAAAGAGAAATGTAGCAAATTGGGCGAGTAGGAAAATACTCATGGTGGCCAGTGTAAACAGAAGGCAAAGAGAAGGCGTAACAGAAAGCGTAAGAGATGGCAAAGACGACACAGGGCCTGTGTCGTCTTTCGCTTTTCTTGTACTGTGTTCTGTTTGTGCCGGCCATCATAGTGTGTATAGAAAAGGGTACGACGCTCAGTCAGGCATTCGTGCTTTTTTAACTCGGTAGCGTTAAAGAGCTCGCTTCGCAGAAATTGCTGTGTCGGTGGCGGCGTCGTTGGTTGTGAGCGAAAAAACGGCGTTGTCCGTAAGCGAAAATTAGAGATAGATATGCAAATCAATAAATGATAAAAATATGCGGTCCGAGTGGGAATCGAACCGAGGCGTTCTGCGTGGCAAGCAGGTGCTCTGCCACGGAGCCACGCCAGTGCTTAACTGATTCCTTAAAAAAACACTATAAGAATGTCATATATTCTTACGAGTCGCCCTAACGGATTTAATAATGCGTGGCAGGTTCGTAGTATCGCACCAGGCGTCAAAACATGGGCACTGCGCAACCAGCGGGTGGTTTAAAGCTGCCCACCATCGAAAAGTGTGCAGGTGCGCGTAACACCTTACGGACGCGTAGTGGTCACTTCGCCAATTTGCAAAAAGGAAGAATTAGGGCGTAGTGGGTTCTTACCAACTCAGTAGGCCGTTTCAACTCGGTCTGAAACGGCCAACGCAGCTCAAGCATCCTCCAAGGTGTTGTCAGCCTCTTATAGACAGGACAGATGTACATTTCGTTACTTTCCATCGTCTGAAATAAAAACTAACGATGAAAAGGTACTGACCCCAAAGAAAAGGTCGTGACTTCAAAGAAAAGCCTCGTACGCGACAATCTTATGTTTCAACTTAAAGCGCAAAGACGGATGGGACAGAGAGGTAGACACCCTCCTGGCACGTTACGTTGCGTGGGACCTTGCGTAATGTGCACCTTCGGTGGTCGCCCGCCTTCACAGAGTGGAATTGCTCGTGTTTTTTTTTTTTTTTTGTTAAAGAGTATGCTCAGTTCTTTAGCGGAGCACATTTAGATTCGGAACATTTATCACGGCTCGAAACTATCTAGTCGGAGCATACATTATTATACCGCCACGCTGAGCGCAAGAATTTTGCACATTTGAAGGATATAGTCGAGCCATGGCGCTTGTCTGTTAAAACGATGACCACGGCTGCCGTTCTTCGTGGTGAAATTTTCAGCGCGCACAAAGGAGACGTACACAGTGAAGTGGACAAACAAGCCGCGTTTAAAGGTGTCACTGAAGAGATAAAAAGATTTTCTCGTATTAGTAAATTACTAATTCACGATACCAAAAACACCAAGCTTGCTTTGAGAGGACACTTGGTAAGCGAGAAAACGCACAAACAGAAAATGCTAGTGCCGGCGCCACTTTGAAGTTCCCGCACCAGTCGCCGTGATGTCGTAGATTTTGACGGCGTGTCACTAAGAGCTAGGTTGTTCCTAATCGAAAAAAAATGAAGTCAAGCAGTGAAGACAGCAATGCGAGTGAAAATTCCCCTTCTGAGTGCCTCTTTTCTCGACAATTATCTCTATACGACAGCACTTCCAATGTTTTTCAATCAAAACATATCGTACGGTGTCAGCTAAGAAACTGTCTTCATTGGTGTACTACACATATGAGCGCTTACTTCGTATGTTGCGCTTACTGTTGTGGTAACAATGTAGAATTTAACACGATCATAACAATTGTCAACGTAAAACCTCGACCACTTCGATAAAAAAAAATTCTGAAGCCATTGCATTCTGTGAAGCCGGATGGCCAGCGAAGCTGTTTAAATCACGATAGAGAGTTTAACAAAGCCTCGCATTTCACAAAGCTTCACAAAGCTTTTGGGAACATTGAAGCGTAAACATAGATATTCACATAGGTCAAAGAGGTTACACAAAACTGTCAAAGATAAAAAGTCATTTACTGTCTGGGTCAACGTTGGGTGGCATCGGCATGGCGTGTTCTTCCTTCTAACGTTCGTCAGCTTCTCGAGCGGGCCGTTAAAAGGCGGATCGCGCGAACACCGAAGCGCATGTTTGTCATGAAATTTTCGCAAAGCTAGACTTTTCCTGATGGGTAATATTCGTCACGTCGGCTTCGCATGTTGTCCTAAAGAGAGCTTTGATTCCACTATCACGAAAGTCGACGAAACCGTTATAGAAAGTGTTCCCTTTTCACATTTGTTTTTGCACCGCGGGCTGAACGAATTAATATGGTTCAGATACATTCAGTTTCTGCAAGCATTGGAGTGTAGCCCAGTGGTCAAGACGCTTGCCTTCGGAGCGTGGGGACCCCGGTTCAAATCCAGCCCAGTCAGGAAATGTATTTTCGTTTATTCAACTATTTCTGGGAGCTTATTGTCGGCGAACACGAAGTAATCCCACCAACGGGTCATATCTAGCGTTCTCTGTAAAAAATGCTGTACGTTCCAAGTAATGATTGTTCGTCATTTAGAAATCAGATCACACCGTGACTACACGCAAAGTTGCTTTTAAGCACAATATTTTGTCTAGAGAGATAACGTTGAGCCCCATAATTGAAAATGACAACTCGCTACAGCGCTTGCAACTTTCACTGTCTCTTGGCATACTGTTCATCGCGGTCAAACAAAATGTGGCCAAGAATATTATTATTACTTCATACGTATGCATAAACACACAAGGACACAGGGTAAATAAGGAGCGAGCAGGCTGACAACTGCCACCTGGAGGAAAAATGCGCCAGAAGGAAGCAGGAGGATTTGCCGTGAGTTCATCTACAGCATTAAGGATTCACCTTAACAAGGATACGTACCCCCGAATGGGAAAGCTCAACATCCCACCCTGGCGAGACGTGTCCCCTCAGCCACTCCGCAATGTCGCACACGCTTCCAGCCACGGGCGCCGAATCGAGTATATGGGTCTATTTCGCGTTCCCTCCGAGAAAGTCCACGGAGTGAATTAGAACTTAGTCACGCGAATGGGACCGCTCCCTGTGTTCCTTTATTCCGTTCTGCAGCAGCTTTTCCGCCACGCTGCAAACGCGCATTCTTGTCCGCCCGAGCATTATCATTCCCCGCCCTACTCCGAACCGAGTCGTACTCGGCAGTCTCGATTACGGGCAAGACGCTACCACCACATTGAGACAAGGGGGGTTTGCGCGCGTAAAGGTGGTGCCGAAGCGAGAGGGTTGAAAATGCTTTGAAGCATACCGAAGCTCTCACGGCTGCCAACACAGCCCGAAACACGTTCGCACACACTCCTCCCACCCCCCTTCTATATAACCCCGCCAACCCACACACACAGTGCTAGCAGGCGCGCTCGCTCGCGCCGAACCAGCCGAGCCGAAAGCCTAGACGAGCCAAGCCACACACGCGCGCCTGCGACCATTAGCACCCGGGCACGGGGCATTAGGAATGCCTGTAGCCTTCCCATCCCCCCCACCACCCCTTGATCCTACCAAGGGCTCCCGCCGTTCATGCGCGCACGCCAACCGAGTCAACCTCCCACCCGCCCACGACTGCCAACCGCCGCCGCGACCATCGTGGCTTCTCACGTAGGCAGGCACGCCGGCTTGTCTAACCCCTCCCCCCCTCCTTCCTTTTCTCCCCCACAACCCCGGCTTCCGAGGCGGCGTTAGGGTCTGGGGCCGCCGGCGCAGAACGCGATCTGCGTAATGCCGTTTCTTTGTAAAAGCCCGCCGGACAAGACTTTGAGCCGCCCGGTCATAGCCTTAACGCGCGGGAGGGGAGCGCCGACGACAGCGCCGTCGGCGCCAGACGCATCAATTTTTTGTTTGTTTTTTTTTTTCCTTCCGCATCACCCTAGCCCTTGCCGCTTCCTGCGACGCTCCCTCGTCCCACTTTTATTGTCTTATTTTGACTGCTATGAGCTACTCTTCCCCCCTTTAACTCCATATATTTTTTTCACTTGCTTCTTTTACGTAATCGCGAAGATTCCTTTCATTCCTCTATGTGAACAGTTGGGTTTCGTTTTCTTAAACCAGGGATAAAGAAAGAACTGATTGAACTGCGCACGTCAGTCGAGTATTGCTTCTGTAATGTGCAGAATCTTTCATAAATTGAAAGCATTCCGAAAATAGAAATAAGAAAGAAGTTCACTGTAAAGTGGAGGACTGGAACGTATAACTGCTTGTATGTAGTTGAACAAGGGGTGGCGCCGACGCTCTCTTCTCAACGGTGCATGTGTCTCACCGAAGCTGCCCTGACGAAGTATGGTTTCTTTGTCGGAAACGTTGCACTGATCCTTGTTGATCGACTATTAAATAGCCCCGAAACCACTTAGAGTTCAAAGATGAGAGACAGTGGTTCTTTCTCGCCTTTACTACCCTTCCTACAGGCGACATCTCCTCCTCGCCGCTTATTTCTTCCTAAAATACGTGGACAACGTCAGCACTAAGCGTTGAGCATATCAGAATTTCGCGCTCGTCGGCTACACGCTGTTACCTCAGCTTGCGCATACGAAAATGCACAAAACGAAGTGAAATCAGTTGATCGCACACGACGGTCATGCGAGACAAGGAAGAACTGGCGTGCGAATCCATGGTAAAGCAGGGTAGGAGGCAATTCACAATTGATACCCTTTGTGTATGGACCGATCGAGAGCTTATTTTTTCCGTGAACAGACTAATGGCGTCACGAATTGTGCCGAAAAGACAGGAAACGCCAGGATAGAAAAACATCACAGGGTCCCTTATGCACACACCTAAGGCGACTAGAAGGCGAAAGCCATCTTCCTTTTCTTCTCAGTCCGGCGACCCTGCACCGCCACCCTCCGAAAGCTTTCTGCACGTAATGTGGTTTTTCCGCTGCCTCCAGGATCGGAGGCACCTCACCTGGTTTCGCACAGCCTCCGTGATCGGCCCACCTTCGACATAGCTGAGATGTCATGTGACGTTACGTCACTGTGACTTCATAATCACGTGACAAAATTTTGGCGATGTGTGACGTTGTGGTTGCGTGATATGGTGACGTATCACGTGATGATGATTTTTTGCCTCAATCGCGTTGATGCCGCCGACGCGAAACGCCGGTCACTTTTTTTGCATTTGATGAGGCATCTAAGGCTTTCGCCTTAACAAGGCGCTCGTTCTTTGCATTTTCAGGGGTCGGTTGAGGAGCTTTAAGATAATATATTCGAGTGAAGTTGCGAAGCGGTAGTTATAACGTAGACCTTACAACGCTTTCTCCCCGCTCGGTTGTTAAACAAACTTTTCAGCCATCGCATTTAATTAACTCTAACATCTTGGTCAGCGTAGATAATTGTACAAGCACCGTCACACTTAACCAAACTCGACCTATCTCTTCTGTGCCTGTACTGCGTATAGTGCTGTCTACGTAGACATCTGTTCGGGGTGGTATGAATGGGCTAGTTTAATGCGCTTTCATTTTGAATTCTCCTTTCAGTCCGTGTTCATTCAAAATTGGCCGCTATTTATGCATCACCATTGTTCGGGTTAAGCCTGACGGCGGCTGCACAACGTTTATAAGGCTGCGTATTTTACCAGGTGACTGAAAGTTTGAAAGCGAGGTTAAGCGCGCGAGGTGATCACGAAAGACGACGCTGTCTGATTAACTGGCACGAAGTAATCCATGCAGCGTCTCGTGAGAAAAGGCGAAAGGATGCCTGAACAAGGATGCCTGATAGGATGTCTCTTGGGAGCCTGAACAGTTCGAACGTGGAGACAGAGAAGTTGAAAAGCGTGGAGGTTCGGTAGCTAACTACAGTCAAAACTTTACATGCAAATTTCCACAGTGCGAGAACTGACTTCTCGTCTCGTCGTTCTCATTCAGAATAGGCACGGTCCTCGAGTGAGGAGAAAGTATAAAAGTGCGAGAGACCAGAAGAGGCCGGAATAAAAAAAAATCAATTGGCAACGCTTGTTTCGTGATACCACAGATGTTGGTTATTTTACACTCCACATCCCAACGGTTCTTCCACACCATTCAGTGGCGTGGGTGGTCCGCACATCCAACTTGAATACAGAAATTACCATTGCCTCAAGTATTGCGCTAAAGATCTCGTAAAGCAAACTGAATGTTATGAAGACACTCTCGATAGATCTCGATGGTGTTCTCATATTCGTGGCGTCTCCAGGAGTCGACAAAGACTACAGAGCACTTAACGACAACGCATTGTGGCACTGTAAACGCGTATTCTTTAGTAGGTTCCTCGACACAAACAGTGCATCAGCCATAGCCAGTCCACAGTGAGCAGATGTATAATAGGGAGGGGCATAGGCGTACGCACAAGGGGGGGGGGGTGAGTGGTGGAGGTAGCTAATACCTTGTCCTTGCGCGGAGTTCTGATCGTATGGGCCTCAGTGGGAATGAGTCATGATGAGCCTGGGTCGCTGAGAGGAGACTTCGCCCCGCTCTCTAATGAAGAACCCGGCGCGCGCCAATAGGGAGGGGCCCGTAGCCTATGATCATTCTAAGGTGCACATATCTTCGTCAGCACTCCTTTGCTGGTTCCTTTCTGCTAGTACCCTTGCTCGCTATCCTCCCCTCCCCCTGTGACATTTGCCGAAGATAGGAGCGAGTACGTCGCAGTGGCTCGTGATTACGTTTTTCCATCTGCACATGCTGCAGTGAGCTCTATCGCCAACGTGCATCCCTAAATAGGGAGTAAGTAAATTCGCAATGTTCTTCCATCACCCTTTGGACCCGTTCAGTTGGCTCTGTAGCACTCGCTTTCCCCTCCGTGCGTATCACGGAAAGTGCGGTATTCTAAGTGTCCCCCAACTACGCCTTTTTCCCTCCTTATTTCCTCTCCGACACTTACTTGTCGTTGTTTGTCCCTAAAAGGGGAGTAATGGGGGCCGTGGCGTGCCTTCGCTCCGGCTTCCTTTCTCTGCACTGTTAAGAGGGAGACGACGAGGTGCGCGAAAAACGGACGCCCGGGAAAGAAAAGCAAGGCGAAACGCTCCTCGGCAACCCGCGCGTGGGAGCCAGCAAAGCGGCAGCGGGGCGCCCGACGCCAACGCTGCCAAGAAACTCCGGTGGCAAGAATATTAATGGCGCCCTCCATTGGGGACGGCGGCGCCGCGTCGAAAGGACCTCGTTTCATCATCTGTCTTGCCATCAGGAAAGGACGCGAGAGGGTGAGGGGAAAGAGGGAAGGGGGAATGGCAAGAAAAGCATCCGTAGCTGGCAGCACTCTACAGAGTCACGCGCAGCCAGGTTCTTCCCTCATTCTCCTCACTTCCTGGCCACCTCATTCTCCGCAACCTTTCCCGCCCTTTTCCCAGCTTTCTTGAATCCCTTGTTTTCCCCACATCCTCAACCACCTCCTTTCCTTCCCCATTCTGTGCGTTCCGTGTTTAGGAATCGTCGCTAGCGGTGTCTTTCGCTCTTGTTTCTTCCACACGCTCAAAAAGATGCGGGGGGATTTGGGGGAGGGGGGGGACACGCCACGGGCTCCATCACCATAGCCTAGGCCGGTCGCGTACGGCCGCCCGACGTATGCCTCCAGAGCCCTCCTCGACGTTTCATTGGACTGTTGCCCAAGTAGTTGTGCGTCGCAGTGGGAAGAGAACTGCGCGCGGCGCTACTGAAGGCCAGTGTGTGTGTGTGTGTGTGTGTGTGTGTGTGTGTGTGTGTGTGTGTGTGTGTGTGTGTGTGTGTGTGTGTGTGTGTGTGTGTGTGTGTGTGTGTGTGTGTGTGTGTGTGTGTGTGTGTGTGTGTGTGTGTGTGTGTGTGTGTGTGTGTGTGTGTGTGTGTGTGTGTGTGTGTGTGTGTGTGTGTGTGTGTGTGTGTGTGTGTGTTGTGTGTGTGTGTGTGTGTGTGTGTGTGTCGTGTAACTCTTGTTTTCTCCCTTTTTCTTCACTTTTTTTTATTTTTTCACCACCGAATCTCCTTAGTCTTCGTCTCTGACTTCCCCACGACCGTCTTCAACAGCCCCGCCGACCGCTCATTCTCCGACGCTCCCGCTCCCCCGCTTCTAACTCTTCCTTCACGTCGGGCACTTTGTCATAATGACCGCCGTTCCCTATTTTTCTCCCGCGCGCCGTTTATGCCGCTTTGGTGCTCGCTTCCAAGGCGCAGGGAGAGGAATGTACAGCGCGCGTCGACGATTTGTTGGACAGCTGCCCGGTGGGAAAAGAAATGTCGCTGCTTGGCTTCAAGACGCGAGGAACGCCCCGGTATACTGCGACGCCGCGGCCAAGACAGCGGGAACATCCGTGATGACTTCGTTTTGCTGCCGCTTGTACGTGTTTCTCTACAACCTGCGGAGAGACGAGTGCGTCGAGGGGCAGTCGCGTATTTGAAGCGTAGTCGAGCGGCTTCTTATACCACACACATCAAACATCCTCGCACGAGCTTGCGCACTGTTTTATTTTCTACCATGCACTCAGTTGCAATTTGTTGAGGAGACTATGTAGGTTGTGACGTTTTATCACGCGCATATTATTTATCATACTCCTGCCTTTACGTATCGCCGCCTGAGTATGATAATGGTCATTGTCTCCTGCAGTTCATCCTGGGCTCATTAAAAGCCTTGCCGGCGTTCTTTCAGCGATGCTGTATGTGGCTAGGTTCTGGCGGATCGCGCCCATAGACAAGCGACGCGTAGGACGGCATTGATCGGCTCGATACTCGGCGTCGCGATACTCGGCGGCGGCCCTTCCCACTGGTCGTTGTGTCCCTTTTTCTCGTGACATAGAGATCGCGCCAGCAGTATTATCATCAGTTGCTCTTTGGATTCGCTGTGGGACAGACGCATGGCATTCGCTCGGAAGAGCAGCGGGTATTGAAGGAGCGCCAACACCCACAGAAGCGCAAATAAATGGGTGTGAAAATGACGTGACGCCGCTGTCGTAGAATGTGCAGCCGCTTGCTTCGCTGGATTCCATCTTTAGAATAATGGAAGGGCTCTGATTTTCTTTTCTTTTATTCCTTCTACTTTGTTTCAAACAATGATATCACAGTTCCCGTGTACTTCTTGTTACTCATGGATGCGTAATTTTTTATTCGGTTTTGTCACGGTTGGTCATGCATCAACTTTCTTATAAGGTTAACTGTTGTAGTAACGGTGCCTTCAGCGCAGAGCTCGCATGCCGAATCTAAATCTGCGCTAATGTTCGGAAAAAATCATAACTTTTTTTTTTTCAATCAAAATCACAGACTCTTTTCAACAAGCAAACGAAGATGACATTCAGGTGGTAATATGCTGCATTGCGGACAGATTTAAGCATTTAAAATTTCCATGGAAAATCCCATGGTGTCAAGCAAGACAGTCGGTGGTAATGATGCCCATGTAACTATATTCTCTTTATCTAAAGTTGAGCTATTTCACGTCAGTATGCAGTCACGTAGTCCTGCAATATACACGGAACTCCCTCAACATTAGGTATAGGGGACGTTTTGTCAGTCCGTCCGTTCGTCCATTCGTCCGTTTGCCTGCCTGTCTGTCTGCACCTCTGTTTATTTGTTTGTTTCTAGATAGGCTTCCCTCGGGCTCAGACTTCCTAACATTCTACTCGGACTGGCTCACTCTCGCTGAGCTGGCCTATAAACTCTAGACAGCAGGGCTCCCTCACAATCATACCCTCCCGAATTATACATACTCAGTAGGACTGCCAAGGCCTCACACACACATTTCGCGGCGAAATGTGTGAGTCGACTCGTGTTTGAGTTCATCAACCAATTTTGTGCGACGTATCATCATGGCGAATCAGTTGTGCAGAAGGCCGAAGCGCGACGAAGGTTTTGCGAAACGACAAAAAATGACGTTGGCGTTGATCCCAGAGCAGTGGTTCTCAAATGGAGGCCCACGAAGCCATTTTTCGGGGTCCTCGAAACCCATCCTCGAAAAAACACAAAAACAAAGAAGACTCGTTTTTTGGACGCACACTAAGTCACGTGACAACAGCCCCTTCTGATTTTTTATTTGCTTCACCGCATCACACTGTTGCGTTGGGGCGTAGCTCACTAATGTTTCCCCTTCTGTATGAGCTGGCTGTAAAGCTTTGTTGCAGTTTTCTACTACATATAAATGCAAGAATACTCCGTCTTGGCTTGCATATTTGAAGAGCAAACATAGCTAGGAACAGGTTGAATGCGGCGGCAGAGCGCACAACTTATTGTTAAGCTGTAGAGATTGAATTGGCGTGGAACTCTAATTTTGTCATTTGCATGTTGTGTTAATTTATGACCACCCTCCTTTTTCTCTCACTACAAGGGGTCCCTCGTCACTTCCACCTGTCCACAAAAAGGTCCCCGAAACATCCATGGCTGAGAACCACTGTCCCAGAATATGGCCACGCCACAAAGGAAAACCATACGATATTCACGAAAAGAGAAAAATCTTAGCAGCCGAAGAAAAACTTTGTTATTTATAGTCATGGAGATAAACCATTGACCAGCGCTTTTTGGATGCGGTCACTCAATAACATGAGCTGACCAGAAGTCTAGCAGATCGCACAGACAAATCATCACAATCCACAACCAGAAACAGAAAAGCATTGCGCGGCGTAAGAGAGTGTGCGGAAGACCGTTAGCTTACCTTTTCAATCTACTTTATCCTGGTTAGTTCAGGTAGTAGACCAACAGCCCACACTGCAACAGATCAGAATGAAGTGCTAAAAATTAAACCGGCTTCGAGAACCTTGTATGAGTTTCCACAGAAGCGCTTCGTGTTTTGTCTAAATGACAACATTTTTTTTTCATAGTGCTACTACTAGGTATGGCCACTTCAATGAAGGCACATTCGGCTTGAGCCACTCGTCAGATTTTCCGTCATGTCTAGCGGTATGTCCGGCATGTTTTGTTTTCTCAGCAGTGGTAAACAAGTACGTGTTTTTTCGATCAGTTATCCGGAATATAATATTTAATTGAACACGTTCTTTAAGCCGCTGATTTAACACTTTCTATTTAAAACAATGCAGCCAACGAGACTGGTGGTCCCGGCTTTACACACGTGAAGGATTAATTACGCTGTTGGTAACGATGGCACAGTAAAAATTGCATAGGTATCATGCGGCTATCTTTCGTTCAGCGAAGTCATGCGGCAGATTAAAATTAAACTACGAAAATTTGACATATTCATTCGAAATCTAATAAATTTATGGAGTTGGTGTAATAAAAAGCGGCATATTGATTATTATACTACAAAATGGCCCCCTTATTCGAACTAATAATTATGAATTATTTTGTTTAACAGGCCAATTCGCTGTAGTAGTCTTCGTTGTAGTGGCGTTCACATTACATGGAAAAGGTAGGAATCTTGCCAGGCCATGTGGCACGCTTCGTTCTACAGGCTGTTTCGAAGTACAGGCGTTCGTTGTAGCGGCGTTTGACTGCACTGCGAAACTTAGAGGGTTAAAACGTTTCGCTGCGCCGGCAATATTTCGTTAAGTGGAGCTTTGTGTTCCCCCTTTGTGTTGCACGCCGATGCATGCAACACCAGCCGTGGCCCCCTACCGGACGTTTACAAGGACGTATGCGATTAGTGAGCTAGTCAACCTCCCATCGTTTGCGCCAGTGCATACTGAAGATGCCAACTGCATAGGTGGCAAAGCGTCCACACTATCTCCTTTTTAACATTTTTTATGTTAAGTCGGTCTGAACCTTTTTCTATCGTAATACATAAAGGCTATATTGCAGGGGCTAGTTATATTCCGCGCTCCTCTATCACCCGACTGTTAGTGCGAACGTGGTCTGTTGTAGAGTAGCATGCATGAAATCCTGCTTGGGTCTTTGGTTGATTGAATCGTAAGGTGGCCTTCATTCTATCAGCGATTACCTTTGTAAATAGCTTATAGGAAATGAACAGTAAGCTAATCGGCCTGTCTTTATTGAAGTCCTTGACGTCCCATTTCTTATGCATTAATATAATGTTAAAAGAGTACTGACAAGAATTTAAAAATTTTTCGGGTTGTTGCTCTAAATGAAAGCACGGGTGTCGAGAACCCTAAAAAGAGTCTCGTGGTGCCCGGGGATGCATTGCATATATTTTTAATACCGCTTCTTTCAATCAGCAGTTTCGGTTTCGGTTTCGAGAGGGCGGCTTCATAGTGACGTGTCAAGTCTGCCCGTGACGTCACGGGCAGACTGCAACCCACGAAATATGCACCTGCTGTCCTTTGCTGTCAGTCGAACGTGGTTCATGATGAGTGAACTGTCGTCCAGTGCCTCCGACAGCGATTTCTGTGATTTAGGCTGCATGCAGAACCCAGACTTCGCAAACCAAGTGAGCTGACTTGAAACGTCATAGGGCTCTCCATGCGGTGAAGCTGCCTTGCAGATGCTGGGAGATGAAAACTTTAAAATCAAACTTAAACATTTATACGTGTTTCCCGGATGCGGTGAGGGGAGAGCGTTAACACTACATGCCAAGGAAACCAAAAACGTCCGTTTTGCTGCACTTCAAAATTGTGTCAGTACTCCTTTAACATTCTTGCAATATTCTGGTGCGCTCGAAGTCAAGAGACACTTCGTATACAGGGTGGCCATATTTTCTAGAACAATCTGTCCACCGTTCATCATTGAGAAGCGGGAAAGAAACACAGCGACTAAGAAGAGATACACACCGGACAAGCGCTGTGCTACTGTCCACCGTCTATCAACCGACTTGCTGTTATCAGATCCCCACCAACTGCTTCGCCTCTTTGCATAAGTGAAGAGACACCAAATTTCATATTTAAAATAGAACAGGTTTTGGGATTGACGGATGCGTTTGATTAAACTTTCTTTTTTCATTATCTGAAAGTTTTCTATTAATGTATTATTTGACAAATTTTAATTATTCTTTAGAAGACATGTTTACACAAAAGACATGCCAAGCATGAAGCCTGAAATGTACGAGAGAAAAAATTAGAGGCGACCTTAATTCTTAACTTAGATGTCTGGTAGTGCCACTCGCACCTCGCCGTTCATGTGGCCTGGTGTATTCCGTGGGTTAAGTTTGTGTTTCGTCGCGCTTGCCAAGTGGATCTCGGAGGCCACGTATGATGACGCGCGTCGTTCAGATCTGCTCCGCCAGGCGCCGCAGCGATCACAGCTGCTCCCGAGACAATCTGCTCTTTCAATGAACTCAATCAATTAATTTTCATTAATCATCCTGACAGTAATTGACCCTTATCTTAAGGAAAAAAATGATCCGATATTATATGTATCGAATATAACTCTTAATTCAACCAGAACCATCTATTTCGTACTAGTATTACTTAACACCGGAAGTGCTTGCAAGAGAAACAAATGTGTCCCTTCTTGCTCGTGGCAATTATATAAAATGTATAGGATAAAAGAGTGAACGCTGCAAAGATACACGCCAAGCACTTCTCAATTTAACTCCTCACACGTATGACTGGAAAGAGAGGGCGACCAAAAACATTTAAAAAGTCACTGGGCGGAGGCCACTCTCAATCAACGCAAATATTAAGACGTCCACAAGCCAAGATCACCGGCCGCTAATTATGGTCGAAGCAAAAGTATACGCGCGAGAAAGTCCTCATCCACGTAAGCGTGGCTACGGGCCGTTTAAAGTTTTCTTTTTTATTCAACCATTTCTTTCCGCACACCTACTCATCACAGGCTTTCCCCATTTTGATTCTGCTGATTCCTTCTCTGTTTTTTCTTACCGTGCCTTCCATATCATTAAAATATTTGAGACCTCCTTCTTTTTCGTTGTTGTTCTTTTTTAATTTATTCCTTCAACCCAGATTCCGTGGCTCATTTCAACCCAAGGCGCCGTCATTTGAACCTCTCGTCGACTCCCGTTTTTCCTTTTTTTTTCTACTTCTACTCTCCGCATCCTCCCTTTTGCATCTTTTAGTCCCTTTTTCTTTCCTTTATTCCTCCTTCTGCTCCGTTTACCCTCTTTTTTTACTCCTTTTTTCTCCCCATCTTTCTTTCTCCTTTTCCTCTCCCTTCTGAGCTCCATCCCCATTTCGTCTTGCTGTTCGCACCACCGCCGATCTTCCCTGCTCGCTGTCTCACGCTTCCCTCTTTACCCAACGCCTCGCTTTCTTATCCGGCCACGTTTCTTTTTTACTTTTCCCCGTTTTCTTTTTCTTTTCTTCCTTACCTCTTTTCGCGCATCACTTAAGCTCTTCTTTCGCTTCCTCGATGTCTTCCTTCTCTTTTGATCCGCTCGCTTTTACGTCTTGCTTCCCCTTTTTTTTTTCTTTCTTCCCGTACAGGGCCTCTTCTTTCCCGCATCCCGTTTCACCTTCGTTTCATCCGCGTTTCCTCGCATCTGTGGCGTTTGAGGTGAAAGGGGCTGCTCGCTTTGGCTTCTTTCTTTCGCCTATGCTTGCTTTTGTTCTTAGGCGCTCGCCCATTTAGCGTTTCCGTCTCCCTATATCTACTTTCCCTTTCTTTCCTCCTTATCCCTACTTCCCCCGTTTCTTCCCGAGGCCTAGGTCAGACCTCATTCCCCCTTTTTCCCTTTTTTCCTCTTCTCGTTGGCTTTGTTCCTGCCGCTTGTTCTCACCCTGAGCACTTTTTTTTTTGCTTGCTCGTTTGGTGGCTCTTCGCGACGCTCGTTCACGGCGATGCGGCGTTGTTTCTTACGTCTTCGCCGCCACCTTCACACGTGCTATTCAGAGCCGTTCGCCACCGGCAGCGTCGTCGCCTCCTTTAGTGTAACCCGCACTCAACGCTCCCTGATCACTATACCGGCTGAAACCCGCACTTTCATTATAGCCGTTATCGCTCTAATAAACTAGCTTAAGTTCGTATACCGATACTTTGTTCTTTTTCTCTCGTCATTTATTCGGCGTTTTCCCGTTTTTGCGATGCCCGTGGACACGAGATGCGCGTTTAGTTCCGCTGCGGCGAGAACGTTGTTACTAGCAGGGTGCCATCGCGCGGTGTTCGGAAGCTGACACCTGTCGGCAGCAGCTGTATACGTGGATCGGTCGTATTGACGAGACTAACGTGAGTGCAGCTATACGTGCGAAACCGAAGTGGCGGTTCGATTGCTAGGCGTCACCGAACGTAAGGAAAAACGAAACTATAGAAGCACTCGAAGAGGACGACGTTTGCTGTAACTGTTCGCATCCCTCTGGCGATGACTGCTCTTTGGTCGTAAATTTCGGAGGACGGTGTTTTGGGGGTGAAACGCGGCCCGCGTTCACGAAGTTTCGTCAACATGATAGCGTTATATCATCGGTACACGTTGCACTACCCGGATATCAAGGTAAAAATCGGTATTGACGAAGGATCAAAAACTGCGGCGACGACCAAACGCTGGCTTTATCGAGATGCGAAACAGTTGGAACAGTGCCGGCCCAGGCGCCACACTCACAGAACTTCTCTTTCATAAATACGCTTCGCCATTAGTCGGTCGGCTTCTCCAGTGACGCGTACGCATCAGGATTGACAGAAACGTTCTACTGGAAACTGTTTTTTTTTTGCGTAAGACATTATTGTGAACGCAGGCCCTGTCCCTCACACTTCGACCTCCACGGCAGTTTCTTGCAATGTCAGGGGTCGCGCTTTTTGTGTCATCTTCATCACTGGTACCACAGACTTCGGCTATGTATATTAAACTTCTCACGGTCAAATCACGTGCTCAAAATGGCACTTGCCTCCTTGAAGCACAATGCTGATCAAACAGGGTCGTTTGCGCTTCCGTGCAAGTTGAACACGCTTCCACATCTTCACTTAAGCACCCTTATTATTGTAGCTCGATAATCCTCTCAATCACAAACGCGTCACGACTTCCAATGCCTTTCACAAACGTTAGAGTCGTTTGTCTTTCGGAGCACTCTTGGAATAGTGCTTCACTATATTTTCGTAATTTAAGGCTTTTATACGACTGTGGCAATGATGGGATGTTGAGAGCTGCTTCTCACAAAAGTCCTCGTAGCAGAAATCGATAGTGACCTTACTGCAGTCTCCGGGGAAAGCACCTGCCCCGGAGGCGTCAGATGCTATACGCGGATCGAGATCGAAATCATAGAATTTATTCCCAGCGGCAGTTGCCGTATTCGTATGGGAAGGAATGTGGAAAATTTTGTACACTGACCTTTGCGTGCACCTTCTAAGAAGTGAGCTGAAGTGTTGCCAACAGATCGATATAGAAAGATATTGAGCGTCGAATGACAGTCCATGTGCGTCAGCCATAATCATAAATATCATTGTGGACTTCTCGAGAATCCCAAATCAGTCCCACCTAAAAAACATTCGATATGAAAAAAAACAAACTGTCAGGAGTTTGTGACGCATTGCACGCCCGGCCGGTAACTTTTCTCTATATTCACCACAACCACACGAAGCCAACAAGTCAACAGGTAACGACGCCAATGAAATCATGGTGGGCGTTCAGTTAGCACTGTAACGAAACCACTTGAAGCGAGAAGCGCGAATTATCTAGAGTACTCAGCGCACCATACATAAGTAGTACGCTTTCGAACCTCAGTCCTATCAACTCGCGTGACAACCAGCGACAGCGCCTCCTGCAATAAATATCGATTGAGAAATACTGATCTTCAGCCTCAATCGGAAGATATTCTTAAGCCCGTCGAATGGCCTGCCTTCGCAACGCTGCACGCAATCTAGCATGAACAGCGCGCCGGCGGAAGCTAAAATCCCTGCAAAGGAATGCAGCCCGCTCAAAGCGAGCCGAAGGCATCGGCGGCGAAGCAAGCCGACTGTAAGCTTTCTTCTCCCGCGCGGGTGTGGGTCTCCGTGATCCGTTTGCAAAAGAGAGCGATTGTAGCGGGGCGTTTGCTTGGTGTAAAGGCGCGCAGCGGGGTGCGGGCGTGTGTAGATACGGCTTAACTCGGCGCGCAGTCGGCATCGCGAGCACATATTTCGGACTCCGCTCTGCGGCGGCCTATCGCGCAGCTGGGGCGGGTTTTAATTCACTGAAGCCTGCAGCTGGTGAAAAAAGGGCGACCCGAGAGCGCACAGTCGCTCATCCGAGAGCCCCACGCACGAGAACGAGCAGCAACAAGAGGCTTGGGTTAGCAGCCGCTTGCGAGGAGTGAGGGTGGACTGCACTCCCCTCGGCATCGATATGAAGCTGGCAACGGAGACTTATTATTATTAAGGCGAAAGCCTAAATAATAATAATAAATTCGCCGTCGGCGTTTTGCGTCGGTGACCCGCGGCGTAGTGGACATTTGTTCAAAAAAAAACATTATCACGTGATGACGTCATCATTACTTCACAAATCACCAAAATTTGTGACGTCACGTCACATGATGACGTCATCACGTGACATCGTAGCTTGGTCAAAGGTGGGCCAATCACGGAGGCAGTTCAAAACTAGGTGAAGTGCCTCCTATCCTGGAGGCAGTAGCTTTCAGAGGATGGCGGGGCAGGACTGAGAAAAGAAGGACTTTCGCCTTGGAGTCCTCTTAGGTGAATGCGTAAAGTACCCTGTGAGCTTTTACTAGTGGGTCTAATGGCGCAAAAGCTACAATAGTCACAGAACGCGAAGACAAAGTACAATGGATACGCATCAGTGTGATCAGTGACTACGGTTAAGTGTAAAATGACTGTAATAGGGCCCAAAATTCTGCGCACTAAACGTGGCAACGGCAACTAAACGTGACGTGTGGTCCGGAACGCTTCCACTTCGAAATTTGTCCGCTTTCTCGTTCATGCAAGAGGCAGGCCCGTAGCCTCCCCTCCCCCTGAAATTTTCATGGCACATGGTGTTTTATCCAAAATAAATTATGAAATTGGGCGTTTTTTCGCAAATAGTCAAGGCTTTCAGCAAGTGCCTCCCCCCCCCCCCCGAAAGAAATTCCTGGCTACGGGCGTGGCAAGAGGTAGTCGGGTTGTAGAGATAGTGAACAATTCGTTCAAATACAACAACAAGACGAAAAGAAAAACACCAAAAACTCTTACACATATGCGGCGCTACACCGTGCTGGATTCCGCAGAACCGGTTTGCGCAGAAGTCCTGGGTTCGATTCCCACCGAAACCGAATATTTTTTATTATTTCTTTATTTGCGTCTACCTCGAATTTTCGCTCACGGACAACGCTGATTTCTCGCACACAACCAAAGACGCCCACGCCGCCAAAACCGGCATTTCTGCGAAGCGAGCTCTTTAACGCTGTCGCGTTAAAATCTAACGTCTGACGAAAAGCGGGACAGCTCCGCTGTCCAGCGGCTTTCACGGTGTGGAACTGGCCAGATTTTTTAGATGCGAAGCATCTTATGGCGGAGTTCAATCCGGTGGTGGTGGTGTGCGGCGTGACCACCCTTACTGCGCATGCGCAAACCCTCTCCACACACCTCCTCCCTACTCCTCCTCTTCACTCCCACTCCCCCTCTCGCGCGCATCATTCTCTCCTGCGCAACGCCGCGATGAGCGCCAACGCATGCGCGTCCCCTCCCCCTATATCTCCTCTCCTACACTCCCCCTCCCCCCTCTCGCGCGCCTGTCGACCGGGTCTCCCGCTCGCCCTGTGAGATTAACGGCCAGGCTAGAAGGAAGACACGACGCTAGTAGCGTTTCTCTTCGCTTTCCACGACGCGAGGTCGGTAGCATGCCCGAGGTCAGTAGCATGCCCAACGAACGCCAACGGAACGCGATCGTGCAAGTGCTCTCCGGCTTCGCATCGCCTCATGGTCCCCTTTAGCGGTAGATGGTGTAATATTTTATAGCAGCGGCGTTACACCATTATGGGCGCAGTAAACCGTCCTTGTATAAGTACACGTTTCTTGTCACTGGACTACTGGGCATCGCAACCACGCTCAACAAGCCACCAAAACGTGAATACTGTACGAAGTCTGTACTAAACAGCAGCATAAGTGGTACAAGTGCTCACCCCTTCATCGAACAGCTTCAAGCATTCATTTCCCTTGTGACGAGGCCGCAATACGCCGATATCTGACGGATGCCAGCACGTACCTCTCTTTTAAAACAAGAACCTTGTATGGAGGACGAGGAAGTAAGTTTTTAGGAAACACTCATCAGGATTGCTTCATGAAGTTGCAGCATCAGGTCCGGTGTTTGCTGCGCCAGCGAGAAAGTCTTCATCCGTAAGTGAGTGGGGATAGTTCATTGTAGCCCAGGATCCCTGATTGTAGCTGAGATCAACACTAATAATCCACGACTTGTGTGACGTAACATCGACCACAAGTAAAGCCTCACCATGTTTCCCGTGAATTGAAGTCACGTGGCCCATTATACATCTCTCTAAGACAACTAGAAGGCAAAATCCATATCCTTTACAGAGCGATGCTGCATACCTCTACCTCGGGACGGTTTCGTCTCCGTTGAGTAAAGACCCAACGCCAGCTCCCTAAACCACAAACAGAGGCTCGCGCTCGCGGGCTCCTCTGCTAGCAGGTGCGCGCGTACCTTGCGTTTTCACCACAGACGCTGAGGCAGGGCATTCGGATTGGTGGACAGACGAGCCGACGAACGCGTTCGCTGTAGACTCGTGCACAACTGCAAAGCCACAACTAAATTTCGACCTCTGGGTGGTTTAGGGGCCCTTTAACAACTGAAGGCAAACAGCATATCTTTCTTTGCAATCAGGCATACAGCATAGAGCTCAGTATTGGTTTCAATAAAGAAAACCGCAAAACAAGCATCAAAACCGCATGCTGAATGATAAGGCGCCTGTTGACAATGGGAACACCCTTCCCCGCGTTCCCGGTAAAGATTAGGTTACAGCTGCTTTGCCATTCGCACAGGGGCTTCGAATAGCGTCAAACGGGCTTTCCTTCTCACCGCGTGTGTTTCCCTGTTTCATGTATAAATGGGAGAACAGCCTAGCAACTCATTAAGTTCATTCTACGACTGCCATGGGTAGGCCACGGATATTAAGGACACCAGAAGAACATCGTGAATACAATGCTGTACGAAAGGAACAAATGCGTCTTGCTGAAAATAGTCGCGGAACTAAACGCGGTCTACTACAGCAACCACAAAGTGATTATCACTACCATTACTCTAAAGTAATAATAACCCCCCTCCCCTTCAGCACGTGTGATGCTTGATACAGCTTCGCTAGACATTCACGTTCGCAGGGGTGGCGGGGGGCAATTTTCTTCGCAGTCGATTGTATTGATTCAACCCCCCCCCCCCCCCTCAACCCCTTGAAAGCTTTCTGCGCCCAACGTGATTTCCGAGTGCCTCCGCCCGTACAAGAATGTATGTAGACAGTCTGTAGACTGTCTAAAAATGGGCTTATACTATCTATAGACAGTCTAAATCTATTTTGGTAAGGGCGGGACCAGCCCACAATTGACCAAGCGACGATGTCGTGTGATGACGTCATCGTGTGACCTCAGAGTGGCGTCACGATGACCTAGCAAATTTTGGTCATATGGTGCCGTCATCACGTGAGGAGCATGCTTATTGCAACATTCGTGCTGACGCTGCCGCCATTCGGTAACTTTTCGCGTTTGATGAGGCATCTAAGGCTTTCGCCTTAAAGGGACACTAAAGAGAAAGAATGAATCGGTTTATATCGATAAACTGTGCTCTGAGATCTCTAATATCGTTAATTTCGCCATCATATGTTTATTAATAGAGCAGAAAATCAAGTTCAAACTTTCATTTTTAAATTTCGCGCCTAAATTTCCCCACATGACGTCACGGATTTCAAAGTGTATTTCAAAGTGTATTTTGGCGCCATTGACTCAACAAAATTACCCCAAACTTGGTATGTTAAGTCTATGCCCCCTCAGAGGACAATGTGCCTCATTTTTACCGAGTAGGAACTACATAGTGTCTAGAAGACGCCGTCAAAACATGTGACGTCACGGCGAATGGTATGGAGGCTTCAAGGTGGCGTCGCCACCCACATTTTGTTCTTGCCTGTTTTCTTGCTTACTAAGCGTCTTCTCGCAGCGAGCGTGGTGTTTTTGGCATCGTGAAAGAGTACTTTACTAATATGAGAAAAATCGTTTTGCTCTTTAGTGTCCCTTTAATAGTTGGTAACATCTGCCTCGAGCACTCGCTATAGATTGCGTATGTTATGCTGGTTCGAGAAGTTCAATGAGCTACTTCGCGTATGGGAGACCCACCACTAATACTTGCTCGCACTTGGGAAACAAAGAAAGCACGCAGAGCCTCCCTGCACGCCCTCCTCTCCTCTTCGTCACATCCCCGTAATCAGCGTGCCAAGTCTTGTCCATCGTGCGAGCCCGTACAACACGCTCTGTGAAGCGTCATTACGGAAGCTGTGTCGAAAAAGGGACGTCAAAAAGGGTTGCTCTCCGGCTCCACCGTGAACACGAGCGCGCATGCAAATTCGGGGGAACTCATCTGGACCGAACTCTTTCTTTTCCTTCATCCAGTCTATCTCGCGTTTCCTGGGAGGTACTCACCTCCCCGCAGTCTCCGCTGCCAGACAGCGGGACAAACGAATTTTGCGAGAAACACACAGGGAGAGGTCGCGAGGACGTGCAAATAAATGAGGCTAGTAAGAACGGTGCTCATGTTTTTCGGGTGGAGAATCGAGGGCAAAAGAAAGAAAGAAAGAAAGAAAGAAAGAAAGAAAGAAAGAAAAAGAAAGAAGAAAGAAAGAAAGAAAGAAGAAAGGAAAAGAAAGAAAGAAGAAAAGAAAGAAAAGAAAGAAAGAAAGAAGAGAAGAAAGAAAGAAAGAAAGAAAGAAAGAAGTAGAATAGATAGACCGAAGTGAGATAGGTGTGTGAGCCCTTCTTTTCACATGCGATGCTGCTGCCGCTGAGACCGCGATGAGTCCTGGAAGATGCGTCGTTCACAGGAACGCCTGGCCTGCCACGGCGTCGGCGACGTTAGGACGACGCGCGGGCTCATCTTCTTCAAAGGCCTAAACGAGAGAAAAAAAAAAGAAAAGCGAACACAACAACGTTCGTCTCTCCTTTTGCTTTCCTTCTCTTCTCCTCCGCTTCGCCGTAGTCAGCTGTGAAACGGAGGAGCGAAGGCGGTAGCGTCGAGGCGGTAGTTGTAGTAGTAGTAGCAGGCATGGCAGGAGGAGAATAGAAGGCGCTCTCCAGGCCAGGGCTTGAACCCCGCCAGTGAAGTGGAATGAAGAAGACGACAAGGAAGAAGAAGAAGCAGGAGAGAACCCCAAGACCCCGTGGCGGGAGGGGGGGGGGGCACGCACGCAGCGTACACGCTTGTCGGTGGTGAAAAAAAGTTGACACCCGGCCGCGATTTACGGCCCGTGGCAGCTGCCGGGAGAAGGCCGAGCGCCGCCAAAGCCTCTGGCGCGAGCTCTGCCCTGTTCTGAGGGTCGCAGCGCTATAGTTTTGACGCCGGGCCTGGCTGGTAGGTGAAACGCGTGCTTGTCTGTCTGTGCGTGCGCGTGTTCGCGAGGTTGCTTCGGGGCTCCCGTGCAGAGTTGTTTGCTGGCTGCCGTGCGACACGGCTGCCACCGCCGGCCGATGGCCGTGACCGGGTGACCCGTGGTCCAGAGACTGAAGAGGCTGGCATGTCTGCCCGACGAGCACTGTCGTAGGATTAAGAGTAGGTTGTGGCCCGAGAAACCATCAGGACACCCTGACATCCAGACGCCTTGACCTCTGCGGCAGGGATCGTGGGAGTGCTGAGAGCGACGTTAGGTTCTTTGTGCAAAGCGTGCTAAAGATAACAAGATGAATGTGGACGCATATGGACCGAGCGGTCATCCGGCTCAAGCTGTCTGCCACTCTGATCCTTGATAAGGACTACAGAGCTTCTATGACGTCACGAGGGGCATCAACCTCATGATGACTGGAGAAAGAGGTACGGTGGGCACATGTCGCGTCCCCTACGGAAGGTGTTCCACGTGATTCGCTTTTCTTCATTGCCTAGAGTGTGATTTGTTGTAACGGCAAGGTAGACTCATACGACAGTTTCATAATTATCAAAACACTTTCGAGGTGTTGTTCTCTGGCTCGCACTATCCGTTCTAGACTCAATTATTTCCGTCACCATACTCTGATATCTCATTAAATGCTTTTTATGGTTTTTTAGACCAACGTTTTGCGGGTGCGACGCAATGGTCAGACAATATATATATATATATATATATATATATATATATATATATATATATATATATATATAATATATATATATATATATATATATATATATATATATATATATATATATATATGCTTCCATTCGCTTCTTAATTCATATGCGCGGCCACAATCAGCAACGCCTCCCCAGAAACACCAGCTAAGGCTAGGCATTCATAACGCACATTAGTAGATCACGCATAAAACAAGCAGCTGAGAAATGCTTATACAATTATGAAACTTCACATGGAAATAAGGCTGCAGTGTGAACAGTAACCAATGTCTGACAGTAGGGAACGAAATAAAGGGATCGAGAAATGTTACGGACTACAACTCGGATCTCGTAATGATACACACCAGAGTGTCAAGACTCCGCAGCAATTTGAACCACTTAGAATTCATTGACGTGAACATACATCGAACTGCACGAGCGGTTTTAGAATTTCGTCTAAACCAAACGTTGCCGCCATGACCGGAAGCAAACAAATCACTAAGCCTTTACAAATGTGACTGCAACGCATATAAAGACAGCAAACAGATAGACCGACGAAGACGAGCGCTGTTGTCGCTCTGTCTGTCTGCATGTTGCCTTGACATGCACTGCAGTCATATTCGTAATGGAATACCAACTAGATCGTTCCCACGCCTTACGTCATAACTAAGAGCTCAGTAGCCCTGCACGATAGTTACTGGACAACCGCACAATGTAATCAATAGAGTACGAGGCAATCGCTCAAATAACTCAACCAATCGACGCACAAAAGTCTGGTGAAGTAAGTTGTAAACGCTTTGGGCCCGTCGTCCCACCGGCTACTTGAATGTAGATGCCAACGCTGCAGAACTTATGAACTCACATTTAAACTAGCTAAAAAACTTATTTACTAGGAAGTAAAACGCTTGCATGATGACATGTGAAAGACGGTGGCTGTTCTACGGATAAAGTAGCACCGTTGACACGACGTAGTTCGGGCGCTGAAATGCCACTGCAGCACTTTACAACGTGAGACACGGATCCACTGGTAAAGGGAGCACTTGCGAGCAGAGCATGTCCCAATTTCACACTCTTGTAAAGTCATAGTAGCTTACATTTGCATAAGACTACCAATGGTTGACAGTTAAGACTCCTCTTGACAATTGCTGTTCGGGAGCAATGTTTCCACGTCCACTTGCCGTTAGGGGGCCAGCAGAAAGGTGCTAAGTGAAGTTTTCTCACTGTGGACCACACTGTACCCATATAACTCCCTCTAACTGGCGCCTTTAGGGCGGGCGAGAGATTTGAAGGGGTGCGTTCTCTGGATCTCTCGCTAACACTCCACCACTCACTCTCTCACCACAACAGTAATTGGCCTCCGCAGTGCACTATCTGACGAATGACTCTCAAATGATGCTCACAGTTCAACCCTGACCCCGAGACTCCAGCAGCCTCGAAGCATGTGACAACGGCGGTGGCCGGACCTGTAAAGCAATGGAGGGTACTAACGGGGTAAATTGGAAGCCATGGGGAAAGGCCTTGGTTCTTCAGCGGAAGTAAGTTGTCCGAGGACAAAGACGACCTTCAGAAACACAATATGCAAACAGGACGACTCCTACATGTGCGCATGCGCGCCTGTGAATGCAAGTGTCCATGCGCGTACGCATGGGTGAATGTGTTTGTGCGTGTGTGTGTTCAGTAACTCGCAAGTTTAAACACTCCGACAACACTATATATATATATATATATATATATATATATATATATATATATATATATATACATATATATATATATATATATATATATATATACATATATATATATATATATATATATATATATATATATATATATATATATATAGTTAGGAAATTGTACATAATGTATCATAGATAAGATTGAGAACTTGTTGAAAAAGTGCGCCTGTCTCTTGCCCTAATGTTAAAAAGACAAGAGCCACATTGCAGGAAACATGCGGATTTTATAACCACGCTATTATGAGTTTATTCTTTTAAGTCGTAATCACGAGGCACGACATTCATCAAAAAGAAGAAAAAACAAGCAAGCGGAAAACTGAGCACCGATTCCTTAAAAATTGCGCTAGTTTCTCAGGACATACCTAGGTTTTCATGCTCCTAATAAAGTGGGCGGGAGGACGACCACCACCGTAGCTCAAGTGGTAGAACATCGGACGCGTTATTTGAAGCTTGTAGATTGGGTCCCTACCGGCGTGAAGTTGTCTTTTTCTCCACTCTAATTTCTTTTATATTTTAATAATAATTACTACATTATTGTTAAAAGACTACAAATAATCACCTCTACACTTTCCTTGGCTGCATTGTCTGTTGGTTCTGTTTAACAAAAAAAAAATGCGCCCTTCATCGAGTCCCCTTTTTTCGTTCATGTCGTCAAAGAAATTCTCGCAAGAAAGTTTGCCTGCAATGCACAATGAGACTTGACAGCGCACCGATGCAATAGCGAACATACATAATCTACTGTTAAACAAGGGACAGTTACCCGCCGTGGTGGTCCAGTTGTTATGGTGCCTGACTGCTGACCTGAAGGTCGCGAGATCGAAACCCGGCCGCGGCAACCGCATTTTCGAAAAAGGCGAAAGTGCTTGAGGCCCGTGTGCTTAGATTTAGGCGCCCGTTAAAGAATCCCAGGTGGTCTATATTACCAGAGCCCTCCACTACGGCGTCTCTCATAATCATATCGTGGGTTTGGGACATTAAACCCCAACAGTTATTACGAAAGAGGGGAATTGTCCGAGGGGCTCGTTTTCTGTATGATACACGACTAATGAAACCGACAGATAATTAAGCCGGGGAAAGCTTAGGGGACACCATTTGTGGTTTCTTAACTGTATCGTAATGATTCTCACTTAAATTGAAAGAAATTAGCGTGGACGAAAAAAATCACCCTTCTCGTCGGTGGGATTCGAACCCCCAACCATCGAATTACGCGTCCAATGCTCTACCATTTGAGCTACAACGGAGGGTGCTCCCCCCTCTACTTTATTGTAGGGAATTTATGTGGGCTTAATACCTGGTAGTGTTAGTCAGCGCCACCCGTGGGGCCAGGCGGCGAGTGTGGAACTCTTTTTTGCCAGAGCACGTCACGGGGCACGCGATCTTCGCTCGAGGTGGCGCCTTACCAATAAACCCTCGCATGCTACCTAAGGCATGCCAGGGCAAAGCCCTCGCTATGAAAGTACGAAAGACAAGAATGGTCCGAGGGACTCGTTCTCTGTATTATACACAACTAATGAAACCGACAGACAATTCGGCAGAGGAAATTGGCTGAAACCGACAGACAATTAAGCCTTGGCTTAAATGTCTGTCGGTTTCATTAGTTATGTGCCCAACAATTATTGATATTGCTAACAAGGAATAGTTGTTTCATGATAATCATTCCTATGAAAAACGCAACGCGATCTCCTAAATCGTTTCGTTATACCGTCAGTTCGCGTTCCTTCCGAGGCGAATTTCCCCGGTGGGACGGGCGACAATTCATCTCGCGACCTGAAACCCCTCTCCGCTTCCGGCACAAGAAAAGCGTTACTGACGAGTCTAGATGGACCACGCCCCTTGCGAATACAAAAATCCGTCAACACCTTCAATGGACTGTAAAGGAGTCGAATCGATAGAGAAAGAGAGAGAAATATATTCACATTTGGTCCATAAGTGTTTATTGCTTCGCGTAACACACAATCGCACTTAAATAGAACCAGGTTTGTTCTGCTGAAATGTGTGTGGAAGTCGTGCTGGCGCAGAAGCTAAATGTATAGGACAAAAAAAAAAACGTTTCGCCACAAATCATCCCGCCGCCTTCCTCTGTGGGTACCGCGTTCCTATTTCTAAATTTCCGGGAAAGAACCTCTTGTAGGAGTGATTTCAAAAATGTGGGAGGGTCGCGGCAGCTGCAAATTTTATTGTCAACGTGCTTTTCTTCCTTTTTTGTTTAATTTTATTTCATTTGCTGTCATGATAAATAAGTAGTTACGCATCTTTTCATTTCTATTTCGACGCATTCTCGTGCTCACGGAATCAAGATCAGAATGAATTATTTCCACGAGCGCAAAAACAAAAAAATCAATAAATGGGAGGAGTGAGGTCGCACGCGGTGTTTGGAAATATCGAACGGACTCGAAATGCGGTTGGGAAATAACTTTTATATGTTAAGCTGATTTCCGTTACACATTCGCGGTTGTGTACGTAAGCTCAACACTCCTGCTAAGAAAGGTTAGCGGAAATTTTCTTTTACTTGCATATTGCAACAAACCGCATAGGACTGGGTCTACCAGAGAACCGATAATAGTAGATGTATAACCACCCTTTCAAGCTTCCGTAACACTCGCCATTGTTGCCCGACTACGCTAGGAGCGCAATAAAGAAATTTTCATATTCAATTTTCGCAGATTCACGTATCAGATATATAGCTGCACACCAATAGTCAGAATCACTGCAAAGGTATTAAAGCGATAGCATTAGATGCTTCATCAAACACAAAAAGTGACCTTCGGCGGTGGCATCGGCGTGAACACGAACGATGCAAAAAATCATCGCCATCTGATGACATCATCATGACGTCACAGACCGCCAGAATTAGTGACGTCACATGATGATGTCATCACATTACGTCGTCGTTTGGTCAAAAGTGGGCCGACCCTGGAGGCACGGCAAAACCAAGCGAGATGTAGAGGGCTTGCAGCGTCTCCGATCCCTGAGGCAGTGCAGAACAACGTTAGGTGCATAAAGCTTTCGGAAGGAATCAACACAGTTTACTGCGAAGAAGAAAAAGAAAAAGAATATGCTTTCGCCTTCGAGTCCTTTTAGGCAAATACATAAGGGACCATGTACCTTTTAACTTCTTCTCGTGCTTTCTGAAAATGAAAGTCTATCTCGCTCTCTCTCTTTCTCTCTCTCCCCCTCCCTCGTCGTATATGTAGCTGAAACCAGCTGTAGTGAGTGATAACGTTTTTACAGCAGCAAATGTAAGTGTGCTACCTAATGTACAATGAAACGCCCTTAACGGTGGAAAATGTTCAGAGCGACATTCGCGCGCAAGTTTGCAGAACTGCCGTTAAGCTTGAAGTTCAAACTTCAAGCTTAAAGAAACACTTGCTCCTCTGCGTTACCTGTTCAGCAATCTTCTTAACACAAAAGTGTTTTATGCTGGGGTCCACCAAGACTCTACTGACGTCATTTCCGTCCCGGAAATGACGTCAGTGGAGTCTTTTACCAACATCTGCACGTTACCAGTCATTTCTGTCGCGGAAATGACGTTGGCAAAATGCAGTAAGGTAGAGAGGTGGGCTAGTTAAAAACAATGCATACTTGAAAAATCAGCGCGAACACAACGGAGACACAAGACGAGCGCTGTACTGTGTCCTTCTCGTCCTGTCTCTCCGTTGTGTTCGCGCTGATTTTTCAAGTATGGTAAAATGCAGATCAACAGATGACCAAGAAGAACTAGTCCTGATGACGCGGATGACCTGGAAGTCGAACCCGCGACCTCTCGGTCTCTCTACCCACTGCGCTACCAATGCACATACTCGAGGCTTTGCAAACGCGCCTTATGTATCGCACATCTTCTCCGCGAGAAAAACGCCAATGGGAAGTGGAACGCCTTCGCGCGTTCACGGTTCAAGCTACGAACTCGGCACCTCACGTCCCTGAAGCGCTGCGTGGTAGTGTATGCATGAGCATGGCCAGAGTGGAAAGGCGCGTGGGCGTTCCTTCTTACGGGTTTCGCAAAACAGCTGTTTCCACCTCCCGCCGTACCCCCGTTGTGTCTCTAAGACTTTGGCGCTGCGTTCGCCACTGCCATCCGAGCAAAGCTTACAGGCGAGGGCACGCTCGCCTCACAGGATCTTCGCTGTGTCACAATAGGCGTTCCGAATTCCGCCATGCGTCCTGCGTTTGCCGTCTCGTAAGCCGGTAGAACGGCGCACGTATCTCGGCCTTAATTGTAATACCGCCCCGCGCGGTGGAGAAACGCTGCTATTCTGTACTAAGCAATAGCGAAGGCGGTAAGGAGCGCCCGCGCGCCTCTCCTCTCCGGTCATGGCATGAGCAGAGGCATAGGTTACACCATAACTGGAGAGCGTACACCTTACCGTTTCTCGCAAATGACGACGCTTTGAATGCGTGCATATCGAGTGCCAGTGTTTGTTATGTGTTTCGTGATGCCATCTTTGTGCGAGATTCACCAAATGCTGTGTCCAGGTATATGCTAACTGCTTCAACTACCACAAAGGTTTAACCATGATCGTGGACATTAGTCGTCGGGATGGAAATGCGCCACCAGGAGCCAACGTCGGTACACCCACGTTCCGTCCACCGACCAGCGGGAGCTGTGTTGCTCGCAGTGTCTCGTCCCAAGTTCGCTGACTTTGGCCGCTAGGGGCACGCAGTTAAAAACACGCACGCATCCGCCCTCTAGGACACAGTACGCCCACTCATGCAGGGGGACGACGCACGCATCGTGTTCCATTTTGTCTGGGCTCATCTCAATATTGCTTTTTTAACACGAAAGTGTTTTATGCCGGGGTTCACCAAGACTTTAGTGACGTATTTCCGTCACGGATATGACGTTGATAAAATGGACGCTAACTGATGAGAATGAAAAAGTTCCCCCACCGATAATCGAACCTACGGCCTCTTGGTCCGCGGCAATAAGCGCCCGGCGCTGAACCGACTAAGCTAACGAGGCAGATGCACGACAGCCCACAAACGCGTCTTATATCTCTCACACATTCTCTCTCGCAAGGTGCTCTTTCTGTTGGCGGGGCTAGACGGGGCGGGGCGGTGCCACCGTCTGTGAGCGGTGCAATGAAGTAATGCGGCTACTTAGTAGCGCCGATAGAGAACGATTTGGTGACGACGCAGTTAAACCATGACCTCCGAGATTGCGCGCCGGCGTGTAATCTCGGAGGTCATGGTTGAAGAGTCTCGATACCAGCGAAAAACACTGGCCGCGCTGACATCGGGGAGGCGCCTTAGACGCAGTTACGTTGTTTGCATTTTGCTTCGTCTTAGCGTGTGACGGCTCGCTGTCGGAGTAGTGCAGCTTCCACATGCACCAACGGTGTTTCGCCGCCGACTGCTTCGAGTGCGATAGCACTGACTAATAAAACTGCTGCAGTAAGCGCTGCAGAAAGGCAACGATGTCGACGGACGAATGCCGTGCCTTGATGGAGCGAGACAGAGGCCAGTGGGACGTGGAACGCTTGCGCGCGTTCGCGGCTCGAGCTACGAACCTCTGCCTTCCGTGTTGCTGAAGCGCAGTGTGGTAGTGTATGCATGAGCACAGGCGTAGGTTACCCTATCCCTCGGGAGCGCACACCGTGCCGTTTCCCTGCTTAATTGAAGACGCTTTGATGAAGTGCATATCGAGTACCAGTGTTTATGTGTTTGTTGATGTCATCTTTGCGTGTGATTCACGATACGCTGTGTCTGAGTACATGTTAAAAACTTCAGCTACCGCAACGGTTAAATCATGATCATGGGCGTTAGTCGTCCCGATGAGGATGTGCCACTAAGCGTCAACGTGGGCGCATCAACGTCAAACGGTGCTGCCGTTGTACAATAGACATTTTACAAGCTCTCTTATATCACTACACAATAAGCACTACTCCTGTGAAGACACGTTTCACTTTCGTGTTACACCGATTCCTTTGACAGAGGGATCAACCTCGTTTTTTAGGAGCGAAGCTCCTTAGGCCCGCACCCCGCCGTCGCCGTCGAAGCTCCCCGCCGCATCACAGCTCCCCACCTCAGCCTTGCCCCACCCTACCACCCTCATGAAAGCCAGCCGCGAGATCAGGCGCATAGTCGTTTGCGTCCCATTTCTAAGCAGCTTCGCTCATCGGTTGTATTCGTACACGTAACAAAAACGCCTAATGCTTGACCGCGTTGAGCAGCGTGTCCCGAAGGATAAAAGGCACGATGGCGCGATGATTGACAATGTTTGTCGCCGAGAGTATGCCTAAATTTTCAAACGGTAACATTTGCGCAATGACACTTCCAGCTTAACTCCTTGCTCTAATGCGAAGGGCTTAAGGGGGGATGTTGGGCTAAATGTCAACTTCTCAACTGCCGCAGTAATTTCGATAAAAAAATGAGGAGTATGAATACATATTGCAATATTCAAAACCCTAGCACGAATACAAAAAAAACTGCAGCTGTTATAATAATCAATCTAGCATGCTAACTTAGGATATCAATTTAAACATAATGAAAATGTGCGAGTTATTTAGCATTTTAAGCCCTCTAGAAGGTTTGTAGTGCAGGATAGGCCCAGTCACTTATTTTTTATGACGTTTCTGTAAAAATGGCGTTGCTCTAAAAGCGAATATTATTTTTTTTCCTTGTCACTGCATGTCACACTAGTGAATTGTTTTGTTTTAGAAACTACTTTGGCATCAAAAAAGTACCTTAGCTTGTTCCTGACAAAATTTCAGTCTAGAAGCAACCTTGTAAGCTGCTTTTGGTGAAGCAGTTTGAAAATGATAGTTGTCCTAAGAGACTCGTTCCCCTCAAAAGTGCGAACTGAGAAAAATGAGTTTAAAGTTTTCACAACATGCTATTTATTTCGATATTCAAAACAATTTATCAAAGTGATCCCCTGCATAAATACAGCCTCCTTGGTCAATTTGACACTGTTCATTATCAAAGTGATCCCCTGCATAAATCATCATCATCATCATCATCAGCCTGTCTACGCCCACTGCAGGGCAAAGGCCTCTCCCATGTTCCGCCAATCAACCCGGTCCTGTGCTTTCTGCTGCCACGTTATACCTACAAACTTCCTAATCTCATCTACCCACCTAATTTTCTGTCTCCCCCTCACGCATAAATACAGCCTCCCTGATCAATATGACACTGTTCTGTGACAATTTCATGCAATCGCGTCTTTCAATTTTTCGAAGCTTTCTAGCTGTGAACGTTGCTCACAACACGCGTTGTTCACAAAACGGACCACGCGCTGATCGCAATGCACTCCCAGGAAAACGAATATATAAGCCGAGTGGCACAAAAACACAGCAAAATTGGCGTGAAACCAGCAGCGGATGGTCACGTGATACGTTTCCGCCATTTTGAGCTGCCGTCCCAGTTTTCCAGCGACTCTGCTGTCAAGATGTGCCTTTTTGATTTATTTGTTTGTCCTCTGATACGCGAAAAAAGTCGCAGCTTCGCTCGCTCGGAGGCTCACCGCTGCGGTACCACGTGACTTGGTACCACGTGACTTCACGGCGCTTAGTCTCTCAGGCTCGCCGTAGACGGCGCGCCGGCTGCGCCGTCTGTGTATGTGCGTCATCGCAAACGACAGGCTGAGTCCAATCATCCAGTTATATATAGCCAGACGGCAGACTGCCAATTCTCAAGCAAAGGCAAATTTGCCTGCTAAAACACCGGAGCAAAGGGAGGCCAGGTTATCACTACAGAAGCCAAAGTTGGTCACTATTGCGAACTACTTCACGCACCATAACACCGTCTTCGTGAGCATTCGAGAAACACAAAGATGCACACCACCAGATGTGCAATAAAGCCTAATTTTAATGAAACACTGCGCGCGTAGTCTTTGCTAAACCAAGCAAAACCTACCTTTCGCTCGTGATAACTACGCTTACAACGTTTAAACTTCAGCGAGTTTTCTTTTATACACTGAGGGATACCTATCATTTTACTCCTTAGAGGTGGTTCACCACACTCCCATGGGTGAGCACACAGTGCTCTAAATTGTCTCCTTTGAAACGCGTAAGCATTTCGATGCCTAGTAAACGAGAAGGCTGTCTGTCCGTCCATCTATCACGTAAGACAATCATCGCTACAAGGAAATAAATGAATATAAGAAAATGAATTTTCTTGGTGGGCCTGGGTTTTAAACCCAGACCACTACGCTTCGAAGTTGAGTGTCTTAGCTACTGGACTACGCAACCACGCTTACAGAATGCGAATATATAAGACCCACGTGAATCCCAACTGTGTTTAAAGCGCGGGCAAGGACCGAGTGATTGTTGTGTGATCAGCTTGATGAACTCTTCTGTAAAGCGCGGATGTTTCTTGTGTGTGAACATTGTTGACGTGCGAACACTGTTGACGTGAGAACATTTTTCTTATGACGTGTGAACATTGCTGGGGTGAATTGGCATTTTCATGCGTAAATTTTGTACCGCTTGATCCCGGCCGCGGCGGTCGCATTTCATCAGCATCATCATCAGCCTGAATACGCCCACCGCAGGGCAAATGCCTTTCCCGTGTTCCGCCATTTTTTCCCACGTTTCGCACTTCGGTGGAGGCGAAATGGTAGAGGCCCATGTACTTTGCGATATCAGTGCACGTCAAAGGGACACTAAAGAGAAACAATGAACCGGTTTAGATCGATAAAGTGTGCTCTGAGAACTCTAATGTCGTTAATTTCGCCATCATAGGTTTATTATTAGAGGAGAAAATCAAATTCAAAGCTTCATTTTTAAATTTCGCGCCGAATTCTCCCCGCATGACGTCACAGATTTCAAGATGTATTTATCGCATTTTAGCGCCATTGGCTCAACAACACTACCTAAACTTGGTCTATGGCCCCCTCAGAGGACAATGTACTTCATTTTACGTAGTCCCTAGTAGGCGCTGTCAAAACATGTGACGTCACGGCGAATGGTGCGGAAACTTCAAGGTGGCATCGCCACCCACATTTTGTTTTTGCGTGTTTTCTCGCTTACTAAGCGTCTTCTCGCAGCAAGCGTGGTGTTTTTGGTATCGTGAAAGAGTACTTTACTAATATCAGAAAAATCGTATTGCTCTTCAGTATCCGTTTAAAGAACACCCGATGGTCGAAATTTCCGGAGCCCTCCACTACGGCGAGCTTCATAATCATATGATGGTTTTGGCACGTAAAACGCCAGATATTATTATTTGTATTGCTTTATGGTTGCTGACAACTTCATAATGCAAATTATCAAGTAATAGAAGAGGAGTACCCGGAGTCATATCTAGGCACCAACCTTTCCTTAAACATATTTAATAAAACAAAGCACCACACTCGTGGTGCGAAAACAAATATAAACAGAGAACACGTTCAAAGAAGACTTCGTTGAATTTCATGGCAGTGGAATAAGAGTCACCTATAGTACGAGATGCAAAGCCGACATGGAGGCTTTGCCATGGCCGATGCGGTACTGTGGGAGGGGGCAAGCAGTAATGAGGAATAATGATCATCCTCATTGATTCCGCCGTTGACAATCGTATCAGTAGAACATTGCAGCATTGAAAACGGTTTCTGTTTTAACAAGTGATCCGGATGATTTAAATAACAGTGATTGTTATAGTTTTCATTATGGTGATTGAGATGGTGGTGGTGATGGCGTCTTCTGAAAGGTGTTCTACAGGTGGCATCAACGACAAAGACCTTCACAGCTAATTGGCCCTTGATGGTCTGTGCAGTGCACTTAATGCCAGCTCTCTATTATACTTAACTAATGTTAGCTCTGTATCGGGTGCAGTTAACTAATGCGCAGTCATCGGCACAAAATAAGCATTACGGAAGTTTATGCGTCCGGTATAATGGACATACTATCTCTATATTACTAAAAATTTGAATCCGAAAAAAAATATATTTTCTTCAGTCGTTTGGTTTTCTTCTGAGAAATGAAAACTTGAGATGAAACCACTGTAGTACTTCCAATTAATTATCTCACATACCTGATGCCTGTACCTCAATTTTATGTAATCAGCGTAACTAGACAACATTGTTTCAGGACTGCGGAGAACTTGCAAAAAAATTGTTAGCTGAAAAATAGCACCACTTGAGCTAAAACGCATTTGTCCGGAGTCCCTATCGACAAAAGCGCGGCCTCTCTGCATGTGTTGCCCGTGACATTCCATCTATCGCAATATGCTAGCTTTTCGTTTAACTTGCCAAGACGATAGACAGTCTTCTTTCCTATACAAATGGAAAGGACAGAATCTTATATGCAGAGCGTAACCGGAACGCCGTAATCTTTCTCTTTATTTCTTTTTCGGCAGTTAAACGGCGTTTCTTGAGTTCAGAAGCAACAAACTCGTGCGACTGTTTCGTCACTTGAGGACTCACAAAACGTCAGCCTTAAAGCGTTTCTTCTTTTTATTTTTGCAACGGCTTGTAGATGCCTTCTTGAGCTGCCTTTTCAACTCGGCATGGCCCCAACAGCAGATTTACACCGTGATGCTTTCGTTACAGCTTTCTAACTGTATACTCTGGCAAACGTTAAAGTACTTTTACGTACCTGTTTTTTCAGATGTAACCCACCGTCCTGGGACATGGTAGGATAGGAGTGATCCCACCCGGGTAAAGTTACGCAGCAAGCTGAACAAGGTAAGGCGCGTTCGACCCTTTCCTTTTTTATTCTTTTATTTCTTTCAGAAAAATATTTGCGCCTGTTATGGCAAGAATTTAAACAGACAAGTTCATTCTTCCTACATTGAGAAAAAGAATATACAATGTCTTCAGTAGAACAATTTACCAAACACAATGTGTTGTGTTCAAAGCATGGTTTTCAGAAATAAAATATAAAAAGCGCTAAGCATCTACGATTTGGCTATACAAAATGCGCCGGCAAGAACAGTGCAAGCGATCACAGCAGTGGCATGCAGTGGCAAGCAATCAAAAATCATCTTATCATGTCGTTAAGGAATAAAAAAAAAACTCACTAGCGCTAGTGACAACGTTAAGGTAGCCACGCTTGCTGAATTGAAGTTCCAACAGTGTTTCTTTTCTTGGACTCCTCAGTAACCGAATCCTCAGTCAGGGAGCGTAAATGCCCACCTGCAAAGTGGTAAACGCCACTTTTTTTTTGGTTATTTCACAGTCTTTCAACCCGACCGGCGGTAAGTCTTTGGCAATTTCCCACTGGGACATCGTGTTACACCATTAGGGTTTCCAGCGAGCGCGCGTTTTCTCTCGGACTGAGCTACACGCCAACATTGGGAAGAGCGAGCAGCAAGCAGCCCTTTGTTTGCCAAATGGAATTCACAGTGCAAAGGGGCAAAAGATTTTAGTTCACATTCCTCGCTTACCGGTGAGGTGACTGAACCGGTGAAAGCTGATCTGGCGTCGACGGCGACACGCACTGAAGTCCACGGCATGCATTGGCACACATCATCTTCGTTTCTCTCTCTCTCTCTCTGTTTCTCTCTCTTCTTTCCTTTCGGAGTTGTGTCTCGTTGCCCGTTCAAACTCCGCTAAGCTGCCCTAAACCTCCCCTATCCGTCGGCTACTGCTCGTGATGCTTTTATGTCGCGAATTCCAGGCCCACTCCACAACACCGGGGTACATCTCGCTGCCTCGACGTTTTGCCGCATTTCTCAAATTCTCGCTTTGAAGTTTCACTTCTTTTCTGTCTCTGCAGCTGTGCGTAGCTCAATTCGAAAAAGAATTCTTGCAGCGAGAGACGAGGGAACCTAAATATGCGCTTTAGCGTTAAGTTCTAAGAAGAATGTGTTTACATATGTTATAGGAAATTTATGTGCGGCTTCGCTTTTATGTCGAGTCCACAGATTTTGCGAACTACGTAGCGGAAAATCCCGCAATGTGCAGAAAACTTCACGAAAATAGCTAATGCTACAACGGAGTAGCGCGATTCTTAAGTACGTAGCTAACATTTCTTCTGTATTCTTTCGGTACCAATTTGAACATACAAGACTTCCTTACATATAGTATGCAGGCGTTTTCGTTAACTGAATTAGGGGGCCTGATTAATTCACTTACTAACCATCCTCCGAACAACTGCCATATAAGTCGGTGGATCCGTTAGAATTAAGGATGAAAATTGTCCACAGTGTTCATGGACAGAATACAGATGAACATTACTCAACAAAACAACCGTACAGGAAAACAGAGTGGTCTACAAAACCTATTCAGTTACGGTCCTCCACAGATGTTCTGTGAACTGTTTAATGTCATCTCTATCAGGTCAGAGAGAGACGAACATACTAATTTCAGTGATATAGCGGAAAGAAATCTGTCTCTCTGATGGTCTGATTTACTTCTCTAGATGCTTGTGATAATTACGAAATATGGTAAACACACCAACAGCGCATACAGTGACTGGATGAAGATACGTGGCCTTGAGTGCTGCAGGGCTAGTGGCAACGTCTCAGGAACGTCGCTCAGCCAAAGTATGCGGTGGAATGTTTAGTCTAGTACCCGCATGCACTGCATTGGGGATCTCAGGAGCCCGCAAGTGTGTTTCGTCACACGAACCACGCATCCGCATCTGCGCAAATGATTATTCCTCTTTCGGGGTAGTCTACAAAAATTGTGTATAGGAGTCATATATTTTTTTACTAAATATATGCAGAATTTTATCTCTCCGACGCTTCAAACACATCGACGCAGCAGAGAAATGCGGGACTAATTTCGTCTAAACCAAAAGCAGAAGTCACAGGCTCGCCGCAAGGGCGAAGCAATGAATGCGATAGCAACAAATTAGAACGCTATACGAAGTAAGGCTAGCAGTAAGCTCCTTTGGGGTCTGATATTGGATAGTTCTACAAAACGCTGACGTAAGGGAGCACGGACGCTCCAGCAAGGGAAGCGGTTTTCGTGCAGTCTTTTGCCTCAACGCGAAGTAAGCGGTGAGGGCGCAACCCGTGCAAGGGTAAGAGTTGTTTACTCACAGCGCGAGCGACCGTGCTCATTTGATCGAAGTTCGGACCCAGACTCACTAAAACTTTCCTGAAGCGGACTCACTCGGACTCAGAATCCCTATAACTTTTCTCAACCGGACTGACTAGGACTCAATCTCACCAAAATATAACTCCCCCAGACTCACTTGGACGCAGGTTCACGGCTCGATCTGAGTCTGAGTGAATCTGCCGACCTATGCTCGAGTGTCCGCATAATTGTTATCAAAATAAAAATGTCATTGCCATGTGTTAACTATGTAACGCGCACTTCCAGCGGAGAGAGCTGTCACCTTCACTTACAAACAACACTCCGTCGGTGTCCTCAAAGTGGGCTCGGTAAACACAAGGCCCGCCAGCAAAGATGAGAGTTTGACCAGTGTTCCCGGACTGCAGCTCATAGTGAACGACTGTAATCTTGTGTTTATTTATCAACTTTTAGACAGTTTGCACAAACAAACATAAGTTCGACCCCTCCCCACGCCACACCGCACCGCCTCGACAACACGAAACCCAAGGAACGCAACAAGCCCACCCTCGGAGCAAGTGGCCCTTAATTTCATAGATAAACACTTCTATCAGGCCTCTGCGCCATCAAAGTTCACGTAATCTCGAGCAAAACTTGTTGCGAATGCAAACACTGCGCGCGCCCTGTTTTGAATGTATCACTCACTTATACGCCAGGCTTCCATGCCATGCGTGTGCTAAACCGCGAGATCACGGGGTACCTTCCATCTATTAATTGTGCAATCATCCAGTTCTCGTGAAGACGGCATAGTGCGGGACTGTCGCCTCTTTCGATGCACAAATATTGCGCGTGCCGCTTTCGTTGTGTATGTAGTGACATACAATCGAGGACAGAAGCCGGCATAGAAATTGAAGTCTTCGGGTACTCAACTGGCTTAAAAGGGGTCGATTGGGACATGGTTCAGCGGTCGTTTCTTCTATGCACGGAATGTGTGAGAATAAGGTACATAATTTAACAAAATATTCAGGAACCCTTCCTCTATCGGAAAAATAGGGGCAAGTGAAGATTGGCGTGTGCATGCCTCACCTACCATTTTTCTGTCTTTCTTTCTTTCTTTCTTTCTTTCTTTCTTTCCTTCTTTCTTTATTTCTTTTTCTCTTTCTTTCTTTCTTTCGTTCGTTCTTTCTTTCTTTCTTTCCGTCGCGTTCCGCAATGCTCCCTCCGAACTCTTTCTTTCCTCCGCGCCGGGATCGGACCTTCATCCACATCCTTAGCAGCGCAACACATCAGTTGCTACAGGCAACAACAACGGCCGTGCGTTGATATCCAGGCAACAATGAAATGTGGCAACGTGCGATGACAAGTCACCTCGATAAAAGATCACATTGCCATATCAGAAACGCCTGATCACCGACAAGACCAACACCGAGAGAGCATCAATTATTGGAAAACGGCGCGTACAAATACGCATATGGCCGGCACATCTTTAATAATATAATAATATCTGGGGTTTTACGTCCCAAAACCACGATATGATTATGAGAGACGCCGTAGTGGAGGGCTCCGGAAATTTCGACCATCTGGTTTCTTTAACGTGCACCTAAATCTACGTACACGGGCCTCTACCATTTCGCCTCCATCGAAATGCGACCGCCGTGGCCGGGATCGAACCCGCGACCTTCGGGTCAGCAGCCGAGCACCGTAACCGCTATACCACCGCGGCGGACGGCCGGCACATCTTCGATGGGCGCATTTTTGTACGCTCGCTAGTGCCGGGTTTTTCGAGTACAAAGCTGGCGCCGCCACCGAAATCTGTAACTCATAACAAGCTTTGCTTGAAAAACAACCAGATACGTTGGATGTGATTTAGAGGAAGGTATGGCCAAATCAAGAGAGGGAAGGGGTGGTGGTGGTTGGGATTGCATAGGTCCTTGGAAGTGGCGTTGGGAGTTTCCCGTGGACGCTCAGGCCAGAGTGCAGTTAGAGCGAGGTCTGCTGTACCAATCGGGGCAAACTGTGTCAGCTTTATAGTTCTTTTCTTTTCCTTTTTATCCCATTTCGTATAGTTTCGTTCTCTGCTTCTCGTTTGTTCAGTGTTTTTTTTTTATCTTCTGCTGATCACTTCCACGTCCCTACTTCGGCGCCTTGTACGACACCACCACTTCCCCACTAGCGGTCGTGGATAGGTTCTTTCTTTTTCGATATCGTCAACTTGACCTTTCTTAGTTTTTTGCGATGCCTGGGGATGGACTCTTTGCAGCTATCCTTTCTTTCTTTCGCGTCGCCTATCTTACTTTTGTTTATTTTTCAGTCGTTCTTTCTTTATCGCGAGTGGCCCGTTGGACATGGTTCTTTGAACACGCCTCGGAGAAAGACAGCGAGCGAGCACTGTGAAAGGAATAGACGGCAACAAACAAAAGCGAAACAAAAAATAGAAAGAAACGGAGAAGGCGGCAGCTGGCAACGGCGAACGTACGGGACGTGTGAGGCGTTGGTACAGGACTGCCGAGGCGAAGCACACGCCAGAAAAAAAAAGAAGGAAGACAAGCGCGCGAAACCGAAACCAATAATGAAACAGAGCCGAGAAATGAAGGAAGTAAGGAAAGAAGGAAAGAAGCAAAGAAAGGAAAGCCGCTACTCGGGGGAGGGGGGAGCGGGGAGACAGAACGAAGCGCGCGCGCGCTAAACAAAGCCCGCACAAGCCGAATCCAAAGCTTCGCCCCCCCCCAATCTCACCGCGCGCACACACCACCACCAGCCGACCAAGCCACAACACTCACGCGCAAATACGCACGCACGCACGCCATACAGAAGAGAGGAGTTCGCCTCGGGAAGCGTGGGCGGCGAGGCAGCGCGAAAAGGAGGATATAGGGAAGGCTAGGGAAGCGGGCAGCAGCGCGTTGGGCGCGCACACGCACGCACGAAGCAGCCTACCAAACGCGCCCCCTCCCTCCCTTTCCAGACTCCAGCTTTGAGGGTCGAGCCGCCGGTTCAGAATCGATTGCTCCACAGGAGGGAACCGAGGGTGGGTCGGGAAGGGTAAAAGGGGAAGGCGGGCGGGAAAGATAGGGCGGAACGCCTCGTACGTGCGTGCGTAAGCGAGTGTGCGCGCAGGGTTGAAACGCGGGTTCGTGGCCGAGCGCGCGCAATGCCCGGAGGGGGTGGAAGGTGGGGAGTGGGGAAGGCCAGTGGGGTCGAAACCCAGGGTTCAGAACCGCGCCGCGCGGGTCTTTCGCTTCTCCTCCCCCTTCTTCTTCTTCTTGTTCTTCGTAGCCCCGCTCGTGCGGTGTGCGTGCGTGTGTGTTTGTGCGCTCGCTAGAAGCCCTGGATCCGGCGGCGCGCACACGCCGGCGGCGGCGGCGTTCGCTCCTTTTGGGGTTTTGCGCCCCGAGTCTCCCCCCCTCCTCGCTTCCCTAACCTCCCCCAGCAGCAGACCACGTTGCGCGCCTCCTTCGCCTCCCTTTCTCCCATCGTCGAACACACAGCGTGGTCCTTATTGATCGCGCCGGCAACACTGCCGGCTGTCTGTCACGGACAACTCCTCTGAGGCGAACCGAGAGGAGATCCTTCCTTCCAACTCCCCGCCTCCTTACATTTTTCTCCCCTTTTTTCCCCATTTTTTTACTTTTTTTCAGCGCATTCTCTCTTTTTCTAGCGTTCTTGTGTCCGGTATGAGACTCCGCTCTGCTTCATTCTTCCTTTTCTCTTTTCTTGATATGTCTTCTCGCTTGGACCGCTCCTACCACTAGCGTTGCCAGTGTCGCCTCCAAGTTCCCGCGCTTTTTTCCCTTTTTCCTTGTTCTTTTTTTTGCCTTACGTGTTCCTTCTATTCCATGTCCCGTTTTTATCGTCTACTCTGTTTCCTTTCGGTGCGCGGCTGTCCCACGCGAGCACTGACGTGCGTTACGTGTGTGGCGGTGATGGTCTTCTCTGGCCAGCCGTGCCTCGCCTGCTTCTTCCTTTTTCCCTACGCGTCCCCTGTTTTTACGTTTGTCGGTTTGTTTGTTTCTCCCCCTTTTCATGCGGGTTCCACGTGCTTGTTGGCTCGTTGCTGCTGCTGCTGCTGCTGCTGGTTGCTCGCATCGCTCTGATCGCTGGTTCGTGGCCGTTCGCCGGTCCGCTTCGGCGGTCCACGGGACGCCTCAGCCTATACCCCTGGCTTTCACGTCGGTCGAGACGTTGCTTGTCCCTGTACGGCTTTGGCTGCAGTGTGGTCTTCTGCGTTGGCCACTTTACGTTCCCTAGGCCAGACATTCGCTCCCTCCTGCCCGCCCCCCCCCCCCCCCCACCCTCAGCCACTGCGGACCGCAATCGGACTCGCTTGCGCTCGAGGTGACCCTGCTCGCGATTCGCGTTCGCCGCGCCGAATCTTTGCTCGTGATTTGGCAATGCTCGGTATTGTCGATTTCTTGCGTGGTTATTAAGGCGAATGCCTTAGAGGTCTAATGAGTCAATAAGATTTCGAGATTTGGCGAGAACTGACGACACTTCGCGAGACCTTGTCGTCAGCCCCAACAGGAATGATGGAAAAAATCTAGTAATAAAACTCGGTCAAAAGTCACGGGTACTAAAGTGTGTGTGTGTGTGTGTGTGTGTGTGTGTGTGTGTGTGTGTGTGTGTGTGTGTGTGTGTGTGTGTGTGTGTGTGTGTGTGTGTGTGTGTGTGTGTGTGTGTGTGTGTGTGTGTGTGTGTGTGTGTGTGTGTGTGTGTGCGCGCGCGCGCGCGCGTGTGTGTGTGTGTGTGTGTGTGTGTGTGTCGGCGGTCGGCGAACCAAAAATCACATAACCTCATTGGAACATGACGCCATCAATGACGTCATCACGAAGTCACAGAATGCCAGACTGTTACGTCATCATGACGTCCCAACATAATTTCATCTCACTACATCGTCGCTTGGTCAAAGGTGGGCCGACCACGTGGGCTGTGCAAAGGCTGGCTATGTGAGGTGCGGAAAGCTTGCAATATTGCAATAGATCAGACCCCGAAGGCAGTGCAAAACCCCGTTCGCTGCCTCAAGCTTTCAGCGAGGGGTGTATCAATACATCGGCTGAGAAGAGAAAGAAGGTGGCTTTCACCTTGCAGTCGTCTTCGGCAAATGCACAATTGACAGTGTGACATTTTGTTTGTCTCATACCGCATGCTTAGTGCATACAAGTTGCGCGAAGGAAATTGCAGTTAACAGGACACATCGTGGATGATAAACGGATGAGGCGCCAGAAACTGCTGCCCGCGTTTCTCGGCGATTCGGTGGCGTTCTCGTTACAGCGAATTGATAGACGCCGTCTTCTTTCGTGAAAAAGAAGAAAAATGTAGTTCGTAGATTTTACGTATACCTTGAAGGGACCATTGCGCGATAAGGTTCACTCTGCGTGCATGTAGCCCTCGCGCTGGCTCCTTTCTTACATTTCTATTTGCCAATCCCCTACCTCTAGTGTAAGGTTACAAACCTGACGTTATTAAATTATAGACGTAAAAATACAGAGATGATTACCATAGATGTGCTAGTGTTCGTTAATTGGCTAGCTACCAGGGTAACGTGAATGAATGAATGTTTTGTTATTATTCAGATAATCAGCGAAGTTTTTATTAGCATGCCTGTCTACATTGGGTCTTTAAGAGTGCGGCGCTCAAGCTAAGAAAAAAAAACATTTTTAGTGCACACAGAAGTGACATCACGAATGCATTCATTTTGATTACCAAAACCACATCTACAAGTGCATGAGCATGGAGGTTCGCAGCATCTACTGCACAATAAGAAGGAAAAGTGCACGAATAGTAAACCGTGCGGTAATACACGTATTGTACAACCTATTATATTTTCTTACTCTCACTCATGTGCCTTACTGCAGGCTTTATTTCTTGATTCCCAAAAACGTGCAATCTTGCTTAAGACAAAAAATAATCCATTGGTGAACAATTTCCCGTTCTCCTGTCAACCCATTCTCTGTGATGGGAACCCTCTTGGCAACAAGACGCAGTTTCTATGTTTTTACTTTCCCTTAGCAACAACTGCTACGCTTAGCTACACGCAACATCGTTCAATAGTTCTAAGCTCGCGCAAGCTCTAGGAACATTATTTCAATCGCGGTTGAAGGTAAGGCCACACATTAAGCGTTTTCGTTCATCTGTGCGTCTCTGCAATATTTCCCATTATAATGTTACGGGATTGACTTCGGTACGCAAGGGTCTAATCCTAGACACTGTGCAGCGTACAGTTGCCTTGCTGTTTCTTTACATTGCTTTTTCTTAGTTGATGGTCAGGACACATTTACGAAATGTTATTTATTCCCGCAACCTATTTTGTTTTCATTTTAATCAGTTATAAACCTATCATAATTGACCAATAAGCGCAAAAAGCGTTGTTTCAACGCCTCTTCTATCTTTTAAAAAATGAAGGAGGCGCTGGCTGGGTGTGCTGCTCGAGTTCCTGCTGCCGACAGACCTCGGTGAGCTACTGTAGTTGCGACTTCCCCCTTCCGTCAACACGCTGTTATGTATTGATTAACTCTCTCCCATGTGCGCAGGGTAGCAAACTGTGCGTTGGTCTGGTTTACCTCTTCCTAGCGTTTTCTTTTGCCTCTCCCTCTTTAACGAATCGGGTGAAACCTAACGCCCAAAGCACGAGAACTGCGCAGGCGACCGTAGGTCAGGTTAAGGTACGTCAAGTCCGGTCTCTCCCGAGTAGTTTCTGGAAGTTGCAGAGAGCAATTCATGTTTGACCAACGAAAACGTAGCGTGCTTAGCAGCGCAACGCTTCCGTTGCTACAGGCAACAACGACGGTCACGCGTTCATATCCAGGCAACAATAAAATGTGGCAACGCGAAATTGACAAGTGACCTCGATGAAAGATCAGATTGCCGTATCAGAAACGGCGGATCGCCGTCAAGCCCACGATCGGAGAGATTATCAATTATTACAAAACAGCGCATACAAACACGCATGCGACCGGCACACCTTCGAGGGCCGCATTTCGGTACGCTCGCCGGCGCCGAGTTTTTCACGTACGACGCCGAAATATGTCGCTTATAAAAAGCTTCCCTTAATACCGTCGTCTCGCCTGAGACGTCTGGGCCGAGGTTTCCACTCTATAGTGCACCGAAGACACAGCTGCTGTCTCCGTCGCGAACACAGGGGCGTGTGGGCGAGCAGAGTCGAAGGGGGAAGAAATACCGTGAACGTGGCACAAGGTTCGACCGTTTATCATCCGACCCAGCTCCCTGTTCTACGCTTTCGTGACCAGCGGCCACACACAGTGTGCAGTACCAGAGAGGAGGTCCCAACCCCTTTCGCCGTAGGCCGAGTCGCGGCCACCGTATATAGGCACGCCCTCACCCACGATCGCGTGGCTAGAGCTCGTTGCACCTCCGAGACCCCGACTCGGGGGGTTCTGAGGCGGCGAGATTGGCCACGCCGGCGGCTACAGCGCCCCGCCGCTGCTCCTACTCCACAGGCTCGTCTGTGCAGAAGCCGGAGCTGGGGTTCGCCTCGGTCGTACTGAACCGCGTTGGCCATGTCTGCAGCCTTGTGTGGATGTTAAAGATCTCTGTCTTTTTTTTTTTTTTTTTAGAGAAAGAGAACAGCTGTCGATGCCTTTAACCCGTTCTCTCGTGGTTCCAAAACCCTCCTCGCCTTCCACGCTTCTCTGTACCTTTCCCCGCAGTGGCTCGCCATTTATTTCGTTGCTGCAACTGTCACCGTCGTTGCTATATCGACGTCAGTGAGTCACTGGCATCATCGTTATCATCATCACCAATAGAACGACTTTACGTCAGTGGTACAGTGCCGCATCGCACTTTTAAAGCGTTGGGACATCAAACTGCGGTTAATGCAGAAGTACTTTTTTTTTGCGTGTGTGGGAAGGGGCGCAGGAGGGAGGAGTTATTTCGTTCGCACCTCACCAATAATATTCGGAGTGATATTCAACAAGAATGACACCACGTTTCTGCTTTTTTTTGCTTCCTGAACGTTGCGCAGTCCATTACATGAGCCTTCGATGCATCGGAAGAGGGTATATTGAGGCTGAAACGCTGTCTTATACAGTTTATGCGAGCGTCGTCTCTATCGTCTCCAGGGATATGGGAAAACAATCACCGCCTAAGAACTCCGTATACAGAGGGCTAAACAGTGATGCTGAAACGTGCGGCCCCAGTGTTTAACACTGGGTAGTCCAGGCGGTTCACTAGTCTTTCTCCATTACTGGTAACGTCTGTCCAGAAATCTTAATTGGTATTTGCCGCCCGTGTGTTCCCTTCTTCGTTATTAGTGGAGCAGTGGTGAGTAGATGGGGCTTGTCCAATTTATGTGGCACGTACGGGCCAGGAGCTATTGCGTACATAGGACCGACGAAGTTTGGCTTCGCCTACCCATATGCATCTTCACCGTAAAAAGAGGACACAGCCTATAGCTGTCGCTGTCTTGCTGCCACGGGCAAACTGTACTCGTCATAAAGTAGTTCCGTATTGTTTCAGACGTAGCTATCTTTGTCTAAAAGCTAAGTGCTTTTTGCTACATTCGATTCCGTGTAAAGGAGACCAGTATCGTGTTTCACAGAAAACACGCTCGTCAAATGTACTACGTTTTAAAACAAAATCTACCGGAATGCGACTTGAGAAACATATAAGAAAGCTATTAAAGAATATCACGTAATCGAAATTTTGGAAATTCGTTCCATAGGAGTCTGTGTCGGCAAATGATCCTCTACACACTTTCATTATCCAGGTTCACCCTCTCGCACATGACGTCAGATATGAGGCGCGTGAGAGCAGCGGGCCCGCGATGACGGCCTACAACGTCCATCAAAACTAAGTCGGCCACCGAGTACATAGAAGCAAAAACCCAATAAGGTCCGACCGGTGACGTCGGAAAACAAAGTAACACGATCCCCTATGCATTTGCGCAAGACGACTTGAAAGCGAAAGCCATTTGTTCCTTTTTCTCCTCCGACTGTACTGACACTGCCCCTCCCACCCCCCCCTTCACCGAAAGCTTTCAGCACCCACGTGGTTTTGCACCGCCTCCGTGATTGGAGGCCTTAAAAACGTTCTGCATCTCGCGTAGTTTCGCGTTCAGAAGGGCCTCCGGGATCGGCCCTTCTTGGACCAAGCGACGATGCCATGTTTCACATACTCATTTTGGGAACTTGCGACATCATAGGGTGACGACATGCCTGCGACGATGATTTTTCGCATCACTCGTGTTAACGCCAACAACGGTCACTTTCGCGTTTGATGAGGCATGGAAAGCTTTTTGCCGTAACAAATAATAAACACGACGGTAAAGCGATACTAAGAACGTAGTGCTTTATCATCATGAAAACGCACAACTGTCAGTCATTTTAGTGCCGCGTACGTAGCGTCCGTAGCGGCTTTCCGTAAATAAGAACGCTGCGTTTCGCATAGTGCGCATGAGCAGAAAAGTTCTGCGCACGCGCTTTATGTGAAACGCGGTGCTGTTACGTACGCAACATCGCTACGGACACGTTCGCAGAACTAAAACTCGCTATTCCAAATACGAAACACGAAAATTCGCAGTTCCGGGATCGCACTAAACGAGCACTTTCACTCTCACTTTAATTTTCTTTCTCCTTTTTTCTATTTCCAGTTCTTACTACGTTTCTCACAACGCAGCGGCGTATCGCTCGCCCCAATTTGCATCGCTTTTGTTTTGACGATGTGGAGGGATGGAGATGGGGCTGGTTCGTCGATGGATGTGAAGAGGGAGAACACCGAGGGCTAGAGCCGAGTGGAGGAGCATAGCGCTGAAGAAGCTTGTTCCTTTCTTTCTTTCTTTCTTTCTTTCTTTCTTTCTTTCCTTTCTTCTTTCTTCTTCTTTCTCTTTCTTTCTTTCTTTCTTTCTTTTCTTCTTTCTTTCTTTCTTTCTTTCTTTCTTTCTTTCTTTCTTTCTTTCTTTCTTTCTTTCTTTCTTTCTTTCTTTTCTTTTCTTTTCTCATTTCACACCGCAATCCTTTTCAGAGCCACTCCCTTTTGTCTGGCCCGGCAGCGAGGTAACTGACACTTGAAAGCTCGCGATCCTCTTTAACCTAAGCGAAGCGAACCGCTATGACAGCCTTCGCTACGTCCGTGCAGCGAGCTCATAGCAAGTGCGCGGGCGATACGGCTTGCGACGCTACACTTATTCCGGCACGCTCGGCAGCGGAATGCGAGATGTGCACAGTGAATCTGAAGAAACGTCGGAGAAAGATACGCAAAATTTAGAGATATGCGCTGCACTTTTAGCGTTGTTTCTTTTACCGGGCACAAGTTTGCGCCCAACGAAGCGTTTCGTCTTTAGCGGCTGCGTTTTGCCTTCTTCACCGTCACAACCACGTGACAGTACGCTGGAGAGGCGTTGGCTGGAGTCGCACAGAACTGACGAAGCATGGTGAACGATAGAAATTTTGTGATTGCAGCAGCGAAAAAGGAAAAGAAAAGTATGGAGGTCACTCTAATCTTCGACTTAGGTGTCTGGTAGTCGCACCCTCACCTCGGCGTTCGCGTGTCCTGCTCTATTCCTCGTGTTAACTTTTGTGTTTAGTCGCACCCTCACCTCGGCGTTCGCGTGTCCTGCTCTATTCCTCGTGTTAACTTTTGTGTTTAGTCGCACTGCCGGAGCTGATCGCGGAGGCCACGCAGAAAAGAAACGCTTGGTTAGGATCTACTACGCCAGGTGCCGCAGCCATCCCAACTGCTCGCAAGAAAAGTGTCTGCTCTTTCAGTGAGCTCATTCAATTAATTTCATTAATTATCCTGACAGTCAATTGGTCCTCATATTGGTAAATTACTCTCACAATTGCAACATCACCATGCTTTCCGCGAGAAGAACGCTTGGTAAGCGAGAAAACACGCAAAAAGAAAATGTGGGTGGCGACGCCACGTCGAAGTTTCCGCACCAAACACCTTGACGTCATATATTTTTACGGCGTCTACTAGGTCCTACGTAGCCTCTAATTACTAAAGATGAAGCACGTTGTCCACTGACTGGGCCATAGACTTTACATACCAATTTTCAGGAAATTTGGTTGTGCCAATGACACGAAAATACGAAAGATGCGCTTTGAAATCCGTGAGGTCACGCGCGGAGGTTCCGGCGCAAAATTTCAAAATGAAACTTTAACCTTGATTTTCTCCTGGATGAATAAGCCTATGGTGGTAAAATTAACGACATTAGAGTTCTCCGAGTACAATTTATTAATATTGTTACGGGGAAGAAACCCGTTGCTGTTGTGCAAGCACTGCGCCTATACCGTGGCCACTGGCATCGGTACGAAGCTCCGTAGTGGCAGAAGGGTCAAAGTGTGCCAGAACTGGCGGGTTGGTGAGGATGGCAACGAGGGATGAGAAAGCGTGCGCTTGTTGTTGGCCCCAAGTGAATGCGACGTCCTTTTTCAGTAGGCAGGTCAGAGGACGGGCCACGTCGGCGAAGTTCTGGACAAAGCGACGGAAGTAGGAGCACAGTCCAAGAAAACTGCGGACGTCCTTGGCCGAGCGGGGTGTGGGGAAATCTCGAACTGCTCGGACTTTTCCAGGGTCTGGTTGCACGCCCGCAGCGTCAACAAGATGGCCGAGTACGCAGATTTGGCGTTGTCCAAAGTGACATTTCGACGAGTTAAGTTGAAGGTTAGCGCGTCGGAAAACATCAAGCACTGTGGACAGGCGAGTAAGATGGTTCTCGAAGGTGGTGGAAAAAACAATAACATCGTCCAGGTAGAAAAGACAGATGGACCACTTCATGCCGCGAAGGAGAAAGTCCATCATGCGCTCGAAAGTCGCGGGAGCATTACACAAGCCAAACGGCATCACCTTAAACTGATAAAGTCCATCAGGGGTCACGAAGGCAGTCTTCTCTCTGTCTTGGTCGTCCACAGCGATCTGCCAGTACCCTGAGCGCAGGTCGATTGACGAGAAATATCTGGCGCCGTGCAGGCAATCGAGCGCGTCGTCGATACGCGGGAGAGGATACACATCTTTCTTGGTAATATGGTTCAGATGGCGGTAGTCAACACAGAATCTCCAGCTATTGTCCTTCTTTTTAACAAGGACAACGGGGGAGGACCAGGGGCTGGAAGAGGGTTCGATTATGCCCTTATGAAGCATTTTATCCACCTCCCGTTGTATAATAACACGCTCCGGTGCTGACACGCGGTATGGCCGTCTGTGAATGGGTCGAGCGTCACTGGTATCAATGCGATGGGTGACCACGGATGTCTGGCCCAAATTACGGTCGCCGAAGTCAAAGATGTCCTGATAGGAAACGAGGAGGCGGCGGAGAGCAGAGACTTGCTCTGAAGTGAGCTCTTCGGATATCATTGGCGTGAAGCGGTCGCAAGAGGAACGTGAAGCGAACGACGGCATTGAAAAATCTGGTGGCGCATCTGTGGTCAAAGCGGAAACTGTATGGTCGGCCAGTGGTGTCAGATGTGCAAGTGACATGCCGCGAGGAAGCACTTGCGTCGAGAAGCCAAAATTGAGGACGGGAAAAGAAGTTTGATTGGCTGTAACTGTCACCACCGTGTTGGGCAGCGTGACATTGCGCGTCATGGCGACGTCAGGAATCGGGACAGCAACATAATCACCATCGGGTACTGGTGGGAATGGCGAGAGCTGGACTTGAACTGCGGCTTGCGGCGGAAGTCGAAGGAACTCGAGGGATCGTAGACGAGGTGGGCCGGCAGGGGCGGTATCTGAGAACGAAGGGAGTTCTAGCCGAAGAAGTCCTTCAGAGCAGTCGATAAGCGCAGCGTGTGTGGTAAGAAAGTCAATACCAAGGATGAGGTCATGAGGGCAATTTTCTAGTACAGCAAATAGAACTGACGTGTGATGATCAGAAATTGTGATTCGCGCAGTGCACATTCCTAGTACAGCAGGAGTACTCCCATCGGCTATACGGACGGTAGGGGCAATCGCGGGCGTCAGAACTTTTTGGAGGCGGCGGCGGAGGTTTGAGCTCATAACAGATATTTGTGCACCGGTATCAATAAGAGCAGTCACAGGTAAACCATCAACGAGAACTTCAAGAAGGTTACGTCGCTTGTCCGGAGTAATGAGAGGTTTTGCAATCCAAGCCATGTATGCAGCGTCACCTCCGGGGGCTGCACCGGCTAGTTTCCCGAGTGGCGGTCAAAGGGAGACCGGGAGCGGCGAGGTTGGGGCGAGCGGGACTGGCGACGCTGGGGCGATGGTGATCGGCTGGTTCGATGTTCTGAAAAACGCTCCGCACTTGTCTCAGCGCGAAAGGACGGAGCATATGGCGCACGTTCGGATCGGGATCCCCAATTGTAGAAGCTTGGTCGAGGTGATGAGGTCCAACGGCTGCGGCAATGGCGGGCAATGTGTCCTATCCGATGGCACGTGAAACATATGGGCCGATCGTCAGGTGTACGCCATTCGGCTGGGTTTCGTCGCGGCGCGGAGGGGAGGGTCGGAGTAGCAGCAGCAACGACTGGAGAAGTCGAGTTGGGAGTAGCATTAGCACTTTGGAGGTTTGGTGAAATGCCCATATTCGCGATCTCTTGGCGCACCACGGCCTGTATTAAGGAAACAGTAGCGAGACTGTTTCCGGTAGTGTTGTCATTGGACATAACAGGAGCCATAGCCTCTAGTTCGCGACGGACAATCCTGGTGACGTTTTCCGGAGCTGGTGGTTGATGTAGCGTTGGTAAATCTTCGCAGGAGGACGTAGCCGCCGTGTTGGGAAGACGGTCAAAGCGGTGAATAATGCGCCTACTTTTTGCCTGTTCGAAGCGACGACATTCTGAAATGACAGACTCCACAGTCGAGCAATCCTTGCACAGCAGAAAATTAAAGGCGTCATCGGCAACTCCCTTTAGTATGTGTCCGACCTTGTCCTCTTCAGGCATGTCCTTGTCTATCTTGCGGCACAAAGCCAACACGTCCTGGATGTACGCGATGTACGGCTCTGTGGAAGTCTGGACACGAGTTGCGAGCTCTTTCTTTGCAGCTGCTTGTCGTCCGATGGGCTTCCCAAATAAATCGCGTAATTTTTGCTTGCAGACATCCCAACTTGTCAACTCTTCTTCATGCGTCTCGTACCAGAGTTTTGCAGTGCCACGCAAGTAGAAGAGGATGTTGGCCAGCATCAGCGTTGGGTCCCAGTGGTTGCTGCTGCTGACGCGCTCATACAGAGCCAGCCAGTCGTCGACGTCCACGCCACTTGTGCCGTTGAATGTGCCAGGATCACGGGGGTGCACCACAACGATCGGCTGTGGGCCTGACGGATCTTGTTCGCACTGGGTCGCTTGGTCCGTCATCGTGGCAGCTGCAACGCGCCGTCCGCTGCGAAGATCCAGTTCCTGGTCCTTTATAGCGAGTCGTACCCCGCACCTCCACCAAAGATGTTACGGGGAAGAAACTATATACGCAGGGTATATTTGACAGCCAAAAGCGTACAACGCTGCCGCAGTCCAAGCGCGTTCCGCTCAGCCCTTCGTCGTCGTCGTTCGCTGCCCTTCTCCGCCCGTGACAATATAAACCGATTCATTGCTTCACTTTAGTGTCCCCGTAAAGTTGTGCTCCGATATCACATGCGTCTAATATAACTCTTAACTTGAACGAGAACCATCGATTTCTTACCAATTTTACTTTCTAAAACACATTTTCTGAATATTAGGAAAACCGGAAGTAAGTGCTCGACCGGAAGTGTTCGGAAGAGAAACAAGAGTGTCAATCAAAGCTGGTGCCACTAAAAATTTCACAGCATATTCAAGGGGTGAATGATGATGAGTGGGGCGAAGCTCTCGTACGGCAGGATCTTGGCGGCGGCGTCGCGCAGCTTCACGCCCAGTACATCATCAACGACGTGAGATCGGGCCGGTTTATACTAAAGGGTCGATGAGAGTCATGGCGACTTGCAGCTCACTTTAATTTTACATGTACGCTGTGAATTTTTATTGTTTATTCATGCACAGGAGAAATCTCACTAGGCACTACCTTGGAGGTAAACAATGGCTGCTAATGGGGAATGAGAGACAGAAGAAGTCGGCTTTTACACTTCTACTTCTACTAACGTTTCCTACTGGAACATGCCAATGGCTGCTAATGGGGAATGAGAGACAGAAGAAGTCGGCTTTTAGTTAACGCGCACGCTGCGAATTTTTTATTGTTCAACAACGCACAGGAGAAATCTCCCACCGGCACCACCTTGGAGGTCAAGATCTGGTACTAGCGTTAAGACTGTTTACGCACTACGATGGGGACGAACGGGCGCCGCTTTAAGGAGCTTCGCCAATAAAAATACAAGCAGCACTGGGGCACTACCTCACAGACAAGAAGCGCGAGCTTTGTTTGCGACCTATCAATGTCGATTCGGCCTAGCTTGTCATGGCTGTGCTGGTTTTTGAGCCTGACACCTCCCGTCGAACTAGAGTCCTCTCTCACAGTGGTGGAGATGCGAGATATTGGGCAGCGTCGGGGCTTTGGAGTTTGAGATTTGATGTTTACCCAGCACCTATACTGCGCTACGCTCTTGATGAGGTACCGAATAAACTAGTAGTTATAGCCGGGGTTCTAGACGAAAAAGGTCCAGTTTCCTGGCTATATGTAGAACTTTGCGTGGGACGACCTAATTAGCGATGCGGTTGTCTCCTGCCTTACGTTTTGTGTAACGCAGGCCTCACTACTCTTTTGCGAGAAGCCCACACAAGTGCGCGCTCCTACAGCGCCCCCCCCCCCTTTTTTTTCTGATCATCCTGTTTTGTTCTTCTATTAATCCTCGTCCAGCCTACGTAAGATAGCAAACCGTTCAAGCTTGTGGCTTAAGCCCCTAAGCTCAATTTCCTGGCCACGTTAGGAAGTGCTTGAATTTAGTCATAGAACGCAAGAATTAGTGAAACTGAGTTGATAAATAGGTAACTGAGGTGGGTGAGTCAAATGAATGGGCAATTAATCGAATTAGTGAATCATTAAGCTAGGTGGTCAAGTGAGGCAGCGCATCAATTGGCAAGTGAGTTAAGAAGTGTGAGACCGAAAGTACAGTAGTAGAAAGTAGAGTAGAACCCGTTGAGTGAGTGAGTGAGTGAGTGAGTGAGTGAGTGAGTGAGTGAGTGAGTGAGTGAGTGAGTGAGTGAGTGAGTGAGTGAGTGAGTGAGTGAGTAGTGAGTGAGTGAGTGGATGAGTGAGTGAGTGAGTGAGTGAGTGAGTGAGTGAGTGAGTGAGTGAGTGAGTGAGTGAGTGAGTGAGTCAGTCGATGAATGCGTGAATGAGTGAGTGAGTGCATTGTAGTGAGTGAGTGATTGCACGAGTGAGTGGATGAATTCGTGAGTGAGTGAATGCAGGGTAGTTAGTGAGTGAATGAGTCGATGAATGCGTGAGTGAGTGAGTGAGTGAGTGAATGGTGAGTGCGTGAGCGAGCGAGCGAGCGAGCGAGCGAGTGAATGAGTGAGTGAGTGAGTGAGTGGATGAATGCGTGAGTGAGTGAGTGCATGGTAGTGAGTGAGTGATTGCCGAGTGAGTGAGTGAGTGAGTGAGTGAGTGAGTGAGTGAGTGAGTGAGTGAGTGAGTGAGTGAGTGAGTGAGTGGATGAATGCGTGAATGAGTGGGTGCATGGTAGTGAGTGAGTGATTGCACGAGTGAGTGAGTGAGTGAGTGAGTGAGTGAGTGAGTGAGTGAGTGATGAGTGAGTGAGTGAGTGAGTGAGGTGAGTGAGTGAGGAGTGAGTGAGTAGTGAGCTGCAGGGTGAGTGAGTGAGTGGATGAATGAGTGGTGATGTGAGTGAATGGGTAGTGCGTGAGTGAGTAAGTGAGTGAGTGACGTGAGTGAGTGAGTCGATGAGTGCGTGAGTGAGTAAGTGAGTGATGAGTGAGTGAGTGAGTGAGATGAGTGAGTGAGTGAGTGAGTGAGTGAGTGAGTGAGTGAGTGAGTGAGTGAGTGAGTGAGTGAGTGAGTGAGTGAGTGAGTGAGTGAGTGAGTGAGTGAGTGAGTGAGTGATAAAACTACACTGAAAATCTAGGCAAGTACCCTCCTATTAGTGATCAGTTTCCTGAAAAGTGCATACACAACAGGTGAGTTAATGAGTGTCGACGACGCAACACATGCTCCGCACCTGCCAGAGCCATCTTTATTACTAGTATTATTCCGAACATGCGACTGCCTTCTCTTACGACACCCCGTTGCCTACTACGGTTCCACTAAACAAACAGCGATTCATTGTTCGGTCGGAGCCAAAAGAGGTTTGAAATTCCCAGCGTCGACTCTCCGGTTTCGGGGCTCTCTCGGCTTGCTGGGCCGGATAAATGGGGCGGGCTCGGGCACGAACCGCGGGCCAGATGCCATCAGCGCCGGGAGCCTAATTCTCTCGAGTCACGCCGAGCGGCGGGCAAATGCCGAGGACGCAAGCAGCAGCAGCAGCAGCAGCAGCAGCAGCGGCGGCGGCGGCACGCAGGCAAGAGTGCAACAGCGGCGTCGACTTAGAAGAAGAGAAGCCGCGTGCGAGTGAGAGAGACGACTCCTCACGGAAAGCGAGATAAAAGGAAATGTGAATGTAGGAGACAAAGAAAAAACAAAAATACGCGGGAATAGCGACGACGCTCTATACGCTTTATTCGCCAACGCGAAGCCCCCTGCGGCGCTTCTTGCGCAGCGGCCGCTATAAAACTGCGTCCCGCGCCGCGTAGGGCACCTGAGGAGCGGTCGCTTTGAACTTGTCCCGTTTCGTTCTTACTTTTTCCTTTTTTTACGGTTAGTTTTACATACGTCCCCCGTCGCGACGTCTGAGGTTATGGGCTACCGTCGGTGTCGTGCCGTTAGGCCCCCTCTTCTTTACGCATTTTAAGCCTTCTAATATGGCTCCTTGCAACACGGTTATTCTTGTGTTGTGGCCGGTCCCCACACTTCGCATTGAATAACTCTCGGCTCGCATCCCGAATGGAACGATCTGCCGTCTTTTGTGGGCATGTACTCGAAGCACAGTAGTAAAACTTATAAGGTCCATAACGTCTCACACGCCGTGACAGCTTAGCGCGTAAGTTGTCGCACTGCTGTTAGCTCGAGGATGCGGGTTCGAATGCCATGCCGCCCGTGTATTTGGAGTATGAGAGCATGTTCATGGAAATTCAGGACGCCAAAATTGATGCGGAGGTTCCAGCTGCGATATACGTCACAAGCAGAGTACGGGATTGGCACGCAAAATATCAGAATTTCTTTTCTTCAAAAACTTCTGACACGGGGAGAGGGGGCCGGGGTGTAGTTTATTAGAAGGGACAGCGACGTGGCAGAAACTTCGTAGCTTGCTTACACTCGTTCATAACTTCGCGTCGCCAACATCGTAGGGACCATCTAGCTAAATACTTTCAGCCGTATAGAGAAAAAGTATTTCTTCCCAAACTTCACAATATTGTTGTTGATAAAAATAATGTGTTCAGTCCACTTGAACAGAACCGTCGATTTCGTACCAGTTTTATTTATTAAAACACGTACTCCGAACATTCGTAAAACCGGAAGTAGGCGCTCGACCGGGAGTGCATGTAAGAGAAACAAGAGTGTCACTTGTTGCTCGTACCACTTAAAAAACAAAAAATTGAAAAAAAAAACGCTTTCGTCTACAACTTCACGAACTTAGTGGCTGCAGAAATTATTAGTGTACTTGCGTCCTATCTCAAAATTTAACCTGTCGGTCAGGTGTTGCAACAGGGGAATCTCTAACTATAGGCGCACCGTTGCCTACGGCGGCTACTACACGCTTAAACTTCATCGGAAAGGCTCGCCAATGCTACTTCATGCGTGCCGGTTGTTCAAAGAGCCCTGAGCATAATGCCACCTGATGTGCATGGCAATGCAGTTCATAGAAGGCGACGTATACAGCCGAAAGTTCGTTCTCCTGGTTGCGCAAATTCATGCGACGTCGCTAGTCATAATAATCCCGGAAACATGTCGCCGTCCGACCGCGTTAGGTCTCGGTGTTTATGCGCTGCCTGCCTGTGCGGTTAGTCAGAAGAAAATACTAAATGTGGTTCACTAATGTCGTGGCGTGGCGCAGCATAGCACTAATCGCTTTGCGCCACTAAACCCCACTTAACGAACTCATTTCGTGGCGCTATCTGGAACTCAGTTGCGACCAGCCATCAATATGAAGAACATCGCTTGCGCGCAGCGCCCAAGATAAGGCCGTTGTGTGTAATGTGTATATTATATATATATATATATATATATATACACGTCGAAATAAACAACGTTGTGACTTCTCACGGAGGATCTACTTGACTACTTGCAAACGCTACGGCCACTACCACCACGATGCCTGCCATATAATATATATATATAATATTATATATATATATATATATATATATATATATATATATATTCAAAGACGCAGGAAGACTTCACACCAGGCAGGGCCAGCAGGGCAGCGTTTATCTCCGCTGCACTGTATGCCCCTACGGCCAGACATGGCAACCAACCAACCCATGGCGATGATGATGGTTATGTACAGTGAGAACGACTGAGAGTACGATAAATGTGCTTACAATATATATTATATATATATATATATATATATATATATATATATATATATATTATTATATATAGATAAATCCACGTGGGACCTAGTGAAGTTCTGCAGGTAGTTCTTTTGTCAGTTGTTGTTGTTTTGCGATTTCATCGTTTACAATGATCGTGCGGCTGCGCCTGCCGCATTTTCCATGGAGGCTAAAATGCTTGACACCCGCATACTTAGATTTAGCTGCACGTTAGAGAACCCCAGGCGGTCGATATTTCCGTAGCCCTCCCCTACGGCGCCCCTCATAATCATATCGCCGTTTTGGGACGTCAAACCCCAACAATTATTATTATTAATACAATGACAATAAAATGTTCAATGCTCTTCACCTGGCTTTCACCAAATACAATGTAGCAACCGCATACCGCAAACTAAGCAGCTCACAAGCATGAATATTGGTCCCGGCAGTGTTCAGCCAGTGATGAACACCAAGACTAAATAGTTACGCTTACTAGCGTCGTGACTTTCTTCGTGAAGAGGAGAAGGAGAAAACAACTTTACTGGTGTTTCGGGAACACAGTAGCTTACGGTGACATATGGAGCTGCAGAAAATCGAGTGGCTCAGAATACTGACATCAGGGCCTGTATTCACGAAGCCGTCTTCGTGAAAAATTTTCGTCAGAGAATATTTCAGCCAATCACGCACGGCGTTCGTTACTGGCATTCACAGTGACACGGGCCAGCCACTCGCAGTGGCAAAAATAGCAATACTTAGACGATCCCAGGCAGAACCTTTTCTTTCATTCGAATTTTGGGCGCTGTTAGACACGTACACAAACAGACATAATGTGTCTATTCAGGTGCTCAAAGCAATGAATTTTCGCTGCGTGAATACAATGAATTCGAAGCCAATAATAAGAATAAAAATCGTTGGGGTTTAGCGTCCCAAAACCCCGAGATCGGATGAAGACGCAGTAGTGGAGGTCCTCCGGAATTTGCGTCCACGTGGGGTTCTTTAACGTGCAGCAACTCTATAGCACACCGGACTCAAGCTTTCCCTCCCACCCATGAAAATAGTGAGCTTGAAAATTGGGGCCCCAAGGATCTTGTGGACCCAAGAAGCTTGCGAGCCGCCAGGGCGCATGCGCAGAACCCAAGCCACTCTTGAACTCTTGCGCTCGCGTTGACCCAAGACTCAAAAATCGAAAACTACGTGGGTCCCCCAAGGAAGTTAAAGAAAATTTGCGTGGAGTGGCGATTATTGCGCAAGAGTGAAGCCGTGCCCACCACAATATGGCGGCTGCGCCCGCCATCTTAGTAGGGGCATGGATAACCGTCGGCGCTTGGCGAGGAAAGCGAGCGTTTTCCTCGCACGCCAGACGAGTTCAAATGGCAACTTTCGGGTCAGATACAGCTCCAAGTGTGTCTTTGTGCTACTAGTTTTCGATTGTAAGCCTCAAAGTCACGGCAAATTTATTGGAGATCAATCGCCAATGCTCCCCTCGATGGGTACTTCGTCGGCAACAACGATCTTTTACTTTATAATTAACCTAGTACTTAGACTAACTGATAAAAGCCATTTGATCACTAAGTAGGCACCACCAGAAAGGAGCACGTTTCCGAGCTCTTTGGTGGGCAATAGCCGGCTTCACTTTTGCTGGCAAGGCGTTGCGAGAGCTTCCACTCCAGAATTTTTTTTAAACCTCCTTGGGGGTCCCCAAGACGTCTTGGGTCACCAGCGAGAAGACACAGACGCAGCACAGGCCATGGCGCAGTACTGGCCGCGTCTCGCATGATTTTAATTTCGTCACGTGTGGCGCTCCGTGCGCTTGACCCAACGCAGCCTGCGTTTGACCCAATTCTCAAACTCTGCTGATCATCCGAACGCAAGAGCAGGCTGCCCAACGGAGCTTGGGGAGCCAGCGTCTCGGGTCCCCAATTCTTAAACTCTCTAATGAGGCTGCCGCGGCCGGGATTCGATACCGTGACCTTCGGGTCAGCAGTCGAGCACCATAACCACTAGACCACCGTGGCGGGTTCAATGCCAAGCACAACAGTTCGGGCGGAGGGGGGGGGGGAGGGGGGTCAGAACTCGTGGAGCCCGAATCAACGCTCAGGCGCTAGAACACGATACGCTATAAGTTTTCACCGTGTCCAAATACGTCGCTCTCTCGATTTCACTTCTGTGCACGCGGTGTTGCTTCAAAATTCAGAGAACGGCGCCTACTACCGTTTGGGGGGAAGTTGACGGTGAGCTCCCTCTTTGAAGAAAGGATTCTTTGATCTAGGCCGGACCGGTACCAGCGTTAGCGGTTTTAAAAGCGATGCCGTTCGTCTCCTTTCATTTTTCTCTCATGATACGGTGATATGCACTCGACAAACCGTGAACGTTGTTGAACCCTTTCAGCAAGCATGCATAGATGCTCGGACACACCTTTTCAGACCATTAGTCCACATCTGTTTACTTCTTGCCGAGCCCCACGCCTCCTTCGCCTCAAATGGTAGTCAAATGGCAGTTTTTTTTAGGGGCGAAGCACTTTAGGGTCGACGCATGTCCCGTGTCCGGCGAGGCGGCGGGGTGTCGCACTTTTGCATGGAGTCCGCTAGGGGCGCTGCGATGCACAATGGCGTATCATAATTGTTACAGAGCAATATAAAACACCTAGAAGCACAAACCCTTTATACTAGTTGGCGATTTCAACGTAGAAATTATAGACCTTAGGACCTAGCTTTGTCGTCGACGCTCACTGTCCGCTGTCATGGTGGTTAGAAAACCGTTGCTATAGTCGAAACATATGTGTGTATGTGAATCAAAAAAAGGTTTACAATAGACGAACAACAATCGTAATTTTGACAAAACAATATAAAACACCTAAAAGCACGAACCTTTTATACTAGTTGACGACTTCAACGTACGCATTATGGACCTTAGGACCTAGCTTTTTCATCGACTTTTTATGTCACTTTAAATACACGAGAGGACGCTGCGGTGCAAATGCGTATGTAAGCGCGTTCTAGACCACGCGTTCTCTTTCTGCCATGGATGAAAACGAACGTAAAACGCGGCATGTGACGGCTCAACGGGAACGCCGACGACAAGCTACTACACCGGAGGTGAGGGCGCGGGAAGCGGCCTCAAAACGGCAAAAACGACAAACGGGAGATTCACGGTGACTAAACGATCCCCAGAGCTTCGCCCACTCATCATCATTCACTTCGTGGATATGCGTGGAATTTTTTTCTTTTTTTTTTCAGGTTAGCGTTCCTCTTTTTCTCATTATCCCTGAATATGTTCACTCGCCGTCGTGGTCTTGTGGTTACGGTGCTCGACTGCTGGCCTTGAGGTCGCGGGATCGAACCCCGGCCGTAGCGGCCGCATTTCGATAGAGGCGTAATGCTAGAAGCCCGTGTACTAACATTTAGGTGCACGTTAAAGAGCCCCAGGTGGTCGAAATTTCCGGAGACCTCCACTATATGGCACCTCTGATAATCATATCGGGGTTTTTGGACGCAAAAGCAAGAAAATTATTATTATTACTGAATGTGTTCTAAATTTGAGCAGCGTTGTGAACAGTCCACGTTGACCGCAAAGGAGAAAACTTCGACCCCTAAGCGACGAAACATGGCTGTGGTCCCCTGGAAGATCACATTGGAAGGCGTCTCTGACACGTGACGCCACCTCGCGTCGACAACAGAAGCTACGAAGAGCACAAATCACACATTTATTGTGACACTTTGTGCGCGAGCTGACTCGAAAATAACGCGACACTGCTGATATTAAATGCCTAAGAAAGGGCGGGAATATTTTTTTCCTTGTCAGCCAGACGACCTCCCCGTCCACTTTCTAAACAATCTTCCCTGCCGTCATTTCTAGTGGACAGTTATGTAACTTGCATGGCATTAGTCGTCTATACTGTCTTCGACAATCAGTCCATTTGTCTTACTTTCTGAGAATTGGTACGAAAGTAAAGATGGCCGCCGTCCGCTTAGATGGCCATTTAGCCGTCTCTGACGGGCATCCAAATACAGCCTATATTATTTGCCTCTCTATATTCCTTGACAATGTTAACCGCACAGCCACACACACGTCATAGTAGTCGGGATAATTTGTGTACAATGCACGACGGAAAAACCTCCCAACAATCTCCCATTGCACCTATCCTGCGTAAGCTAATTCCATGCTCCGCCTATGAATTTCCTGATCGCATAGCACGCCCCCATCTTCTGACATCCTCTACTGCGCATCCCTTCAATTCTCACGCATTACGTAACTATACTGTGCCACTGGTCATCCGCTTAACGCCACTACATGACCTTGCTCACCTCAATGTCGCAGTTTATTTGACAGGAGTTCGTGATTAAAGGCACAGTTGTGAGTTGTCACAAGCGGTTGTCAGTCGTCAGGCGTTCAATGTACACTCAGTGCAATCTTCGCTTTGGTTAGCTTCTCGCGTTTGAGTAGATAGTGTACTTCTTATTATTGGTTGCTTGCAACAGTTGGAACAAAGGTGCACCAAGGTATGCTCAAGTCGTCGTTGAGCAACAGCTTTTGTGTTTCGTATCATGTAGTGTATTGTATTGCGATAAACCAATGAATGAATTAATCAATGAATGAACGTAAATAAAGGAACATGATCTGTACATCCTGAACGGCAAATTCACATTTGCAACATGATAACGGCAACATTGGTGGAATGGCTACATATTACAAAACAGGTATGTCACTTGAGCAAATCAAAACAGCGAACATTTCTAGCTGTCTTCATTTAAGAGAGGTAACTGGTTATATCACGTCATTCCATTAGCGTAATTCTTTGTAGAGGCATGAATGTACCAAATGTCACCACTCCATTCTCTTTTTCTAATGATGAGGTAGAATGCCGGCTACCTCTGCTATCTCTGTTCGTGTCATAATGTCGCTGTCTTCGTGTTTCATAATGTTAAAAGCCCAGCACACATGTAACTGTTCCCCCTTCGAATATGCACTCATTCGTTCATTCATTCACTCACACTTACTCGCTCACTATTCGCCAACTCACTCACTCACTCATTTACTAACCCACTCACTCGCTCATTCATTGACTAACTCACTCGCCCAATCACTAACTCACTCACCCGCTAACTCATCATTCACTCACTCAACTACTCATTCACTAACTCACTCATTCATTCACTAACTCATTCACCAACTCGATCATTCACTGATTCACTCACTCACTCACTCACTAACCTGCTCACTCACTCATTCATTGACTAACTCATTCACTCACTCACTAACTCACTCATTCACTCACTCCCACAGTCATTCACTAACTCACTCATTCGCTAACTCATTCACTAACTCACTCATTCACTCAGCTCATCAACTCACTCACCATTCATAAACTCGCTCACTCACTAACCCACTCGCTCACTCATTCACTGACTAACTCACTCGCTCACTCACTAACTTACTTACCCGCTAACTCACTCAATCACACACTCATTCACTAACTCACTCACTCGCTCACTCATTCACTAACTCACTCATTCACTCGCTCACCAACTCACTCACTCATTCACTCACTCACTCATTCACTAACCCACTCACTCACTCATTCATTGACTAACTCACTCGCTCACTCACCAACTTGCTCACCCGCTAACTCACTCATTCACTGCCTCACTCACTTGCTTACTCATTCACTAACTCGCTCACTCATTCATTAGCTCGCTCACACATTAACTCACTCACTCACTCACTCACTCACTCACTCACTCACTCACTCACTCACTCACTCACTCACTCACTCACTCACTCACTCACTCGGCAAGGTATTAGCCTTGCCGCTGTCATATCCTCTGTCAGACGAAGCGTCGACTTCGAGCCGCAATAACGAAGACAAAACTATATGAAACAAAGAAGCACGACCTACGTTACACCCAAGAAATAAAAGAAAAACAAAGCGTTCGCGCGAAGTCATCTACGATAGGCGTTTTATTGTCCCACGCGCGCCTTATATTCCGCTGCCATCACACTGGCGCGCCGGCGGAGAGCACGGGCTAAATCATGAGGCGGAGGCCACTAAAGAAGCTGTCAACCAAACATACGCAGCGGCACACTCTTCCTTTTCTTTCCTTCTCTCTCGCTCTCATGCACACTGAAGTGTTTCTCCCTTTCACACACTCTCTTCAACATACGATAACACATTCCCACGCAAGCACACACTCACCCTCAAAGTGTCCAAGTGTCGCTTCAACAGTTCTACGCAGCAGGATCGCCGATCGCACTGTACTAACACCAACCCACGCCTCTCTACCCTCTCTCAAGTCATAAACCAGCGTCTTTCTCTCTCTCACTCGTCAACAACGGGCTCTAAGCGTAATTCTCATCATCGCTAACAGCGGCAATGGGATGGCGAATTGTGGGACCGCTGAAATATATATACAGGCTACACTCCCTGTCACGAAGCTCGGATGAGCTCTTATATACGTGCTCTCCGTACACCTTCCAATAAATTGTCACGTGGTTCACGACTTGCCGTTCGTTTTCGTCGCGTCCACGCTACGTACCTTACGACGCTCGTGTTTTTTTCTTCTATGTCGTTCTGTCCTCACGACTTGTTGCGAGCGTGCTCTACCGGGGTAATTTTTGCTTTGTTATTTTAAGCCGATCGCGCGGGGCGTGACGAACGGAAAGCTCGTGTTTTTTGTCTCGGCCGTTTCTCGCGCTCGTACAACAACAACAACAACAAAAAAAATATTGAGCACCTCGTCGAAAGTGAACTGGTTCGAAATGAAGAGCTCTATATGTTGTTAAACCCGCGGTGCAGAGGTGGAGGGCATCTCGGAACGTTTTCAAAAATAGGAAAGCTCGTGCTGTTGAGAACACATAAACCAAACCTGCGTCGTCGTAACAGCATAGTAATGTTCTGAAAAATTTTAATCCCAGCAGCGAAATTTCCAGACAAAGAATAAAAGCAACGCACTAAACACAGCAGAAAGAAAGGATGACACCTTTGTTCTTACTTTTGTTCTTTCTTCTCCATTTTATCTCTCATTCCTTTTTCCCCCTCCCCACGTCTAGGGTAGCCAACCAAGCCCGTGCTTGATTAAGTAGCCTGAATTTTCCCTTCGTCACTCTCTCTCTCTCTTTCTTTCCCACTGTCTCTCACTTTCACTAAAAGGATGCACTGATATAGGAGCGCACGTGGGACAAGGAACGTGCCTACAAGCACGAAGTGATTAAGCGCACTGTAAAACACTATAATGACAGTAACAACCTAAAGGACGGAGGTTGTGATATTCCATGCATACACCTCTCCCCTCTCTCTCTCTTTTTGATAACGATAGCAATTACCGTACTTTCACGCATATAATCCGCACCCCTAACTTTAACTCTGCGAAAAGAAAAAAATATGCATATAACCCCTGCATATAAGCCGCACCCCCCCCCCATTTGGGTCACATTTATTCGTTTTCTGGTGCGCGTTATACGCGAGAAAATACGGCATACGGACACCCCTGGAGCGTTTTTGCCGTCGCCGTTGCCGTGAGGTTCCGTATAAACTCCAACAGCGATAAAATCGGCCCAGGCATCGTATGTTCAATGTGCGAGTGAAAGTGTGAGGACAACTGGCGAGGACAACTGCTCAAAGGAGGGAGGGGGGGCGGAGAGACGCGTTGGCCATCTTCCTTCACTCGAAAGGCTCAAGGAGGCCCCGGAGGGAAGGGGAGGGGGAGGGAGTGTGTTTAGTGGCTCCGGCAGCAACTGCGTACTCTGAACGGTCGCGCGCTCCCTATCTTGACAGCGATCCGCAGAACGCCCCTACCTTTGTACGTACTGGGTTATCATCGCTCAGTTTGTACTGAAGCGATAGACGGGACGAAGGTTGTTTCGCTCGCTGCACCGGCCTCGTTTCCTAACTCCAGCGTTCTGCAGAGTCACGCCAGGTCGGATGGTAAAGGAGTCAGCTGCTGGCTTTACTTCGTATACAATTACAGTCTGTTGCTGTTGCATTCTTTACTGCGACCTTTGGTCGAAAGTGCTACTTTTTTTTCTTCGATTCCCCTGCTACCTTCCCTGTGGCACTGAGTCGCGCACACTACCGGTTTGCACGTTTCTGACAATAATCACTCCCTTCCTACCACTTCAGATTCGGTTACGTCACTTCAAACATTCCTCCCTTGACGCCGCCGACACGTGTCCTTAGAGTAGTGCTTGCCTACCGTTACAACAATATTGGTCTCTCACATGGCTTCCGGGCACTTGGAAGCAGTTTAAGGGATCGCCCTGTCGTCGTCTCATGTCTCGGATTGGTGTCACGCAGTTTCATGTCTCGTGTCGGCGTCACGCAGGTTCCACATTTGACACATATAAGACGAGCAGGCCGCAGTTTTGGAACGCCAGCGTCGACGAAGGGCTAATTCGTCTGTCCGAGCCAGGGAAGCGACAGCGAAACGCTATCGTCGGGAGTTAGATCTACGGAAGAGAGCAGCGGAAGCTAACGCCCGGGCTGTGAGCAGCCAACAGTAGGGAAAAAACACAGTAAAAAGGACGCATTACAACAGAAAATAGATAACCGCAAAACAAATCAGATAGTCACAGGAAAAGAACACAAAGGGAAAGGAGATATCACATAATTACACGAAAAGATTAAAAGAGCAGATAAATGCAGTAAAACGACAGAAAACAGCAGAAAAACACAAGATAAGCACAAGGGAAACACAATCAGTGCACCGCCGTTCGTAGAGCTTTCACTTGGGGTGGATCTGGCTTTAATATTCTGACTTATTTCCAATTCGCACTTCGCGTCTTAATAATAATAATATCTGGGGTTTAACGTCCCAAAGCAAGGATGTCATTATGAGAGACGCCGTCGTGGAGGGCTCCGGAAATTTCGACCACCTGGGGTTCTTTAACGTGCACCTAAATCTAAGTACACGGGCCTCAAACATTTTCGCCTCCGTCAAAAATGCAGCCGCCGAGGCTGGGATTCGATCCCGTGTCCTCCGGGCACTTCGCTTCTTAACTTTTAGATGCGAAGCATCTTATAGCGGAGTTCAAACCGGTGGTGGTGGTGGTGGTGGGGGTGGTGTGCGGCGTGACCACCCTTACTGCGCATGCGCATACACTCTTCACACATCCCCTCCACTCCTCCTCTCCACTTCCCCTCTCTTCACTCCCCCTCTCCCTTCCCTCTCTCCACTCTTCCTCTGAAACGCGGGCTAGACATGCCGAAACTATCTCCTGCGCAACGCCGCGATGAGCGCCAGCGCATGCGCGTCCCTTCCCCCTCTCTCTCCTTCCCTACGCTGCCCCCCTCTCGCACGCCTGTCGACCGCGTTCCCCGCTCGCCCTGTGAGAATTAACGGCCAGGCTAGAGGGAAGACAAGACGCGCGTAGCGTTCCTCTTCGCGTTTCACGACGCGAGGTCGGTAGCATGCCCAACGAACGCCAACGGAACGCGATCGTGCAAGCGCTCCGGCTTCGCATCGCCTCATGCTCCCCTTTAGAGGGAAATGGTGTATTGTTTCACACTACTGTCGTAACCACCTCTCGTTGGCCGCCCACGCTCATGGCTAACGCACTGCCAGTCTATACTTTATCTACTTCAGGTCTGCACATCACTACTGGTTTGAAAGGTTAAATTAATGCGTGCTGTAATGCTTAATCAGTCCTTAATTTGCATTTCCCTATTTTTATCTCTTCTAGAAACAGCAGCACAACCAGGAACCATGTTCACTGAACGCTGTACGTCCGTCGCCCTATGCGTTTACCTCCCTGTGAACTACCCCAAGGATGCATTGTTTACCGGCTCTGTTCTCCGCACAACTGCAGTCGCACAACCTATCAGAAAAAAACTCCCACGGTCCATTACGCATTCGCCTAAGGCTAGTTCAAGGCGAAAGCCATGTTCCTTTATTAAGGCGAAAGCCTTAGATGCCGCATCAAACGCGAAAATTGACCGGCGTCCCGCGTCGGCGGCGTCAACAGGGGTGATGCAAAAAAATCATCAAGCGATTACGTCATCATGACGTCACAGATCGACAATTTTTTTTTAAGTCAATGTGACGTCATCGTGACGCGACGTCATCACATGACATCGTAGCTTTTTCAAAGGTGGGCGGATCTCGGAGGCAGTGCAAAACTAGCCGAGGCGTCTCCGATCCCGGAGGCAGTGGAAATGCACGTTAGGTGCAGAAAGCTTTCCAGGGTGGCGGGGCAGGATCAATACATCGACTGAAAAGAAAAAAAAAATATGGCTTTCGCCTTGCAGTCGTCCTAGCTGAATATATAAGGCACCCTGTGAGGTCTTTTTTTTTTTTTTTGTCGGTCAGTTGTACTTACGACCACTGTCCACGTGTTCTAGGAAGAAATAGGTGGCGAGGAGTAGACAGCGCCTGCAGACGGTGCAGTGAAGGCGAGAAGGAAGCCACTTTCTCGTCTTTGAACTCCGAGATGTTCAAGGATACCATAACACCGACACTTTTTAATTGCTATTACGTAAAACAGCCTCGTTTCTGATCAAATACTTCCTTTCACCATACTTATCCACGTTCATATCACTGGGTTTTTGTAAAAAAACTTGAATGCACAGGCAAGATTTCTTTTGAAATTATCAGAGCGATCTCAGCCATACGCTATATATTAAGTAGGAGCAACGAGCCTTTAATTTACTTGTACATATTGTTACACTTGCAGAGACAAGAACGCTCACACTTCAAACAGAAAGCAGCTCGTGCTACTTTCTTGCACGGGTGAAATGAAGGGCACCGCGTTTCTGCGGGTGGACCTTCTATTTATTTTTAAGTTTTAACCGACTGTACTTGAAAGAGGCCTGTGTACTGTGTGTACTGTGCGATGCATTCCTCCATGGTGCGATGTCAGCGCACGTTAAAGAACACCATATGGTCGAAATTTCCGGAGCTCTCCGCTACGGCGTCCTTCATAATCATATCGTTGTTTTTGAACGTAAAACCCCAGATATTATTATTAACTGACTGTACACAATCGAACAAGAAGCAGTGCCTGAATAATCTGAGTACCAAAAAAGGGTATCTTATCAGGCTTACTGCATCTCACTTGGTTTTGCCCTGCCTCCGGGATCGGCCCCTCTTTGACCACGCGAGGATGTCATGTCATGCAATGATGACATCACAAACTGCTGTGATCTGTGGCGTCATGATGACGTCACATGTTCAAATTTCGAATGACGTCATTCTATTTTGGGTACCACTCGTGTTGTTCACGCCGATGGTCTTTTTTCCTGATTCACGAGGCATGTATAAAGAGATTATTAGCCTCAATAAAGCAGACCTATGCCTCCAATACCACGATATCTGGTTTGGTGCGCGTCTGCTTGGACAACGCTCACCGGTAAAGTGCCGGTTGAGCCTTTAACAGCGCAGCTGTTTAAGCTCGCCAAAGCCCCGTGTGACGTTAACAGAAAGCTATCATCATCATGAACGGCCTCTACCTTATATGGCATCTCGCGTCGCCTAGCAACGCGTTGGAAGAAGGAAAGCAGGAGGAGAGCAGAATAGAAGTGGAGAGGAGGAGGCGAAGAAATAAATAAACAAACTGAAATTTCTTGGCGAGGCGGGATCCAAACCCCCCGTACCCGCGGTCTGAAGGCGAGCGACGTAACCGCTCGGCTATCCAGGCACGCTAGGACAACGAGCATTTATGGGGACCATATATATGACGGCGTTGCTATGAGCGAGTGAACGATAAAAAGATAAAGAGAAAGAAAAAGAGAGAGAGAGACAATGAAAGAGAAAGAAAGAAACAGAAAGAGGGGAACGAAAGAAAGCATAGCATAGTATTGTATAGTACAATATCGCAAGGGGGAAGGAAATGGAAGTGAGGGTGAGAAGGATGGGAAGGAGGGGCGGAGAGATTAAAGTATAGCATAGCTTCCCATAGTATATAGTATAGCAATGGGGTGGGAAAGGGAAGTGAGAGTGAGGAGGACAACAAGGGGGATAATAATAATTGTTAGGGTTTAACGTCCCAAAACCACGATATGGAGAAAAGGTGGAGGGGAGAGGGCAAAGCATTGTATATTCTTGTATAGCAAGGCCTGGGAAAGGCATGTGAAGGTACGGAGGAGGAGGAGGACGCCATGAGATTTGCTGTTTCCTCACTCCTCGCACCACTAGTGCCGTAACTGTCCCAAATTTTCTTTTTTTATATATAACTTATCGCCGGTATCGACCACCTGCAGTAGTTGCGCCTATCCTGCAGCCAGTGTCACATAAACTGAATTGGAACGGCAAGATGGGCGACTTGGTAGTTGAACATACTTTCGCTATGTTGGCAGCGCGGCCCGGACGGAGGACTATAAGGAATGTGTGTGACCATTCCTTTAGTCCTCCGTCCGGGTAGCGCTGCCCACGTAGCAAGGGTGTCATATACCAAAGTGAGCTGACCTCGGAGAGAGTATATGAAGTGTTCATTTGCGCAAAGAGGCGATTGCGCACTTTACCCGGGGCTGCTCAACACAGCCCCCGCAACTCACGGAAAGAGAAATGGCATGAAACGCACTCGTTGAAGCAGTGGGAGTCGCGACTGTCCAGCTCTGACCTGCCCGACAAGAGTAAACGCTGATCGACGAAGTTGGATGGGTGGCTAAGACCAGTGAGGCCCTCGACTAAGAGTTCTTCCGTGAGAGCACATTGTCTCAATGAAGTGTTTCTGTTCAGTATTGCACTTTCCTTGCCAATGTCGAGGTTTGAGTGGACGAACAAAGGCACCCATGGCCACGCTTGACAGTATTGACAAGAGTCCCCTTGATAAATACAGTATTCCTGGACCGCGGTCCCAGCCGACTTCTGCCCAAACTGCACTGAAAGCGCTAATGTTCTTTATAACAGATACATAGCTGATTGAAAAAAAAGTCACCGAGTCCCATATGTATTCCCCTAAAGCGACTAAAAGGCAAAAGCCATCTTCTTTTTATTGCGATAGCAATTATATGGACAATCTCGGCTGATTTTTGCCGTCGCCGCCGTCATGCACCGTATAGGTATATGTCTATATAGATACATCAAAGTCACAAAGGAAAATCATTCATAAAAAATTGTGCATCTTGGCAGCGCAGTGGAACGAACACAAGAGAAAGGAACACGTAGACAGGACGGGCGCTAGATATCAAATGAGAGTTTATTAACACAAGAACGATGAAATTGTACAGACATGCGCACAACATTAAAAAATCACAGCATATCCACGGAGTGAATGATGATGAGTGGGCGAAGCTGCGGAGGTTCATCGGTAAACCGTGAATCTTCCGTGAATTCTGCCCAGTGCATCATCACCGACGTGAGATCGGGCGCGTTTATACTAAAGGTTCGATGAGTTATGACGACTTGCAGCTCACTTTAATTTTACATGTACGCTGTGAATTTTCATTGTTTAGAAAACCATTGCTTTAGAAAACATCTGGCGTCTTTCGTTAAGCAGCTGGCGTCTTTTCGTTTTGCTTTAGAAACATCTGGCGATCTTTCGTTTTGCTTTTACAAAACATCTGGCGTCTTTCGTTGGTTTATTTCATCAATCAACGGCGTTTTGAACAAAATTTTTATTGTTTAATCACGCACAGGAGAAATCTCACCAGGCACTACCTTGGAGGTAAACAATGGCTGCTAATGGGAATGAGAGACAGAAGAAGTCGGCTTTTAGCTAACACTTACACTTCTACTTCTACTAACGTTTCCTACTAGAACATGCCAATGGCTGCTAATGGGGAATGAGAGACGGAAGAATTCGGCTTTTAGTTAACGCGCACGCTGCGAATTTTTTATTGTTCAACTTCGCGCAGGAAAAATCTCCCACCGGCACCACCTTGGAGGTCAAACCGTAAGACTGGTTACGCACTACGACTACTACGACGACTACGAGGGACGAACGGGTGCCGCCTTAAGGAGCTTCGCCCCTAAAACAATTGGACCATCTCCCTGAAGGGAACGCTGATGGGATGCGAAGCAGCAGCGTTGCGCACGGGTGGCGTCATGGGGTTGAACGGCGCTAACGCGGGTGCTGCGGTGAGCGCTGGAAGATTCGTTTGAAGCGAAACTCGGTGGCAAGACAGCAGTTGTGCGATGAGCAGCACAAAAGCGCTGTTGGCGTTTTTGAAGAACACTCAGCTTAACCAAAGCCTGTGAAGGACTCTTCTTATGTATATATGTGTGTTTGTGACTGTATGTACTATTTGTGTGTATATGGTGTATATGTGATCATTGTATATACCATAATCACCCGACACCTGGAGTAGCAAGCCAGGCGACAAACCAGGCTAACCTCTCCGGGCATTTCATTAAAGAATCTTATCTCTCTCTCTCTCTCGGTGTAGCGTTTACTTGTGTAAACGTTTGTTTGAAACGCAGACACGGGAGGCAGCTGGCAGCTGCGGCGCTCCGGCGGGTGAGGGGAGAGAGTGACGTACGCGCGCACCTGCGGGGGAAGCGTGCGAGGGGTGCGTGACGTCAACGCCCAGCTGCGGCGTGACCTAATTGGCACCGCTCCAACACATGCGCCGAGGGAAGCTCGTTGCCTCGCGTTTGTGCGGACGGACAGCGTTACACAGGCTACTCAAAGAGCTGCTACGCATCTAATACTTTCCGACGCGCGGAATCGAACCGGCGACCTCCCGCTTTCCAGCGAGCGGCGTTAGGGAATATACACGCGCTATCCGCACACCCGCTCCGCACGTGGCGGGACACCTGCCGCCCGCAAACGGAGGAGGAAAAACCGGTACCCCGTGAGCGCCGATTGGCGTCGTTCCGGTTTTTCCTCCTCCGCTTGCGGGCGGCAGGCGCCCCGCCACGTGCGGAGCGGGTGTGCGGATAGCGCGTGTATACTCCCTTAGACGGTTAGAAAACGAACAGCACCATCTATCAGCCTGCTAACGGCGAGCTATTTATATACACCACTTACATCAGCATGCTTTCTGAGTCACCACATAGATGGCGCGATGTCCACGCGTGGCGCGCTTTAAAGATCATCGTCCCGTTCCTGCGAACGCCGTTGCTCTTCGCCTACAGGGCGTGGTCGCCTTCGTGCGCTTATCTCGAGGAAAGAAAGGGGCGGCTGGCATGGGGGGGGGGAGCGGGGGGTTGTATGTCTTGTGCTTTCCCCGCGATGTCTGCGCTGAAGTCACAGAGCGTACGAAGGTCGCTTCGACGCTGCAGCGGCCGCGTTTGCAAAAGGGGCGCGCTGTTCAAACAGAAATAAGTAACGACTGGGACAGTTAGTTCGCGCTCGTCCTGTGTGTATCCGTTCGTTTCGTGCGTCCTGCTTTATGTTTGAACAGTGCGCTTCCAGTGTCGAGCTGTGACGCATGATAGTTCGCGCTCGTACTGTGTGCGTTCTTTTCGTGCGTCCTTTCGGCTCGAGCGACGCGCTGGCAATTTCGAGCTGCTTTCCGTTCTTCGCGTTACATTCCAATTTATTGCTATCGCATTCATTGCTTCGCCGTTGCGCTGAAACTGTGACTTTTTCTTCCAAGTCGATGATCCTCCTTCACTTTCGAAAGCATTCTGCACCTAACGCGATTTTCGACAGCCTCCAGGAACGCAGGCATTGTAAGCTTTCGACACCCCACCTGGTTTTGCACTGCCTCCGTGATCGGCCCACCGTTGGCCAAGCGACGACGTCATCTGATGACGTCACCACGAGACGTTACGTTATGTGGTTTCATAGTGGCATGATAACATCACAAGTTTTGGCGACCTGTGACGTCATGATCACGCCATATGGTGACGCCATCACGTGGTGGTAATTCGTTCCATCACTTGTCTTGACGCCGGCGTCGTCGACGCCGCCGAAAGTCAAATTCTGCGTCTGATGAGGCATGTAAGGCTGTCGCCGTAATGCAGTGTGCTTATAGTTCTTAAGGCCAAGGCCTTAAATATGTCATGAGTAGAAAAAGAAACAAATCGAGCGTTCGGTGTCAGTACGAATGCTAAACAAAAGTCACGTGATCAAGCGATCACATCACGCGATTAGATGCTGGTGGCGTCATCTGGACGTCATCGATGACTTCGTGTTATACTGTCATGTGATGATGTCATTAGATGACATCTTGCCTTGGTCAAATACGGGCCTATCCCGGAGGTAGTGGCACACCAGGTGAGGGTCAGAATGCTTTATAGGGGGAGGGGGAACAGGGCGATAGAATGAGGATCAAAAGCACAAGAGTGCGCAGGGTTCCCCAATAGGAGCCATCGAAGTCACCCCCCGCCCCCACCCCGCATGTTTCCAAATGATGACGGAATCCCAATTACACCAAGCACCTCAATAGATCCAAACATGAAAATTGAGCGCTGAACTGCTTCTTATAACGACCTGTCGTTGCTTTCGTTCTTTCGGGTGATACCGGTGACGATTTTTTTTTTAATACAAAATCCGGAGTCACTGTTTCTTGCTTTTGAAAATGGAGGCCAACCGAACCTTGGCCTGTGCTTGCCTGACGTACTATCTTTCTCTTTCTCAAGTTCTTTCTTCTGTCTTTGTTTCTTTCTTTCTTTCTATCGCATTGCATAATACTCCCTCCTAACTGTTTCCATCCTCCATGCCGGGAATCGGACCTTCATCCACGTACCTAGCAGCGCTAAACTTCTGTTTCTACAGACAACAACGACTGTTCCAGATGTTAGCTAGCCAGAGACGGGGCACTAGGACGCTCGCCAACGCGAGCCAGACTTGAAGCTTAGTTTATCGTGTGGGTGTCCTTTGATAAACATGGACAAATACTTGAATGAAGCTTAATGAGGGATGCACATAGTCTATCTTTATATAGCATATCCATTGTAATACGAACGTTATGACTTGCCGAACTTAGGAAAACTTGATATAGCATAACCTGGCAAAACTTTAGTAAAACTATCGGATAACAGAAAATACAGATCCACCGTGCCTCTAGCCTCGCAGCAGCAACGCCACGCAAAGCTAACCGCAGCCCTTTTTTTTTTCTTTTTTTAACACGAAAGTGTTTTATGCCGGGGTCCACCAAGACTTTCATGACGTATTTCCGTGACGGAAATACGTCATGAAAGGAGTCGAACCCATGACCTGTCGGTCTACGATGATGGCTGGCGGCCATTTAGCCGACTGAGCTACCGCCAAACACATAACGGAGGCTACATGAGCGCGCCTTTTATCTTTCACACTTTCCTTGCACAGTGCTTTTGGATGGATGGATGGATGGATGGATGGATGGATGGATGCTATGAGCGTCCCCTTTATAACGGGGTGGTGACATGTGGGCCACCGGCTCGAAAAAAAAGAATAAAAAACGCGCCGTTGCTACGACTGTCCCATTCAGTGCGTTTCCAAAAGAAGCGTAATTTCGTCAACGCTTTAACACGCCACGAGGTGGTGACTTCATCACAAGTCCTCGCTCATAGCATCCATACATATCGAAGAATAGCTCTCCGACGCTCGCCTGTCTCTCGCACCGCGTTCCCCGCTCGCCCTCTGAGAATTAACAATCAGGCTAGAGGGAAGACACGACGCGCGTAGCGTTTCTCTTCGCGTTTCACGGCGCTTTGAAGGAGTGCATATCGAGTGTAAGTGTTCATTATGTGCTTGTTGATGCCATCTTTGCGCGTGTTCACCATATGCGGTGTCCACGTATATGTTAAGAACCTTCAGCTGCCGCAAGGGTTAAATCATGATCATGGGGGTTAGTCGTCGGTACGGAGATGTGCAGCTAGGCGTCAACGTGAGTGCGTCCACATCAAGCGGTGCTATATCTGCCAAACAACAGTAGACATTTTACAAGCTCTCATATACCAATGCACTATAAACAATCACCTACTTCTGTGGCGACACGTTTCACTTTCGTGTTATACCGATTCCTATGACAGAGGACATCTTTTTTTCTTATTGCCGCGAACGTTACAACAGACCTCTCAAAAGTAGTTCCCGGTATATGTCTTCGCCGGGTCTCGCTAAGGCGGAAATCCCACTGACTGAATGTATGTTTTAGTCGCCTGAGAACCGTCATATAATCTAACAGGTATCAGCGTACAACGATATGATTGATGTCTGCCTTTTGCTCCAGGCGCTTGTCAGAATTTTTTAGCAATAAACGGAAAAAAATGTCTACAGGTTGGTTGAACCGCAAGGGGAGGTTCCATAGGGTAACAGTCGTTAAGAACGGCGCTGAATTTCGATTTCTTCAAGTGTAGAGGCACGAAGAAATTGATGGTCGGCGTGAACGGCCTGCAGCCCGCTTTGGGCTTCTAGCTTTGGGGATAGCCTACCGCTCTACCATATTGAAAAATAAGGGCTCGTCATTCCTACCGAACATATGACCTTGGGCTAAACAATGATGTCAGAATGTCTGAAGAAATTTGTCAGGACATTCAAGTTTTCGACTTATACCTAGCGACACGAACAGATGTGTATATGGGTACACCAACTATCAAAAACACGCCAAATGTGCTTGACGTCACGGGAACGAGCGAATCTGACTTGATGGGACGTCTATGCAAATTCTCTGGGTGGGACAGTGGTGGCGGTGCTTGGGGCTTGCAAGTATTTTTACGTTGTGACGGACTACAAATCCTTTCTCTTAAAACTGCGTACAGTTGTGCCACATAAGCGTACATAGCATTCGGAATCGTTCACGTTTTAATTTTAATTTTTTTTCATACACAAGACCTTCCGATAATGTAAAGCTTTCCGCTTAAGTTAGTAAAGCAATGCCTTAGATGCCATGTGAAATGTGAAAATTGACCGTCGGCGTCCTTCGTGTACCGTAGACACAAACGGTCCAAGATGTCTCCCGGAAGCACAGGTGACGGCTTCATGACGTCATTTGTGACGTCGCACAACGTGTCTCACATGATGACTCCATCACATTGTCGCATGGTCAAAGGGCGTGCCGATGCCAGAGAACGTGCAACACCCCGTGAGATGCAGAGAGCATCAGCGCGGGAAGGGGGGGGGGGGGTGAGTTATTGCAGTCGACTCGGAAGAAAAAAGGATTAAAATAATGCCGAAGAAAGGACGGCTTTTGCCTTCAGAGAGGTCTTAGGAGCATGCATAAGGGACACTGTGACTATTCTGTTAAAGCCGCCCTGCAACATATTTTTTTTAAGTAATCGTCGAATGGCTTCATTAAAAAAGCTTACTGACTCACGAATCGACTGCCAGCAAGGATTTTTAGAAGTGGTGTAGTTCGGCCGAGTTGGTCATTCATGAGCTTAGCTTGTATTAGCGCGGTACATACGAGAAGAAGTCACGACACACAAAAAAGAGAGGTAGCGCATACCTGTCTCTTTTTTGTGTGTCGTGTCTACTTCTCGTATGTACCGCGTTAATAAAAGCTAAGTTCATGGATTTTCAGAATACGTCAAGTACGAGCGGAGTTGCGGGGCTTTGTCGCACGCTTCAAGCGCTTTCTCTCGCCTTTCGCGCGAGCGAGCGCGCTGTAAGCTACGTAAGGAGAAGGGGATGAGAAGGGGGCAAGAAGATGCGTCCCTTCGTCAGCGCGCGTCATGACCTTAAGCATTTTGTTGCGATAGCAATTATATGGACAGTCTCGGCTGATTTTTGCCGTCTCCGCCGTCCTGCACCGTATATGTATATGTGTATATATATATAGAAAAGCTACAAAGAAAAATAATTCAGAAATACTTTCCGACGCGTGGAATCGAACGGCCGACCTCTCGCTCCTAAACGCGCGGCGTTAGACGGCCAAGCCACGGAGAGTAGCGTCTTTCAGAATGCTAACGGCGAGCTATTTATATACACCACTTGCTTTAGCGTGCTTTCTTACTCACCAGCGAGATGGCGCGATTGCGCGCTGGGCGCGCTTTAAAGGTCGTCGCCCCGCTCCTGCGAACGCCGAGGCTCTTTGCCTTACACGGCGTGGTCGCCTTCGTGCGCTTATCTCAAGGAAAGATGGGGGCGGGCGGGGGATGGAGCAGGGGGTTGTATGTCTTGTGCTTTCCCCGCGATGACCGCGAAGTCACAGAGCGTACGAAGGTCACTTCGCTCGCTGCAGCGGCCGCGTTTGCGAAAGGAGCGCGCTGTTCAAGTAAAAATAAGTAACAACTGCGACATTTAGTTCGCGCTCGTCCTGTGTGTACCTGTTGGTTCGTTTCGTGCGCCCTGCTTTATGTTTCAGCAGTGAGCTTCAAGTATCGAGCTGTGACGCATGATAGTTCGCGCTCGTCTTGTGTGCGTTCTTTTCGTGCGTCGCGCACGAAAAGCGACGCGCTTTCGAGCGACGCGCTGGCAATTTCGAGCTGCTTTCCGTTCTTCGCGTTACATTCCAATTTGTTGCTATCGCATTCATTGTTTCGCCGTTGCGGCAAAACTGTGACTTTTTTACTTCTTCGAACGCGCGTCTTACTGTCAGTTATCGCGAGCGAGGGCATGTGGCGGCATCCCGCGGCGGTCGCATTAACTATGCAGCTCACGATGCTCAAAGGCTTTGGGTATACGGCGCGGTCATTGGTTTTATCGCATCATTTGTAAAGAGAAGAGGGAACTATTTCTAGCTGACTATGAGAACTAATTGTAAATTCCAGGCCACGTGCGGAGCTATCATGTTTGGCTCGCATGTTCTCAGGAGCCTCGACTCTAGATAGCGAGCGTTTTCTGGCAATGGTGAAAAAGTGTTGCAAGGCCCCTTCAAGGGACTTCCTACAGCTCTAAATCATCTGTCTTTTAGGGGCGAAGCACCTTAGGGTCTCGGCGTGTCGGCGTGCAACGTGCATTGTCGTCTGCTGTCGGGACGGTCCACTTGCTTGAGCGCAAGAGAGGGCGCCACCACATCAGCGCTTGTCGTGTGACTAAAGACAGCGCGTTGACTTGTGGTTTCAGATCCCAACTCCTCCTGAAGGTGTTAGCCGTTCCGTGAGTAGCGTTCCGTGAGTAGCGTCAAATTACGGGGAGGCATTTTAAAAAATGTCGTGCAGATCTAAATTTTATTTTTCATTTCTTAAACATGATGACAAACATTTTCTGGCGCATCACGTCGTCTTCTAGAAATAGCCATTCTGTATGAATTATTCTATACTTGTAAAAAAAAGTTACTTTTTTTTTAATTAAGTGCCCGTTTATTCGTTTTTAATATACCTTTACGTGCCTGAACATTTTGTTATCAACTCAAAAGCGGGTGATCCCTTGGTAACGCACGACACGAGGAACTGTACAGCCAACGCCTCTTCTAATTAAAAAAACACAGAGGTGGCGCTGGTACACAATTCGATCGTAGACGATGCGCTCCCAGCAAAACAGCGCACCGTGCGCCGGTTACGTCAGGATACGCGGAGCCGCTAAGTTGCCGTATGGCGTTCACCGAACACATGTCACGAAGGCAAATGGAAGATCGTTTTCTTTTCACGACGCAACTAGCGCCCGATAAATAGCTACGGCGAGTGAAAGACTGCGCCCGATAACGACGTCGATGAACGTCAAGGAAAGCATACAAGCAGATGACGCGTCGGTGATCGAGGGAGAGCCGGCCCTTTTGTGTCGGCGGATGCATACCTCAAATTTTATAATGAACCCAGAGCCATCCTTTCTGTATTCGAGTCACGTTTCAACTATCTCTGGCATTATGTTTGTATATTTACGTAAACGCAATGACGAAAGGAACCGCATCCGTAATTGACGCTTTCTTTTCCGTAATAGTGTGCATGAATAGGCTGATTGAATAATTCAATGATACATAGATTTGTTACTTTTAAACAGATAGATAGATAGATAGATAGATAGATAGATAGATAGATAGATAGATAGATAGATAGATAGATAGATAGATAGATAGATAGATAGATAGATAGATAGATAGATAGATAGACAGACAGACAGACAGACAGACAGACAGACAGACAGACAGACAGACAGACAGACAGACAGACAGACAGACAGACAGACAGATAGATAGATAGATAGATAGATAGATAGATAGATAGATAGATAGATAGATAGATAGATAGATAGATAGATAGATAGATAGATAGATAGATAGATAGATAGATAGATAGATAGATAGATAGATAGATAGATAGATAGATACGCTCCAAGTGCCATGGGTTCGCTAAGAAATGCTTCGCATTTAATAACGTGAAAATCCTGTCGCGTACGTCGTCAAACCCTTTGCTCCAGACACGTGTGGCCCATACCCGTATACTACGTGCCGCGGTATGTGGGTATGCGCCACAGGTGATTGATAGTTTATAGCTACCCAGGAACGGCGAGAACAGACAGTGGTAATTTAAATGCAAGAGCGTAAAGAAAAAATCGACATTGGCAGCGTTTACCCGACGAACGCAAAGAGTAAAAATCAGCATCCCAGCAGGAATCGAACCCAGGCGTTCTGCGTACCACAGAGCCACGTCAGATCATAAGTGGAGTGTCCCTCAAAAACACCGACGGCGCTTTTGTGTTGCGCATCGCACAACCGCTGTCTTGCCACGGGCCGAGAAGAGCAATAAAGAGACGCCTGCTAAAGGCACGCGCATGCGCATTCGTCCATCTAGTGACCCGTCCACCAATCTGCGATCAGATATCAGCACGAAACAGCAGACGTCGTCTTCGCGGTATGGCCCGAGATTTACAGGAAGCGTGTTTTACAATTGCTACGTTGGCTTATATGGAGACAAACGGCTAATCAAAGATTGCTGAGACGCCCTGGCTAACAGCGTATATGAGGCTCGGGCGGAGCAACTGTCGGTTAGCCGACAGTTGTTCCGCTAACCCATGCTTTCCCTCCCGCTACAATACCATCACCAACACAAACATCGCCATGTCCTGCAGTCCGCGCGAAACGAGCGTGTGGGCTCCAAAATCACCCTGGCGCCACTGTGCGCACTATCTCCTTCTGTATATATAAATTTAGGATTGAAAAATCCGTCCTGGTCCCCGGACCAGGACGGATTTTTCGGCAACTAAGCATCTTTCTTTATAAGAAATCCGTACGGATTTCCTTGTTGCTTCGTGCTACAAACGGGTGGTTGTCCATTTTCCCTTTCTTAAGTTTAGGATTGTCTATTGTGGGAGAGAGAGAGAACTGAACGATCTGCGCACTCGAGTTCTGTCTAGTAATTCTAGCAGGAAGCTCTGTACTTCCGACTAACCCGCATCATGCTACCTACGGCTTTACGCACAACCAGCTGCGAAAGGTCGAATCTGGCAGGCAAGCAAGGATGTGGCAGCAGCCAGCTTTCGCAATTTCACGACACGGACATTGGCGTAGAGCTCGCTATATAGCTCGCTCAAAGCGGCGTGCCCACTGGCGTCCCATTCCCCGTTCCCTTTCCCGCCTTTTTTACTCAGGAGTCCTCTACGAGCACGCCGTAATACAAACGTAAGGGGCAACCATACACACGCACACAAAAAAATAAATAAACATTTCATAGCGAGGTTCCCGTAATCTCCACTCGTGAATATTTCAAGGCGGTGACGTTTTTCATCTCCGAACGGCGGCGCCGGCTAGTCTGGGGGGACACATATTTCTTAGCACCTTTTGTGCGTGTCGAGGGTCTCTTGAAAGGAGGAGAGGGTATACACAAAGACACCGCTAACCCTTTTCACTCCTTCACCCCCTCGACCCTCGGAGTACGCCCACCGACCCCCTTAATGTAGCTTTAACGGCGCCTCCATTTAGGCGAGAAGGGAATAATTAGCGAGGGGTTGCTGGCTTCGCCCCGAGATATAAATGTTAACACGCCAGACGTGCCGCCCTCCCCCCCCCCCTCCTCTTCTTTCCTTCTCTACTTAATCCTTTGATTTGACTTAGATGGGAGGACCTCGAGAGACGACGCTGAAAGAGCTTCATTCACACTTTCTCGGGAGAAACAATGCGTTCTCGGGGAGAGGGCGTTATACGGTAAGGAATATTATTCCAGAAATGTTTGCTGAGCTCACCGCCAACCCTGTGTCGAGAATGATAAGGACCCAAAGTGAGTTATGACTGTACTCCAGTCTTTTGTCTTGTTTTTTTAAGTTCTTCCGAGTTGTATATAAAGAACAGCGTAGTATTCGAGAACAGCTGCCGTAGGGAACGGAATCAGTTATAAAAGTTTCGTGCTGATATCGTAATCTTGCGGCCCTTTCGAGCTAATGGTAAAGTAAACATGGCAGACAGGTGTATGAACGATACGGTTATTAGATGGTTTTAGAAGTGTCCGCAAAATTACTCACGTTAGCCTTATGCCAGATACCTGTAGACGTAAACGTGAGAGGCCGTATAAGGTGATGCTGCCTGGCGGGGCCAAGACTGAACCAAGCAAGCGTAGAATTGTTAACTGCAGCCTACTTCTACTGCTGGCAGAAATTCTCGGCGGTGGCCTCATACCGAATGATTTGCCCTTTTAAACTGTCTCTTCTCAGGGACACTAAGCGAAAACAAACGTGTCTATAATTGTGGTTGCACGAAGCGTCGCGAGATGTCGATACCATCAGCCGGTAATCCGGTATTCCATAAACCCCCTTTGCGTGTACCGGAATACCGGACAAGCTAGAAACATTCATTATATGCGAGTGAGAAGTGCGTGCAGAGAATGCGTTGTGCCACAACCCCAATATGGTTATGAGGAGCGACGCAATAGGGTACTCCAGATCTATTTAGACACCCTCGTGTTCATTAGAGTGCGTTTAAAATTAGGTACACAGGTTTGGTACTCTTTGAAATCTTACCGCCATGGCCAGAAATTGTACTCGTGTCCTCGATCTACGCCACACTTTAGGCGCTAAGCAACCAGTGCTAGCCCGACTTTAAAAAGCAAACATGGAGCCGAACTCACGTTAAGTTCTGGTTCGTCGGTATTTTTTTTTTATTTTTGCCGATGGCCAGGTGCCTTCACTAATGTTATGCCTGGTTCCGTCCTTACACCGGAACGTTTTCACAACTGGCTGCCATCCTGACCTATCAGTTGTGATGCCATCGTACATTGCCCACGAATGTCTTTAAAAACCGGTGCACTGCTTGACGAACTGTTCGACGTGTGGCGCCCTCCCCTCCCCTTTGTTCACTTGGGTCCTCGTAAACGCCGGATGTTTCATCCATGCGAACCCCAGCACAATGTCAAGAATACATAACCCAAGATCAGCAATTGAGTAATGCAGGCCTCAGTGACAAACTGTGGCTGGTGTCGATATGCACTCTCATATGAAGAGCCACAATTCGATTTTTTTTCTCATTTCTTTTATCACCCCCTCCCCCTCCCTTTCCACACGTGGTTGAACGCGCTTCTGCTTGATCTTCATGCCTATTCCTTTTCCCCCTTCTCTCTCTCTCTCTCTCTCTCTCTCAGCACCACAATCGAAAGAATTTTCGCGTGAAAATATTTTTTCGCAAGGGCAGTTTGCCAAAAGGGCCTGGATCTCTTCTGACACTCAAAGCGCTCTCTAAACTCAGGTATACTCAGCTGCCACTTCGCATTCGTACCACTTCGGTCACCATGCGAAGGTATACCACTTTAGGTACCCCTCGGGTACTACTACGCATGCGAATGGTTGCCACTGCAGTCACGTGTTCGTTCAGGAGACTTGTCTACTGAAGCACAGAGTGGGAATAATATCTAATATTCTTTCTTCCTGTCAGACATCGTCGCTTTACTCGATCGAACAGTTTTGCGTATGGCGCCCTGTTCTAACTGCCGAGCAAACTGCGCCCCATGGCGACAGCTTAGCGAAGCGAGTACGAATGGAGTCACCGAACATGCATCAACAGAACCAAAACCTTTGAACACGACCCTGCAACGTTATCTGTTCGTTTTAGTGAAAACAAAGCAGAAAGAAAAATACGCGCCCGTCTGCAGCAGTACAGCTGGTCGCCCTGTAAGTCGGGTATATGCTAATCGCTAAGTCAGCGTCGGGTCTGCCAGTCGGTCTGGATTTTTCTTCAGTTAGCGTCGTGTGCCAATCACTCACCGTCGTCTGTCAGTCGTTCAGCCACTCGGTCAGTCAGTGTCATGTTAATGAATCTGCGTCATCAGGCAGTTAGTCCCTGCAGCTGGTTTCATTCATCATTTAGTGCCACCTGCTGGTCAGGTCAGTGTCGCCAGCCAGTCGTTCAGTCAGTCAAACAGTGTAATCAGTCACTGAGTCAATGTAACCTGGCAAGCAGTTGGTCGGTCACGCGGGCTGTTGCAAAATCGTGTCATTCGCTAAATTCGCGCAATCGGTCATGAATTCAGCGGGTTAAACATAGTGTCGCAGGTCAACGAGTTAGTGCCCTTTTCTAGCCTGTCAGTGGGTTAGCCAATGTCACCCGTCATTCTTTCAGCCAATGCCGTGCTGATGATGTAGTAACTCAGTATCAGTCAATCTGTGATTGCCCGTCAATCCGTGTAATTTGTGAGTCATTCAAAGAGTCGATCCGACACGCACTAGTTAGTCACTCATTGTCAGTCAGTCGGCGTTATCCGTCTGTCCGTTCCACCGGCCAGTCATTCAGCGAGTCGGTCCGTCACTCACTGATTGTCAGTTAGTCGGTATTACCTAGAGTTAACTCTAGTATTAGCGGCCAGTCAGTGTGATCTGTCGGTTATTCGATGAAGTCCAGTAGTGTCAGTCACTCAGTGTCCGCTAGTCCTCTGTAGTTAGTCCACGTCAGAGTTCTCTCACGCGAAGTATCTGTCACGACTTCAATTTAATATCACAGCAGAACCGAAGAACATAATAAAATGGACGTACCAGAATCCTATCGTAATAAATTGCGAAATAATTAATCGCCTCGGTTGTAACCTGTCCCTAGTAACATCTTTGACGTCTGAAAAAAAAAACTAGCATGGAAGCGCGGTCCCACTCATGGACAGGATTACAGCGATAACAAGTAACTCCTCGGTAGTTATACTATGATAGTGCTTGTTTGACTTCTTAACTGTGTTTTTCCCTTTCATTCTTCTTATTTGAGAAGAAATCCGAGGGCTTTGATTGATTTCCACAGAGTTTGAGCTCACTGCTGAGGAGTAGTATTATTGCATGAATATAGAACGACAACCGCGTAGATTCACAGATAGCTGAGCTACTGGTAGGGATTCGTGTTAAAAGACGGGGCGTGCGAACACGTGTGTTGACTTGACCCCTCCCTTGTGTGCGTCTTTGAATGCCCCGTCTTTTAATATGGATAACCGTGTAACGCACTACTAGAGACTTTTGTAAGCACATTGTTCGTAATCCCTGTTCTAGGACGTAGTTTGCGCATTTTCGTCGTAACGTTGCGCATTTTCGTCGTTGCTTGGTCACTGTCAGAATCATTTTCAGGTGTTATTATCCAAGAAGAAATTGGAGCAGCTACGCACTAGTAGTGAGAAGACTAAGGAAGCGGCGGAGCTGGTGGCGTTGCCCTCCCCTTTTCCCTCCTCACCCTCGCTTCACTTTCCCACCCCTTGCTACACTACACCACACCACACCACACCGCACCACACTACACTACACTACACTACACCACAATACACCACACCACACCACACTACACTACATTACACTACGCTATACTATACTATACTATACTATACTATACTATACTATACTATACTATACTGTACTATACAAGACAGTTCCCCTAACGTGAAACCTGGAGAGGTGCGAAGCACCGGTGCTTCCCATAGGGACACGTCAATAGCAATAGAGGATAGCGTCCTCCCATTGTTACAGACAGCGTCAAGCGCCCGTCACATACAGCGTCCATCGCAGAAACGGAGCTTTTCCTGAGCCGACGCGCCGTCTCATTTGCCACTCGGGGAAGCGCACGTGGCGTTGTCTCTCGTGGGCGAGCGCGCGCGTTCTCGCCAGCATTTCTTGAGCGAACGCGCCGTCTTATTTGCCACTCGCTTTACCGTGAAGGGCTACGACGACAGGAGACACCGTGACGGGCTACGACGACAGGAGACGCCGACAGCCTGAGCGCATAAGGTGCTTCGCGCCTAAAAGAAGCAATGCAGCTGTTTACGTTTCGGTTCCGAGGTATTCACAAGGTTTGTGAGCGGTTGCACTATGGTAAAGTGGATGACCAGTGAAGTTGCGCAGCACACGACGCAGAGGTGACACAATTTTAATTAAAGGTACATTGTTGTAGCGTAATCAGAATGATCGGAACGCTGGCCAGCGTTTGAGATCCACATGGCACTTCATGACATCACTGTGGCTGGGGGCTATAAACGCATTTGTGTTCTGGACCAGTGTACTGCGTCCAAGTTATTACGTTCAACTTTTGAATTTAGCGTATTCTTCGTTTGGCGATACGCATTGTTTTTCTGGCTTGCCCCATGACTTTCGTGCACGCTCTTAATTGCTGTTTACCGCCCTTGTGTCCCCTTCTTCACTTTTGGAGGGCCAGTGGTGAGTAGTGTAGTTTGCCCAATTTCAGTAGCACATACATAGGCTAGGGTTTTTTCTGTTCCCGGAGTTATGACTGGCCTAGTTACATGCAGCTTCGCAGTAGAACTTTGCTGAAAAACAGGGCTCAAGCAATGAGATAACTATAAGAGAAATTGCGTGACTCGTTTGAAGTACACGTTATCTTTGTTATCGTTTCTTTTCTCGGCCATTAGGTCGAGGTTATATAGTTCAAAATAAGGAAGTTGGCATGTCGGTTATACTTCACGCATTACGAGAGCGCGACGGAAAGGCACGGATGTATGGACACATTAAACTCAGTTTCACGATCCCAGCAACTGTCCCACTATATATTTCTTAGCCAGCTGATATCGCTCTCTATACCTTTTCTTACCATTTCCTTCTCTTGCTTGAATTTCAGTCACACAAAAGACTGACATTTATGCGGTGCAGCCATCAGCAAAGCCACGGCTGTCACTGTCTCACTAATTGCGCCGAACGGCTTCAATTCTTCCTATCTCTCTTTCTACGCATCTCGCCATTGTGTGCCCTTTAAGAAAATGTCTCGGAATCCGCATTTTCGGGCCGCCCATCCCTAACCGCACGACAACCCTTTCTATTCTTTCGTTCGGCTCTCTCGGGACCCTGAAGTATCCGCAGGCATTCACACTGCAAAAGCGTTCCAAACTCGCATCTCTTTGAAATGAAGCACCCCTTTCTCAACGCGTACTCGCCCGAAGGCATAACTTTTATCTCGCGCCGTATGAACCCACGAAAACGACGGCAAAATACGCTTCAGCACCAAACGAACGTTTTCCGGGCTCATTCGTGCCAGTGAAGCTTCAATGCTCCTAAATACGTCCGTCGCCGCTGCGGACAGACGCGAAACAAGAACGCATTATGCGACCGACGTTCAACAAGCCCGTTGGATGGCCCCGACGCAGATTTACAGAGGGTTGCGGTGTTTTCAGGACGCATCATCTTGCTTTTCTGTCATTGGATAGTCAGAGATGACGTGAAGACATACGGGAAATGCTGACAAGCAGACGACGACAAGTAATGGTGACTGGGGTTGCCTAATTCTTCTGTTAATTGGTTTCGTTATTTTTTGCAATGCTCGCAGCATACTAATGGCTGCAGCAAATGGCACCAGGGAACGCGAAGAAAGGAATGCTCATCGTTCGGTGCTGCGATTAGCCAACTATCTAAACAAACAACACGTTGGGACTAATGGATGCTTGGAGTCGAATTCGCTGTGTCATGAACGTCGTACACCTTAAGCCTCTTTCAAGTGTCCTCCTCCGCGTTTCGCGCGAGAGCAGGAACCTAACAAAAAAGGTAAATATAATAAAGATTTCGGAGACGTCACGCTTGCGGACAAAACCGCCTGACACTCGAACGACGACGGTTATTCGGAGGGTGCTCGCGCAGCGCGATGTGTCAGCGAGGCCGTGCAAATGCGCCGTCTTTACGTAATAAAAATTGCGCCCCTGCAAAGGTGGCAGGAAAATCGCTTCACTCGTCGTTACAATTCAACGGCATTATGCATGGCGCTGACGGCAGTGAGGCTCCAATTACAAGGAGAAAAAGAAAAAAAAAAGCTGAGAGTAAATGTCCGCAGACCACGTTATCGCAATGATATATTGAAGCCTATGGTTGTTTTTTTTTTTTTTTGCTTGGTGGTTTCTTTTTTCCAACGCAGCTGGTTATGAATTACAGATTTCTCGTACGGATTACAGATCTTTCTGAAGTGTGTTATGTGAAGGCTAGCGTACCTACTCGCACAAAACCAGCACTGGCTAGGTTATTCCAGCTGTTGGCTAATTGTTGGCTAACTTTAGCTTATGTCGCCTATAGTTGATATAAGGACATAATAAAATAATACTACTATGTCTATACCTTATTAAATTAGTGTTTCGGGCATTACCACGGCGCCCCTCATAAAATTTCACCAAAATTCTGGGGAAAAGCCGTCCTGAAAGGTGAACTAGAAGCACTTTCCTGCATGTCCTTCACACGGGAATAGAATTCGTGACTTTCTTTTCATAAAGCTTACCTACATGAGGTCTGGTCCTATAAAAAGATTGCGATAAAGAGAAGTTCACACTAGACAAAACTGCACCACGGCAATTATTACACTCCCCTCAAATATCATCCAACAAAATGGCTCAATATTCCAGGACGGAACCGCAATTCATGCCTAATCCACGCCAATAAAGCATTCGCGACAATCCCTCCCACTCGCGAGGAAAAAAATTATAACCGTTTAAAGCGCAATTAAAAACCGCGCGAGCACAGATTGACGAAAAACAGCGTAAGCCAACCCACCACTACGTCTTCTAACTCTTCTCATTCATCGCATAAAGAGGGAGTAAAGAGGGGGGGGGGGGGGGCAGAAATAACGCGCAATATTCGACACACATAACGAAAAACAAAATAAGCGCACGAGGCCAATAAATGTATATAGGCATACAACGAGACCGCCACCTCCGTGTTCTCGCCCGCCGAGCGCTTTTCCCTTTTCTTTTTTCCCACGGTCTAACCGCAACACAGACGACTAGGTCGAGACCGAAGTGTCGCTATTTGAAATTTAAAGGTCTTCTCCCGTTTTTCTTTCCTATTTTCTTATTTCGTTTCTCCCCCAGCTCCCGAAATACTATATTCTCGTCGTCGCCCCTACTACGCTCTTTTATACCATTGTTTTCCCCGCGTGTTCCCTTTGTTTCCCTTTTTTCCCCATCCTTCCTGTCTATTATTTCGAGCTCCGTCCATTCTTCTCTTTTCACCAGCTTTTGTCTTTTTTTCCACGCCGTCTCTCACATATTCTGCCGACACGCAAACGACCCCCCAAGAAAAAGACGACCGCCGAGCCAACGCGCTTTTTTCCTTTTTATTCCCTTTTATCCTTGTTTTATCCTTTTTCCCCTCTCCACTCCGACTCCACGGCGCGCGAGCCGTTTTGGGACGTCATTTTCTTGCTCGTCATCTTTTTCCCCTCCCTCGCTCCTTCGCTTTCCCCTCAGTTCCCTTTCTCTACTCCCTACGCTTCCCTCTTCCCCCTTCGTTCTTACTCTTTCATCTCTCCAGTATTCCCCCACTCTCGTCTGAGGAGCGAAGCCAAAGCCAATACTATAGCCCCAAAGACGACCACGACGACGGAACGGAGACCTGCCAGCCTTTACCTCCCTCTTTTTTTTATCCCTGTTTTCTACCCAAACTCCTCTCCGCTTCTAGCTCTTCTTCATTTCTCCCCATTTTTACGTCTCGCCTCCGCTCCGTTATTTATTCTTATTTACCCCGCCCGTATTTTTTAGCATCTTACGGGAGGCGAATTTCACAACCTCTTTTCTTTCCCTTTTTTTCCTTTTCTGAGGCTCCCGACATTTACTTGCGCCTTTTCCCCTCTTTTCGTTTATTATCCCTCCCTTTTTCTTTCCCGATTGCTTCTTTCGCCTTCCTGCAAGAGTGAGCTTCGACGCGGGCGGCGGCACAGCGCGTACTTCCTTTTTTATTTTTTTTTGTTTCCCTATTCCTCTTCCCTTCTGTTCACTTTATGATTTTCTTTACTGGCTTGCGCGGGCTTTTTTACTGATTCTCCTCTTGCTTCTTTCACCTTAATTTTTCCGTTCGCTTCTTATTCTCGTTATCTTCTTGCTACATTTCGTGGCGGTAGTTCTCGTGCAGTTAGCCTATAGCGCGTTCTGTCTGGGAAAATGCGACCCTCGGGTTTGCTTCTCTATATTTTTTTACACTTTATCACCATACGCTTTTCCTTTGTTTGTTTGTTTGTTTGTTTGTTTGTTTGTTTGTTTGTTTGTTTGTTTGTTTTTATTTTTAACGCACTGTCGACCCTTCAGTCACTCGACTCCCGCTGGCCTGCCCGCTTAAAATATATTTTTTTTTGGAGGGTTAATTTGCTCGGGTTTCGTACTGGACTAAAGTTATAACCACTGTTTGAAGAGTCCCAGCGCTTGGTATTGGCAATAAGTACCAGACATTTTCCCACGGAATCTTCTTTTTCATCATTCAAATAAATCTACTTCTCCTCTTCCTCCAAATAATAGCCGTCGCTGTAGAGTTGTCAACAATCACAAAACAAGACGAATGAACACAACGACGAAGATTCATAGACTCAGTTTCGATACTGCAATATAAATGGATGCTTCATCATTGCGTTGTAATTTTTATTAGGTTAACTTGTTTTCGGGTGTACATTTTGACACCTGTAATGCCTCGTTTTCTTCTGCTCGTCACGGCTCTTTTAATGCCTTACGCAACGCCACGTTTCTGACATAATTTCCACATCTTAGGACTCTCCAACCATTCCCTCAGAAACAAAACACGCAATCATGGTAAAAAAAATGTGGCCCTTCATCTGTTTTCCTATCATATTATTTAAGTTGATAACAACAAAGATGCATTCTCTATGTCCTCTATTTCTTTTCCTGAACGCTAATCGTACCTTCTTACTTAGGTAGCATCAATTTCCAGGTGATTGAAGAACCTCCTCATCCACTACACATCGCCCCCGTAAGCTATCCACGTTAAAGGAAAAAAAGGCTCGGCTCCTCTCAACAAAGCAATTACGCTATTTTGACGTCATTATAATGCGTCGACGGGCACGTTTGCTATACACCCAGCGCTAAGGGGTCGACACCATAAAAGAGAAGGCAAGCTACGAAAGACGTCTTAATCGAGCGGCTAATATTATCCCGCCGCACACGCCCCATTTAATCCGGGACAAATGACGTCATCTCCTCCGTCCTCGTTCTCCCAGGTAGATAATGAGCGCGGTCGTCTCGGCGCCGATGATTATCTACTTTTTTTGTTTCTTTCTCCCGTTTCATCTCGTTCTAATGATAGAAAGAAGCTCTTAAACCTCGTAATTAGCTCATCTCTGTTCATTCATTGCCGCTGAAGCCATGCGCGATCTTAACTTTCAGAGAGAGAACGCCACTGGGTCCTTTTAGCTAACGCTAAGGTGACCACAGACGAAAGCATATATGCTTTGCGAGACACTCTTAATTCACTTAAATTGGTCTTGTATAACTTGGTTCACATTAATGCACGTTTATTCATTCTTCATTCCCTTGATTCATCCTAGATTCACACATTTAGGTCGCATGATCCATTCTCTAGTCACTTGAATTTCATTAATGTACATTGACTTACTCTCGATTCACTTCAATCTACGTTGATTCGCTTTTGGTTCACTCTAATACACGGTGATTCGCCTTAAATTCACTTTCAGTCCACTCTTGAGTCACTATAATGTGTACTCCAAATCACTTGGCATCATCACAGGCGTGCGCATGAGGGAATACTTCGAAAGATTGCTGCCCTGATCAGGCACCTACTGAGGTGCCTGATCTGGGCTCTTATCTGTAGACATGCAGTGGTCCTCCGATTATATAAAAAAGTGTGCTTATCTGTTTATCAGGCAAAATACAAGAAGTTCACGTTCAAGAGCGTCAGCGCTATGGCGATCTGTCGGCACTTCCGGCCAGCGCTACCTGCAGATGTGAAGAGGCCACACATCACTTCTTGGGCCGCTGTTTCAATAGCGGAGCCGTTTACGCTCGGTGAAACCCCGTTAGTCGTGAACAAAAACTATCATCACAGTGAACTGCGTGCGCTCTCTTCGTCCTCTTCTCCATGGTCTGCTGCGCTCCGAGAACACGTGCGCCTATTTGTCCGGCGTGGGATGCAATAATTCGGATGGGCGAGACGAGTACAGAGAGAGAAAGAAATAGAAGGAAATATAAAGGGGTAAAGAGAGAGAAATAAAGGGAAGAAAGACAGAGAAAGAAGAAACAGAGGGCAAGACAGAAACAGAAAGACAGAGACAAAGAGAGGGAATCAAAAAAGAGGAAGAAAGAAACAGCGAGAGAGAGAGAGAGAGAAAGAGATAGAAAGAAAGAGGAAGAGAAAGAAAGAAAGCGTGCCATAGAAACGTATAGTAGAGTATAGCAATGAGGCTGGAAAGAGAAGTGGGGTGAGGAGAGGGCAGAGGAGGAGGAGGGGAAAGGGTAAAGTATAACATAGTCAATGTATAGTTTGGTATATCAAGTGGGCAAGAGAGGTGAGCGATTGGAGGAGTGATGCGAGTGTGAGGAGGAGGGAAATGAAGAGGGGCAGGGTAAAGCGTAGTACAGTCTTGTATAGTATATATGGCAGAGGAAGGGGTAAGGAGGAGGGAAAGGAGGAGCGGAACGCCACCAACTCCCCTGGTTCCTCAGTCTTCGCACCACTAGTTCGTATAGCTGCCCCACTTTCTTTCTTTTTTTCGATTTCGCAAAACAGCGCCAGACTCTTCAGTGTGGCTCGAGCCAGACTCGATGATCGGCCTTTTAGTGAAGAAAATATCTCGCGAGCCTGGGCCTCACATTTCATCAGCCGAGAATACCATACCAGACCTTCTACAATTTTTTAGGGCAACTGACTTAAGCAGTCGCCCGTAGCTACGCTGCGCGGTGCATGTACATTGTGAATCGTCAGCCCTCGTGATTCCTCTCTTATGTCCTCACTCCCTTCTCAACGCGTAGGGCAGCAAAGTGGACAAATTGTAGTTAACGCCCCTGCCGTTTCCTGCGTTCCCTCTCTCCCTCTGATAAAGGCGGAGTTGGTTCTCCAGCGCGCAGCTCGCAGTGTAGTGGGTTCAGCTGTTAAACACTTCACGCCTGTTTCACCAAGCTCAGAATGGGAGGCGTTAAATTGAACTGCTTCCTTTTCATTCGCATTCAGCACCACTTGTCAAAAAACTTCGACTGCGATTCATATTATTCGACATACAAATTATCTATGGTGGTATACCGCGAAGTGAAATCGAACGCAAGTGAATTTTTAAAGAAATTTCTCCAGAATGACTAGAGGCACATTTACATTTCACAGTTATTACGTCAAAATCCACAAGTATTTTGACATTTCAACGCTCTCTCCTATATTGCAATTCCTAGCTCGAACTCCGTTATAGATATCTAGGTTCGCTCTCAACAGAAAACAAATCACCAGAAACTACATACGTATGTATGTATGTATGTATGTATGTATGTATGTATGTATGTATGTATGTATGTATGTATGTATGTATGTATGTATGTATGTATGTGTGTGTGTATGTATGTATGTATGTATGTATGTATGTATGTATGTATGTATGTATGTGTATGTATGTATGTATGTATGTATGTATGTATGTATGTATGTATTTATGTATGTGCGTGGGTTTGTATGTGTGCGTGTATGCATGCATGCCCTTTCCGTAATCGTTTTCTTGCGCCTTAACGACAGCAAACTGTTGGTACGCGTCCTTTAACTTTCTTCTCCCGCCTTTAAAAAAAAGGATATTCTCAGGGCATGTTTAGAGGCCCACGCAGTGCCATACCTCAATTCGAGAGAGTCGCCCTTACCCGCGTTTCTCGGCGTGATTAATCATTTTCATCAAGAGCTCGCTCTCCAGGCTCAGCCGCGCCACCGTTCTCCCCCCTCTACGACAGAAAAGCTCCGACGAACGCCTGCCGTTGAAACGCTTTCCCCGTACAGCACTCAACTTCGGCGGCAAAGCTCGCAGCGCAGGAGAAAGAAAGGCTGGCAACGACAGTGGCAAAGGAAGCAGCGCGAGGCGAAGAGGAAAGGAAGAGGTTGAGGGGGCGGTGAGGATCGGTCGGCAGCAAGCGAGAACGACGCGAGCGAGAAGGGGGGGAGGAGGCGAGTTGGGAAAAAGCGGAGGGGGGGGGGGGGAGGTGGCGGTTTGAACAGGCGAGCAAACGCCCGCCAGCGTGCTCTGCTCCACAGCAGCGTTAGTGAGCGAGCGAGCTACCCGGCAAAGCACGCGAGGCGTGCGAGCAGGAGAAGCCGCGCCTTTGCCAGCAGGAGTGCTGCCCCCCCCCCCCCCCCCCCCCCCAACGCTGCCTTCTCCTCTGTACGTTGGTTGTTGTTATGTGCCTCGATTCGCGGCCCTCCCCCGTTTACTGCGTCCCCCCACCGCCACCACCACCTTCCTAGTGCGCTCTGGGATCAATACGGGAAAGGCACAGTCGGCGGCGAGCCGAACTGCTGCTTCCTCCGCAACACAAGCAAGCAAAGCAGGCAAGCCTGCCTGCCTGCCAGCGTGGTTCCCAGCGTGCCGCGTTGTATGGCAGCGGCGGCGGTATACGGAGGGCAGGGGAGAAACGTAGGGTCGCTGGGGAGGCGTGGGGAAGAAAGGAGCAGGCACGTCTCGCGGCACCACCACCGCCACCACCAGCAGTGCCACGGGCTTTCCAACCGAGCCTCTCCCTCCCCAAAGCAGCGGCGGCGGCGGCTCTTCTGCGTTTGAGCCAGGCTTTAGGGAAGCTGCTGGCGGGTAGGGGAAGTGGAGGAGCTCGCCGCTTCCCTAACCACTCGCTTCTTCCCACTCTCCTTTCCCTACGAGCGCGCCCCTCGCTTCCCGCACCGGCTTTTATAACGCGCCGTAATTCCCCAAAGCGGGAAAAAAAGAAGGGAAGTGCGGAGGAGACGACGGCGAGTTGAAGGGAAAGGATGGGGGAGAGGGAGAGAGGGGGTGATACGGCAACAGCCGGCTGTAGACTCCGGAGGGTGAGAGGAAGGCTCAGATGAGGTTCACGCTGTTGGAGTAAGAAAGCAATCGAGAAATGAAAGAGAAAGAAAAAAGGCGTCGGCCGGCGGCGCGCAATTTGAGGCGGCTCGGCTCTGATGCTTTCTTTCTTTCCCTCTGGCTGCTCCTACTGCACCACTTTTTGCGTGTGTGTGTGTGTGTGTGTGTATGTTCCTGCCTGCTAGAAACCGAGGCGTGTGTGTGCGTGCGTGGCGCGCCTTTGCGCGTGTCTTGCAGGCAAGCACGCTTGCTCCTGCCGACTTCTTTTTTTCATTTTCTTCATTCCCTAGTTTCTTTTCTCGCTCTCGCACGGCGTCTTTTTCCCTTTGGGCGTCGTCGTTTCACGCTTTACCTTTGTAGCGTTCATTTTCCTCGTGCTCACCACCACTACGCTTTCCATTCTGAACATCTCTTTCTTTTCTTTTCGGTGGCGTCGCGAAAGGGATGTCTGAGATGTTGGGAGTAAGAAATACCGAAGAAGCGAGGAAAGATAGAAGATAAAGAAAGGGCTAGAAGACACTGTGGTAGCCGTGAAATACGACAAAAAAGAAAAGAACGCTAAGAAAGATAGCAAAGTAAGGCTAAAGAGCGATCGGGTGCTGCTCAGCAAGACAAGACCGAGAGGCGGCAAAGCCAGCCAGGCCTTGCACTGAGGGGAAAAAAAAAAACCTGCGAGAGCCGAAGGAGGCGGCGGTGCCGCCGTAAAAGAGGCCAGGAGCGCGCGAAACAAAAATAAAACGCGAGAAGCCTCGTCACGGGAGCGAGCGAAAAAATAGGGAGAGAAAGAGGCAAGCCCGGGCAGCGAAGAAGGGAGACGGGTTTGAGGCAGTTCGCATCCGTCCGCTCATCTATCAAGATAGCGGCGCAGTCATTCATCATTCTGGCCGGAGCACGTGGAGAGGGTGAAAAGGGAAGAGAGGGGGGGGAACCAGTTTCCCGCCTTTCCTTGATGTCAGGGGGGAAGGGGGAGAGAGGAGCGCGCTAGGGAATAAAGGAGGGCCCCTTTCGTTTCTAATGTCCCGGCGCGGTGCGCTTGATTGTCTTGAACACCAGCGTCTGCCTACTCGCTAAGAAAGAAAAAGGGGGAAGAAAATTTTGAGGAGGAATGATTAGAGGCGCCTTTCTTATGCACCTATAACGATTCTGGATGTTGGCGCGCATTAGCCAGCTCCACCAAGTGTGTAGGGGGGCCTGAGCCGAGAGTCTCATATTGCGAGGCTTAGCGTTGGTATACGGGAGTCTGATGTTCAACCCGACTCAGTTTAGTCAGCAGGCACACCAGCCTTCTACAACACAAGCATCGTGTATGTTACCTTCATAAACCCGTTCTCGAGGTTCTTTTCACAGTTATGTCGTTCGCAACTGATTGCTGTGCTCGTTCTGGTGATCATTCTGCAAATTCCGGATCCTATCAAATGGTACCGCTTCGGATACGACTTTACAACTTGTTCTTCTAGCGTCACTAAAATTGTGAATTAAAAGAAATTCAACCATATCCGCCTCGTGGACACTAATGAAACAGCGAAGTTGGTGGCCTTCCCTTCGTCTGGCTAGCGCATTTCTCAGCTTTTGCGAGTCTTTCAGATATGTTGTATCACTGCATTTTATTAAGCACTATTTGTTAAGCTTTGAGGTGGTACTATATTTTTATTGCATCTTGACCGTACCACTCTTATACACAGGTTTACAAAGAAGCCTTCGCTTAAGATGCTCAGAGATGTTGTATGACTGCTCTTTAATAAACACTCTTTGTTAGGCTTTGAGGTGGTAGTATAGCCACCACCTTTTATAACCACAAAATATCACGTGACAGTGGTGTGACTCTGCTAACGCGCACGCCATTTGTTGCCTTCTTCCTTTTGAGTGGAAGTTGTGTGTAGTGGGATTTAAACTATTTGTGTGGCACATACGCGTTTACGATGATGATAGTTTTCTGATAGGCCGCACAGATTTCTGTGGCACATACCCATTTTCTGGGCTAACTGTTGCCTTCATTTTTAGTGGACCAGTGGCGAGTAGCGGGATTTACCCAATGTATGTGGCGCATACCCGTTTGTGATGCACACGCTTGCCCACAAGCGTTACCACGGATCCCGGGCATGAAAGGCTCGACCAAGAACAGCTTCGCTGTTTAAAAAGATGTCGTTGATTCTTCTGTCATAAAAATCGGTACAACACGAAAGTAAAACGTGTCAATACAGAAGTAGTTAAATGTTTACTGTACATTGATATAATTAAGAGAGCTTGCACAATGTCTATTGGTGTTTGGCAGCTATAGCACCGTTTAATGTGGATGCACCCACGTTGAGGCTTGGTGGTACATCTTTATCGCGACGACTAACGTCCATGATCAATGATTAAACAAACCCTTGTGGTAGCTGTGGTAGTTAACGGTGAGAGCGTAATGGGAAAAAGTGGTGTGACTGCTACAAGAACGTCGCTGATTGGACGCAGAACTTGGACTAAGGTCGCCATCCCGCGGCATGTTGAAAAGCTATTGAACACCACGGCCGGACTAGAGGGAAATGCAACGCGCGTCGTGTCTCCCCTGTAGCCCGGCCGCGAATTTTCTCGGGGCGAGCGTAAGAGGGGAACGCGATGTTACAGCTAGGCGAGGCAGGCGCGCGTCGCAGAGCTATTTTTGGTATGGATGGATGCTATGAGCGAGGCCGACGCTTGGGCTAAGATCGCCACCTCGCGGTGTGTTAAGGCGTTCACAAAATTGCACTTTTAGGGGCGAAGCTCCTTATAGCATCACCTGGTCGTTCGTCGCTCCATCCGGCGTGCCCCCGTCGTCGCGTCTCCCGTATCATTCAATAGATGGCGCTGTCCCATAGAGATGCATGCAAACTGCAGTGGGGTGACGATATACTAGATGGCGCTGTCTCATAGAGATGCGTGCAATATGTGTGCATGAAAAAGAAAAAAGAGAAAGAAAAAAAGCAGCGGCACCCTGCACGCTAGATGGCGTGCAGTAATCAAAGCGGCTTATCACTTCGATTACTGCTGGGCGAAACCACTGAACATTTCACGGTGTAACCATGATTGGTTCAGGAGCTTCGCCCAAGCTCTTCATCATTCACCCGTGGATATGCTGTAATTTTTCTCTACTGGAAACGCGCCGAATGAGACAGACGCCTAGCAACGACGCGTTGCCGGAGCCAATCGCGGAGACCACGGTCATGATGCTTTACTTCGCTTTACCGCTCCAGAGGGCGACACCACACCGCCCACTAAGAGCACTGTAAGAGGAAAGTGTGAGATATAAAAGGCACGTTTGTAACGCCTCCAGAGTGTATGGCCATGGCACAGTGGGCAGCGTGCGTGGCATCTGTTGTCGCGGACCGAAATGTCATGCGTGCGAGTCCTGTTCATACAATTTTTTTCTTTGTCATCTGATGCTGTGTATTTTTTCGACGTCATTTCCGCGACGGAAATACGTCACTGAAGTCTTGGTGGACCCTGGCATAAAACACTTTCGTGTTAAAATATTATCGTTCTATATGTCTCCTCAATCAGTTTAACAAACCGGTCGAGCCCTGGACTGAGGACCCCACCCACTTCTCAGAAAGCTCACAATCGATAGTTCTACTTTCTTCTTGCCTTGCTATATTAATGGGGTGCCTCAACCTTCCATGGTTTGACGCACCCAGTCATCAAGCAAACAATAACTATGTGCTACCGCACAAATAACAAAGCAAATATTTAACTACTCTTTCGTCTAAGCAACAATACACAACTACATTTTTATTCCGTGTTGTGGCAAGAACGGTCATGTTTATAACTGATCAGATATTTGGTGCAAGAATTTATATGCTCGTTAATGAAATATCTGGTAAAAGAACGTTTTTTACCTTTTTTTTTAAAATCGCCTTCACCTACATAACTTAATTTTACATAGTCTAGTCTATCAATCTTCGAACAAAAACCGGCGACTAGCTTACTAGGTCATATATATTAACGCCATCTTGTTGTCTCATCTTGGACGATTCTTCACCACCGACGTTGTATCCACACTTGGCGAGGTTATCGCATAGAAATTCTAACCAAACACCAAACTTACTTTCGGGGTGTGACACAATAAAATGGCATCGGTTCTACTTTAGAAAACCTGCAACAGCCCACGCCATTTTTCGTCCCTCATCAGAACGAGAAAAACCGAGCCAGCTTAGCTAAATGGATGTCGGCTGCACTAACATCTATCGTGCATGTTGTGTATATATATATATATATATATTCTACAGTAAATCCCACACTTCCGTAGAGTTTTCCAGTTGTATATTTCAGGCTATCGCAATGAGTTGAGCGCGAGTGGGCGGCTATGCGTCTGTGTTAAACTGTTCGTTCAAAGTGCATGGGTGGAGCATGAACTTCGTTGCTCACCTTCAGAGAACGAAGCACCAACGCTCTGAGAGAAAAGCGGACATGCAACGATTTATATCGAGCTTTAGAGCGCCGTCAGTGGGCTGAAATATAACAAAGCTGTAATAGCTGTAACTGTAATATAACAAAGCATCACAGATTCCTGGCTGCGCACACACACGTGCAACAACTTGCCCCGAGTATTTTGCAGTTTGCACTAATATTAACGATTGTGGGCGTTCTGTTTATGAGCCGGAACCAGCATATGCGGCCCGCCATTCTTGGGGGACTCCGGGTTCATTTCGACGGCCTGGAATTCTTTAACCGGCTTCTAAATTTATGTACAGGAAGGTGTTCTTTTCGCAATTCACTCCACACTGAAATGCGGCGGCCGCAGCCGGGAACCGAACCCGCGTCCTGTAGCAGAGCAGCGCAACACCTTGCCTGCGAAACTAAGAAAGAACAACCTAATGCAGTTTCATGACTATTTCCTTCAATACGACGCGGAGGATATTAAAAATAGTGGACGTGATCGACTTATAGTCTAATGAAAAATCGATTTTTTCTTTCTTTTTTGCGCTGCTCTTACGTCTCTTGCGTTTGAGTAAGCGTGGAGCGAGGGCGATGGGCTTATTCGTACGACCTGTACACAACATTTTCGAACTTGAAGTTCTCTGGTCCGAAAACTCCCCCAATGACGAAAAATGTCATTGCGTCGTAACAACTCTTGTGTAAATATAAAATGTTATTTCTCTCGTGAGAGCTGCGTGTGAAAAAAACTTCCCGTGTGCCGTAAATTACAGATTAGCGTACTTATTCAGGTTCAGCAATATTAATAACAATAATAATAATAATATTAACAATAATAATTTTATAGGCGCTGGAAAGAGGACGGAATCGACAGAAAGTATGAAGGAAGGAAGATTGCATAGCCCGTACGCGCACCTCCCCCCTCCCCCCCCCCTTCCGTAACTCATACCTCTGATCAATAAATACTGAGCTGGCGTATAAACGCTTGTGCATTGAAATACGTGTGCGTGTAGACGTCAGTTTAAACGCGAGACGACATAACGCTGATAAGAATGCTGAAATGAGTATATAGGACCATTTGTCGGCAAACAAAAAAATGTGGAGCTCACTCAGACACACTCAAGAAATATATTTTGCGCTTCGGGCTCACAAGGACTTAGACCAGGAGTATCAAACACGTGGCCCGCAGGCTGCATGCGGCCCGCTGCCGTTTTGCTTAAGGCGTGCGGCTTCACGAGGACTAAAATGCTTGTGAGTTTGCTAAATGGCAGTCGCATCATTTACTCGCCTGTTAAGATAAATAACGCCGTAGCTGTAGGTGACATTTTGTTCGCCCCCCCCTCCCCCCTTCAACCTTCTGCGCTTTCCCAGGCCCTTGCGGGACTAAATTTTATGACTGCGGCCCTCTAGATGACGTGATTTTGAGACCCCTGACTTACACTGGCCGAAATTTTCTGCAACCAGGCTCACTCGGGCTCAAACTCACCATAATATTGCTCAGCCGGAGGCACTCACGGCTCGACCTGAGTATCTGAGCGATCAGACTCACGGCTCGGTCTTCTGAGTCTCAGTGAGTCTGAGTTAGTCGACTCACGAGTTTGCCGACCTGCAGTTGTAGCATTCCGTGACGTTCGGACGGACGGACGGACAGACAGACAGACAGACAGACAGACAGACAGACAGACAGACAGACAGACAGACAGACAGACAGACAGACAGACAGACAGATAGATAGATAGATAGATAGATAGATAGATAGATAGATAGATAGATAGATAGATAGATAGATAGATAGATAGATAGATAGATAGATAGATAGATAGATAGATAGATAGATAGATAGATAGATAGATAGATAGATAGATAGATAGATAGATAGATAGATAGATAGATAGATAGATAGATAGATAGATAGATAGATAGATAGATAGATAGATAGATAGATAGATAGATAGATAGATAGATAGATAGATAGATAGATAGATAGATAGATAGATAGATAGATAGATAGATAGATAGATAGATAGATAGATAGATAGATAGATAGATAGATAGATAGATGTGCCCACGTGTACACCTGTAATATAGGTCAACTGGAATCATGGCTTCGGGAAATGTAGTTCACAAAGTCGACACCAGAGAGGCGAATCGGCCTGCAACTTCCTCTGCTTCAAGCGCATAGCGGCGCAGCATAGCTCAGCGTTGATGGCGCGCGCGCCCCTCTTTTTTTTATTTTTTTTTTTTCGCGGATAGCACGGGTGCTGCTTTGCCGGCTCTCTCGCTCCAAGGTTGTTAATTACGATTCGGACGTGCTCGGAAAACGCGAAAAGGCTTTTCTCTCTCTTCATCTTCCACTTTTCCTCTCTTCCCTTTCATTCGCCATATCTGTCTGTTTTACTTGTTTTTATCTTTTTAGCCTAGCTTCGTTTCGCGTGCGTGCGTGACCCACCGTTCTCTTTACTGCAGCGGCAGCGTGCGTATGTATATTCGTTTGTCGGTGCCGCCGCGTCCCTCGCTTTGAACTAGAAGCTCTCTCTCGGCTGCCTACGGTATAGGCTCTAACGTTTTTCTTTATTTTATATTTTTTTCTGTTTACGTCTCGCTAAGTCCACGCGAGCTTGCACGCTCCTGCCTAGCCTCTTTGGCAATCACCTCGGCTGCGGCACCACGCCGTTCGCTCTTTTCGTATCCCGGTTTCTCGCGCTTTTTCCTTTTTTTTTTTCCTTCGTTTTAGTCGTTACTCTTTGAAAAAATAAAGCCTTACTAATCCCCGCTCGGCGAATGAACGATCCTGGGAACGGATTTGGAGCCCCAGCTTAACGCGAAGAGAATGCGGATGCCAAAGCTTTAAAAAGAAAGCTTTTTAAAAACAAAAGTTGCCTTCTGACTGTAAATTAGCGAGCTGCAACAATGAAAAAGACAGGAAAATAAGGTCTCATTTCCTTTCTCTAAGTATAGCAACCAACTTCCCAGGTTTTTCAGGTACGCGCCAAAGACCGCGCAATGATTCTTCTAATCGTTCCAGATGTTTTAGAATTTTTCGCATCCATCGTCACCAGCGACAGCAAAATCAACGCAACGGTGAAACATGGAGGACTTTGAAAACGAACACATCCCCACATACGTAAAATGTAAAAGCGGCATCAAGGCTAGAACGTCTACGTAGGTTCTGTCCTAAACTTCACAATAGTCACTTTTTTTAGAACACTAGTTAATCACACAAGTGGAAGTCAGAACTAAACAGATTGGTTTTCCAGGAGTTTGGCATCAAAGAGTGATACATTCACTAACGTAAATTCTCTTGGTATCGCGGACAATAATGTGGAGCATAAGTGTACGAGAATGAGCGGCGCGCATGCGTAGTAATCTTGCAGCTTGCTTTTGTTGTGTCCTCCCCTGCGCTGCAGTCTTCGTTAGGCGAATTCCCCAATGTTGCCACCATTGTTTCCACTCAATACATTTCTTCCTTCTGTGTCCCATTTTGGTTTTGTGCTAGCAACATGTATTCAGTGTTCAGCAAATATCTATCTCTTCTTGCCGAATCACTTACGGGATCACGGTATTGGGCGTTCAGACTTTTCTAGAAGATTCGCGGCTCGCAGTATGACTTAGCAAAGGAGATTTTCATTCCTATTCTGAAAGCAATTTTAGGTAGGAGCTTTTTTAACTTAAAAAAAGGGGGGGGGGGGCTTTGTAAACAGCTGTTTCGTCGGTGCTAAAAACTTAAGGATCGGAGGTTGCAGTAGTCACCTCTGCAATGGCAAAAATCTTACAGGATTTCATGAGGTACGAGAAACAGAGGGAGTTCATTAAACACTGACGTCAGTGAAGCAAGTTTTTTTTTGTGTGTGTGTATGCAAGGTTTTCTGCATCGTGCGATGTGTTTGCAGTGACATTAAGGGGGTGTTAGATGGGAAAACGAAAGAAATACAGTTAACTAAGCTAGGATTATTACATATAAATCAAGCCATGTTTATTAACACAAGGCCAAAGGTTGTAGATAAGTCTGACGGCAGCGCCCCCCCCCCTCATCCGGATCTCGTCCCATTGAGGGCCTTGCAATCAGAATGCAGTGCAAAGACGAGTTATTAAGAGGGGGAGTGGGGGAGGAGGGGGAAGGGGCTGCTCTCTTGTGCGCATACCTGCGGTCTCTGTTGGAATATTAAAAAAATATTGCGAAGCTTGAACTAAGCCGCGCAAGGCTTGAAACAGCGAAACTGTACGAATTCTGAAGACTAATCTGGTTGCTTCTAGGTTGTTTCTAGGCCTTAGCTAGTTACGCAGGTTGTTTATAATTTGCTTGTACTAAGGCGTCGCTACGCTTTAGCTAGGTGATGCTGGGTAGTTTCTACGTTGATTCTCAGCGCAGAGAGGTTCGAGTTAAACCACAGACAGTCACAGACACGACACGGGTGTCCAAACTCCAGAGCCAGAACGTCGCGCTGAAACCCAGCGTTCGCACCTCTCATAGATCTACGGGCTGCTTACTCTAGTTTCAGCTAGGCAGAACTTGGCTGGAGCTAGGTTGAACTCGGTAGAACTAGGCTATATCGAGGTTAAGCTTGGTGTGGCTAGGTTGAGCTGGGCTATATCGAGGTTGACCTTGGGAGTAGCTAGGTTGAACTTGGCTATATCGAGGTTAAACTTGGTGTGGCTTCGAAGCTTGCACTAAGCCGCGCGAGGCTTTAAACAGCAAAACTGGACGATTCTGAAGAATAATGTGGTTGCTTCTAGGTGGACCAGTGGTGAGTAGTGGGATTTACTCAATTTCTGTGGCACATACCCGTTTATGATGATGATAGTTTTCGCGTAGGCCGCATGGCACATACCCGTAGGCCACACAAATTACGGCTAACAGTTTCGCAGTTAAAAATGAATGTAATGACACGAAATATTCTCGTATAACAGTGACGCAATAAAGTAAACGCATCAACTGAACAACCGGTAGAAAGTTCAGTGTGTTCACAATATCTCCTTCTCCTAGCAACAGCTGCAACTTCCTGAACGTGCATACATGTGTGAATAGCATCTACAGAACCATTCTTTAAAACAAAAAAACGCGCAGAGGGGTGGTTCTTCGGCTCGAACTAAACGTCAGGTGTGCCTCCGCGTATGTTATGTCTGTGTTCGCGTCTGCATATATGACTCGGCTTGTGTCTCAACATAATCTACGCCTCAGTGACTTTGATGATATTAAGTCGTCTCCGCTATGGCTCATTCCTAAGCTTAATGTAAAAACGAGCAAAACTAAAAAAAAAAAGTTAGGAGAACGGGTGTTTAATGTTAATATTTGGGGTTTAACGTCCCGAAATCACGATATGATTATGAGAGACGCCGTAGTGGAGGGCTCCGGAAATTTTGACCACCTGGGGTTCTTTAACGTGCACCTAAATCTAAGTACACGGGCCTCAAACATTTTCGCCTCCATCGAAAATGCAGCAGCCGCGGCCGGGATTTGATCCCGCGACCTTCGGGTCAGCAGTCGAGTGCCATAACCACTAGACCACCGTGGCGGGGCAAGAACGGGTGTTTCCCAGCCACAACCACGTCGCATGGCAACCGGAGAGCTCCCTTTGCTGGGAGGTCTTCAAAAAGTACAACGATATGTCTTCCGGCTTGTGAGCATTGAAAGAGTGAAGACGTATCAGCTCACAAACTGTACGTCGCGAAGTAAATTCTTGCTCCTGTCCATGTACATGTATGTATGTATGTATGTATGTATGTATGTATGTATGTATGTATGTATGTATGTATGTATGTATGTATGTATGTATGTATGTATGTATGTATGTATGTATGTATGTATGTATGTATGTATGTATGCATGCATGTATGTATGTATGCATGTATGTATGTATGTATGTATGTATGTATGTATGTATGTATGTATGTATGTATGTATGTATGCATGCATGCATGCATGCATGCATGTATGTATGTATGTATGTATGTATGTATGTATGTATGTATGTATGTATGTATGTATGTACGTACGTACGTACGTATGTATGTATGTATGTATGTATGTATGTATGTATGTATGTATGTATGTATGTATGTATGTATGTATGTGGCCCGCTCACGTATTGCCTAGGCATGTATACAGAGGTATTGCTTAACATGTCACTTATTTTAGTGAGTGTATCTGCGTTACACGAATATCATTCCCGCAACGATCCTAAGTAAATGTCATGGTGGTTTAGGTATTCATGTCTAAGAAAAAAAGTGAGGCACGACGGCACGTGTGGCATATTTGAATGCTAGAACAGCCACGGCTAGCTGGGGGCTAGTTGGTTGTGCGTTTGCTAAGCAACGCAGCGCACTTTTGAAATACACAGGAAAAAAAGTAAACGCAAGGAAAACGTAAGCTCATGAAAGGGGCTTGTCCTGTTCATATGCCTGTGTCTTCCTCCCGTTCTTTCCTTTCCTGTGTGTCTCAGCAGCCCGCTATATTCCTTGGATATTTTTAGCTGAATCTCATCTGAATCGCATTCGGATGAGATTCAGCTACCGTTTGCGAGCTTTCGGCAAAAATAAAGCTGTTGGGCAAAAATGTGGCAGTCCGGAATCAACAGTTCTTTGTGCGGATGCGAGTAAAAGAATCTGAGACTGAATTCGCAGATGTTTTAGCTTCTCACTGTTCTTTGCCATTGGGCGGTTATCTTCCCTATTAATATGCGCCGCATCAGTATCGGCGGCGGCGGGAGATATTTAGCGCAAGTTGTCTTGTGAAAAAGTGTCCCTGTGCACACAGTGACGTCAGCGTGGCTGCCATGTTGATGTACAGCAGCACAATGAAATTGTACCCTATAACATGATATCTTTACCTACGGAAATACAACGTAAGTCACGAATTGTACAACACAATCGCATATATACGCTGACGTTACGAGAGGACACTCCCTTCAGCCTCGGACGTGTGTAGTGTCGCTAGTGCAGATAAGCTTATTGAACGGGAGTGCAACTGTGTGCAAGACAGCACAACCAATTCAAGAATCAACGAACTTCGATTCAACCCAGTTTATTTCAGGTGCTGCCGGTGGATACATAGGATAATGGCTTTAATCGCCTGGCAGTATCCTCTGACCCCCCCCCCCCCTAAAGAGATGCAATACAGAGAGCAAATCAAACGATTGTTAGGAGCTATACATAGAAAATAAATGATGTACAAACTAAAACGGTCATCACAATGATATATTGGTTGTGACCACTATGATACAATGTCGGTGATCACGAATGCACAAAGTGGGGATAAAAGTGAAACAAAAGAAATCAAGTTTGCTATGAATTCCTTTGAGGTGCATTCTGCCATTTCGGTATTGAACTCTACCAGCGCACGAGGAATCTTCATGGAGGGGAGTCCGGGGGCCGGCTCCAACTTGAAAATATCCAAAAAAATGGGAAAGCATGCCACAAAGTGCTAGATTCCCGATGAACGCCGCTCCGGCTGCTGGCATTTAAGTGATTATACTCGCATCCTAGATGGTGGGGGGAAACAGAGCGTTCTTGCGCGGCCTGTGCGGGGGTAAGAAGGAGAAATAAAAAAGATACAAAAGGTCTTTTGCGCTTCGACGAAGTTAGACGAATAGGAAGCCGCGCTCCAAGCGCAGCCTGCACGCCAGCGGGTTTCAACGCACAGAATCTACACATACATGCCTGCACATTGAAGCACACACACAAAGAACCTCCAGTAAAAGGGACCAGGATCGCAAGGCTCGCTCGCGCGTCCTTTTTCCGTCGCCGCTCGTCGGCACGTTTTATCTCCCGGGGCAGCCGCGTGGGGGCGCGCCATTTCCGCTGATGAACGCCGGAGGGGAGCCCGTCGTATTCCCCCAAGCCCGGAACGAACGAGTGAGAGTGAAACTAGAAAGAGAGAGAGAGAAGCGGCGGAAGCCGGAAACGGCTTCCCCCTCCCCACCACTTCCCCACGGTTCCTTCCTTCCTTCCTTCCTCCCTGCCTTGCCCAGCCCTCTCCCCATTTTCCTAACACTCCCTTCAAAGGCCTTGGTCCCCCTCGTTTCGACCTAAACACACCATATTAACCACCACACGAGCGATCCCAAAGCCCCTAGTCAAGACCGACGCTGTACAGTTGAAACCACTGCTTCTCGGCTTCCCACTCGCGCGTGACCTTTTTCCCTTTTTTCCCTTCGATAACCACGCCTGCCTTCTTTCCCTATCGGGAAAAGGCGTATATCATTAGAGCGCTGCGCATACCATCCCCGAAAAATTCAAGACGAAACCGGTTTCATCCACTAACGCCCCTGGACGATGTCTCGACACGAAGTAATTTTAACCGGAGGCGGCAACGCGTTTGTCAGACTCCTTGGCCGCGGACCGCTGCTCGCCTGCGGCGGGACACGATGCGAGCTGAGTCACGCCGGCGAGATCGTCTGAATGATCGACCGCAGGAAATGAACTGCGCCGGTGTGGACTCGGCACCGAAACCGGTGTTCTTAACGGGTTTGCAACGGCCGGCGGCAATGGGTACACCTCAAGCTCAACCTCGGTTGCGGACAATGTTCATTTATTGATCCTATAGCTTCTCCTCCACCCATATTCTGTGACGGTAATAGAACGACGTCTCATTCCTGGCTCAAAATATGGCCAGACTCACAAGTCAGTACGGTCGCTTCACTTCGAGTACCATATTTGCTCGCCTACTAGCGCCACTTGTTAGCAATGTCTGTAATAATGACTTGTGCCGGCTAAGTGATGGCAACTGTAGGCAAATGTTGAGTAAATGATGGAAAATGTTGGCTAAATGCGGCTAAATTGATTACACTGTCCGGTGTCGTCCAACAATAGTAAATATTGGCTGACATTGACTATTGTTGGTTGAGCGCAGGTCGTTCACATGACGCCAAGCACGTTTGCGTGCTTAAGGCGGTTATGTTGCCGTAGAGGTGGGTCACGTGGGCTCGTTTTGTACGCAGACGCCGCAAAATCAAGGAGGTGTGCCACATGCAGCTCCAATTTAAGCCTGTCTCACCATTTAGAGGACAGCGCTAGGCGCTCCTTATTAAAGATCACCGTTATGTGTTTAGAAGAGTTTTTATTCTACAAACATGCATAGCAAATCCTCGTTATAACGAACACTAATACAGAGAATATCGGTTACAGCGAACTAAATACTAGCTTTGGTTTGCCACGCTTCATTTCAGTGGCATCTACTCTGTTTACAGTCAAACCGAAAACACGAGAGCCGCCGCTATATCGGCTATAGCGGCAAACAAATATTTGATTCGCCCGAAGCTCATAACTCTAAAGGTCGCACAAAAAAAAAAAACAGAGTATATATTGAAAGGCAATTCACGAGCACATTTTTGTTTAATATGAGGTTGTGACATAAAGAATTTGGTTTAAAATTTGGTTTGAAAAGCTGCGGGAATTTTGGCGGAAGTAAGCAGTGCAGGTACCGCGGACATGGCTAGGAGACTGAGAAGCCACTTGGAGAAACTCACGACGACTGAAACTGCTGAAGCAGAAAGGGCCCTCTCCCTCGTGGACACTGTGAAAACTTGGTTCAGCGCAGTGGATACCTTTGTGTATCCACTACTTTTGCGCGAGCTAGACTGGCAATTTTCTAGAGCCGATCTTTATCTCTATTGTTACAACGAATATCTGATATAACGAACTAATTTCTGATCCAGCTACTACTTCTTTATAACGAGATTTCGACCGTAATAATAATAATAACAATTAAACAAAGCATCTCAAAAGAGTTCAGTGACATGGACACAAATGTACATATGGAATGCATACTGACATACAAGAGAGGGGTCTGTGCAGCAAGAGTGGACGCGCGCTGCAAGGCTACCTATATCTGATAACCTCCACCGTATCCTCAGTTTCCTGGGCGGTAATTATACCGACATTTATTAACCATTTGTAACTTCTCGTAAGATTCGACTAGTTAAGGTATAAAATTGTGCTACGAGTGCATTTCTTTTAACCTATTATGCCTACTAACCTACTCAAGTTACGTGTAACATGTTATAATTTTGGTACCGATGGTATGAGAGATTATATTAGAAAACAGCGCAATAGCACGAAGACAAGGGCGACTAAACAGGACCAGCGCTAGCTGTTGGTAGTCAGCGAATCCTATTTGGTCTTTGTGGTATTGCGCTGTTTTCTACACTGATCATATACCAACAAGCTCAAGTTCACACGCTTTTAAGGTATGAGAGAGTTACGAACAGGCGCTCGTACGCAATGGAAATGGGAAATAACTTCCGTGAAAGTACACGTGCAGTTGGTTGTGTTACGGGGTTTAACGACCAAAACCAACGCAGGTTATGAGAGACACCGTAGTAGAGTGCTTCGGATAATTTCGACCACCTGGTGTTTTCTAACGTGCACTGACATCGCACAGTACGCGAGCCTCTAGCATTTAGCCTCTGACGAAATGCGACCGGGATTGAACCTGCGCCTTTTTGGGTCAGCAGTCAAGCACCAGAATTATGACGCTCGCACAGCAAGCAGCTTGTTACGTCACGACTCGCGAGTTCGCCAGTGTAGATTGACTCTCGGGCCGCTCGCGTGTTTATAAAGATATTCAATTACAAATTAAGTGCTCCACCTACTGCGCTGTAATTTGGCCAGTTTGTTTCTGAATGCTTAGGTATTAATCGATATAACACAGATTATGGTCGAAAGTTGGGTGTCATGGCCTCTTTAACAAGAACCATGGATTTCGTACCAGTTTTATTTTTTTAAATATATCGTCTGAATATTCGGAAAACCGGAAGTGTATTCGGAAAACCGGAAACCCGCGCGCCGAAGGTGAGAGCGTCGTCAGCCACTTCGTCAGCATCCACGCTCGCAGAGCGTGAATGTATGGAACCACGCGAATGCGCTTCACCGGCGGTACAGAAAAAACGTAGAAGTAGAACTTTTTCTATAACAGCTTCGTTGAAAGATTTCGTGGCGGTGGATTAGAAGCCCACTCTAGCACCATATCTAAAGCAGACACGGAAGATCGTATCCATCATGATATTACTGATTTCGCAAAAATTTCGTGTCAGGCACAGGTTTTCGTGGTCACGGGATGCACCTTCCGTGGGGTCGTGCGATACGCTCACGAACGTTAGAAGGGAGATCAAAGACGCGGTGCCGATGCTACCCGACGATAACGTTTTAAGGAACAGCTCCCGCAATAAAATTCTGCGCTTACGAGACACTTATGAATTTCGCCTTAATATATGTAAAATTTTATTGGTGGTGGTGGCCTTTCAACTGAAAGACACTGTAGTGGAGTCCGTCCGAAGGTGGCTTGGAAGCTGCGCAAAAAAGTCACAGTTTCGCCGCAAAAGCGAACCATCGAATGCGATAGCAACAAATTTGAATGTCACGCGAGGAACGGCAAGCAGCTCGAAACTTGCTGTGCGCTGCACAAGCACACAGGGCGCACGAGAGGAACACAAATAGGACGAGCGCGAACTAACAACTGTCACAGCTCGACACTTGCAGCGCGCTGCTCAAACTCATGAAAAGAGCGCACAGGTATACACAGGACGAGCGCGAACTAACTGTCACAGTTGTTGCTTCAACTAGCCCCTACTTTGGCTGTTCTAGCTCAGCAGCTCACTCCTTTCGCAAACGCGGCCGCTGCTTTCCCTCCTCTCATTTACTCCTCGGAGGCCGCGCATTTTAACGATATACATTCGTTTTAAAACATTGCACATCCCACACATTGACAGGGTCACTCTGATCGACGTGGCGGTGAGCACGCGACAGTAGACGGGGTATCGGCTTACACACCTACACGGGCCTTTAAGGTCAGCGGTGCAGCTTACCGATCCATACTGGACTGAGCGCACAGAAGAGAGATCTACGTAGAGCGCCCTGTCACGTTGTACGTTGAGGCGTACGTCTTATATACTTCTTGAGTAAGGAGAATTTGCGAGATTCGGCGAGACCTGACGATACCTTGCGAGACTCGCCGGACGGTCAAAAGCAAAAACTATGCTACTTGAATGAACGTGATTTTAGGGCACCTTGTAATCTTGGAACAATTTCTTTCGCCTCGTTTCATGTCAGCTTCGTCTTCATTTCTTAACCTTCACATGTATCACCGATGTTTTAGGTGTTGTAATCTCGTACATATGCGCCTGCGTGCGCTGCTGCCTTGTTCCTATATTTACTTGTATTGCTCCGTAAAATAAAACATTCGTTAGAAGTCAGTGTTGTGTCCGTGTCGTATTGCTATATCTTGTTGCGTTTGTGTGCTATAGAATTAATTAAAAACTATGCACTCAAAGTAGGACAAAATTAACGTGATACTTGAGTGAATGTATGTGTGCAGACGGCGTGTCGAAAATCGCATGAGCACAATATAGCACGACATCATAATGACGTCACTATGACGTCACATAATGACATCATCGCTTAATCAAAATGTACTTCCCATGAGACTGTTGCAAGTGAGCTGACATATGCTTCGCTCAGAAGACATCTCTATGGTGTGGCATTCGTTCTTTAAAATGAAAAAAAAAATCATTCCAGCGTGACATGGCCACTTCAGATAGCGATCGCTGCCGATCAAATTCATTTACCGCGAATCCCTCCTTTTGGCAGCTAATGAAACTACCCTTACGAAAATGCCATATATGGACCTATATAAAAATTATCATATATGGCTACATCAGGAATTGGGCATGGGCATATCAGGGGAGCATATATGGCACATATATGGGGAGCGTTCATATATGACCTGATATGCCCAATTCCTGATGTAGCCATATGTGGGAATTTTCAGGCCGTATATGAACGCTCCCCATATGTGTGCCATATATGGCCTGATATGCCCAATTCCTGATATACCCATATATGGATGAGGCCTATATATATGCCGATCGCTTTCATCATCAGTTACCCGTGTGACAGCCGTATTAAAAGAGCAAAGGTGTTTCTCCGCGAAAGTTGGACACGCTGTAACATTGGGAGCTGAACAAAAGTAACGCGGACTCTTACGCATTCACCTAAGAAGACTCAAAGGCGAAAGCCATGTCCTTCTTTATTTTCTATTTTCTTCTCAGTCAATTGCATTAATCCCTTACCCTCCCCCCCCCCCCCGACGAAATCTTTCTGCATATGGCATGGTTTTGCACTGCCTCCGTGATCGGAGGCGTTCGAAGTTTTCTGCGCCTCACGAGGTTTTAACGCGACAGCGTTAAAGAGCAAGTTTCGCAGGAATTGCGGTGTCGGCATCGTTGGTCGTGAGCGAAAAATCCTCATCTTGTCCGTGACCAAAAAAATCGAGAGAGATGCAAATAAAATAAATAATAAATACCTTCGTATTCGAGTGAGAATCGAACCCAGGCCGTCCGCGTGGCAAGGAGGTGTTCTACCGTAGAGGCACGCTATTTCATGAAGCGGCTTCGGGAAAAAGCACTGTATAAATGTCATGTAGTGGAAGGTGTCCCCTTAACGCATGTAATATTGCGTGGAAGAAGCGTAGAATCGCGCCAGGCGTGAAAACATGCGAATTGCACAATGATTGGGAGTTTTAAAGGCTCACCACCCATTAGAAAGCGCTCAGGCATGTTTAATCATTATCAGCAGCAAAAGAATCAACAAAGTGAACAGCGGCGTTGTTCTCGTGTTGCCTTGCTGACGCGTTTTTGCCCCCCTTCGCTGATTCGCAAAAGGAAGAATTATGGCGGAGTGGGCACTTAACAACTGCACTATCAATAGGCATTCTAGGATACTTTGAAACTGCCAATGTAACGTGCACAGTCGTTCGTATCCTTACGGCATGGCTGAGGCATGCACCGAGAACCGAAGCGCGGCTAGCAATTGAGAATGCGATGCGCACGCGGCCCGATTACGCTATCGCGTTCTACTCTTGAAGGCGAAGCTCAGGCGTCCTCCACTCAAGCACTGCCTCTCGGACTGGCCCACCTTTGACCAAGGAACGATGCCATATGATGACGTCACCTTGTGTGACATCATAATGACTTCAGAAATTTTTGGTGATCTGTGCCGTCATGATGACGTCATCGCATTATAACTTTTGCCTCACTTCGTGTTGTCTTCAACAGCGCCGGTGGTCACTTTTCGTGTTTGATGAGGCCTCTATAGGGCTGCTTAATATTGCCTGAACTACTGTCTTGAGAACTGTTTTTGTCTACCTCTCTGTCTTGTCGCTGGAAGCTCATTTATGCTGCTAACCAGAAACTGGGCCCCAAACAACGCACCGGACTTGTCTCCTTCAACGAAACCGACCAGCCGGCCACGTAGTGCTCGAGGGCTCTCAAGATATACGCATGTATATTGCGATCGCTTTGTAGTGCGCTACTTTATCTCCACAACACCACCTCGCTAAGCCGTAAAACGGCGGCGCACTCCCTCGGCAACGTTTTACACTCGAAAGGGAGTTTTACTACTCCTCAAAAAGGAGAACGGCTATATCGTAGCTATACTGTCACACCCTCATAAGGTGTACACTCGCTTTTACAACGGCATATTTTCCTTCCTTTCCTTCTTTCTCTGCCTCTTCCGTCAATCAGTCAGTATAGAAGCCCTCGTGCCCTTGAAAAGAAAAGAAAAAATGCAATGACAGAAACGAAAGCAATACCATAGCAATACTTTGCCTCCGAACGTGCCCTTCTCTCCTTCGGCTAACACGCCTTTCTCAACACTCCTCCTCCTCCTTTGGCGTTCCCACTCCTCCTCTGTTGCCCCTTTCGGCGTTCCCAACCGCTTTTAACCCTTTCGGGGTCCAGATCGATGGCAAAATGGGTGAAGACGGCAGCCCAGTGGAGGAAAGATGCCGACCAAAACTCGTCCCGTGATGAGACGATGGAATCAGGGGAAACGAGTGAAGGACGACGCCGATGAGCGGGAAGAGCCCCCGACAGAATGAGCGAAATAAACAAAACAGCGTGGCGCTACTGGAAGGGCTTTGCGAGCGAGAGTGTGCGTGCGTGTGTGTGCGTACGCCTTGTGAGCTGAGCGAGCGAGCTCTGCAGCAGCGCTCACCCTGGGATCCACGCAGCGACCGATGAGGCTGCAGGAGCGAACGACGTGCGAGAAAAATTAAAGCCGGACCCCCCCTCGCCCCCCCCCCCCTCCCGGCTGCCTTACAGAGAGAATGAACGCCGCTTCGGAGGCCTGCTGCCTGGGCAAATGGGAAATAAGGAAGGAAGGGAATCGCTATGGTCGACGTGGCGAGCAACTGAACAACGAAAGAGCCTAGAACGAAAATAAAAAAAGCAACGGCAATAATAACGAACCGGGGGAGGGGTGGGGGGGTGACGCCGACGACGAAGCGAAGAAGACTCGAATCAGGCGCAAAACCGAACGTACGGGAGGCGACGAGACTGAAGGGAGAGGCGGCGAGGCAATAAGGGAAACGAAGCCGGGAAACAGGGAGAGCGAGAGTGGGAAGAAACGGATGCTGCCGGTTCCCCATCCACTGGCCTGGGCTCTTCCAAAAACTGCCGCGTGCGTGACGCCGGAGAGAGAAAGGAGGAGAGGGCATCGAGAAGGGAAATTGGGAGAGAGAATGTGGGAAATACGTGTAGGGGAAGATGAGAAGCCGGATGGTGGGCCGACGGCTGTAGGGAAACGGGAAGACAGTAAGGGGAATAGAGGAGGAGTAAATTGGGGGAAGAAGGAGGGAGGAGAGGCCGAGGGTGCTGTGAACAATAGCCCCGGCCTACGAATCGAGCCCCACTGAGATGCTCGCGCGCCGCGCTTGGCTTCCGCTTTGGCGGGCACTCCCTCCCTTTCTTGACTGTCCGCCAGCAAAGCGATGCCGTTGCGCGCATCTAGAGGACACCGACGAGGGAACAGCGAAGCGGAAGGACGGAGGGAAAGGAGTAGGGATGAATCGGGAAAAACGTCGCCTATCTATACGGCGCGGTTTGGGGAGTCGTCGTCGTCGTCGCGGCTGTGCTGGTGGAGAAAGGGGATACGCGTAGCGCATCATCCAAACATGTGCGCGCCCAGCAGGGCTCGAAGGACGCGCATAAGACGAAATGAAAAATGTGGTCGCGTGCGTCGGGGAAAAGAAACGCAGGAACTGTTTTGGGGAGCGTCGGGAAGCAAACGCGTGGCTATGGGAATGAGGAAGAAGAGGCTGGCATGAGTCCCTAGAGCAGGGATGCTCGGGTTTGTGGGGGGGAGGGGGGGAGGGGTAGGAAGGAAGTGTCGGTCTGCGCGAAAGCGCCAGGGACGGAAAAGCGAGGGGAGGGTTACTGGGAACCGTTTTCAGTGCTTCGAATAATTAACGAGGCCCGCCGCCCCCGGACCGAGCGCTGCGCGCAAAACGAGAGGGGAGGCTTCCTCCCCTAACCCGGCTTTCCCTCGCGATCCGCAACCCATAGCGCCCAGCGAGCACGCAGACAGGAAGGCCTGCCGCTGCATTGCACTGCACGCTCGCATCCGGCGTCTGCCGGCACGCTGCGACGATGAACATGCATGCCACGACTCTCTCCCTATCTTACCTCTTTTTCGTTTCTTTCGTTTTCGGGAACGTTCGTCTTATCCCGAATCTCTCTCGTCGAGCGTGTCTAGCGCTGCTGACGGGGATGGAATCAAAGGGGTTAAAGGATGGCGCGGGAAACGCAGTTCGGGAAGGGGAGAGGAGGGCAAGTTAGCCAGTGTTGAAAAATAAACAGCAAAAAAAGCTTCTCCGCCTCCATTCGCCCCGACCTCCTCTTCGCGGGATGGAAGCCCCTGGCGGATGCTGATTATTTGATAGGCCTTGACGCTGGGGCCGGCGGCGCTTAGCATCATTAGTAATTGCACGCGCGCGCGTGCGCCATCGTGCCTTCGGTTCTTAAGCGGCGCCGACGTGCGTCTCCTCAGCCCCTTACGTCGTCTGGAGATTCAATCGGACTCGCTCGGGGCGCCCCCAGCGTAATTGGCCAGTTTTTTGCCTCTCTTGCATTGCGTGGGCGCGTGGGCGTCTTTCTTGCCATGTACTCAAGCCTCCTGGAAACACAAACAGGTGGTGACTGCAAAGGAAGCGTCTGCAGGGTCTCCGTGAACGGGTTGGCAAGCGCGCCTCACTCTCACCTGCACGCTCTTACGTCGAATCTTCTTTAATCTATCCTCCAGACTTTTGCCTCAGCGACAAACGAATACTACTAAAGCGGCGGTGCCTTATTACCGTTAGGAAGCATTTATTATACGACCCCTAATATGGTTAGAATAGCAGTAAGTGGTAATCTCCGAAACGTTAATCCCTGAATCGTTAATCGCAAACAAATTCGGAGTGAGTGCTTGTGTTCTGCGGAAATTAATGTAATGCTCTATGCACTTCGCGAGAAAGCTCATTTTGAATGAAATAGAGTTCCGCTACGGCGAAGCAAACATGAATAGTTCGTCCCGGAACAAACACTGTATAGTGCACCCTTTCGTCTACTTTCTTATCTATTATTGGACAGATTTAGTTGTGCGTCCGCAACAGTTTTACGGACGCCGCCTGTCATAGGAAATGGCTGGCAGGCTGCGTCCACAGAGCCGCTGCGGACGCCCAACTAAATCTGTCTATTGTTTACCGTGCCTTCGATTTGTGTTGTGCCTGAATGTTTGAAGTCAGGATGCCTCTTGTGGTCTAATGTTCGCATTCCTTTTTATCACGTTCTGCTATGTGAGTAGGAGCTACCATCGTAAGGTGACCAAATTACTTTTTTTTTTATTTCACAACGACAGTTAAACGCAACACGCCTCGAGTGCACAAAAGTGAATAATGTTAGGAAAATATGCTCTATGAATGAAATAGCTATAGCCTTCTTCTTGAGCGAGTTGGTTTATGCGTATACAGAAGTCATTGTAGCGCGAAAGAAGGCGGCTAAAGGAACGACGGAACAGCACTAGTGCTGCCAACTTTTATGTATGTTCATTCGTGTGTTTTTATGTGCGCGTGTGTAAATACACGTGCAATATGAAAATTTTTCGCCCCCCTCCCCCGCACCCCCGCTACGTCAATGACACCAGCGACTTTTAACGACGTCTCGTCACTTCGCCTTAATTGTGTTTATTACTATTTCAACATCGGAGCTCTTTAAGGCGACCGTTAGTCGGCGAAGAGCGAACAGAAAACTATGACAATCTTAAACCGGCAGGCCTCTCTTCGTCGTCTTCTTCATCTTTTGCTTTGCTCAAAGTACACGTGAGCCGATGTGTCCGGCGTGGGATGCAATAACTATGATTTGCGAGAGGACGGGTACAGAGAGAGAGATAGAAAGAGAAAAATAGAGATAAAGAAAGGGAAGAAAGACAGAGAAAGAAACAGAGATAGAGAGAGAAATATAGGAATAAACAGACAGAAAGAAAGAAAGAGAGAGAATCAAAGAAAGATAAAGAAATAGAAAGAAAGATGACCTGAGAAATAGAGGAACAGAAAGAAAGGGAACAACATGAAAAAAATATAGAAAGAGCGTTGAATAGAAAAAAAAACAGATGGAGAGAGAGAGAGAGAAACTGAAATAGAAATAAACAGAAAAAAGAAATATAGAGGAAAAAAACAGTGAAAGAGAGGAAGGAAGAAAGAAAAATTTTAAACAAGGCAGGCCACCGAGTTCCGCACTTCGTTCAGGCTTGGCACCAATGGATCGAAGCTGCCTTAATTTGTTCCCACGGACGACGGCAACGACAAAATAAAACAAATTATTCGATGACACGGAGTTTGCCTTGCTGCCATCCTTGCTGCTTTCATCGCTAAAAAAATAACGTCGGTCGAGTTCAGTTTTGCTAAATGGACGAGATGGGTTTGTCGTGTCGTACACCAACCAAACCTAACCGAAAGTAATTCATAACCTTGTGTACATAAGCAATTAACTCCATTCGAAACGTTCACCTTTCACTCGGTCGCTCTCTGCACCGTTCTAATAGGCGGTGTAGCTGTACGTATTCCGTGGATACAATTACAGATTCCTCAGCTAAGCGTATTTATTATAGACTCCCGAACTGGTGTTTTTTTTTCTTTTTACTTTAAACCCTACGCGTATTCAGTTCCAGAGCTGGCATAGATTTGACCCCTCATATATTTGCGGAACTCTAGGAGCCAGACGTAAGTGGCAAACGTACAAAAGGTCAGTTGAGGGTTCGACATTGTTTGTAGGTAGATCGTGTTGCGAGGGGAACCTGAGAAACGGGGATTATAACAAATACGCAAGTTGAAGACATATAACGCTGGTTTAGTAACTCCTGATATCGCACTGACAAGAGTTCGAATTCCTATGAAAAGTCAATGAATGAATGAATGAATGAATGAATGAATGAATGAATGAATGAATGAATGAATGAATGAATGAATGAATGAATGAATGAATGAATGTCATAAACTAGCGCACCGTTTCAACGTCGACTTCGCCATTCAGAGAAGTAATGCCACTTTACATAGCTCAAAGTCACTTCAAGTAACAGTTATGAATAGTACGCAGTTCTGGGCAAGGAGTACCACTTTTTGAAATATGCATCACTGCTACGAGAAATGAATAGATCATTACAGCGAACATGAGATCCAGAAATTGATTTTTACTATGCCATGAGGGCAATCCTCCCCATAAAGAAGTCTGCTAAAGCAGTTTGAACACAAAATTTAGGTTCTTCACGGATGTACCGTCTTTAAGTGGCGTCATGCTCAATTCCGCCAACTTATGGGCTTTAATCCTACTGGAAATTTGGGAAGTACGAAAGTACACCGAGACACAACAGATTCACGACACAGTATGATCTGACGTCACAAAGGATGACTTTTCCAGGAAGTCAAGCGTTCTCCATACCTATTAATTTGCAAATGTTGCACATCGATAAAATTGAGCTCACTTCTGTGACCCTGAATTGTCGTTATGGGTAAACCGCAAGAACTACGAATAAACGTTTCGAACACGATAACTTCTTTTTTATTTCATATAGCGAAGCGAGATGTCCCACAACTTGATAGCTGTGCGATCGTAAATGTCACTGATCTCTAATCTCGATTCCTTCTTTCGAATCTGGTTGCAGGTGCTTCCTGTTGCGGTCCTCTGAGACAGGGGGCGCCGCATTCCGATCGATGTTGGTGACGTCACGAGAGCGTGCTCTGCTGGACCGTGCTAATCGCGAGACGACGCACGCCAGATGGCGCCACAACCATCCCCAGGTATGTGTGCGTGTGTATATGGTCCCTTCACGCTTACAGGAAACAGTAACGAATACCTCACTAGCGGTTGCCTTGAGGAGCACTTTTACTGTGAAGTAAAGTGCGTTATGAACAACGTGACCCAGAAAAGCGCTTGTTTTGGCGTTCGCGACATTTCATATCGGCACAGTTTAGACATCGACCTGTCAAAGTTCGGTAAAACGTACTGCTTATCGTTGGAGACGTTTAACCGCGCCACGCGCTTATCGATGCCGTTAGACATATGAATTGCAGTGTTTGTGCGATACTTATTCCAACAGGATAGTTGTAAAGTGTTCATCTTCTCTCTCACCAACGTCTGTGTCAGAACTGCGGTATTCTCTCAAGGGTCAAACGCTGTTTGCTTTGATAATGCCTTAGTTTTCTACGACGCAAACGGAACGCCTTTGAACAAATGCCGTTCAGTGTCAGATACTCGCGAGTTGCCGGCCCTCCGACAATACAACCTGGCAATTATGTGCTTCGTGTACGGGAGGTGAATACTAATGTTCATTCAATAGGCACGAATATAGTCTGTACTCTTTCATTCACGGTTCAGATACCTTACATCGCGTACCAATTCATGCGAAATAAAGCGTTGAAATATCTCAGTTTCTGTTTTAATTGATGCCTTACTGTAAGAGTTCTCTCCCGAACCGATAAATGTTGATATGCCAACCATGCGTCAAGGGAAACCACGCGCTCCCTATTCTCAACAAAAATAACGTGTTCATTTCATTGATTGATTGATTGATTGATTGATTGACTGATTGATTGATTGATTGACTGACTGATTGATTGATTGATTGATTGATTGATTGATTGATTGATTGATTGATTGATTGATTGATTGATTGATTGATTGATTGATTGATTGATTGATTGATTGATTGATTGATTGATTGATTGACGCCTTTCTTAAACAATACAAAGACAGTGGAGATGGCTCAGAAATTGGCCAAGTGATAAGAGTTAGGGAAAGTTGGGAAGATTCGCAGTTTCTGCGCCATTGGCGATATTGGCTGTGTGCAGGGCATTGCTGGTACGGTAGTGTTGTCGTGGACAGAGATGCTTGGCACGCATGCGCACCAAGCGCGACTCCCACCATCCAACCAACCGATCAGTAATAACTGGGCCCTGCACAAGCGCTTCAGCCGTCGTCGTCCCTGTTCGACCAAGCGTTGGATCGGTGCCCGGCTAATTCCAATGTTTCGGGTCCGGTCGCCATTCCAACTTTCCAGATCTTCTCGTCGTCCCAAACTTGTGCCTTACTTCCCGTGTGTTTCATTTCTCTGTCTCATTTTTGTCCTTTATTTCTTCCTCGCTCTTATATTTGTGTCCTCCCACCTTCTCCTGAACGCCGGATGCTTATAGCTGTCTTATTTCCCATCGGTATTGCGCGCGCGCCACGCGTTCTGAAAGCCCTCCCCATCCCTCCCCCCCCCCCCCTCGTGAGGTCGGGATCCCGTAAGTTTTCTTCCATTTCTTTATCATTTTCTTTGTTTTTCTTCTTTTCCTTTTCGTCTTTAATCTCTAGCTGCGCACCGGCAGGGGCCAGAGCTCTATCTTGGCCCAAAGGTTTAGTCGAAAGCTCGAGCGCGAAATTGGCCACGGGCCCTCGGAGTTCCTCGGGACGTGTTATTGCCTGCGGCGCTGGAGTGACAGCCGCCGACCGAAACCTGCTGCTGCTGCTGCTGCTGCTGCTGCTGCTGCTGTTAGTGTGAGCGAGTGAGAGAAAGTCTGAACTCCCGCCCTTTTCCATAGATTTCAGTACACGCACCCTCGACCTCCTCCTCTCTCACAAACCTCGCACCAATAAGCCTTTTCGTGTCTTCTTTCTATCTCTTTAGAACGAAGCGAAAAAAAAAGAGAGAGAACGAGTGAGAAATAAAAAGAAAGACTCACGTTCCCTGCAAACGATGAAGGCGCTAGCGAGAGAGAGAAAGAAAGAGAGAGGGAACTACTGAGCGCTCGGGTAGGCCTAGCTCGCGGCTCGCTTATATCGGCCCGCAGCGACGACGGCGCTCCCCTCCTTGCATTCCCCGCGTATTCGACCTTTTTTTTTTCCACCAACACGGCGCGCTTTCCTTTTGGCGCGCTTTTCGCCCGCCTCGTTTTTTTGGCGCGCTTTTCCTCTTGGTGTCTTTTTCTTCGGCGAGCTCGTATCATTTCGCGCGCGCGCGCGCTTTTGGCCTCCCGGGCGCGGGCAGCGCCACCGTGTGGCTCTTACGTAATTATTGGCCCCGCGCTCTGTGCGTGCGTTGCAACTCCACAACCGGCGTACGCCCTCTCCCTTTCAGCTTTCACCTCCTCGCCTCATACCATACCTCCCATCCACTCCTACAGGGAGCTCCATACTACGCGTATAGGAGGCAGCGCGCTGAAATTGGTGGCTGTTTAATTTCCCTGGCTGTTGCGCGATACCTCCTCTAAAGCTTTATATTACTTTTTTTTACTTCCTCGTTTCGCTCGTTTTGTTTCGTTTTCCACCTCGTTCGTTTATAATCGTTCGAAAAATTTTCCAGGGAGCCAACCCCTTCCCTTTTTATTAGATTTCGATAAGAAAAATACAGTACAAAATTACGGCCGCAACGCCCTACTGGCACCATCGCAATTAGTTGCCACGCGGCTCCGCTGTCGTCATAGTTGCTTTTTCTTTTTCTTTTTTTTACTCCGGCAATAATTCCCCCGACCTATCGTAGATAGACTACTTGCAAGCCTCCTTTTTTTTTTCACCGTGAAACGCCAGCTGTAACAATCGAACCTGAGCGCAGGATTTTTCTTTTCTGTTTCTTTTCTTTCTTTCTTTTTTTTGTCGTCCATCGTTCACCACATTCACTGCGAAGAACTGCAGCACACTGGCACTAGCATGTGGTTTATTGCATCGTATATAGTTCTAGTGGCCCACAAACCTAAGCTAACCTAACCTTGACTAACCCTATCTGCTTATTTATTCTTTATTCAGACACTTCCCCGCTCAGCCCGCAGGAGTTACAGCAGGGGGATTACAAACGGGAAAAAAATACATATTCATCAGCATTGCACGCCTTCTCACATGACAGTTGATTCCACTGAGCGATATTTTTCATTAAAAAAAAAGAATCGGCATACAGTCTAACCTAAGCTAACCTAACATAACCATACCTAACCTAACCTAACCTGTATACCCATTGTTGCTATGCTGATCATGGCGATGACGCAATTAACAGGAGCAATGAAGTAGCCCTGAAGCTGTATAGATAAAGTATGGTGCTTCCACGTGGTGCTGTATTTCGTGCACGGTGATATAACTATATACAACACTGTGCATAAAGATACGACACGAGTGAACACGGTGTGTCGAAAGCAGCAAACATTGACCCTGAACTCTGCGATACGTTGATCGAGTGACCGTTGACGGCACTGTTGAAGTTCGGCCTAACTCGCGCTCTCAAAAAGCCAAAGCGTTTCAACATTTCCTTTCGGGAAGATATACCGACTACGTAGCGGCGCCCTTGTGGCGTGCGTGCAAAAAAGAAACAATATTCTCTTTTGTTCTCAGGGATGTACATTTTAAAAAATATGTTCACTTGCCGCTCCACATTAACACGATATATTCTGTTGTAACACTACGGACGGTGTATTGAAGCCATGGAGCAACGGGTGAACAGAAAAAAAAAGTGCGGATATTGCATAATGAGTTTTCAAGATTGCGTTCAGGTGCGACGACATTGAACATAATATTTTGACTTTAGTTTTTTTGCTTTTAAAGTAAAGTTTAATGCAGTACGGTTACCGGCGCTGTGACACGTGCCACGGTAAGAATCACGAAACCACAACCTATTCGTGGTTTACACAAAGTATGTATTCAACAAAAACTAATTCAGGCGCAGGTTTCTACGGCAGCTCTATCCACCATGAGAATTTCTACTAGTGCACGACATTCAGCCTAAAGGTTCTCCTTGTGGCTTCAAATGGCAACGCAAATTGACAATTTTCAACAAAATATTTCTTACAAATTCAACAATTCGCAGTTGCTATCCATGTGTGTAGTCTCAACGAGCTTCCGCTATTTATTTAAGAAAAAGGTGATATGCTCTTAAGGCGATATGCTCTATCAACCAATAATGGCTGATAAATCATAATAAATGAAGCCACAGGAACGCTGAATACAAAGAAATAATTATGATACATGTGCACTTATTACACATTCCCACCTCTTGGTAAATTAAAGGAGTGCTAACACCAATTTTCAAATCCGAGTTTACTCTGCCATACAAATATCCTGCATACGCAGACGGCTGTGAGCAATTATGACGCTCAGTTAATGCTGATAAGATATTTTATTTCGACATTAAAATCGATTCACACGCGGCGTACCTACTGACATCGACGCTATTGTGACGTCAGGCTGCAGTGTCAATTCTAGGTGACTTTTCGCACCAGTATGGCTAGTTGTGATGACGTGAGGCATGAAAAAAATTCAAGAATGGCTGCTTGCATGTCACCAACTACCAACCAAGCCACGGAACGGAGCGGCGGTTAAAACGTCACGATATTTTGCGCTAGCACGTGACGAGAAGCCCATACCGTTTTGTGACGTCAGGAACAGAAACTGACTTTTAAAAAACATCCTGTAATTACTTTTTTCAGGGTGCACTCACGTTTACCAGTACATTTCCTAGGCTCTTGACAGCTTGGCCTTTCATTTGACGCAAAAAGAACGACAATCGAAACTTTTCGTCGAAGTATCCGTTTAAGGTTCCTTCTAATGCAATTCCTAATGTTCTCTAAGTTGTAATGTGACTCCTAAGTAACCCCTAAGTTCCTCCTAATGTACCTTCGTAGGAATCATAGCAGGAAAACGAGTGCAGTAGTGTACTGCGGGGGTTGTATATTTTGTGCCGGTGGCTGCGAGAGTACAGACAATTTTCGTGTGGCTCTGCTGCCGCTATGTGTACTGCGTAACACTAGAACCATAGTGCTATTTTAACTCTAGAGGAAATGCTCACCACATGGTCCATTCCTGAGCGCGGCAGTGTCCCGATTCCTAAGAGGGAAAAAAAAACGACGCGGTTACGGCGAGAACGACCGACACCTGCATTCCCTTAGCAACTAATGACGGCATGAGACAGCCTGTGCCTAAATAAAAAAAGAAGGAGAAGCACTCGTAGTTGTCACCGCTCTTTTGAAAGTTAGAGATGTAACGTTTGCACAAAAGCAGAATAGCATCTAACTACTGTTTCTTTTTTATCGGCATCCAGAGTAATTGTCTTACGTGTGCACTGCTAATTTCATTTAACCCTTCGCTCTTATTTAATCAAATATGCCACGGAGCAAATGAAAAGAACAATGTCATTAATGACTAGCCGGGCGTACCCGAATGGCTGACGACCTAACACCATATCTAAGTGTTGGGTGTGCCCACCCTTGCAAGCTGTGCAAACTGTGCGTGGCAATTTCGTATCTGTGTGTATTTCCAATCTAATTGGCTTAGAATGGAGCGGTTAATAAGTTCAAGGTCCAACAAAGTGCGTCATCATTGCGCTTGAAGGACGGTGTCGTATAAGTGGCTTACTTATTGCGTCACGCGCATTTGACGTGCATCTGATGCGCTACGCGGCACCTTTTGTATCACCTATGGGCTTCTATTCAGAGTCGCTGTGCTTTGTCGCTGACATTTGAAACTGCAGAGTTCCCCAACCACGATACACGTGCGTGTCATATCACTACCGTAGATGCGATAAGGAAACACCAACGCGATAAAAGTGTAGATAATCGTACCCTTCTCTGACCTCCTCTGTAAATGGTCTCGGTGGCTTAGTGTATTCCTTGAGTTAAATTTGTGCTTCGTCGCGCTGCCGATGCGAATCTCAGAGGCCACATTGAAAAAATGCACTAGGTTGAGATCTGCTACGCCAGGTGCCGCAACGAGCCTAGCTGCTCACAAGAAAATTTTGTGATCCTTCAGTGAACTCATTCAATTAATTTTCACTAACTATCCTAACAGAAATATTGGCCCTTATCATAAGTAAGCTGATGTTCCTATATCTTATTTGTCCAGCGTAATTTAACTTGAACCACCTGAACCGTCGATTCCATACAGTTTATAATTTTGCTGATTTATTTCGAATTCAGAAACATCTTTTGAATTTCACACAAATCGAAAGTCGGTGGTCGTCCGGGAGTCACTACTTCAAGGGGCTGCGCAATATTTTTTAACATGGTCAGAAAACGCTGCCGATAGGTAGTCGAGGCTCCTGAGAACAAGCGAGCTAAACGCTGTAGCGCAGCACGCGCCCTTCTTGCCCCCTTGGCATCCCCCTCCCTGCGTAGCTTTCAGCGCACTCGCTGGTACGAAAGGAGAGGGAAAGCGCTTGAAGCGTGCGACAAGGTCCTGTAACTACGCTTGTACTGCGTATACCAGAAATGCGTATGCGTATACCAGAAAGAGGACGTGAAAGTTATCCGATAAAAAAAAGAGCGCAGAGAGACGGAAAAGTCAACTCTAGACCACAGTACCTCTAAGGCGAGCAAATCAGTTCTCGCTAAGCCTACCGTCTTGTTCTAGGGGGACAGAAAAGAAGAACGGTGCATACGCACGCCAAAGCACGTACTTAAAACCGCATGTTTCCACGCGGTACGCATGGCTGAGACCGCGACTGTACGCTCACACACAGCCTCAAACTTTTGGTAGGGCATTTGAATATCGAGAGTTCGAAGAGCGAGCAAAGAACAAGACAACAGAAACAAAGCGTAAATGCAACGATCCCTTTGCAAAGGCAGAGAGGGCCAAACCGATTTTCCTTCGCCCGAATCCCTTAAAGATCCTGGCGAACAGGGCCAAAGGCTTATCCGCCATGCGTTCGCTGCTCCGGAAACTTGCCGCGCCCGAGGGAGACGTGATGTCAATGCCAATCGGTCTCTCCCGACGAAGGCTCCGCCCCGCGCCGTCTCGTATCACAACTGGCCCGGTTCCGGTTACCCCTCCCGCCAAGTGTCGCTTCCCGCTCGGTGGAAAGTTATAGGAGTCTCGGTCTCCGGTTTACCCCCTATTTCTCCGTTCTCTCTTTCTTTTTTTACTTTACTTCTTGTTCCTTTCAATCTTTCCGTTTCTTTTCGGATTTTTCTTATAGCTTCTTTTATTATTCTGCGGCTGGAACTACTGGCCACAGACGTCGTTTTGCTTCGACTCCAGCCGTTGCTGTTCAGTCAAAAAGCTTCCTTGCGTGTGTGCGTTTGTACGAAGTACGAACTTTTCTCTTTCTCATCCTTCTCAATCTTTCAGTCCACTTTCCCAGTGAAGAGTAGCGAACCGAGCCCAGTCTACTTAACCATCTTGCTCTTCCCTTATACCTATATATAATATATATATATATATATATATATATATATATATATATATATATATATATATATATATTATATATATATATCCTCTTTGACGGCGAGAAACCTTCATTCGTCCTCTTGTGTACTTGGCTTCAAAATTCAACACGGTGCACATTTCATTTGCTCAGGACGTACCGGTACGTTGCTCATCATCACTGCAGTGAGAGCGTTCCTGTCGAGACATGGGCAACTACGCTATGTAATTGTTGCTGTGATTTCGTTATCGTCTATAGAGGCATGAGGATTTACTCAACAGTAATTGAATTCTTTAATTAATGGCGGGTTTCGCAACACACCACGAACTTCGCTGAATGAAGGCGTCTCATTTAATGGAACAAACCTGGAATTTCATGCTATGTACCCAGAGATTGGCAGAAATTTACATTTGTTGCATGTGTCCTGTCCTCTCTGATTCTGTGTCCCACAGTACCATCCTCCAGCGTACTAACGGCGAGCTATTTATATACACCATTTAGCGCTGGTGGTTCGCAGATCTCAGAGGTTCTTCAAGCGGCTTGATTATCACCCGTGAGATGGCGCAAAGGGCCTACGGGGCGTAGAGTTACTGTATATGCTACCTTTAGGTAGCAGAGTTGCCCATAGATCTGGCAAGCAGCCACAGCTATGCGCCGAAGCCGCTCTCCGTTTTTGCAGGCGACACGCCTACCGCGATGCCGATCGTCATGTTTGGCGTGTCGAAGGCCGGCGATTAACTTAACTGTCGATGCCTGGTGTCAATCCAATTCGCTGCAGCGGTGGCGTAAAGAAATACAAGAATTACCCCAAGCGGCAGCTTCTCCGCAATGCATGGTTGCTGGCAGCGTTTGGAAGACAGACGCGCGACTCTGCTACCTAAATGTAGAATACACAGTTACTCTGACGGGGCGCGCTTTTAAACGGCATCGCCCCACCGTGTGGTCGTGTTTCGTCGCTCCGCATGCATGGGTATTGTAGCCGGAGGGCATCCGCACTTTGGGTTTCTTGCGGCACGGTTTAGGTCTCCACCGAGAAGCAAAGCGAGGCTAGCGATTGGGAAGGCGATACGAACACGGTCAGATTGCGCTATTGCGTTCCACTCTTGAAAGCGAAGTTCAAGCTTCTTCCAAGTTTCTTTAGTATCGCTTAGAAACAACGAGATCAGCGATACGACGATGAGCGTCACACCGGCTATCTGAACGCATGATCGCACGGTAAGGCTGATAGCGTCTATGAATCGATAAGCAAAGAGCGTTGCAAACTTGCGTTTGCACAGGAGTGCGCTCTCTGCGCTTGCGCAACATGTAGGAAATCTCGTTACTTCTCGCCTATATTGGGCGCTACCATGTGCAGAGGTAGCGCGCAACATAAATGAAATATTTCGAGGGTGTACGCAAAAACTAGGTTATCTAAATATAAATGACGCGGGTTCAATTCATGCTCCCGAGCACAGAAGTTCGGTGTAACCGTTAAAGGGTTTTTAAGGCGAAAGCCTCAAAAAGGCTATGTTGGCGCTCCCGTCCGCAAGACTTGTGCGAGACATTGCCAGACATTACGAGACGTTGCGAGCCTGGCAATGTCTCGCGAAGTCTCGCGAAAATCTCGCAAGGCCCGTTCAAAGACACAAGTGACCTTTCTCTATTATGATGTCACATCACGACGTCATCATTTGACATCGTCGTCGGTCAAAGGTGGGCAGATTTTGAAGGCAGTGCAAACGCACGTTAGGTACAGAGACCATTTGAATCCACGGCGCTAACAACGAGATCGCCTCAACACCCTCTTAAGGCGCATAAAGCCTTCTGGTAAAGGGAGGGTGGTCTATATAATTGACGGAGAAGAAAGAGAAGAACAAGATGTCTCTTGCATTCGAGTCGTCTCAGGTGAATGCTTAAGGGACCGTGTGACTTCTTTATTTTATGCATTAATGAGGCAATCACCTAGTAACTCGACCTGCCGTCAAGAAGGCTTCACTGAAAAGTGACGGGCGGCACACAATGAACATGGCCCAAGCTGGCATGAATAAGGTTCACTGGAGAGTGAGACATGCTTAGCGTCACATAATCAGCGATTCGAGGTGATCCTTCCGTTGTATGTATGTATGTATGTATGTATGTATGTATGTATGTATGTATGTATGTATGTATGTATGTATGTATGTATGTATGTATGTATGTATGTATGTATGTATGTATGTATGTATGTATGTATGTATGTATGCATGCATGCATGCATGCATGCATGCATGTATGTATGTATGTATGTATGTATGTATGTATGTATGTATGTATGTATGTATGTATGTATGTATGTATGTATGTATGTATGTAGTGGTAGGCAATTGTTAGGGCTTCATTAACTGGGAATATGGGTATGTACATTGTATTTATGTGTGCGTAAGCCTGTGCACCTTTGTTGGTATTCCCTCCTTTCTTCCTGAAAAGTATAGGTGGACGTTGCGCGCCTCTCAGCGGCTGTCGTCATTTGGGCATTGAAACACTTGTGTGTGTGTTTTTTTTTTCTTTTTTTATACAAGAGCGACAGTAATAATACCCGTTGCTCTAAGCGTATACAAACGTATCGATCTCCCGCAGCATCTATTGATGCGTACGCCGATCTTCATTCGGCTGCCTATTTATACGCCTCCTCTGTCCATTCGTACGCCCACACATTAACCAGTTTGGTTTTGCATGGTTAGGTGAACTTTGCAGTCTTCAGTCACGAGCAAAACGACCTATGGGAAAGCGAGCAGCGCCAACCTCTCCCCTCCATCCTTCCTCGAGACTTCATTTGATCTTCCAGCTATACCACTACCTAAGGAACAAAAAAAGATGCGTCGAAATGGCTCGAATTACGCAAAAGCGCACGTACAGAACCACACGTCGCGTAAGAGGGAGAGGAGGAAAGGGGGTTGAGGGAAAGGGGGAGGCGGAAGTGAAGACAGAGGTCGCTAAGCGATGCGGGGAAAGGGAAAGAGAACCCGGATGGTAAGGAGAGAGGGAGGCTAGCCCGAACCTCGGGCTGAAAGCATGCCGTCCTCGTCGAGCTAAAGGCTTATTTGCATCCCGGACCTTGCATGGCGCCAGCAGCAGCAACAGCAACAACACAGCGGCAGCCATGCGGATCCGGCGCTCGCCTGCCACTGCGACGGCAGCTGCTAAGCGCGTGCAGGGATTTCCGAATGAGTCGTTAGCAATCGCACTCCTTCGTTGCAAAACCCCGGAGAAACTGCTGTTTTATATTCTTTTTTTTGTTTCTTTTCTCAGCTGCTAGCGCATTCGATTTCCCTCCTTATTCGACTCTCACCATCTCCTAGCAATTGTGTAGAAAAGATGGAAGAAAAAATGTCGGTGCTCACGCTTCTTTTTTTAGCTCCTTCCAAGCAGCGAGTTTCGAAGTACTGCACGGGCTAATTTTAATCGAGAATGTTTCAGAGTATCATCTCGGCTTCCCTGAGTTAGGTATCTAAATTTTTTACTTAGGCAACCATATTTCTTTGCAGAGTAGTTGGTTCATACTGAAATCTAGTCTTGCTGCTCAAGCAGAAGGGAAGAAAAAGGGACACGGGAACGCGGCGATATGCGTGCCTATATATTGGCTTCATGATCTCAAAATGAGCAGTTTGGAGTCCTGCGCTCTATCTTGTCGACCTTTTTTTCATCTTTCTGCTTGCGCAGCAAGACTAGGTTTTTCTTTGACGTAGTGGTGCAATAGAGTACCGTTAGAACGTATCGCAGCGTTTTCTATAGCTGAAATGTTTTGTTTTTAACACGAAAGTGTTTTATGCCGGGGCTCCACTGACGTATTTCCGTCACGGATATGACGTATAATATAAAGCCTAACAGATGGCAAAGAAAAAAAAGGTCCGTCACCGGGAGTCGAACTTACGACCCCTCAAGTAAGGTGGCAAATTGGGCTAGTTGGAACGTACTCGCCATGTTCAGCGCTAAAAAAAGGAACACGAAAACACAAGGAAGCGCTTGTGTCGTGCACTTCCTTGTGTTTTCGTGTTCCTTTTTTTTTGCGCTGAACATGGCGAGTACGTTCCAACTAGCCCAATTTGCCACGTGCACTTCCTTGTGTTTTCGTGTTCCTTTTTTTTTTTGCGCTGAACATGGCGAGTACGACCCCTCGCTGCGCAGATCGCGGCGCGAAACGATTAGGCCACAGACAGCATGTTCTTGGCCATGCTGACGGCGAGCTATTTATATACACCATTTGCCGGTGGCGGTACTCAGAGATCGGTGGTACATCAGCGTGTTTTCGTTATCACTAGCGAGATGGCGCGAAGGGCTCGAAGAGTGCGCTTTAAGATCGACGCCCCACGTGTCGCGATGAGTGCGCGCCTCTACAGGGCGTGGTCGCTCGTCAGCGCGCTTATCTCTTGATGGCGGTGGTTTGTATGTCTTGTGCTCTCACCGCAAGCTTGCGTTGAGAGCACGAATGTCACTTTGCTCACTGCAGCGGCCGCTTTTGCGAAAGGAGCGCGCTGCTCACACAAAAATAAGTTACAATTGTGTCAGTTCGCGCATCCTATGTATGTTCGTTCCATGCGTCCTTTCTGCTTAATCAGCGCGTTGAAAGTTTCTAGCTGCTTGCCATTCTTCGCGTGACATCAGAATTCGTTGCTCTAGCATTCATTTCCTCCACGTTGGGGCGAAAGAATGCCCAACAAACGCTCAACTACGTCTCTGAAGACACGTTTCACTTTCGTGTTATACCGATTCCTATGACAGAAGGATCAGCCATGTTTTTATTTTCTGTACCGGATGGCTCAGCGGGATATTCACTAATTATTTCAAGCTAGGCTAGTCATTTTAGTGCCCTCTTTCTAAAAAAAGGAATTTCCGCAGAATGTTTTAATATTCTTTGGTATCAGGATGTAGCATTGCGAGCAATGTGAGCTGGAAAACCAATTTCACGTTTATTCGGCGATTACATCAACTGATGTGAATGTGACGTACTGAATCGCCAAACATGCCTTTCCGCTTGAGAATTTAGCCTCGTGAACACTTTCACACTTGCCAAATGTGTTGAGCCGCTATGATCTTTCAACGGTATTTCAGTGTGCCATCTCATATCGCTAACGACTTTCCTTGGCCACTGCTCGTTTAAGTCGGAAATGAACACGACCCATTTCAACCCCATTTTAGGCGTAACCTCGCCTGTAATTGGCGTGATTCTATCTCGTTCCAAGCCGGAACTACATGCACCATTAAATTTTCCCTAAAAAGCGTCACCGTGGGGCATCTAATTCAATCAATAAATCACGTAGGAACTCACTTCAATAACAATCTTGCGATCAGGTGACATAAAATTTAAGAAAAAAATAGTTAGAATGCGTCAGACACGGGCTAATTTTCATGATAGCGTTCAGCGGTGCCGTAAAAGTATTCAATATTGTCACGTGGTCGTGACGTCGTCGAAGGCACCAGTCAGCACGTCAGAGATGAAACTCTTTATTTGGCCGAACTTGTGGCCGGTAATCGAACGCGACACCAGCATCCGCGAATAAAAAAAGTTTGCCGAATTTTTCAAACCTCACAGGAAAAGCAGTATTCTAACGTTGCTCTCAGGCTCTCAAAAACAAACAGGTCTGCTTTTCTAAGCTCTACCACTCCGTCTATTTAGTTCTCTCTTGCTTGCTCGTTTTCAGAGAAGGTGCCACTGACGACCTTTGGCGCTATCAGCGCGAGACAGTGGCAAAATTAAAAAAACAAAGCTAACACAAAGAAAACTAGAAAAACCAACGAAGCGACACCTACGCACATCGCCGGGCATGCAACTGGGAAACGCTTATTTTAAGCTGCTCAACTTCCCCCCCCCCCAACTCCCACACACAACACAGCGCACTCCCGAGTCACCGAAGGGGTTTTAAATTCTCAACCAATCCCGAAGCGATTTCGCTCAGGCAAGTGGCACGGCGTGCTCGCTCACTCCCTTCAACTCGAGGAATTGAGAAGCGAGAGATTGCGGCTTCATTTGCGCCGACGGTTACCGTACCCCTCTTCGTCTCCCTTTCAAACGACCGTTATATTTTGTTTTGTTTTTTTTTTTCTGATCCAAGCAAGTCTCTCAAACCTGCAGCGATACCCCATGGACGATGCGAGCTATTGGAAAACGGCGAAGAAAAAATGGAGCAGTAGGGAGGAAAGGGGAAAGAGAACTTAGGCAAGGGAACGCTTAGTGCGAAAGAACGCCGAGCTGTCGTTATTTCTTTTTTTATATCTATATATACATTTCTGCCTCAAGAAAAACAAACAGGTCTGCAAACAGCCGGCGGCGGTAAAACGAACGGCAGAGCCGTAATCCAGCCAGGGCTGGCTCCGTCACCGATGCACACAGAGGTGAGCTAGGAAGGCAGCAGCAGTAGCAGCAACAGCGCGGCATACGGGGGAAAAGCGGGCACCAGCGACTGCCTCTCTAACACTCTTTCCACTTCCACCAGTTCTAACACCCACGCATTCTACGCCCAGGGGGAACCTGCGGCTCCCAAAAAGAAAAAAAACGCGCGCCACATCCCTTCTTTCCGCAATATCCCTCAACTAAGCGTTCAGCTCGACCTTTCCTTCCCCATTTTCCTCCTCCCCCAGGTTCCCTCTCTCCCCATTCCTCCCAGCGCTCGAGGGGGGAGCCTCCCCCCCCCCCCGTAATTATAATCCCATCTCGGCGCTCGCTCATCAACGTCCCGGGCTATCGCCGTCGCTTCAGCACGGCATCGCTTCCGCAACGCGCGCGCTCCTTACCTTCCTGTGGAACCCTCCTCTCCCCTTCTTCCCTTTCCCATTCATCCTCCTCTTCTCCATTCCTTCCTTTCACTCTGAAGCTTCCCTTCTTTCCCGTCATCGCGTCAGCCGAGCGCTCAGCAGTTTTCTCCCCTTCTCACTATCGCCCACTATACCTCACTCAGGTCTGCTTTTCTTTTTTTGTGTGTGCGTCTGTGTGTGTGTTCTCGCCTCCTCCTCGATTTCAGTAGCTCTGCTTCCAGTTTCTGATGTATTTCGCCTTTTTTATGCTCGCTCTCTCACGTCTGTCTGTCATTTCACTCGCCGACTCCTCCTAAACACACACACACACGCACACACTAGTCCCGTGACGATCACGTCTGAGTTCGCTGCTATCAGTCTTCCCTGCGTCGTGCCGGGGTCCCCTCAGGACATCCGGCTGCGTATTTCAGCTGCAAAGTACAAAACTAACACACACACGGGCGCCTATATATATATATATATATATATATATATATATATATATATATATATATATATATATATATATATATATATATATATATATATATATATATATATATATATCTTCCACTTTTTCTTTGCTTCTTTCTTCCTGCACAATTCTACTGTTTCTTCGAGCGATTTCACTCGATACACTTTCAGTTCGCCAAATATTCGTGTCAACGTAATCGTAACCTCGTGCAATACCTCTGCATCTGTGCCTTCTCGTACTTACTGTGTCATGCTTCTTGAAACACTTCTACTACGCTCGGATATTGGGAGGCACTCGACTTAGCGTGAGCATGATAACGTAAACTGCCAAATGGCAGCAGCCATCGCGGATGGTTTGGAGCAAGTCGGCGTCCGGCAATAGATACTAATGAAAATCACGATAATGATGATGATAATTATCGATACCATAGCGATGATAACGGTGATTGGATTGACGAGGGAAAAAACACAGGCAACGCCACTAAACCGCCATTGAAAAGACTCGCAAAGTGCGTGCCCTGTAAAGGGTGCACTGCCTCAAGCACAGTGTACATGCGGAAAAGCAAACAATGACAGGAAAGGCAAGGCAAGGTCTCTGCCAATAAAATAAGGGTTATGAACCTAGACATCTAACTCAGAAGGACAATACAAATATTACAGAAATAGAATTATAAATAGAAATATAAATAGGAATGTAGAAGGACAATAGAACTCAGAAGGACCTAGACAATAGAAAATATTTGGAAAAGGAAAGATTGAATACTACGTCCGTCTATGTGAGGCCATTACCTGAAAAAAGAAACTGTAGACGTAAGTTACATGTAGAACAATGAACTGATTCTCTGTGTTCGCAATGCATGCCACGGCGAATTCTTAGCATCGTAATACATCCGAATACCTGTACTGTTGTTGACTAAAGGCAGAAAATGTACCAGCCATTAAAAATGAGTAAATTCGTGCGCGCAATACAATAAACGTCACACGCGCTTGTTTTTACAGAGCATCACAGACTTAATGTCTCAGTTACAAGGTGAGAGAAATCGGCAATTCAAACCTTGAACTTGTGTGCTCTCTCTAACAAAGATTTTTACTGGTATCAAAAGTAAACACTTCCTTACTTAAGCTTTCATGATAACAATCCATCCTATACATCGCGAACAAGTTTGTAATGTTTAATGTATCGCCGGTGAACAAAAAGTTAGAATAAAATTTTTCCGTTCATTACCTTCTAATAACAAGTGCTTGTACAGCGCTCTGTTAGTTACTGATACGTCCCAGAACAGGGAGTGCACTGAAAGTTTTCACGTTTCGAGAAAAACAGCGTGCTTCATTAAACATTTTCGTTTTCAGATCAGATGTCTAAACCGACCCAGTGAAACTATGTAGGATATGCCATTGTATGCCGCTTTTGGTACGCGTGCTGTACCGGCTATAGACGAAAAGATGTTGACGCGAAATGCGCGTTACATATAAATATTCGCGAAACGAAACGTGAATGCACACGCGCACATATATCGAGTTAACGTGGATTATTGTGTATTATGCATGGCATTTCCTTACGCACTACGTGATAAAACGGAAATATAAAAGTTGTGTTTTTAGTCCAGCGAACAGTTCAATTTCTTCTGATATATTTCCATTGGCCCACTCCTACTTTTTTCTCCGTCATAATCTGCTACTCGTTCTTTCGTCTCCATTATCCAAACTACCAGTAGCATGCTAGACCAGTTCGAAGTTTCAGGTGAAGTACCCTTCATTTCCATAATAAACTTCTCTTTCTGTCAGTATGCAGTCTACAAACCGATCATTGAAGCAAACATTGCTGTCTTTCATTGATGCAAACCACTATTTTTAGATAGACAGGACCCCGGAACTCACTCAAGGGTCGTAGCAGGGGCCTGATTTTTAACGTACGCAACTACCACTGACTTTCCAGAAAATGATATAAACTTAGATGTTATAGTATTTATTCTTTAGCACGGATAGATAAACACGCGCCAGAATCTTCGTTCTCCTCTAAAATTGCAGTTTTTGTCAACTCAAACAGGTGATAATGGACGTGCGGCTTAAACAAATCAAATAATGTAGGTAATGATGCGTTAAGCGCATAAATGTTTTAAGTATCTCTACAAAGTTAAAAGATGACGATACTCGCAAATGCGCCTAAACTTCAATTACTGGAATCAGTTAACTCCTACTGGAAATGTCGCCTGACACGAATATACTTAAATTAGTCAGGAAAAAATGTCACAGTTTCGCCGTAACGGCGAAGCAATGAATGCGATAGCAATAAATTGGAATGTAACGCGAAGAACGGAAAGCAGCTCGAAATTGCCAGTGCGTCGTTCGAGCCCAAAGGACGCACGAAAAGAACGCGCACAGGACGAGCGCGAACTATCATGCGTCACAGCTCGACACTGGAAGCGCACTGCTCAAACATAAAGCAGGACGCACGAAACGAACGAACAGGTACACACAGGACGAGTGCGAACTAACTGTCCCAGTTGTCACTTACTTCTGTTTGAACAGCGCGCTCCTTTCGCAAACGCGGCCGCTGCAGCGAGCGAAGCGACCTTCGTACGCTCTGTGACTTCAGCGCGGACATCGCGGGAAAAGCACAAGACATACAAGCCCCCGCTCCCCACCCCCGCCAGCCGCCCCCTTCTTTCCTCGAAATAAGTGCACGAAGGCGACCACGCCCTGTAGGTCGAAGAGCAACGGCGTTCGCAGGAACGGGGCAACGATCTTTAAAGCGCGCCACGCGTGCACATCGCGCCATCTATGTGGTAACTAAGAAACCATGCTTATGTAAGTAGTGTATATAAATAGCTCGCCGTTAGCAGGCTGAAAGACGGTGCTGTTGGTGGCCTAACCGTCTAATGGCGCGCGCTGGAAAGCGGGAGGTCGCCCGTTCGATTCCGCGCGTCGGAAAGTTTTTCCTATTTTTCTTTGTGGCTTTGATACATATATATAGACATATACATATACGGCGCATGACGGCGGCGACGGCAAAGATCAGCCGAGACTGTCCATATAATTGCTATCGCAATAAAACAAAGAATGAAAGAGATAGTGTCTGAAAGAGTTGTTCTTCAATATAAGTGCAAGGTCGTTTTCGCCGGCTACACCCTTTCTAATTGGGGCGTCCTCGGAGATGTGCGCGTACACGTCACTGTTCTCGGAGTCTAGATAGCGCGCAAAACCCCACGTAAACCATCAAGCGCGAACATTAAGGCGAGAGCATTAAAGAGCACGCATGTCTCAGAAATTCCGATGTCGGCGTCGCTCGTCGTGAGCGAAAAATCTCGATACATCCAATTAAATAAATAATAATAAGCTTCAGTTCGAGTGGGAGTCGGATCCATGCCCTGTGCGTGGCAAGCAGGAGCTCTACCGCACAGCAACACCAGTGCTTGAAACTGTTTCGGTGGTCTAGTAGTAATGGGGCTCGACTGCTGACCCGAAGGTCGCGGGATGGAATCCCGGCCGCAGCGGCTGCATTTTTGATGGAGGCGAAAATGTTTAATCCCCGTGTACTTAGATTTAGGTGCACGTTAAAAAGCCCTAGGTGGTCGAAATTTATGGAGCCCTCCACTACAGCGTCCCTCATAATCATATCGTGGTTTTGGGACGTTAAACCTCAGGTATTATTCTCATTATTATTATTATGGAACTGTTTCGGAAAAAAAGACACTATACAGGTGTCATGTAGTGCGAGTATTCGTGTCAAAAGATGTAACATTGAGCGGCAGAAGGGTAGGATAATACCGGGCGTCACATCAAGTGAATTGCCAGACAAATAGGTTCTTTAAAGGTACACCCATTACAAAGCACTGAAGTGTAATTAATCAGCAGCAGCAGCAGCAGGAGCATCAACAAAGCGTGCAGCTACATAGGGGGCGCGTATTGCCTCAAGGATGCGTAATACGTACTTCGCCTAATCGCAATATGATGAATTAGTGAGCACTTCGCAACAGCACTCGCAGTAGGTATGCATTCTAGGAGAGAGTCAAACAGCCAGTTTTACGCGCCAAGATGTTCCTTTTCTCGCACCACGGCTTAGGCGTACTCTTATAAGCGAAGCCTGCCAAACGAATGAGAAGACGATGCGAACGGGGCCCGCTCACGCTATTGCGTTCTACTCTTGAAGGTGACGCTCAAGCATGCTCCAAGTTTTGTGCACAATGTCAGCAACTGACGCGTCAGGTCCTAAATGCACAATGGCGCTTGGCCAGACGATGAATCTTCAGCAAGGGTGAAAATAAAAAGCTTTATTTTACTTCTTCGTCATGTAAAGCGCGCATCGTTTTACTTTGTTGCTGGTGTCTGATCACTAACACCGTTACCATGGCTACGAACATATGTCGCGCAGCACTTAATGCGGCCTTTGTACTTCAAAGTTCGAGTAAACGAAAATGAACCATGAAGCGTAGTTTGCGTGTTAAGCGTTCTTGCACTGCACCGACATCGCGGTTTTCGCCACAGTGACCGAATAAACAGCCCATGCTGAGGATGTTGAACAAATACTCATTCATTATGTATCACAACGATTTTCTCTCACAAATTCATACTCCAAGGTAGCCGGTATTATTCTCTAATACGATCAACCATTATAAAATATTACACAGAATCGCACCGTGAGAAAAAAAAGCTGTTAATATTTTTGCGCATGAGAAAAACACCTCATTGTTTTCAAGCGTGTACAGAGCCTATTATGTATTTGTTTTGGCACCCTCCTAACCAGTACGCAAATAACCTCTACTGTGCATAATAGCAGAAAGCAAACGCGCCTCCTCGGCAGTTACGATAACGGTAATAAAGATAATAAGTGAACTAATTACGAGAGCACACCTGTCGCTTTCATCGACTTCGCGACCACCTCGGGCTTTATAATACGGCCAAATTTCATCGTAACCGGATACACGGAGTAAGTTTACATAAGGTGTGCGCGGGGGTCTCTGTTTACCGAAGCCCAAACGCCACCTCTTCGCCTATAACGAAAACAAACAAAAAAGGAGAAAAACGCCTTTTATGCCCGACACAGTCTCTTATCCACCACGCGTCGTCGATACGTCTACACCTCACGCATAGCGAGCACTTCCCCCAAAGACTCACGGTCCCAGAGCCCCGGGTCTGCGCCGCGCCCGCTGAAAGCAAAGTCATCGCTGTCAGTGCCGGGGCTAATTAAAAGTAATTAGCGCATTGAGGTGCTTCCTTTTAGACTCCCTCGAACCCCCCTCCCCTCCACCCTACTCGCCTCTAGTGGCCCGTATTTATTTTTCTTCCTCTCGTTCTCCTCCATTTAGAAGCCACTTTATTATACCTCCATGCCGAGACTTCCTCGTAGGTGCTGGAAGCGTCCCCGCTTATTCCGTTTCTTTTTTTTTTTATGCGAACGATTTTCTGCTTTTCCTTTCCACGTCTGTCCCTCTAACTTTTTTTCTTGCTCTTCTTTTTTTTTGAGCTTGTCTAGCTGCGCGCGGAAGTACAGCGCCGTACCATTGGGCTGGCATCGATTAATTTCTCCACGTTTTTATCCGCTGCTCCTCGTGGGTTCCTTATTTCCCTCCTTCACCGCACGGTAGCGCCCGCACCGCTTTTGCTCTCACCCCCTCCCCTCCTATTAGCACGGTTTCCCTTATTTTTTTTCCCCTAGCGAGATTCGAATCTGCCTTCCTTTTTTTTATGCACGCCTGCGCGTACAGACAGCGAGCGTGTAGGCGTCTGCGTGCGCGTGTCTGAAACGTACGTGCATCGGAGCGTTCTGGCTATTGTGAGTTTGCGTGTAAATAGATCTTCGCGTTCGTTTCTTCGTATGCCTTTGTATGCGCTTGCGTGCTTGTGCGTGTATGTGTGAGGGGAGTGGGAATGTGTGCTTTGATAATTAGGCAGGCGCTGCAAGGCCCCGGTGAGGCACCCAGGCTTGGGCATGGATGGTTAGGAGAGAGGGGGAGAAAAGGGAAGTGGGGAAGCAGTGGGGAAGAGAATCAAGCAACGAAACGACAACTGTGCGCGTAAAAGGGCAAGAGAGAGTCAGGTTAGGGATGTGGGGGAGGCGACGGAAATAGTTCTGGTTTTTTAAAGCTGGGTATCCCCAATGGGGAAAAGCCCTCCCTCTTCCACCCTTTAATGGGCGTTGGCAGGCTGTCTCGACTTCCTAAGACACACAAACACAAAAAGGTTTGACAGGAAGAAGCCGGTAATCCATCCAGTCGATGTGGCAAGGATTTAAGAAAACAGAAAAGATGATATAGGGAAGCGAAGGGATTAAGAGGTGTCGTGAGGAAAAAAGGAAAATTAGGGAGAAATACACCGATTCCAGGGCCACCCGAGTTGCTGGCGCAGTTCTGGGGCACGCACTGCACGAATCCCAATGCGCGCTTGGCGTGACTGCAGCAGCGGGCGTTGCAGTACGCGGGAACCGAGGAACTGCGCAGCTCTGATTAGTGATTCCCTTCTTTTTTTGTGGGCGAGCGGCAGCGTGCTGTAGCTGTGAAATGCAGCGCATGTATACTGAGGTCTGAAAGAGAGCCGGGGCCAATCCTGTTCTTTTCAACCAGTATATCCTTGCCCTACGATTATGTGGAACACTTTTGATGGACCGTCTCCAGGGGCGTTCGAGAGCTGGGCGCTCCAGTTGGCGGACTAAAGCGTCTAGACCTGCTGGGCGCGTTGGTATATGAATTGAATGGTAAGGGAAATGTCTCGGCTCATTATTGTATCTCCATGGGAGGTTGAGCATACGACTTAAAAAAAATCACCGACTAAGCATTCCGTACAGAAGGTTATGCAGTGCAACTGAAACGTGGAGCTGCGGTATTTATCACTGGGTTAATCATGACGGTTAATTAAAGTGTTTCTCAATTATCGATTACGTGTGTCCAGAAATATGAATTAGTGTTTGCCGCCCGTGTGTTTCCTTCTTAGTGGACCAGTGTTGAGTAGTGGGACCTGTCCCTATTTCTACGGCACAAGCTTTTGCCCGTCTACGACTTATTCAGCTTTACTGGCTCAGTGGTGAGTAGGAAGTATGGCTTGCCCAATTTCTGTAGCACATACGCGCTAGGAGTTTTCGCATACATAGGACGGGCAAATTTTGGTTTCGCCTAGCCAGACCAGAACGTATCTGAACCCGGTTATCTCGCACCTTATTTACCCAGACATATGCGAGACATATGCCGCCACTGTGGTCTAGTGGTTATGGCACTCGGCTGCTGACCCGAAGGTCGCGGGATCGACTCCCGGCCGCGGCGGCTGCATTTTCCATGGAGGCGAAAATGTTTGAGGCCCGTATACCTAGATTTAGGTGCACGTTAAAGGACCCCAGGTGGTCGAAATTTCCGGAGCCCTCCACTACGGCGTCTCTCGTAATCATATCCTGGTTTTGGGACGTTAAACCCCAGATATTATTATTATTATTATTATTATTATTATTATTATTATTATCATTACAAATGCAAGAACTGTGGTTCTAGAGCAACTATGGAAGACATACTACGGGAATGCCGAGAGATAACAGACAATACTGGAGATGCAGCCACTAGCTATCGCCTCCGCGCGCGCTGGGATTCTGTGTCGCGCAGCTCTGCCCTTGAAGATCAGCTTTGGGCTGTCCAACCGGCCGAGGAAGCCACCAGGACTCAACGACTCCTGGCCGTCACCTAGGCGGGACATTTTGCCTGTCCCAAAAACGCGCAGAACCTTCCATTAAAGTTCTTTGTATATATATGTATGTAGGCTTCGGTGTAAAAAAAAGTCGTCACGTTAGAGTTATGATTGGACAGTGGCGCTTATACCTTTACGATAACGATTACATTTACCGTGAAGACAAAATGACCCGGCAGATCAACGCTTCAGTCAGTAAATGTTTACTAATACGCTTATTACATGGGAAGTAATATCAAGAGTACAGTATTACACGTTGATGGTGAGGCGAGTCCCAGCGGCGTCATGGCGTGACAATGTGACGCCCCGATATTGAAAATGTTTTGCCGTGTTTGATAAATTTCAGTAGGAGAAGAGAGGTCGATAAGTTTCTAAAGCTGCGTCTTCAATTTTATTACAGCAACATCTAATATTTCTCTAAATATGCGCAATTAATAAGAGCCCAGACGAAGTTTTCGATATCCTCGATGTTATTGTCACGTCCCAGTGACGTCGCCGCACCTATTCTGTTTTCGTATCTTTTCTGGCTGGCGATTTACTGCGATTGCAGTTGCGTGGACACTCTAGGCGCATCTTTCCCGTCGCCATGAGGTTCCGCATTAAGTTCAAGAGCGATAACATAGATCGACGCATCGTATGTTTTATGTGCGAAATAAGTTTAGAATTGAGTTGAAAAAAGTCACAGTTTCGCCGCAAGGGCGAAGCAATGAATGCGATAGCAAGGAACTAATGCTATACGAAGTGAGGCTCGCCAATGGATACTCTCAGTTTGAACAGCGCTTCTGTTGCAAGGCGGCCGAAGGCGGCCGAAGCAGCGAAGGAAACTAGCGTGCTTCAAGTGTCGAGCTGTGACACTTGATAGTTCGCGCTCATCTTCTGTTTGTTCGTTTAGCGGCGTCCCTGAGCTCGAGTGACATTCATACGCGCCGTAACATGAGCGCGGACATCACGGTGAAAGCGTGAAACATTCCTCTACCCCTCGCCACGAGAAAACCGCGCGAGCAGACAGCGGAAGGGCAAGCTTCTCCCATGCGCAAATATAAGAAGCGAGCGAGCTCGCCGACGACTTTTAAATGCGCCCGTCGGGCTCCTAGCGCCACCTCGCTGGTATTGAAGAAACGCTTATTATCGCCTGCTGTCTCTGAGTCCGTCCAGCGCTAAATGGTGTGTATATAACGCTCGCCGTTAGCTACGTGGAGGATCTGCGTTCCGTGGCGTAGTGGATAGCGCCGCTCGCTGCGGAGCAAGGGGTCCCTGGTTCGATTCCGCGCTTCGGAAGCATTTTTCTGAGTTATTTTTCTGTGGGGACTTTATAGATATATACATACTTATACATATACGGTGCATGACGGCGGCGACGGCGACGGCAAAATCCAGCCGAGACTGTCCATATAATTGCTATCGCAATAAAAATTACCCGTGACGACAGCAAGCAAATCAGGCCGGTCACGTGTGAGACGTTATTCGTCCGCATAGGGGTGGCTGAAAACATTCATGGCAGCGCCGCTGCGGTCTGTCGTAATGCTAAAATTTAAAGTCTTACAACGAATTACAACCTTATGCAGAGCGCTTCAATCGGTGGGCTAATGGTCCGAAGGACGGGCGCTGTCGTGCCAATGCGCGCGTACAAAATAAGCAAATTCGTTTCAGGATCACTTTAAGCCTAATTGCGACGCTACAGCGGTTTCGCAGCGAGCATTAAGCCACTTGTTGTCCAACTATAAGGCGGGCTAGCGAGCCGGGTTAATTCACAAACTACTGTTCCGTAGTTTCAAGCGAACCTTATATTTTATCTTGAGCAGCTCACGCAAGCTTAAAGGCATTACAGTGCAGAGGAGTAGGAGGTAGTTTCAAAGCCGAGTCCTAAGCGCGCCGCCCTTCAAGAGATGATAAAATTTGAATTTCTTAAATTTAGATTTTTGAATCTGTGAGAATGGAGGGCCCGAACAAAACAGTGGTAAGTTCCACTGGAAGAAGACACGGGCTTCCGGTGCAAGGCATACAGCGAGTAGCCAAATTATAAATACGCAGATGTATACGTATATATCTACCCAATCTCCCGCGAACTACAGGAAATATATATCGCACGAAGTACAAAAGGGGAATAGTTTGAGGGGCTCATTTGTTTGCTGGACACAATCAATGAAACCAACGGACAATTACGCCAAGCAAAGCATCGGGGGCGTTATTTGTTGTTGTTTTAACTGTAGTTTAACAATCATGACATAATTTGAAAGGAATTAAAGTGAAAAAATAGGAACCCCTGACTTTCATTGTAATCTGCTCTGTGTATGTTGCCACATTCTGTGTCCGTGTTTTTTGCGCTACCTTGAATAATGGAATAAGCACCCTTTCCGTCGGTGGGATCCGAGCCTACAACCTTCGAATTACACGCCCGCAGCTCTACCAATTGAGCTACGGCGGATGGCGCTCCCTCGGCCACTTTGGTATTCGTGTGCGTTGAATCGCTGGCAGTGATAGCGCACACCACTTGTAGCCAAGGCGGCGAGTGTGGAACACTCTTTTTGACAGAGGACGTCGCGTGGCACGTGATCTTTGCAAGAGGTGGCAGCTGACCAAAAACTCGCATGGTCCCTTACGCATTCGCCAAGGATGACTCGAAGGTGAAAGCTATCTTCCACTTTTTCTTCTCAGTCGACGATTTGAACCTCACCCATGCACCTACGGAAGCTTTCTGAACCTAACGTGGTTTTGCACAACCTCCAGGATCGGAGGCATTTCGAGCTTTCAGCCCCTCACCTGGTTTTGCATTGCCTCCGTGATCGCTCCACCAGTGGCCAAATGACGATGTCATGCGATGACGTTACGACGTTATGTGACGTCAATGTAACATCAAAGTGACGTCATGACGTCACAAATATTGGCGATTTGTGACGTCTTGGGGTGACGTCATGACGTGATGTTGATTTCTTGCATCACTCGCGTTGACGCTGACGCCGCGGGACGCCGACGGTCCATTTTCACGTTTGATGAGGCGCGCAAGGCTTTTTTACCTTAATAAAACCTCGCACGCTACCTAAGCAGTCAAGTCTCCTGGGACGAAATCCAAGCTGTGAAAGTACTTAAGAAAGCACGAAAGAAGTACAAACGGTAACAGAAGCAGGAAATGGTGATAATCAATTGACGAATGACAGGATTACAACGATAGCAAGGCTGGAAGAAAAAGTAAACGGGACGGGCCAGTCTACGACACGGCAGCGACGGATCGTCAAGACTAAAACGAGCTCTGTTCGCGCCCATTCACCTTCTAGGAGCGAACGCGAAAAAAAAAAGACAGGAATATGAGATGTCTGCGGGCCCGCGAAACGGGAGACGACAAAATAAAGGTCCCAACAAGATTAAACATAAATGGATAATGGCTCGGGCCTTCCTCGTCTCCCGCGCAGGGGAGTGAAAAGAAAAAGAGGAATATGCGAAACAAGCAAGAGGGAGTTAAAGGGAAGGAGTAAAAAAGGAAAAAAATAATCTAAAGAGACTCCGAGAGGAGGCTCACGAGCAGGGAGTCCCCGAAAAGGAGGGTGAAAAGAAACCGCGAGAACCATTTCGAGGGCTCGCGATATACATTATATTCACGATTTGTTTTGTTTGTTTTCATATCGAAATTTTTGTTTTACGACTTTGTTTCGAGCGTAAACAAGAGAAAGTGAAAGGCGAGACGAATAGCGTGGGAGGAGACGTACTTTTTTTGTCCCTTTTTCTTTTATGGAAGCTTACTCCGTTTTTGCTCGCGCTTCTTATTACTCTTCTTTACGGTGAACGTCCTTGTCCTATGCTTGTTTTTTACACCTTATTTATTTAAAGGAGTCATTTTTCCAGGCAGTTTACGGTGGGTGGTGGCGTTTAGGGCCTTCTTAAGAAGGGAGTGATTATTGCACCGGATGCTTCTTCGGGTGTAATGCACCGTGGTTGGGCGTCTTGTTCTCAACTGCTTCCATCTCTTTGTTTGTTAGTGTTTTTTTTTCTCTATCTGTGTTTCTGTGGAGGCGCTCTGACCATGCCTACGTGTCTTTTTGTTTATATGTTTGCGAGGTAATTTGAGAAGGTCGTGTACGGATGTGAATAAATAGAAGACTGACTTAAAGAATGTTTAGTCCGGCTTTTCACCAAACGACTCCCCTCCGCCCCACCTCATACAACACCAAACACGTATGATACGCCTTTCCAGTCCCGATTTTAAGCATTCCGGGAAATATATGGTTCGATGACCGATCGCGCGCGTGTACTTCGGTCGTTGACTTCCAGGCCCCTGTTTATTTTTTCTTCTTAAAAAGCACTACGCTTGGGCCTTTGAGGAATTTGACCAAGACCAGTGAGGGATATCATACATACATACATACATACATACATACATACATACATACATACATACAATACATACATACATACATACATACATACATACATACATACATACATACATACATACATACATACATACATACATACATACATACATACATACATACATACATACATACATACATACATACATACATACATACATACATACATACATACATACATACATACGTTCTAGAATTGGTCAAAAAACTCACCGGACACGTAAAGTAAAACACACAAACTTTCAGATGAAACTGTAGTGCAACAGAGAATATAAACCACTAGAATAACTAATTTTCAGAGAAATCTTCATGAGGGTGCCGGACTACTACTAAAGTGAGAGAAAGAGGAGAGAAATGATTCGGCACGCATAACAAACCCTGGCTCGCACTTGCTATCATTGGCTGATTCTTGCTTAACATTGGCTTGTGTTGCCTACCGTTGGCTAAAATCCCCTAGTAACGGCTAGTTTTGGCGTAATGTTCGATAACGTTGCCTAGCAGCTGCCTAGTGTTTGCTACTGCAGTCTTAGTCTCGGCCAGTCTTTGCTCAATTTTAGCTAGGGCGGCCGGTGCGCAGCATAAACAACTAATGCTTAGCACATACGGCAGTCTTGCTTAGAAAAAAATAGTCGCCTTAGTTTTTATATACCAACGCCTATTCCTTCGTTTTCGCGTCACCGCTTCTCGGTGTATAATATGAACCACACAGCGCGCCTCGTTCAAGTCTGCCCGGGGAACAACGCGAAGAAAGATGGGCGCTATTTATATTCCCTTTTCCGCGAGTCACTCGCCCTTCCCTTTCACCTCTCGGCGTGGATCCTTAAGAAAGACTGATGACCTCCCGATAAAGAAGACGAACCTGTCCCGCAGGACGCCCAAATAGCCGCCATAGGACTCCCGTCGGCGATCCGGCGTATGTTGCGTTAGTTACACCTTTTTTTACGCTGCTTCCGCACTTTGTTTCGTTTATTGAGTCCCGACGTGCTTGCTTTTATTTGTTCATTCTTTGTTCTTTTGTTCTTATAGGGGTTTTATGTGGATATTGGAGCTTGACCCGTGGATTTGTTAAACAGGCTGTGCCCCAGCACCGCTTGCCCTGTGCTGGGGTATAGGAGATCGTCCGTATTGTCTCTACGGTCCCTTGTGTAAGCGCTTCTCAAGTCAGTGAATGAAATCAATCGCAAAGAAAGTGCAATATGTTCTACAGGTATTGACCAGGTTTGCACATTTTCCTGTTAAACTTTATCGCAGTTTTTATAAGGGCTCACATGAATTACCGTGTAGCGACTTGGGGGGTTACATGCAAAGCCCGTTTGGCACCAATGTACACAATTATGAAAAGCGCCCTGCGGATTACCTGAAAAATTGCACATCATCTCCCCCTACGGGTAGCCATTGTGGGATGCGAAAGCATCGCGGGCGGGGGGGGGGGGGGGGGTGCGCATCGAGTTTACGTTTCTCTTATGTGACTTATGACATGGTGGTTGTCGAGGCGTTTGAATTACCGCTTGCCGACGCTGACGTTTACGTTCGGTTTCCCGAGCCTTACTCTGCTTCGCGGGGGTGGCGCTGCCGCTGCAACTAGCGCCGACGTTGTTCATGGCGTTTCGCACACCGTTGCACAGAGAGAGAATGACGCAAGCACAACGAACACGCGCTTTCGCAGCCTCGAGATTCGCTTGCCGGCGTTGCCATTTACGTTCGGCTTTGCGAGCATCCATAGCGCTGTTGCGAAGGAGAGTGCAACGGGAGCGAGCGTGCCGCATTATATACGAACGCACAGCTGTGGCGGAGAGTGAGAAACGGGAGAGGAGAAACGAAGCGGAGGCAGAGCTCACGCCACCTCCTCCACCCCACCTCCTCGCGCACACGCGAGGAGAGGGGGGAGAGTTGGCGCATGCGCAGTATGGGTGCGGACGCCGCAGAACGGACACTGCCCCGAGCATAGGATGCTTTCGCGTCTAAAAGCCTGCCTCAAAATACCAAATGCGACCAACCTTTCTTTTCTGGTACGCTTAACGGGTATGACGTTGTTAAATATAAATTTCCCTCTAACTTATTTGATTGCCACCGACAAATTACGCTTAAAACAGTATCTCTGATTTCTTCTTACCGATTACCTCAGTCTCCATAAAGCCGTCGCTTCCAAAGCACACTAGTTATGGTAGCCAGACACTCGAATATTCACGGATTCGCGTGATTATCTTAGCGTTGGCGACCGTTTCAATTAACTCAACAAAGTTTGTTCTGGATATGTACTTATGCGTGGCTATGCATTCTGAGAACGGCTCCACCATCCTTTGGGGTGCCTCTTCGTCACGCAACTCTAATCATCATCTGGCTTGCACGTACTTCCTTGTTTTAAGGCAGCGCGCCCCGTACTTACAGATTCTTAACGGTGTGCGCGCTGTCAGCGCTACGTATCATTCTGGATAGGAAAGTATCGAGCGCTATGTTTTAAGTAGGAAGCGCAGGTATAAGCCAGATGACAATTATTGTCGTGGGATAGAAACACGCCCCAAGGGCTGCAGCAGTATTTTTTTGTATTTAGTTTTTTTTTTTTTTTAGTTTGACCGATTATTGAATCTGTATGAGGCTAGGATAACGCTGCTTTAAAGAAGAGGCAACGATGGAACATAGACGAAACGCATATGGCCCAGTCCTCAGACCTAGTAGCCATTTTTGCTTAGCAAGAAAATCTTTAAGACACACGAATTTACACATCAGTTTTGAGTTGAAGTAATCTGTAGAAATAACAATAACTACAGAGTTTTACGTGCCAGAACCACGATATGATAACGAGGCAGGCCTTACGGAAAAGCTCCGGAAATTTCGGCCATCTGGTGTTCTTTAACGTACACTAATATCGCCAGTAGACAGGCCTTTAGCATATCGGCTTCATCAAAATGCCACCGCCGCGGCTGGGATCGAACCCGCGACTTTCTGGTCAGCAACCGAGCACCGTAACCACTGTACCACCGTGGCGTACTTGAAATAATCGGTTTGTTTCGTCGACCTTCCCTGTACGCACAGTCTCAGGGGTGAAATTTTGAAGCCACTGAAGCAACTTCTGAAACAAGACGCAAGCCTTCAACACTTGTCAAGACAGAACAGGGACATATAAGGCTACGAAAACCAAAGGTTTACTTACGGTTCGGCCTTTGCACATGTCGTCGGGCATACTTGCGCACCTCTGACGTCCCCGGCTCTTCGAAGCGCCGCTTATCACTTTAGGATTCGCTGTAAACAGCGCTACAGGCATCGATGAAGTCCTACTGAGGCGTCTGAGTGTGCGGCGTGTATTTGAGTTTCACCTGTAATGTGCTTGTCTAAGTGGATATTGTTCACTGTTACTCATTCGCCAGCTAATGAAAGGCTTTTCGTCGCTGAGGCCACTTCCTGATAGAATCGAGAACGGCGTCGCCACAACGCTGACTACAGCAAATTGTCACTCGATCGCCCAGTTATAAAGATTGTTAAGAAGAGGCGAGGTACTGGTACGTTGCGCTGTAGCTTTCCACGGTTGACAAAAGCGCCAGAACACATAACGTACAGCGGACGGCGGGGGAAAAAAATCGGAGGGACGCGATGCACAATCACTGTGGCAGTTCATATAGCATAGCACGAGGCAAGTGTTCCCACTGCCCCACGCCCTACTAGTACGCATGCTCCGTATGATCTGAGCACGTTTACGTTCTTAATCAGCAGCGCGGACCACAAGCGTCAGGTCCTCCCCCACCCCCTTTATGATTCGTCCACGGGGAACCCTCTCCGAAGTGCATGCCTTAGCAGCCCTAAGTAGCGCATTTGCTTGTCTTCATGTGCTTTATTACTGGAATGAACGTTGTCGAAGCACATTTTCATACTTTGACCACGGCGAGGGCACAGTCACTTCGTGTACCTCACTCGCTCTAAGTGCGCAGTTAATCCGGCACCCCCAGTCTATGCCCATTTGGCGCGGACAATGCTAAACTTGAGCTCCTCAAAGCTCGATGCGTAGAGATTAGACGCGTGCTTAGGTGTAGGTCGCTGGCACGTGGAATGTCATCGCCTTTACCTTGCTTACCTATAGTACCAGTAGTCGGCGACACTGCGGTGATAAATGAAAGCGCCGTAGCGCTACTTAGTTTGCGAAGGGTATCTATGAAACGCGTTCTTCTGTTATACCGCCCGCATTTAGAGAAACAATACACCTAATCTTGACGCCACCACTTATCGCCTAACGGCGGCCAGCACAGAATGAGCGCCTGCGCAGCCGTGGTCCTTCCTACCACCTGTGAACCGCAGCTTCCAGACAAAGATGGCAACGCCCTAAATGAGAATAAAGTTCGCGTCTGCCCAGGGTGAACGCTTTCCCGCGGATGTGGCCGAAATCAGCCTTTTTTTTTTCATTTTTGGTAGGGGTGTGCGAACAGTGAAATTTCATCTCGAATCGAATTCGAATCGAACAGCGCCGAATAGTGTCCGAAAATATCGAATATCGAATGGTATCGAAGCGTGCACCGCCAGTTACGGCAAGACCAAAAAAAAAAAAAAAAAAAAAAAACGAGGAAGCTACGGCGTGGTGACAGCTTGCGCGCTTAATCGGGAGCCTTTTTTTTTCTCTTTCCAGCTTTTATGGAAGTGCAACCATGTTGATAGAAGAGCCGCCATTCTAGTCAGCAGCGCCACTTTTAACTTCCTAATGGGTAACAGAGGGTGGTACAGTAGATAGCTTTTTTTTTCCTATGGCCGTGCAATACGGCGCACCTGACAATGGTCACGTTATTGTGCTCCATCGCCATGGCTGCTCTGGGCCCGAAAATCTTCGGGCGCCCGTTCCCAGCAGCGTTTTGATTGCACGCCGAAACGATGGGAGTTTCTGATAGAACGGAGTTTCTGAACGAGTGGTCAGTGCGGCAGTGGCGACTGCGCAGCGTGAACAGATTTTCGCATCTGAAACCAATCATCAAGGGTTTCGCGGGCCAAGTCGGGATGTTTTACGGCCCTTGCGGCATATGCGACCGAACTATGCAAGAAGTCCGGAAGCGAAGTTGAGAAGGGTTGTCTTTCTTTTTTTCATGTGCTGAAATAACATAATCTCCTCTAAAGTAAACATGCGCTCATTTTCGAACCAGGAATTCGGTGAAAGTTTTAACGAAAGGCCTATTTACTGTAACGACGTTAGCGTTAGTTTTAGCCACCCCATCTTCACCAAGTTGCGCCATTGGCCTTTGTCGCGTTTTAGATATTCGTTCTGTCGAATTATTGGAAAGTTCGAATACTTGCTATTCGAAAGTCGAATCGAATTATTCGATTAGGTAGTATTTGATACGAATTCGAAACTCGAATATTCGCACCGCCCTAATTTTTGGTAGTTGTCGGGACAACTAAAGCCTCCGAGATCACGTGGTATCGTGAAGAAAAGGCGAATTCCAGCGCCAGAAAATCCAGCGGATTCCAGCGCCAAAATAAAGGTGTTGTTGCAGGCTAAATCTGCAGCATTTTCAGACATATATAGAGCGAAAATACCAAACTCAGCGCTGTCTGACGAACGGCGTTATTCGCATACGTTTTATCAAACAGTCGAGAATAAGTATGCCCCACGCGCAGCTTTGAAACCGCCTTTAGATAATGGAATAATATTGGGAGATAATGGAGGCGCGCCTTCGGGCACGCTTCTATTATCATCAGTTTTTTCATTGTTTTATATTTTCTGTTATGCAGTGCAGTGCGTGGCAACAAAGCTCCAAACGATAACGTCCTTTTCCAGACAAACCTTGCGCCGACGCTGTTGCTCGGCCTCTCTTTTTTTTTCAGACAAGAAGGAAAGCGACGGCTCAGCCCTAACTGGAAAGCACAATTTTTTTTTTTTTCCGTCGCGACAGAACGGGAGGCCCGTGCCCCGAAGCCCGCCACTTTCAAGCCTATACACAGCGTCATCCGGCAGCCCGCAGCAGCGCTCATTTTGAATTCTTCTTCCTGCCTTTCCCCCCGTCTGTCGTACTTTCATCCGTCTATGTAGTATATAAGGTCTGGCAGAGGCCCGTCTGCTCCAATTCACAGCCTGCGCAGACGGGCGGAAAGCGTTCCTCTGAGACCCTTCGCGGTATACAGGTGTATGCGTGGTTGTGAGAGTACACTATGGGCGTTTTTTTCCCTCAATGCCGTTGCCTGTTTTCGTTGTGGTAAGCTTAGGTTAAGGTGCTTAACATGAAGGGGAACGAACAAACGCGCATCTGAATAGAAACGGTAGACGCCGGCGTGGCGGATTGCTGTGGCGCGTGGCGTGTCGTCTTGTCGTATGCGCAAATGGTGTTTATGGTGAGCTGTCTGGCGGTTCCTGTTTGTTTCACATGTAGGCGAGCCAGACTATGTGTTTGGATGTGTCTAGCACGATTCACAACTCAGCATTTCTGAACCGGGATTCACATAGTGATAGCGCAAGAACGGAAAAGTTAGTAATATTTGAGTGACTGTGTGTGTGTGTGTGTGCGTGTGTGTGTGTGTGCGTGTGTGCGTGTGTGTGTGTGTGTGTGTGTGTGTGTGTGTGTGTGTGTGTGTGTGTGTGTGTGTGTGTGTGTGTGTGTGTGTGTGTGTGTGTGTGTGTGTGTGTGTGCGCGCGTGCTCTCGTCATCACTCGAAACGAATGTTTTATGGAAAAAGAAAGAAAAAGTACAAACAAATGAAGTATTCGCATAGCAAGAGGGAGCCAAGTCGATAGGCTACACATGTACTGTTTCTCTTCTCTCCAAAAGCCAGAGATTATATTACGTGATCATAGCGCATACTGGAGTTTCTGAGCCATGTACATTTTTTTTTTTTTTGCGAGGCCTGCCGTACAGACCTTATCATTAAGACCTGCATATATGTCATAAGCCATATCTATAAAATTCACCTTCGCACGACAGTACCTGTGTGTCGTCACTCATCGTTTTCTAGCTGCCCACGATCTGGAGTCGACGGTCGTAAAATACGGAACTCTGGAACTGGATTTGTCAGTCGCATTCTTTATTGCCTCCCAGGACACGGCTAGACGTTAATAACACCCTTGCTACTCATCTTTAGTTTCAATTGTATTTTTATTATTGTTTCGTCCGATACCGTATCTCCGTGTGTCGACTATAAACCGAGCGCGCCCCACAACCCTATATCTCGACGTATGCGGGTCACCTGTCAGCTTGCGCCAGGGGTGTAGCGAGAAAAGTTTATGTATGTTCGTGTGTGTGTTTGTAACTGTGCGTGTACGCATACGCATGCAACATTGAAAAATATCGGGGGCCGGAGTCTTGACCCCACCCCCTCCTCCCCATTCCCTTCCCTGGCTACGCCAGTGGTTTGCACTGACCTACACCGTCGCCCCTTTCGTATCACTATGTGACAGGGTCACGACCAACGTTTCTAGAACCAGGTCAGTTTCGCAGCTCCCCATAGACGCTTGCTCTCCGAAGTGGACGCAACGGCCGACGCAAGAACTAGCGGCGCTGCAGTTCCATCTTTCATCATGCCTCACGCGTCGTCTGCTACGACACCCATGTGACCTATCGTCGCTGCAGCTTTCTGCGGCCGTGACAGCCGAGATTTAAACTTTTTCAATAATCTCGACTGTTTTAAAAAGCGATTATTTCACGAGCTAAGCTCCAAGAACATCAAAAGATAATGAAATAACCTATAACAATGGTACAATCTCACACGTCTAGCTGTCCTCTCGCACGAACGTTCCATTGCCGTCAACCTGTGTTTAGCCGCCGCGGTGGAACAGTGGTTACGGTGCTCGGTTGCTGACCCGAAGGTTGTGGGATTGATCACGACTACGGCGGTCGCACTTTTCCGCGGAGGCAAAAATGACACTGGCTCATGTACTTAGATTTGTCAGACTCAGCAAGTCGTAAAACAGAGGACCGTTGTTAATTTTCGGGCGAATTAATTCTGATTTCTCTAGAAAGGCGTACAGCGCGAACTATGGTTGATCAAGGTACCTGGTTTTATTCCCTGAGCTCGGTTAGGGGACTTGTAGCGAAGTCAGTCTTCACGATTCTTGTGGCATTGGCATTCAGAATATATTGCTTGCAAGTCCCTGCCCTGATTCGCAGAAGTGATGACCAGTGTTCGTTTCCGAGCCGCTCGTGCAACACGCGCATCAAGATGACATTCTTCAGCTTTGTCCCTTTCACGCGTGCTAAATCGAAAGAACTGCTTCCCAAACGAGCACCGTTCGCAAACAATCACACACGAGTACGGAGCAAGCGAGCGCAGAGAAACGCGCAACCCGTCGCAAGCGGCTACTCCTCGCGCGTCTGAGATCACAGCGGCAGGTGCGTCGCCTCCGCGATTAGCTTCGCCAACGCGCCATTGAGAGCAATGGTGCGTTGCCGTATCCGATCCCGGGGGCCACGCCAAGTGAAGCAAAATGGAACAGCAGCGCCGTAAGTTCACGCGTCGGCCACCTGTGCCGGCACGCGAGCGGAGCTGCGAAACTGACCTGCTTCTAGAAACGTTGGTCACGACGGCTATTATTTAGACATCCCCTGTGCGTATTTCGGCAAGTTTCACTTCACCCAAACCCTATAATTATTATAATAAAATGTACACCACGTAAGGATGTCGCATTCCATTCTAAATGCGCTGGTGGAGTTAAAAGACAGGATTTCCGCATACCTCTTCCCCAGCTGAGGACGCGCTGATACATAATTATTAGTGAGCGCGTTTTAATACTGAACTATTACTTTCGGTATCCGGATACTACACGGCTGTTAAGGCGCATGACAAAAAAAAAAAGAGTTACGATACGCCGCTTGAACAGCACATACCAGTAATTAAAAAAAACATTACGGCTAATCACACACTGGACAAGACACATACACTGGCTGGGAAACAAGGAATACTAGAGGTATAACTTTATACACTTGCGTGAACAAAAACAAACACAACACAGTCAGTAATATCGAAAGAAAAACGGAAAGTGAACATAAAGCCCTGCGCACACAGAGCATCATTTAGCGACATGTTTGTTTGTTTGTTTGTCTGTTTGTTTGTTTGTTTGTTTGTTTGTTTGTTTGTCTGTCTGTCTGTTTGTTTGTTTGTTTGTTTGTTTGTCTGTCTGTTTGTTTGTTTGTTTGTTTGTTTGTTTGTTTGTTTGTTTGTTTGTTTGTTTGTTTGTTTGTTTGTTTGTTTGTTTGTTTGTTTGTTTGTTTGTTTGTTTGTTTGTTTGTTTGTTTGTTTGTTTGTTTGTTTGTTTGTTTGTTTGTTTGTTCCACTGTTCGTTTTTCGGTCTGTTTTCAGTGCCGGTACTTACATGTGCCGTCCTTGATAGTTCCATTCCTAACTGTTCTTGAATATCAAGAACACGCGTAAGGGTGAAGCTGTCTCTGTAGGAAATAAAAACGAATGGTAATTTTTTTTTTCACGCGAATTTACTGCATTAACGTCTACGCCAATCACGCGCTTACATGCATTAGTAAAGTCAGCCCAAAATAGTCGAAGATGTCACGGCTTTATATTATAGTTCCTGTAGAGTGCACAGTCAGTTATTTCAGCCATACCCCCCCCCCCCCCCCCCGCTTGCCCCCCCTCCCCCAACTTCAAAAAAAGAATCAAAGAATGCAATTTCGGTTGAATAGATGATCTCAATACATCACAATAACTGTTTTGTCAATTTGTCAATTTTTGTCAATTACTTGTTTACGTGATGCAGCAGGTCGAACCAAATGAAGCGTGTGCGAGCCTACTCAGTTTATTTCGCAAGCAAGCATTGACAAACTAAGTTTAGTAACGTTTAAAACGCCGAGACAGAGCAGCACACAAGGAAGAGAGGGCAATGCAAAACTAAACAAACGGTTGAAAACACATTTAAGAGATACGACAAGCACAATTATAGTCCATACTGGAAAGAAGCAGAGAGAAGATATGCGAAAGAGAGGTTAAGCTGCAAATGCGTAAGTGCAAGGCAACAAAAGCTCAGTAAAGCTTAGAGGAACGAACCTAAAGCAAACTAAGCTAATTGACGTTAACAAGGCTTAACGAAGCTTTTCAAAGCACATGAAGGACAACAAGAGCTGCGAGATGCAGACCTGATTCAGAAAGGCCACGTGCTACTCGCGCCCTTTCGAACAATTATTATCGGCGACAATATACTATCGACATTATGCTATCGTCTCTCTGTTTCTTCCATTATCTTGTCTACTGACCATAGGTGTGCGCGCAGGGGGTGCAGGAAGGGAGGGGGGAGGTGCCCCCCCCCCCCCAAATACCTCACCTTTGCACTGTGTTCCGATCGCAAAGGCCTGAGTTGGAGGGGGTTGGGAAGACGGGGGCGGAGGGGCGACGTGAAATTTCGCTCAATTCGCCTCCCCTAATAGATTAACCCAACACGGGCCTATGTTACTGACCACGTTGCCACCGCAAACTAAAAAGCGAGACATCTGGGACGCGAAAATGAAAGCCGCGGAAACGCTGATGCTTCCGCGGTATATGGGAGCATGCTTCTGCGTGTGTCTGTACGCAGTGTTCAATCAATCAATCAATCAATCAATCAATCAATCAATCAATCAATCAATCAATCAATCAATCAATCAATCAATCAATCTTTATTTTCTCTTTTAAAAAATCACAGCATATCCACGGAGTGGATGATGATGAGTGGGCGAAGCTGCGGAGGTTCATCGGTAAACCGTGAATCTTCCGTGAATTCTGCCCAGTACATCATCACCGATGTGAGATCGGGCGCGTTTATACTAAAGGTTCGATGAGTTATGACGACTTGCAGCGCACTTTAATTTTACATGTACGCTGTGAATTTTCATTGTTTAGAAAACCATTGCTTTAGAAAACATCTGGCGTCTTTCGTTAAGCAGCTGGCGTCTTTTCGTTTTGCTTTAGAAACATCTGGCGTTCTTTTGTGTTGCTTTTACAAAACATCTGGCGTCTTTTGTTGGTTTATTTCATCAATCAACGGCGTTTTGAACAAAATTTTTATTGTTTAATCACGCACAGGAAAAATCTCACAAGGCACTACCTTGGAGGTAAAGAATGGCTGCTAATGGGAATGAGAGACAGAAGAAGTCGGCTTTTAGCTAACGCTGCGAATTTTTTATTGTTCAACAACGCACAGGAAAAATCTCCCACCGGCACCACCTTGCAGGTCAAAGCGTAAGATTGGTTACATACTACGCTACGAGGGACGAACGGGTGCCGCTATAAAGAGCCTCGCCCCTAAAAACAGAATCATAGAATACTTACCCATACGGAGGTACCATGACACATGACCGAAAGGGGTGCCTCCGGTTACAAACTAAATTATAAACGGCGTGTTTTTTACCTCGTTACCGTTCTGTCTATAGATTCAAAACAAGAGAAACATGTCAAATGCTTTCGGGGCAAAGACAAATCACACAACCGGGAATCAGATATACTAGAGCGACATAACGCCAACCGGCCCGGACTGATATACAAAGAACGCGTTCAATCTGTCCCCATAAACACGTCCCACGTGGTCACTCCCAGCCAGAAAGATTGACCTCCTTTACGCAAGTACGAATTGCTTGGACTTCCTTCTCTTTTCGATGATTTTCTTGTCTATTTCCTTTCTTTATAACATGCCGCACGCAATCCCCTTCTTTTCCTTATTCATTCGGGCCTACCACGCGCCACCCATTATCCCAGTCTGCAAGACGTGACTTGTCCGCGCGCGTCCCAGACATTCTCTCCTCTTCCCTACAAAACATTCGAGCCGGCGCCAGCCTCCCCATTACGGGAACTCGTTCGTCAGCCTTCTAACAACCACCACCACCGTTCTCCTCGCACACGCCTCTCCCCTATAGTACACACGCGGCATATCCCTACAGTCCTCGACCTCTGCCGTACACACGGCAGCCTGGTATCAACACCCCGCTTGCCCGGGCTTTTTGGGGAGCACATCCACACAACGGCGTGGCAGTGGCCGAGCAACGATACTGCACTCTGCGCGCCAACCAGCTAGCCATCTCCTCCCGGCGGCGCTTCGAGAGCGAACAACACAACCAACGCAGTGCGCTAGCCGGCGAGCTAAGCATCCCCAAACGCTCCACTTCCCAATCTCACAGCTCCCTTTCCCCTTGCACGGAAGATCTTCCCCATTTTCCCGAATCCAGCGACCCTCGCCGGGTTATATATATATATATATATATATATATATATATATATATATATATATATATACAACCCGGCGAGGGTCGCTGGATTCGGGAAAATGGGGAAGATCTTCCGTATATATTCCGCATATATATATATATATATATATATATATATATATATATATATATATATGTATATATATATATATATATATATATATATATATATATATATATATATATATATATATATATATATATATATATCTTCGCGCCGCTCATCCCCAACTCCCGAGTGCGCGCTCACTCGCTCGCCCACCCGTCGTCGGCGTCCTAGCCGTCGTCGTCGTCTCGTACACACTATCCCCCGGGGAGAAAACGGCGCCGACGCACGCCGTCGTGGTGTTGTGAGCGCGCTCGTTCCGGCCCGCTGGAACGCTAGAGCGGGAGCCCTGCCTGCCTCGCTTCCCTCTTTACGTTCCCCATCCTCCCTTTTTTTCTCCCGCGATGCCGGGGCGGACCGGACGGCCGCGGCGGAAGCGCCGCGCGCCGACGCCAGATTAGCCCGGGCTCCCGCCCGGGGCCCCCAGCGTTGTGCCCCCGGCGCGTGACTGCCCCCGTTCCGGCGTACAGTGGCCTAGCATGGCACCCCCCTCCCTCGTTACTCTCTCTTCTTAACGTCCCTACCCTCCCCAAAGTGCCCCCGTCTCTCGCTCTCCATCCTTCCTTGTCCTACGCCCGCCATCCCTAAAGCGTGGCGGACACTATCCCAACGCCAACGCGAAGCTCTGGGTCGTGGTGGTGTTCCCCTCTCCTTGCCTTGTCGCGTCGCTGCACCCCGCAGGGCGACTGCTGTGCGGTGGCGGTCGTGGCGTGCGTTGGGAGGTGGGGGGTGGTCGAGTCTGTGGCCGTGGGGCATCACGGCAATTTCCAGAGGCCGGCGACTACAGAGGGGTAGGAAATGGGGAAAGCGGACCGAGCCGCCTGGCCCGTCTTCTCCCCTTTTCCTTCCGTCCAGTTCTGCGTGAACCCGAGCGCGTCTAGCGCTGACCCTTTCATCCTCCCGAGCTTCCTCCCTATATACGTGCCTGTCCCTGTACTCCCTTCGGTTTTTCCACGTTTTTGCGTTACTTTTCGTTTCGTTCCGCCCTTTCGCGTTTTGCTCCCCTCTCTCCCTATCTCAGCCGCTTCCTCTGTCGGCACGCTGTCGGTGTATATCTGAGCTGTCGCGAAACCATCGTAGGTTTCTTTTTTTTTTTTACAACGCAGCGTGGAATTACAAACACTTGCTTTTCTTTTTCCTTCTCCCTCTTTTTCCGCCATTGCTTACGAGACCGCAGTTCCCTTTCCATGTTTCGAAATTTGGTGATCCTACCTCATGTTGCTCGACCAGCATGAATATTTCCACCGAAGTGTTCCCTAAACAGAAGCGAAGAATTACGCTTCTGTGACTTTTCTGCTCTCCCGCAGACGCTAGTCAGGGCTTACGAAAAAAGTGCCTCCGGATGTTGTTTTCATTCATTCATTCATTCATTCATTCATTCATTCATTCATTCATTCCGGACGTTGTCCCTATAATGGGGAAAACGCCCCCATTATAGAGGACAATCCCACAGAAGTAATACATTACATTAAATTGCATATTGTCACGTGGTCGTGATGATGAAGAAGGCAGCAGTCGGCGTGTTCAAACGAAACTTTTATTCGGGCGAACTTGGGCTCAGGAGATGAAACATTAAGGTACAAGCGATACACGCTGTACACTGATAGCGGCCAGAACTGTCGTCGGTCGTCCCTAATCTTATCAGCAGTAAAGCGCGTCGGCAATTTATACCTGTTGCACCGAAGGTTTCAGCTTTATTGTTGGTGGCCGCGTTAGTTCCAGAATAAACTCGACTGCTCTCGTTGCGCGCTCAAGCTTGTCAGGAGACTCTAACATAACCTGGAAGGTTCCCAGACACTCAGGCGCGGTTTACGCAAGGCAGTGATGTAACGAACCGGTTACATAATGATATGAAAAGAAGCGCGCGTGGCAATTTCAAGTAAAAATCAACGAAACGCAAAAAGCACTCAATACAAACAGCACGGTATCCTTAAAGACGATCTATCGCGCATAACGCTTGCTGCTAAGGCTATGGTGTCGCGTGACAATGTATACAAGCGGATTTTGGTGGTGGTTAAGAACGATTTAGAACGGAACCTCCCCCCCTTTCTTTTTTAAAGGAGGCAATGCCAAGTATTCACGCGGCATGTTTGAGCTAATCACGTCCTACTACACGGGTAGAAAGCACCAGCAACAACAGGGCAAAGTGAAACCTTAATCTTGACTACAGGAGCGCAAACCAGTGCAAGGAGCAGTGAAACAGGTGCTTTTTGCCCGCGATAGTACTGCGCATCCAATGGCCTCCCACTCCTCACATAAGAATCGTAATTTCTACCTGATTAGCTCTTGTTCTAAAAATGACTATTTTTTGTGTATATAATGCCTTTATTGCGGATTTTACTCATCGTAAAGGCCTCAACACGGGCTTTACAGGAGCGAGGAGGGGTGGAGGGAAGTGTGTAGGGGGGAGGAAGAGAGGAGGTGCGTATCTTTGCAGAATACATTATAGCTGACCAGTTTTACGAAGAAAAACGTGAGATGTTTAAAACAGTTGTACGACTGTCACTCTGCCATTAATTTCCCGAATGTTCTTTCGCAATTCTAGCCTTCTAAACGACGTCTTTTTAGCTGGGCCGAAGAACTACTTGTGGATCCCCCAGTCCACTTTTACACCAATGGCTTTCTTTAATATTAAACGTCTGCCGTTTGAAACATTACTATACTGAACGCATTCCGCTTTCGCGATGATGTCAAGTCGAATAGTACTCGCGCGCACTTCCGTGTCAGAGTGGGCGAAACAATAATGGTCCTGATAGGCCTTCTCTATTCGTACGCGAAGCCTTTGCTGCCATCGCCCGACGCAGAACCCGAACCACCATGGTGCACTCGGTAAGCTGCCATCAAAAAAAATCACAGCATATCCACGGGGTGAATGATGAAGAGTGGGGCGAAGCTACGGAGGGAATCATCTGTAAACCGTGAAACTCTTCCGTGAAATGCGCCCAGTACATAATATAAAGAGTGTGAAACGTCGTGTATATATTAAACATCAAACTTTTATTGCACTGTTGGTTTACGTGGTCCCTTCATTATCACTTATGATCGGTGAAATGCAAGGAAGAAGTCCGCTCCCGAGCGAAAGAGCGACCGCATTCCCCGCTCGCCCTGTGCGAATTAAAGGCAAGGCTAGAGGGAAGACAGGACGCGCGTTCCACGACGCGAGGTCGGTAGCATGCCCAACGAAAGCCAACGGAACGCGATCGTGCAAGTGCTCCGGCTTCGCATCGCCTCAGGGTTCCATTTAGCGTCCCAAAACCAAACATATTGCTCAAGGTGTGCCTTGCGTTTTTCGTAGAAATAATTTCTTTATCATGTACATTAAGACGAAAAGTTGAAAGCTCACTAGAGTGTATCGCCCGCAAAGTATGTCTTTTAGTGTGATTTAACTCTCGTACGGCAGGGTCCTCGCGCCGTTGCCGGTCCACCTCGCCCGTTGACGATCGGGCGAGGTGGCTACATGCAACTACTACTACTACACTTTAAGAAAAACATCTGGCGTTCTTTCGTTCTGGTTTTACAAAACATCCGGCGTCTTTCGTTGGTTTATTTCATCAATCAACGGCGTTTTGAACAAAATTTTTATTGTTTAATCACGCACAGGAGAAATCTCACCAGGCACTACCTTGGAGGTAAACAATGGCTGCTAATGGCAATGAGAGACAGAAGAAGTCGGCTTTTAGCTAACACTTACACTTCTACTTCTACTAACGTTTCCTACTGGAACATGCCAATGGCTGCTAATGGGGAATGAGAGACAGAAGAATTCGGCTTTTAGTTAACGCGCACGCTGCGAATTTTTTATTGTTCAACAACGCACAGGAGAAATCTCCCACCGGCACCACCTTGGAGGTCAAAGCGTAAGACTTGTTACTCACTACTACGACCACGACGACTACGAGGGACGAACGGGTGCCGCCTTAAGGAGCTTCGCCCCTAAAAAATTACATCTCCCACTAAAGGGAACCATGTGTGGATGTGAAGCAGCGGGGAGATGGTTTGCTTGAGCGGGAGATGGTGTAATTATTTTTTAGGAGCTGGCTCGCCAGGTTCTTCAGCTTGGGCGAAGTCCCGCGCCGTAAGCTGCATCCATCCATTCAAAGCGTCGTGGAACGCGAAGAAGAACGCTACGCATATCGTGTCTTTCCTCTAGCCTGGCCGTTAATTCTCACAGGGCGAGTGGGGGAATGCGGCCAACAGGCGCGTGAAATTGGGAAGCGTAGGAGAGGAGAGAGATGGGGAGGGGACGCGCATGCGCTGGTGCTCATCGCGGCGTTGCGCTGGAGAGAATGAGGCGCGCGAGATCAGGAGAGCGTAGGAAGGCGCTCATCGCGGCGTTGCACAGAAGAGAATGAGGCGCGCAAGAGGGGGAGAGCGTAGGAGAGGAGAGGAGGGGGAGGAGGGTGCGCATGCGCAGTAATGGTGGTCACGCCGCACACCACCGGATGGAACTCCGCCATAAGCTGCTTCGCATCTAAAAAATCACAGGGTCTCTTATGCATTCGCCTAAGACGACTCGAAGGCGAAAGCCATCTTTTTCTTCTAGGTCGATTGTATTGATTCCCTCCCCCCCCCCTTCCATCTCCCACCCCAAAAGCTTTCTGTACCTAACGTGGTTTTGTACTGCCTCCGGGATCGGAGGCATTGCAAGCTTTTTGCACTTCAGCGGTTTTTCAGTGCCTCTGGGATCGGCCCACCTCTAACCAAGTAATCACGTGACATCACGTTATTAACGTGACGTCACAAATGTTGGCGATCTGTGCCGCCACGGTGACATCACCACATCATGTTGCTTTTTTTTTTCTATCACTCGTGTTGACGCCGGCGGCGGCGGTCAATTTTCGCGTTTGATGAGGCATCTAAGGGCCCCGCCACGGTGGTCTGGTGGTTATGGCGCCCGACTGCTGACCCGAAGGTCGCAGGATCGAATCCCGGCCGCGGCGGCTGCATTTCCGGTGGAGGCGAAAATGTTTCAGGCCCGTGTACTTAGATTTAGGTGCACCCTAGGTGGTCGAAATTTCCGGAGCCCTCCACTACGGCGTCTCTCATAATCATATCGTGGTTTTGGGACGTTAAACCCCAGATATTATTATTATTATGAGGCATCTAAGGCTTCCATCCTAAAAAAGCAAGCGGATTGCGGGCTGCCGCCAGGTTATACACGCAGCTCGTTCACGTGACTACACGTGCCTCGCAGTCCGCTTCACAGCGTTGCCTTGCTTCCTGCTCAGCTTCTTCACTATATATGTGGCGCGGTGTGCATCGCTCTGATTGCGCGATTGCACAATAATTGCAGTTTTTGCTTGATATTCATTTCCTACATTCCTTTCTTTCTCATCATAATGTGTTGATGGTGGTAAAACCTTATTGTATCATAATGTACTCTCTGAATTCATATACAAATGTTCAGGTGACCAATTCTTGGACAATTCCGCAGATTAGGCTTATTCCCTAAGACGGGGTACGTGCCATTTTGATAGAAAAAGAAACCAACAAGACGGTGCAAGGAATCTGCTTCACTTCAGGGACAATCGCATCCCTTACACACGTACTAACTATGGCAGTCAAATGATGAGCTACTTACTGCCACTGACATTAAACATGTTTCTTACAATTAACCATTTATGAGAACGGAAATCTGGGCGAGTTTGTAAGAATTCATCATAGAGCAGGTAGCGCAAAAATTAACCATTTAACCAATTAACCATTTATACTGTTCCATTCTTTCAACATTTTTCTACGTGTTTTAAAATGCAAATCGACATGACCCCGAAGTGCATGTTTTTGATATTGTATAATGGCTGACGATCTCATGCTGCTGTTGCTACGTTGTCAAACGGTGCGAAAGCCTTCGCCAAGCCCTAATGGCTTTTTGCTTTCGCCCCGCAGCATCACAGTTGCGACTTTTGCAATGTCTCCTGTGATGTCGAAATAAAACTGAATTGAATTGAAATTGAATTGAATTGAGATACCAGCCTGAGTTATAAAGTCTACGCACGTTTGATGCCGTTTATTCCTGTGTAAGTAAGTTAGTGGAAGTGCATAAGGTGGAGCACGTCTTCAGAAGTTTCAAGTCTTGATCCAAGGACAAGCGGAATGCCGGGAACTCCTTCGTGGGAGTTCCCTGCACGCCCCTTGCTCTGCGGTTGGAACTTATTGTCTCCACTATTGAAAGTACCCTGTACGCTCACTAGCCATGCGGAGTACATTAGATGAAGCATATACCATAGATATCTGGTCTGCGGCTGCGCAAGTGGTAAACTGGATGTTTTCATAACTTTCAGATGGTGTATTTCATCCGAAAGCTTTGTTCCTTGAAAAAAAAAGGCGTCTTATTCTATTTTCGACAGCTACCGTACACTCAAAAAGAACGAGTTCATGTTTCCTATGGAGCGCATAACAGTAAGTACGCACTCAAGGATACACAGATAGCTTTCGTTCGAGAGCAAAAGGGGGCGCTGGGAACTCCTTCTAGGCTAATGTATTAATTTCCTTCCTCAAATATAACTTATATATTGAAAGTTCTCATACTAAATACTGTGGAGTAGATGAGAGATGAAGTACGCAGCCAGGAGCACGGAGCTTTAATCCCAGTACAAATGGAGTGCTGGAAACTTCTGGGCAGTACAACATCCCTCGTATCTGACTCCGGTATAGACTTCTACTACTTACTGCAGAGTACATAGTACTGTGTACATTGTCAGGGATGTGATAGATATACAATAGACGTTGCATAAAGAACAAGCGGAGGGCGGAGAACTTCTTTCTGTGGAAGTATATCCCGTTTCCTTATATATAACGCCAGTATTGAAAGTGCTCGTAGTGCTTCGGTGGAGCAGATAGCATGCACGGAGTACGTAGTTTTGGGAGCAATATAGTTTTAATACGAAACAAAAATGCAGTATAGAAAGTTCTCGCACTACTTACTACTTGTGGAACTGCTACTGCTACTACTTGTGTACTAGTGTACTACTACTTGTGGAATATATAACGTAGTGTATGAAGCCAGGGGACAATAGGGCTTTAATCCGAGAAGAAGCGGAGTGCAGAGAAGCGCTTTCTGTGGGAGTATAGCTCCTTGCCTTGTATCTGACTCCAGTAGCCCAAGTCCTAGTAGTAATTGTGGTTGGTTGGTTGGCGGGTAGGTTTAGGCTTTTCTTCGGCACGGGAAACCCCGTAATTAGACTTCAAACTCCCATCGGATTGTATATCGTTATATTAATATGATTAATCACGAAGTCATATCTGATTAAGGCACTTTATGTCCACAAATAAAATTTTTATGAACACATGAAGTGAATGTAATGATTTCGGTTGTCGACATCGGCAGGAAGCTCTCCGGTACCGGTCAGAGCGCTTACCGCAATTCTAGACGACCCCTAGCTAGCTGAGAAGACGCAGCAGCCTTCCAGTTAGCTTCACCCGTGGTCAGTTTACCGGCCCCAGCTCTAAGAATTAACTGCATACGAAAAGAGGCCGGCCTATACCACGGCACTCTGCAAACGATACGCCGTCTTCGCTTTCCCGCATACTCTTCCGGACCTGCCGTGAAGCCCAACGCAGTTTTCTTGTTCGTATTTTCTTGTGGGAAAGCAGTCTGGCCTGCGCATTGTTTACGCGTCTAGAGCGGGGGGGAGAGGGGGGGGGGGACTCACCTAACCGCGCGGCTCGCTGGCTAATAAACCTCGCTGGCTGCGGCTTGGCTTGGCTCGGCTCCTCGCCGGGAGGCCAGCGTCAGCGGTGCGGAAAATACGGCTCGCCAGTTTCCGGCCGCAAGCGCTGCTCGCGACGCGTATAGATGGCGCTGCGAGCGGGAAAAGCGGGTGGCAGTGGTGGTCCGACGTGCACACCGTTCGCGCTGGGCGCTGGCTAGCGTTGGGGAAGCAGCGACCCCTGCAGGGGAAGTAGCGCAGTTTCGAGTGGAGTGGCCGGTTCCGCGTGAGCGTTTCCTAAACTTACACGAAGCTTCAGCTGTACTCCGGAAAGACGAGTGTTAGTGAATTAAAATGATTCTTGCTCAACTGAACTCGTCAACTGGCCACTTCTTTGCATATAGGAAATATTCACTGAATGCCTCTGACAAACCGCTGTCGGATCTTCTCACAATGCTCTCGGCGTTTGGCAGGGGACCGGTGTTGTCCATCTACAACATATCGTACGCATATTTTTTAGCGGTAAATTAACGCTTAGACGACACACAAGCACCGGATAGCTTTAAAAGTCTTTTGGGTGTAAAATCATTATCAGAATTATCATCAACAGCAGCAGCTAATATCACATATTTCTTTTTCGCTCAAGGGCAAAGCCTTCTTCCCTCTATCTCCAATCAGCCCTGCGCCACCTAAGCCGATTGCGAGGTGTGCCCTTATAACTTTTCTATTTTCATCGCCTCACAGCGCTTAATTCTCCAATGTCCATTACTTCATTTCAGTTCCCTCAGCACCAACTAATCGATGCTTGAGCATATGCTAATATGCCAGTGGTCACCTACTCTAAGCATTAGCGATAAGAGGTGTTGCCTTTTACGAGTGAAAACGTACACATTCGACGTGCTAGCGCGAAGCTCCACTCTACGAGCTAGACACATCCCCCAAAAGCGGTGAAACCGTAGTACAGCTTCTCCGTTTACGCAAGTGCAACCGGGCAGCTTACGCCTGCCTGACCACGAAACGCGGCGGGGAGCTACGCCGCAGTCGCGCACGGGCCAGTAGCGCCCCTATTATTCACCGAGAGGGGCGCGCGCCCGAACACGCACCGCTGCCTGACGTCGCGTACTGGTGGTGACTGCGCTCCGCTGGCTTCGAGATGGTGGCCCGCTAGCTCCAAAAACACACGTGGTCGTAAGGGTAGAGTGGGGGGAAGGGGTGCAAGGGGGGGTGGGTTGGGGGGGGGGGGGACTTTGTCGTTGCCACAGCGCACGTCACCCGCAGGTATGGCACCGCTCTCGCGAGAGACGCCGAGAAAGAGCGAGAGCCTAGGACGCGACGCACTGCGCGAGACACTTTTCTCCGCTGCTCCGGTACGCGGGAGCCTCGGCAGTCCTCGCGCATACGACACAGACGCGGCTGGCTGGTTGGTTGCCTTCGCTTGGTCTGCTGGACTCGCTGCTTACGCCCGAATACTTTTGTGCAGCGTCAGTGAAAACTAGGAAGTCATATACAGTGTACTGCGTTGGTAATACAATAACCCTTGAAAGGTTTCCAGATTTTGTGAAGTCGTGACAAGCCCGTTACACAATGGCAACGGCCGTGCAAGTTCCGAGGCCGTATATACAAAAAGAATTTGTGCTACAGTTGTTCGTAAGAGAAAACTTCAATCAATCTTGATGCCTGACATATCATTAGTGAAGGCGGATTGCCCATGAGGTGAAGCACTTACAAAAGAAAGTTTCGTAAATTCGACCCCCGATTTGCTGCTTATTATTCACCCTGTTTCAAGGTAACACTCATGAAAGACTTAGAATTCTCGTAATCTCTGTGACGTGCGAATAAATTACTAATAAACAACCTCCCCATTCGTGATTTATTCCAATCGCTGCTTCGTTTGCAATATTTGAAAAGCCGGAGCCTTAAGCCGGCGCAGCTGTTTCTTTTAAGCGCGAAATTGAGCGCATTTGTAAAGTTCTAACGTGTTCTACAACAAAACCACATAAGATAAATCAACACGGTTCAACGTGAAGCATACGTAAGGCCAAGTACAATTCTCTGCCCATCCGTCAACCTTTTACACGTTGGCTTCGTGATATCATTATTAGTTGAGCACACATGATATAACAGTAACAGCACATACGTCAAGCGATGCCTTCACGCGACAGTATTCCAATGACGTTGAACACGCGTAATCCTTTCGCTTAGGAGCTAGAGCTGAACTTAGCCCACCAGAATACATTCGATGTAGACCATGGTACTCTTGCAATATCACACTGTAGCCGTGCAGTTCTACTATGGTATTCGGTACGTCGGGTACTTAAAATCGCGAGGATTTCGCCCATCCTTGTGCAGATTTGTATAGTCCTCATTTTTTATGTCAGGTACCTGGTGTCGTGAAGCGATTCAACACTATATACGAACGAAATCTTGAGACTAGTGCTTGCGATTCGGTTGCTAAGAGAGCAACGCGACCAGGTGAGCTGCAACGCGTGTTTTTGAAGCAATCAGCATCTATAACGTGCTTGTTCTGTGCCCCGTTTTCAACGCGCGCGTTTCCAAAAGAAGCAATCCTAGCGCCTCTGAGAGCCGGTGGTCCACACATACTTTTCACAGACTATACGGCCTTCAGATATAATCAGTCAGATTACCAGCTGTTACTAAAGGCAACGTTTCAGATGGCCTACCTTACAGCTGAACAATGCATTTCCAGCGGAGCGATGTCACTTCGAGTCCCGTCGCGCAGCTGACAAGTCACGCTTAAAGGTGCACTGTCGATCCTGGCAGTGCTGCACTGAACTATAACTGGCTTTCCCGTGTTGCCTTGGCTTCGAAGGCGCGCCTAGCGAGGCGTGCACAAACCTGGAGTCCTTTTGGTGAAAATTTTTGCTTTGTTTTCACTTGCACACGTCGCTCGCTCGCTCTCTCTCTGCTGTCTATGCAAACCCGGTGGCAACGCGGCAGTATCCAAACACGAGAGTGTACTCGTGCGGTTAACGTCTAGTTTAAGGAAAGCGGGAAAGAGAGAGAGAAAGGGGGGGGGGCAAGCTGGGGCAAGGCTTAACTTTACTCTTGCTGGTTTGCATTTTCTCTCTATTAAGAAGGACGAAGAGGAAAAGTATTAGCTCCCAAACGCTGAGGTACCTTACGCGCCGAGTTCGTGATATATGGTAGCCAGTTCAGAACGTTAGGAACATGTGCGAAAGTTTAACGCTTAAAGTAGTTGCCCGTTTTCTCGCTATAACGGCGTCCAACACGCCAAAAAAGAATAGTAGAGAGAGTCGTTACCGGCAAATAGTTAATTAATTTACTTTTCGGGGCTTCTACGTGCCAAAACCATGACATGACTATGAGGTGTGTTTGTGTGTGGGGGGGGGGGGGGGGGGGGGGGGGGGGGACTCAGGATTAACTCTGACCACCTGCGGTTTTATGGTGCTTGTTTTACGACGCTTCTGCTTTTATGATTCACGAAATATATGACACAAATAACAGCTTTATACTGTAGCGTCTATTGTAGCGCTCACGCGCAGCAAAGAGTAGTACCGTTCTTTACAATGATACTTCGCTGTATCTTGATTTCATGTGTTACACTTGCACACACAAGCGAATGGAAAGGCGGTATTTTGCACGGAGGTTTAGACAGCCATGCTATGCTTGTGAGACTCGCCTGAAACTCGCGAGCGGGCCCGTGATACGCAATAAGCTGCAGTTTTTTTATCAGCAATGGCGGGGTGGGCGTACCGGCATTCATTTATTTATTTATTTATTTATTTATTTATTTATTTATTTATTTATTTATTTATTTATTTATTTATTTATTTATTTCAAATACTTTCAGAGCCCGAGGGCATTACAGAAAGGAGTGGTTAATACATATACAAGTGTGCAGTAATACATACAAGTGTGCAATAATACATTTTCTGAACATACAAGTTAACAAAATACCGTATCTTGAATGGCACTTTTAAAGCTGGTCTCAGCAATTGCAGCGATGGAGGCGGGAAGGTGGTTCCATTCCCTGCTGGTTTGGGGGATAAAAGAGTCGTTGTATAGGTTAGTTCGGCAAAGTGGGACACCAACTTTAAAGTTGTGGTCCACGCGTGATGAAATGTAGTCAGGCTGAAGAAAAAGATGGTTTTTTAACTCTTCATTTGGTGATAAATTTTGTGAAAGAGGCAAGGACGAAGACATTTACGACGTAAGGACAGATCAGGTAGTTGTAATGTCTTCTTCATTGTAGATACAGAAGCGTAGCGGGAGTAATTGGACAGAATAAACCGGGCTGCGCGATTCTGAACAGATTCGAGCGAGTTGATTAGTATGGATTGGTTCGGATCCCAGATGCTGCAGGCATATTCTAGTTTTGGACGTACTAAAGTTGTGTACAGAACTAATCTTAAAGAAGAAACCGCGGCGCCCTTTCCACTTTGTTCAGAATCAGAATCACTTTTATTTCAACATCAGACTCCAAAAAGCACAGATGTTGAAGGCTGTGAGCTAAAAGCCGCAAAACGACTTGACGACGCCCACGGTCCCTTGACCTTGGCACCAACAGAGGCTATTTGCCACGCGCTCGCGTGTTCCCGCTCATACTGTTCTCGATAGCACGTGCACACCATCGGGAACTCCGTGATTAGATGTGCGACATCGCAACTTCGGCCATAACACCAAAGCAAGCGAAGGAACATGCAAATTACTTATAACGTTCTTGCAAAACCTTTCACTCTCTCTCTCTCTCTTTCCAGTCATCCCATACTGACCTCGTTTATAGCACTACCTACAAGTCTTTCCAAAATCACAAAAGTACTGATGACTCACTCTCTTTCTATTTTTTTCCCCAAGAAAGGAATGTCCTCACTGCCGTGTCGTGCAAGGTAATGGAGTTTCTCGCATATACGCAACCGCGAGCAGATGAAGATTATGTAGATCACTGTTTCGAAATGGACGAAAAGCGTTTCGTGGAAAAATCAGCACGGCCTAGTGAGCGAGGTCTGGCCGTGATTTCGCGCAAGAGCCTTGACTTCTAACACAAAGGTGGAGGATATCTAGAAAAAAAATTCAAAAAAATTGAATAAGTGAAAAAACAAAGCATGTCGAGAATATTCACGGTTCAGCAACCCCTCACGGGCATTTCGCCGCAGGGGATATCTAAAGGCCAAACCTCGCCATACTCCGCACTGACGTGGGTCTTATTTTCGTCTTGATGAAGCACTGTTAAGTACTGTTGGCTTCTCGTTTTTCTTTAAGGTATGTCGCCAACTTTTTAGAAACCTCTTTGAATTACCATCCCAAATTTATTAAGGTGATGCCTCATCAAACGCGAAAATTGACCGGCGTACCGCGTCGGCGTCCCACGTCGGCGGCCCCAACACAAGTTATGCAAAAAAATCCACCACGTGATGACGTCATCATGACTTCACAGGTCGCCAAAATTTGTGACGTCATCCTGACGTGATTGCTTGGTCAAAGGTGGGCCGATCCCGAAGGCAGTGCAAAACCAGATGAGGTGCAGAAGGCTTACAATGCTCCGGTCCTGGAGGCATCGCAAGACCACGTCAGTTGCGGAAACATTGGGAGGGGCAGGGGGGGGGGGGAGGGGGCTCCGTGATCCGGCCCACCTTTGACCAAGCGACGATGTCGTGTGATGACGTCGTCATGTGACGTACGGCAGAAATTCTGGCGATCTGCGACGTCAACATGGCGTCATGCGGGAACGTTATCGCATGTTCATGATTTTTTGCATCACCCGCGTTGACGCTGACGCCGCGGGACGCCACCGACGGTCAATTTTCGCGTTTGATGAGGCATCTAAGGCTTTCGCCTTAAAATGTCATTTTGACGAGTGGCGACATACCATAAACTTTTCATCTCTATCCCTGTTGGATGAGGGGCACCGTGTACAGTTCCAGCCTTCGGGAAAGCTGGGCGTAGACGTACGCACACAAAGCAGGCTGGTTGCTTTTGACTTATAATCCTTTATGATCCTTTATGTTGTTTTTTTTTTCTTTTTTTGCCATTGCATTTCTTTAGCCATTGTGGACGGCCATCTTCCTTCCTATTTGTTCTCTCTGTCTTAAATGTATCGGCAGGTATTGTGCCCCTCTCGGTGGCAGTTAGCCTGCTCCCTTCCTATCTTCCTCTTTGTCCTTTGTGTGTGGGCTTTGTCATATCGAATAATAATATTAAGAAGAAGAAGAAGAGTGTGTGGGTATGAACCATGTGTAGGGACACAACAACAACAACAATGTGACCTGTCATGTCGGCTTTAGGGCTAAGGTGTCATGCTGCTAAGCTCGAGGGCGCGGGTTCGATTCCCGGTCATGGCTGCCGCATTTCGACAGGGACGAAATCAAAGAACGCGGAACTAAGTTGTGGTTCCGAGCTAGTTGGTAATATAACATATCAAGAACGGTAAGCGCACAAAGACACAGAAAACGACTGCGTGTCCTCTTGTGTTGTCTTGTTGTCTTTGCCTTAGTGCGCTTGCAGTTCTCAATATGCAAAAATGCCCGTGTAGATAGATTTAGGTGCGCGTTAAACAGGCCCAGGCCCCCAAAACTAATATTGACTTTCCCAGTACGGCATAATTATTAATCATATCGTGGCTTTGGCACTTGATGGATGGATGGATGGATGGATGGATGGATGGATGGATGGATGGATGGATGGATGGATGGATGGATGGATGGATGAATGAATGGATGGATGGATGGATGGATGCAAAAACTTTATTGAGGACGCGGGCCAGTTGGACTGATCTTGATAACCCTAGAGTTATTTTTTTTAATTATCGATTCCATCAGTGCTAAGCTGAGTTGCACGTCTACCTGCGTTGAGGTGGCCGTCCAGGGCATAAACATCCTGGTCCACAAGATAAAAAAAATTCATTTTCCCTCTCATTGATTCGGTCACGGAAATCACTCTTTCTACAAGCGAACAGAAACTGAAGAAGGCGAAGTTTCGTTACTTTTGACATGGCGCGAAGCGGCACGCGCACAAAACTTCTTTCTTCGCAAGTATAGAAGAAGAGAACGACGCCGGCGTTGTGCAGCTCGGGCGCGTGTCCGACGTATCCGGCACAGTTCACTGTCTAACAGTTTGTGCCTGCCTTTTCTCGGTACGTCAGACGTGTCATCGGCGGCTCGAACTACAGGTACGTCGTCACTGAACCATCCGCGAGTTGATCGCGTCCAAGTTGCACTTGTGTTTGAGAACGCTCCGAAGGTGTATCTTTCTCGTCGCTGTCGTGAGACAGTTTGCAACCGCTACGACAGCATATACTAAAGTCGAGTTGCCTCGTTCGCCACCGAGAGCGATGTCTCTGACGCGCTCCTTCTTTCTCAAACCCTCCTTTTTTGGCGTCGTCGTTCTGATAAACATGCGCCAATTGATGTAGCGTCGTGCTTTCTGGCGATCGTACACATTTCTGTTTTTTTTTTTAGTAGTCTCTCGGGGTCCTAGTGGGGTGCTCACCGCCTTTTTTTTTTTGCACTTCTAGAAGTTTGATGATAATGATGTGTGTTCCAGTGTTGTCTGACTCAAAAGCTTTTATTTCTCTTTTGTTCCCCAGATAATCGGCACTGGACCGGGAAGCTATGAGTAAGGTAAGAAGGCCCAACTTAATTTTATAACTTTCTATTTTTCTCTCTATATCATTATGTTTAACGAAGACACTGCTTACTCCTCTACCACCCAATTTTATTTTGCACCCAGTAGATTTGCCAAAGAGGAGAGAGGTTTTGTGCACGTACGAGAAACGAGATAAGTTTTTTTTTTTCTTTTTCGGCCCAATTTTATCTCTCACGTGTACAAGATCACAGTGTTCTCGATTAGCTTTGTGTAACAACCTTAACAATTTTTCTGCAAAACATTTACTCGAGACGTACTGCCAAGGTCCTAGTGATCTTGAGTTACTGGTCAGGACAATGGATTAAGTTGTAGCTATCTGTCTATACAAAGCAAAGGTTAGCTTACTCCAAAGCAGTGTTGGCGGTAACGCGTTACAAGTAACGGCGTTACCGGTAACGCGTTACTTTTTTCAGTAACTTAGTAACGTACTCGTTACTATTTCGGAACTGTAACGGGTAACGTACTTACGTTACCATTTTTCGGTAACGCGAGGTGTCACGTTACTCGTTACTTTTTATTTCAATTATCTCAGGAACATTACACAAAATTTTTTCGTCTCGTAGGAGCTACTTTCCCAGAGCTCTCCCCGAAAAAGCGATCGCGCGCGGGGTTCTTTGTTGCGCAGGGAAGATTGCATTTTGGAGCAAATTTTCGAAATTCCTTAAATGGATCTGTTACTTTCGGCTACCATGCTATTGAGGTTCAAGTTGTCGTTGATCGTCGATGAATCGAAGCGAAATGCGGTCCTCGTGACCGTCAAAAGCGAGCTGTCTAGATTTTCTTGTCTTGCGGAGATCAAGACTGGGGGTATAGCGGCCTGCCTTAGCTCAACGATAACTTCTTCGGAAAAGCATTCTCAACATCATCTCCAACTACAGATGAACGGCTGTCTTGGTACCCTTGGTGTATCATTAAATCGCGCTGAGTGGGTTCAAGGAAAACCCGCAGCGTTCACCAGCTTTTTCTGAAAGTGAATACAGGAGTACCACAAGCGTGTCCGTCGAGCGCCTATTTAGCGTAGGTGCGGACGTATTCACCAAGAAACGAGACAAACTGTCCGATGACAGCTTTGAAATACACTGCATCTTTCATTCAGAAAGTTGCAGTTACATTAGGAAGTTGTTCGTGCAATACTTTGACACTGCTTATAAACGTCGTTACCAAAGTAGTTTTGCGTCTTGCTATCTGCAGCTGCGATGAGCTTTCTGGCTATTGAACTCCTGAGGAAGCGAGGCTCACCCTGAATAGCTTCACATACACAGTCGCAATCTTTTGCGGTAATTATGCAGGTTAAATTGAAAAAAAAAATTGCGCGCGAATACTTTCTGCCGGATTTATGCCATTTAAGCACTTTTTGTTGTTACAAGTTTGCGTATTAATTTTGTTAGTAGAAGGACGCCGTTATAATTACTGCAAGTTTGTTCAGTGATGTTTTCTTTGCGGAGAGCGTTGATGCTGACATCGATCGTCTTATATTAATGCCACATTGAGAGAAATTGCCTTACCATGTGCCACAGAGTTAGAAGCCATCAAATATAACTGTACAGGCTACTTCAGGCCACTATATACAATATTGCCAAGGAACAGCAAATTTGTGCAAAGTATTCTGGTTAAATCAATACTTATTAGGTTTTATAAAATTCTTATTGTGGGTTCCTGTAGCGAAGATGCAATGATTAAAGTTTCTGATTATGGAGTAACGGCAGAAGTAACGTCCGTTACTTTTTTTCGGTAACGGTAACGGTAACGCGTTAACTTTTTTTATGGGTAACGCAGGGCGGTAACGCGTTCCTTTTTTGTTAGCGTAACGAGTAACGTATTTAGTTACTTTTTTTTGGTAACGCATACAACACTGCTCCAAAGGCACAGCTCGGGTGCTTTGGGCATGCAGGGCGCACTGCCAATCGAAGATACCCCGGCGGTAAAATAGAAAGAGCTTTGAATACGTGAGTTTAACTTGTAATTTATCGTTTACCTTTTGCGACTACGTCAAACGTAGTCGTGCAATATTCGCTTACATCCGCTCTTGGGAAGAGTTCCAGAGCAGCATGGGCGCAGCATAGCCGTGCGCAGGAAGAGTTCCTGCGCACGCCTATGCTGACACAGCAGGACAAAACGAAAAGACTATAGACACATATTTGCGCAAAGCCGCAACTGTTTATTGCTCACACACACGTCAGATATATATATATATATATATATATATAATATATATATATATATATATATATATATATATATATATATATATATATATATATATATATTATATATGTGTGTGTGTGTGTGTGTGTGTGTGTGTGTGTGTGTGTGTGTGTGTGTGTGTGTGTGTGTGTGTGTGTGTGTGTGTGTATCTGACGTGTGTTGTGAGCAATAAACAGTTCCGGGTTTGCGCACATGTGTCCAGTCTTTTCGTTTTGTCCTGCTGTGTCAGTATATAACGCAGAAAAAGAATGATCCCTTTGTAGCGAAGCGTTCGTAGTCGGTAATGGGTCGTCCTCTCGAGCGCCTTCTAGTGGGTCGTCTCTTCTCGGAGAGCACGCCCCTCGTGCAGAGAGTCGGCCCCGCTTTGACTGTCGCCGTCGCCGAGTGCCCGCTAATAAACGTCTTGACACCTTATCTTTTGTGTCACAATGGCGCATACTCATTCTGGACTATCGTCCAAGCATAGGCTCGCAACCAGTAGCAGATATCTTCAAAGAAAATCGATTAAATTGAAAAATTTGTTTGATGTAACGCGACGCTTCGTTAACAGGCCGGCGTACTTGAGAGATGCGTGGCAGCAGACATAGTGCAATATGCAGGTTTTATGCACGAATTCACTATTCAGTGTGCAAAACAAGGTATATATATATATATATATATATATATATATATATATATATATATATATATATATATATATATATATATATATATATATATATATATATATATATATATATATATATAACGTATGCCAGAAAGCACAACGTACGTGGACGAAGTTTTAATATATTATCAAAAGTTTCGTACGGTGGGCCAGCCATACATTAGCTACCGAGACAATGCCTGTTCGAGCAGGAGAAAGCGAACTTCCCAGAATTCTGTGCAAGCGCCAGTATCGGCCAACCGCGACGTTATCGACATACTATTAGATAAGGCGCCCAGAACTATGTCCGATGGTTGAGTGGACTGATAAGTTTGCTTCCGTTTTGACAAGTTGGTGCGACATACTAGGTTTATCACAGCGCTAGCTGTTTAAACTTGCAGGTAATCACACCAACTTGTCCACGCGGAGTACGCTCTTCAGTCAACACAATGATAGCGCATTTGACCCCCTCAGTTCAGCTATAGCATGTGACCCCCAGAAGACGTACTCGACCGGGTATACAGACAGACTCTCATCAACTCCACAGCTGAATACACTGCGGTGTACCCAACCATGTTAGCCACACTGAGCGTCAGCGCTACACTAGCAACCTTGTGCGGCTGTATGTGTGTACGGCATATGTGGACGAAGGGAAAGGAGGGGGTGGGGAGGGGGCAGGAAGCGCGACCGAATCGAAATTCAGACAGCGTCTGATGCCCGTGAATAAGTCATGCTCCGCGCCGCCGCGCCCAGCCGAAAACTCTGCGTGCAAGTGAGCGACCGAACCTACCGACAGAGGCAACCCACTCACTCGCTCACTCACTAGCGCACGCGCTCTAGGCGTACCGCCAAGCAACACGAAGCAAGCAACGGGTTGCACCGCCCTCAGAGTCGAACGCCCTCGCAACCAATCCCCCCTTCTCCTCCTCTGTCAGGCCCTGACTCGCAAAACCACGGTGTAAGCTCGCAACGTATAGAACCGCGCTTGGAAATGCCGCGGTTATACATGCACTGCATAGCACGTACCGCCGCTATGCTGTTACCGCGCTCGCCTCAACGATTCCGTGCAGCGCAGCGAAGCCTACGAGTTTGGGTCGGCCATCTAGTGACGAGAGAGGGCTGCGTGTTCCGGAAAAGGGAGTGGCGTTATTATCATAAGCACAACCGTACAGTAGTATAAAAATTAATTGAATTGGTTGACGAATAAGTCAGTCGTTACTGAAATTGGATAAAGGCGATGTTGATATAGCCAGAATCGGACAGCACAAGTCAGCATCAGTCCGTGCTAATGAGTGGTGGTAGTATGGCAGCGAATGCAGTAATTGAAGTCACGTGGCTTAATGAGACTCTGCTAACGCTGCACTGGCTTCGAGATCAGCCCGTATTTTTCATCGGAAATTGTCGTTCCCTGTTTCCGAATGCTGCTGAAAGGGCGATAGGAAGAAAGTCTCTTCAAAGCATTTTTCTTTTCTTTTTTTTTTTTAACAAAGTAGACCGTCACAGTCTTAGAACTGTAGGGAGAGAGCCACGATGAACAATAGAATGATAAAACAAAACATATGAATTAGCTAGAAAGCAAGAATATAGACCTAATACATAACAGCGAAGTATTTCGAGTGATCATCAAAGCTAACTAACCAAGTGACACAGCAAACGATCTCGAAGCGAAACGTCGAATTTTTATACAACTGAAAAAAAAAAAGCTAATGAGATAGGCCAACTGCGACGAGCGGAAATACGCTTGAGTTATTAGGATGGGAGATGTTCGGATGTATTGGAAGCGCAACTTACAGAGACTGCACCAAGAGCAGATGCCGACAAGCGCATAATCGCAACTGCAATGTTACTGAACGGAACAACACATAAGTAGAAGCAGGCCCGTCCCGGGGAGGGGGGGAGGGGGGAGGGGCCCAGCCCCTCCCCCCCCCCTCCGAAATTTTGGTGAAGTAGGTGTTTTTACCAAAAATAAATAATGAAAATAGGTGTTTTTCTCAAATAGTCAAGGTTTTCAGCAAGTGCCCCCCCTCCCCCGGAAAAAATTCCTGGCTACGGGCCTGAGTAGAAGAGTACAAAGCCAACTACGCGTCACCAAAATAGAGTCTCCCAAACGTCTACGCTTCTACAGCAGAGTGGACTTCGATGGCCGTTCACATTGAAGCTGTGTATGGATAGGCGAAACCAAAATTCGCCTGTCTTATGCACTCAAAAACGCCTAGCGCGTATGCGCCACAGAAATTGGACAACTCCCACTACTCACCACTGGTCCACTAAAAGTGAAGAAGGAAACACGGGCGACCAACACCAATTAGGATTTCTGGACAGGCGTAACGAATAGTGGAGAAAGGCTTTTAATGAACCTTCGGGATTAAGCCAGTGAAAAACACCGGGGCCGAACGTTCCGGCTGCGCTGGTTAACCGTCTGTACGGAGCGTTTGAGCGGTGACTTTTGTTTTATTGCGGATTTGAGTCAGTTTTGTGGAGGGCAGTCGTGAGTAGAATGTTCTTACCCCCGTATTGAGAAACGCTCCTCGACTTGAACTTGACTTGCCACGCCTTGGGCAGCGCGTTCGAAACGCGTTGAAGGCGGTGGCAAGTCAAGTTCAAGTGAAGGAGCGTTTCTGAATACGGGGGTTATAGAATGTAGAACGTTTATCTTAGCAAGAATATGTGCGTTTGAAGAGTGATGAGCCGCGCCGCATAAGCTCTCCTAGTTTTCGAGGTAGTAGAGTTACTGTATATGCTACCTTTAGGTAGCATATGCAGTAACTCTACGTGGTAGTGTATGTGCGCGCCACCATGCGTTAACATACCTCAGCGTGGATACACCACTGATCTTTTCCGTGAAGTTTGTCGTTCAATCGAGCTTAGGGCGATGAGAGGAGAACAATTGGGGAAGCAGGTGCGCTAGCCGGGATTTCGGAAAGGCAGAGGAGGGGGGGGGGGGGGAGGGGGGGAAAGGCGTCCTACCACTTACCCCCTTAAGAACAACAGAGAGTTGAGCTAGTTGGTAATATGTTAGAGAGTTTGAGAAACGGGGCCCCAGCGAGCTTAGGGACCCAAGAAATTTGAAAGCCGCCAGAGCGCATGCACAGAACCCAAGCCATTCTTGGGCTCTCGCGCTAGCGTTGACCCAAGAGCCATAAATAGAAAACTAGCGTAGGTCCCCAAGGCGTCTTGGGTCGCCAGCGAGACGACGAAGATGCAGCGCCGGCCACGACGCAATATGGTCCGCCTCTCGCATAATTTTACTTCGCCACGTGTGGCGCCCCGTGCGTTTGACCCAACGCAGCCTGTGTTTGACCCAATTCTCAAATTCTGCTGATCCTCCGAACGCAAGAGCAGCTTACCCAATGCAGCTCGGGGACCCAGTGTCTTGGGTCCCCCATTCTCAACTCTCTATCAATGCTAAAGAAACTGGGCGTGCGAACACGGACACAAGTCTCTTTTTAGCATACTTAGCCCCCTCTCTCCCCCCCCCCGCTCTTTCTTGTGTATGCTCTTGTCTGTTTGTTTACGTTTCGTATAAAACTTAAAGCGCTAAACAAAGGCATACACATGGGTCGCGCACCCGTCATCTGTTTCTTGACCTGTGTTATGTCTATTTCTTGCGCTTTAATTTTCTCAAACGCATGCACGGTCTCGCCCAATATCAGGTTTTCTTAAACTGTGTGTGTGTGTGTGTGTGTGTGTGTGTGTGTGTGTGTGTGTGTGTGTGTGTGTGTGTGTGCGTGCGTGCGTGCGTGCGTGCGTGCGTGCGTGCGTGTGTGTGTGTGTGTGTGTGTGTGTGTGTGTGTGTGTGTGTGTGTGTGTGTGTGTGTGTGTGTGTGTGTGTGTGTGTGTGTGTGTGTGTGTGTGTGTGTGTGTGTGTGTGTGTGTGTGTGTGTAATATAAATACAAATTGCACTGATTTCAGAAAAGATCAATAACATCCCCCCCTCCTACTCGCATGACAACGTCTGTGGGAGTAAATCCGTGCCCTATTTGGCGGATGCGACCATAAAACTTTCCACTACACTGCACGAAATACTCTCGACGCAGTGCACCGCACAGGCGTAGTAGGACTGCACCGGATGTGAAACTTGTAGGCTGCTGCGAACGGAGGAGGGGGGCAGCCTATACTGAGTGGGCGGATAAGGAGGAGGTTTTGGGGAAGGCGGAGAGAAGGGATAACAACACAGTGGTGTGGTTTGCGCGGAGGCGATCCGGCCGGTGGGCGCGATTCCACCCACCCTTTTCGCGGACGCGTGGAATTATTTCGTAGGTAGACGGAAGGCAGAGGCTACATAGAACAAGCATGTGCGGTTGCCTATCTGGTTAGTGAGTCCGGAGTCTAAGCCTTCGCCATTTTGTATCGTAGTCGTGTATGAGTTTTTTGACCTCGTAATGCTTGTCCTGGTACACTATACGAAACAAAGTATGTGTGGCTCCTTTCGCTGAGTCCCGACTTGTCACGTATACGACTCTAATTTAACTCTTCTATGGGTTAACCCTTTTGCGTTAACACACGTTCACTCTTTTTTGTGTATCACGACTCTCCGACGAGAGTATAGTGATCTCCAAAGAGAGTCCACGTGTCTCTTTAGAGAGAGTCACATACGTGGCACGTGAAAACTCACAAAAAGTGTCAAATGACTCTCTTTTTTTTTGCTTTGAGTGTGTAACAGAGAAATACGTGTGAAGAATGGACCATATAAAAAACATTTCGGTGAAGGGGGCGGGGGGTCTGCAGGATAAAAAAAGGAAAGAGGGGAAATGAAGGTTTCATACTATAGCGTCATGGCCGTAATGACAAATGCTTGGAAATGACAGCAGCACCAATGTTTGTAAGGGATTTGCAAGAGATTAAGGGTCTTGCAAGAAGAAATTCCATCCGATTGCGGGTAAGCAATCAATCAATCGATAGTCGTTGCTTTTTTGTAGATGCGTAAATAATAGCTGGTGATATAACGGCATATTTCGAGCGTAATTCAATTAACATTGTCTTTAATTACCTCTAATCACCTTAAGTTGCCTTGATAACCAACCGCAGTAAACCCAACGGTATACCCAAGGGTGCCTGACAGTGGTCATTGCACCAGTAAATAACACCAGCGCTGGTGGCATCTATAATACAAGATACGATACAACCTATACACGTTTGCCTATTACAACCTTTAAACTAAAGTCAAAGCATCAAAAAACACATTTTAATACAATGAAATAACAACCACTCTGTTTGTAAAGGAATGTATTTACGTATATGTGACAAGCCTGTAAAAGGACAAAATTAGGGGAACTGTCCGAAGGGGCTCGTTTTCTGTATTATAGACAACTAATGAAACCTACATACAACTAAGCCAAAGAAAGAATAGAGGACATTATTTGTGGTTTCTTAACTGTATTGTAATAATTCTCAGTCAAACTGAAAATAATTAAAGTGGACGAAAGATCACCCTTTCCGTCGGGGGGATCCGAACCCCACAACCTTCAAATTACGCACCTGATGCTGTACCATTTGAGCTACGAAGGATGGCGCTCCTTCGTCCGCTTTTTTGTATGGTATTTATGCGTGCTTAATACCTGGTAGTGTTAGACAGCGCCACTCGTAGCCCAGGCGGCGAGTGTAAGCCCAGGCCGCGAGCCCACGCGGCGAGTATTAGGCACACATAAATACCATACAAAAAAAAATGGACAAGGGAGCGCCCTCCGTCGTAGCTCAAATGGTAGAGCATCGGACGAATAATTCGAAGGTTGTAGACTCGGATCCCCCCGACGGAAAGGGTTATTTTTCTGTAAACTTTAATTCCTTTCAATTTAAGTGGCAATCATTACACTACAGTTAAGAAACCACAAATAATGTCCCCCATGTTTTCCTTGGCCTAATTGTCTGTCGGTTTTGTTAGTTGTGAATAGCCTGTAAAAGGGTGTGACTGGTAAGCTGGGGAAGAGCACCATATTTCGCAAATTAGTATTGCGTTTATGTCGACGAGCGAGCATTGATGACAGTGCTCGTCCTACTAGTAGTTGTGGTAGCAGTGCAGTGGGCGTTGATGGCAAGCGAGCGATAGGCCTGGCTGTTGGAGAGTCGAAAGAGAGAGAAAATGTAAAATAAAAAGAATCAATAGATAAGAAAGGGTACGTGGTGCAGAAGCACCGAAGGAAAGAAGAAAGATTGTGGGAGGAACTAGAAAGGCAGCAAAAAGAAAAAAAAAAGAAGGGGATCGACCCACAACTCCACCCCTGCGCTGAATTATGAATTAAAGCTCGCAGGCCCGTCCGTCCGGTGCCACGCGCAGCACCGCACGGAATCGAACGTGGTTTCGTTGCCCCATCGCATACTTCTTTACGTATTTATTATTTTTTTGCCATCCTTTGCTTACTCACGTACTTTTCACCTCTCATTCCTTTGGCTACTTTCTTTTCCTCTTTATCTTGTGCTTGTTGGTGTTGTGGAACGTGGCACACAGAAGAAAAAAACACCGAAGTAACATAAGTAAGCAGACACTTCGATCGTCGACGTGATGGCAGCAACAGTGGAAGCGTGTCAGAGTGTTGCTTTTCTTGCCTTTCCCTTGGTCAACATTCTTTAAGTGTTTGAATGCACCTCAATGCTAGTTTATAAAAATGGCTCTTGGCACGTCGTCAATCAATCAATCAATCAATCAATCAATCAATCAATCAATCAATCAATCAATCAATCGATAAATCAATCAGTCCGTCAGTCAATCGATCAGTCAGTCAGTCAATCACTCGATCAGTCAACCAATCAAACAGTCAGACAGACAATCAATCAATCAAGCGGTAACCAGCCAATTAGGGAGTTTATACTTGTGTCTGCACTATGCGCTTGTGTCGATGAGACTAACGAATATATAGACGAATCTATCTATCTATCTATCTATCTATCTATCTATCTATCTATCTATCTATCTATCTATCTATCTATCTATCTATCTATCTATCTATCTATCTGTCTGTCTGTCTGTCTGTCTGTCTGTCTGTCTGTCTGTCTGTCTGTCTGTCTGTCTGTCTGTCTGTCTGTCTGTCTGTCTGTCTTGACATAATCAAATAATTATAGCACAAATAAAACAAGTGATATGCAAACGTCATGAAGCCGTCACGGTCATTTCATTAGCGTGGTATATTCTAGAATGCACATGCATGCCTGGGAAACATGCGATAGTGGATGATATATCAGTACATGAATGCCTCGGCTTGTCTCAAAGCCAAACACAATGCGGTGTATGCAGCTCCTCGGTGACTTCTCTACATTACATCGATTCCCACAGTGCGTGGGATCTGCCGACTTTTTACAGCGAAAGCTGTTATGAGATCGTTTCAGCGGCCGTTTTTGGCGCCGTAGTTGTCCGCCGCGGCCGCCGCCGCCGCCGCCGGTGTCCGTAACCACTATCGCTCGAAATAAGAAAAAAAAACGAAATAAGAGAAAAATTCCAGGATGGAATGAGACTCGAACCTGGGCCCTCTGCGTGTGAGTCCAGTATTCAACCTCAGAGCCATGCCGGTCCTTGAAACTGCTTTGCAAAATGACCCTGTACAGGTTTCATGTCGGGAAGAAACTACATTAACATTTGTAATGTAGCGTGGTAGAAGAGTAAAATAACAACCAAGTGTCACACAACGCGAATTCTGTAAGCAGGCATCACACAATGCGAATTGAGCAACGAGTGGGTTGTTGAATGCTTCCAACCCATTACAAAGGGATCCGCCATAATTCTTCATCGTCATCAGGCACAGCATCAACAAAGTGCCTTACATGCATGTAGCAGGCACCACGGCTCTCCGTAGAATTACGAAAAATGGCATAATGCTTCCTTTCATACTTCTCAAAAATTACAATGATTTATAGCATAGTGGGTACCTCGCAACTGCACTTGTATTGGTTGCCAAGGAAGCCCATAAGCGCATGATCCATTTCTTCGGGGTCTCAGTAAAGTTCTTCGCCTCCCCCCCTCTCTGTCCCACGTCAACGTATGTTATACAGCATGACGGGAGAGGGAAATAGCGACCGGGCGTCACCCAATGCAAATTACTTAACTGGTGGGCCGTTTAAAGCTTCCAACTCATTACAAAGGGATGAGTCAGCAAAGTGCACATAATGCCTTACAGACGTGTAGCTGGTATCTCGCTTCTCCGCAGAATGGCGAATAATTGCTTAGTAGGTGCTTCCCAGCTTCACAAAAATTGTGATTTATGGCGTAGTGGGCACCTTGCTAGTGTACTTGTATTAGTAGTCCCAAGAGAGCATACAACGGGCTCTAGAAACGCCGCTCTTCCAGCTTTCGCTGTGACTTTGCTGCGGTTTCAGCGCAGGCCTGGCGTTTTTTGATGACTGCGCTTCACCATCATCACGTGATGACGTTGTTTCGCATCCCTCGCGCTGACGCCTACGCCGCGGGACGCCGATGCCAACGGTCAATTTTCGCGTTTGATGAGGCGTCTAATGGCCCGCTCACGCGTCGTTCTATGCGGCACCGCGCCGTTGCGGTAGGCTTGCCATAGCGGCAAGCCTGCCGCAACGGCGCGGTGCCGCATAGAACGTCGGCCGTCGCCGCCCGCGCGAGAGCTGTCCAACGTGCGCAGCAAACTTAAGCGGCAAGGCAATCGCGCCTCCAAAAAACATGGCCGCACTACCAAAAGCAGTTGCCGTCCACCTCGAATCTATCAAGTGGCCGCTGTGCGCTCTGTAGCTTGTCAGCTCCGAACTGATGCTTTATTTGCTTTAGATGCATGTCCTTAAGCTTTGACAGCAATGTATTCGTCCCGATTCGGCGCCGTTTTTTTTAGAGATGTAGTCAAATAATCGATGCTGTAGGCTTAGCGAGTCGAGATGGGCGCTTCCGAAATCTCGGAGGACATAAATCACGCGTTTGTTAGTTGTTTCTAATCCTCCTTAGCTGGCGCCAGCTTGGGGACACTTTATTTGGTTTTACGCGACGCTTTTTTTAATGCCGGACAGACTAAAACGCTCTATTCACTGCTGGAACTATGCCTGGCAACGACACGGACGACATCTGCACTTCTAGCGTGAAAAACGCGAAGCAAAAAGACAGGAAACGCCAGGAGAGAAAAATCACAGCATATCCACGGAGTGAATGATGATGAGTGGGCGAAGCTGCGGAGGTTCATCGGTAAACCGTGAATCTTCCGTGAATTCTGCCCAGTACATCATCACCGACGTGAGATCGGGCGCGTTTATACTAAAGGTTCGATGAGTTATGACGACTTGCAGCTCACTTTAATTTTACATGTACGCTGTGAATTTTCATTGTTTAGAAAGCCATTGCTTTAGAAAACATCTGGCGTCTTTCGTTAAGTAGCTGGCGTCTTTTCCTCTTGCTTTAGAAACATCTAGCGTTCTTCCGTTTTGCTTTTACAAAACATCTGGCGTCTTTCGTTGGTTTATTTCATCAATCAACAGCGTTTTGAACAAAATTGTTATTGATTAATCACGCACAGGAGAAATCTCACCAGGCACTACCTTGGAGGTAAAGAATGGCTGCTAATGGGAATGAGAGACAGAAGAAGTCGGCTTTTAGCTACCGCTGCGAATTTTTTATTGTTCAACAACGCACAGGAAAAATCTCCCACCGGCACCACCTTGGAGGTCAAAGCGTAAGACTGGTTACGGACTACGACTACGACTACGAGGGACGAACGGGTGCCACCTTAAGGAGCTTCGCCCCTAAAAGCAAGCAGCTCGAAGCGTCCAGCGGTAGACGCAGACGACGCGGAAAATCCGAAAGCAGACGACGCGGCGTGCCGTAGTCATGGCAACCACTGCTCCGTCGCTGATTGGCCACGTCGTTCTCCGGCAGCCGGAGAACGGCGCAAAAATGGGTCTCGGACCTATTCTCCGAACGGCAAAGAACGGCTGACGTGCGCGAACGAAACCGTTTGCGCACGGCAGCCTGAGAACGTCAAACGGCAAACGGCGAACTGCCGTGCCGCTAGCGTGAGCGGGACATAAGGCTTTCGCCTTGATAAGATCGACGCCACCGTCTCTTGCAAGCCCACAAATGTACCAGCGCATTTTCTAGCTCCGAATTCCACCCATGAAAATAATATATTTTCTCTTGTGTAAATGCTTGTTTTCTTTTTTGGTGTAATCAAATAACAGAAACGCGCCTCCAGCAGAAGGAAGTTGTACTAAAAATGTTATTGTGAAATTAGCGCAAGATCCATTTACAAAACACGCTTTTAATTGTGCATAAAGCTTGTGCCAGATGGAAGGTCCTGCTCCATCTAGTAAAGTCATCGTGCATGCGAAAAGTCGGCGTGGATGCAATAATAAGTTCTGAATGTCTGCATCTTGCATGATGGCTAATAGCTCACCCATAGTCGAGTACTATGAATCGTCAATCTTTTGTCTTGTCGTTTTTCCTGATAGATCGGCGCAGTTTGACGCTCTTTCGTAGTAGAGTATATCGCATTCGAAGTCGTCGAAAATTTGCCCTCAGCAGGCTGTGGACGTCACTTCTGCACAATTCCCGGGAGAGCTAACCGCACTTCCATGGTTGCGTACAGTTGCGCTCAATAGGACTTGCAACACAGGAGGGCGTGGCTTCACAAGATCAAACACTGCGCATGCCTTCCACTAGCCTTTATTTCTACAACTATAGCGCTCTTCTGTTACTTATGGATGATCCCAAGTATGTAATATATAAATATCATTTAGTTGTTGAAATGAGAGCGAGTTGATTATTATTATTATTATTATTATTATTATTATTATTATTATTATTATTATTATTATTATTATTATTATTATTATTATTATTATTATTATTATTATTATTATTATTTGGTCTGCATACACAAGAACACAGAGAAAAGAGGGAGTGAGCCGGCTCACAGCTGCCACCTAGAGGAGCGCGACGCCTTACTAGTCTTTCGGGAAGCGGGAAGAGATAGAGGAAAGGAAGATAGGAGGAGACAAAGAGGACAGAAGATAGGAAAGCAAATGAAAAAAAATGACGAAGACTTAGACAAAAATAAGCAAAACATGAAAAAAAAAGAGATCCCTGCACAATTTTTCAACTCATGAGGCCACGCGCTCCCGTGTTGCGTCATATTGAGCGCGACTGTATATTGTACTCTAAGTCGTCGAACATTTTTACTAAGCACACGTCCGACCTTTCTAACGACACACGATATATTCGAGGCTGGAGATTACTTTTTTGTACGGGAAGATCTGTCCTCGTATGTGAACCTCTTGGAGTAATAGCGCTTTTTTTTATTATGTCCGATATTCCGGTATCGCAAGGGCGTAAGGTATTACCGGATAACGTGTGCCATAGCTGCCGCCACGTCAAGTGGCGCCAGCTATGGAGGATAAAAAAGAACTAACACGTAATCTGTGTCCTTCGAGATTCCGGAAGCACCCAGCTCCACTCGCTAAGCCTACAGCGCTGATTATTTCAGTATGGCTCTCGAAAACGGTGCTGAATCGACACGAACACTTCGCTGTCGAAGCTTAAGGACATGAATTTAAAGCAAATAAAAGTGTGAGTTTGGAGCTAACGAGCTACACGGCGCACGACGGCCACTTGATAGATTCCAGGTGTACGGCAACCGCTTTCAGCGGTGCGGCCATGTTTTTCGAGCAGGCGCATGCGCCGTGCACGCCCGGCATTCCGGTATACGCAAAGAATTTTCAGCATAGCTGGATGCTGGACAGGCTAAAACGCTCTCATTTCTCTCAGCACGCGTACACCTCTCCCATAATAGTGTACAGGGTACTCCGAATCGTTGCCAATTTGTTCTAAGCACGGGAAGGATGAGCTTTTGAAACGCGTCGAACGAAGCCAACTTCAGAGACAGATTCATGCTCCTGTTGTTTGTTGATCATGCTCTGTTGACGTCGATGCACCCATGTTGACGCCTAGTGGCACATCTCCATCTCTATTACTAAGATCCATGATCATGATTAAACCTTCGTGGTAGCTGAACGAGTCAACCCACACCCGGACACAACATGTGGTGGATCTCGCACCAAGTTGACATCAACAAGTACATAATAAACACTGGTACTCGATATACACTCAATCAAAACGTCTTTGTTTGAGGATAAAAAAGTGAAGGTGTGCGCTCCCCAGTAATAGCGTCACATACTCCTACGCTCATACATATGCCACACAGCTCTTCGGGCACGCGAGAGGTAGACTTCGTAGCTTGAGCCGTGAACGCGGGAAGGCGTTCCGCTTCCCGCTGGCGTGTTCCCGCTGAACCAAGGCGCTCACTGCGTGACATTTGCCCATCGAATTCATTGCTTTTTTTGTGGCGCTTATTGCAGCAGTTTTATTAGTCCGTACTATTGAACTCGAACCAGTAGGCGCGGAGAAACACTGTTGTGCATGTGGAAGCTGCACTACTCTGGCGACAAAGCGTTACACGCGAACACGACGCCAAAGGCAAGGCACGCAACTGCGTTGTCACGGAACGGCATCACCACGTATGCCACATTTCTGCGATCGCAGTTTCCTACAATATTGCACCGAAAGCTTCTGTTGCGCTGAAACAACCGAAGCGCTCCCTGTCGCCTCTCTATTGTCATGATGCAGTAGTTCACTTCACCTCTCCCAGACGGCGACACCGCCCCCGCCAACCAAGAGCACTGTGAGAGGGAGAAGGTGTGAGAAATATAAGGCGCGTTTGTGAAGGCATGTCCATGTGCATCGGTAGAGCAGTGGGTAGCGCGCTCGGCGCCTTTCGTCGTGGGTCGAGAGGTCGTCTGTTCGAAGCCCGTGTCATCCCCGTCAACGAAGCTTTTTCTTCTAGTTTTTCTTTGTCATCTGTTCGTGCGCATTTTACAGACGTCAAATCCGTGACGGAAATGACGTTGATAAAGTTTTGGTGGGCCCCGATATAAAACACTTTCGTGTTAAAAGACGATGGCTTTCGCCTTTGAGTCATCTTAGACGAATGCATAAGGGACCCTGTGAGATTTTTCGTAGACAGCTTACTGTCTCATCTTTAAGGGCAAAAACTTCGGCGCTTGCCGCGAAGCCGTAAGAAGTGGCGTGTAGATGGTGCTGTCGTGACGGCATGCGAGACATTGACCTAGGCAATGGCTAAAATCAGCGCACCGAGCTCTGGAACGATATGGATTTTCATAGTTCTTAGCATATCACCTATAGCACAAGCGTAGAGATTACCGTGAGCACCGTGCACGGAAACGCAGGAGCGAACTCTGCGAATGAAAAGGGTATTCCTCGATCACAAGACATCGTAATAAAAAAAAAATCGTAATTTTCGCTCTGACTTCCAACTCGGTCTATGATCGCAATAAGCTAGATACGCATTTTTTTTTAGTTCTGGATGTTTTTCTCGTAGACGTAAGTGCCGCACTGCTTTCGTACTGCGAAACTTAATGAAACTCGCCGAGCAGTATTGCATCCACGTTTCTCAATTATTGGACTTCGATCTGCTCTCGACTGTAGGTGAACTTGCTTCGGAAATGAAATAAACTTGCTTACGTTCACAATCATCGGTTTCACATCAGAAAGCCATACTTTACGGGCACAGGCCTCGGCACAGTAGGCATGCTCAGGGTTCTCCATTAGGGGGAGGGGGCGATGTTTCATTCACCGCAGCTCCCCCCTCCCCTCCTCTTCCCGGCCCCCTCTGTATGAGGCCCTTATGATCTGAACTAAGTGCACCTCGCCTGTCCCCTTGTGCGCACACCTATGCCGGGCACCATGGAGACAGTTCGCCCCAAAACCAGGAGAGCCTTCACGCTTGTGAGAGCGTGGATGAGACCAGGGTTGCCACTGACCTTCGAGTAAATGTCGCCAAACGATGAGCAAAAAGTCGCCAAAAGTCGCCATTCTTGTACAAATTTCGCCAAAAAAGTCGCCATTCTAGATATGTGCGGCATACCTAGTAATAAAAATTTCCACTCACGTGTAGCCCCGTAGAACACAGTACCACCAAGACCCTGAAATTATATTGACGTTTCTCGATGCCAATCGTATCGCCCGCTTCACCATGGGAGTGCATGGTGCTGCTTCTCCGACTAGCCCCAAGATGTGCGTGGTGGCGCAAGGGTGAATGAATGAAACGCTCATGATATCGTTCCATCCCTGTCCGCTCGTTTCAAAGGTAAAAGTGTGTTAAACCTTGGGCGAAAACCGTGAAAGCGTTGTTTGTAGACAGCTTTACGTACCCTTATATGAATTAAAAGTATTAAAAGGTTTATTCAAGGTAATACGACAGAATTCTTATAGGAACCGATCATTAGTGAGTCTTACACCTTTTCCTTGTGAACTAATATGATACCGGACGTCACCGACCCTTTCTCAAAGTCGCCTATATCTGCACGCGTGAATCCGATGCGTTATTAATAAGCAGGTAGACAATGTAAAATATTATATAACAATTGTTTTCATTGCACATGCTCACCGAAAAGTGGAAAATTCCTCAATAAATATTTTTTTATTGCACGAATAGCCGCATATCCGCCGCTCTTCGCTATTCCAAGACAATCTTTACGAGCTGAATTGGGGATACTGCCACAGTGAATAAGTCGCCAAGCCATTCAAAACAGTTGGAGCTTTGGCGGAACAAATGGTCGGAACACGCGGCCGACCCATCGTCTAGCCCCTACTGAAGCGAAACTTTAGAGAAGCTTAAAGCACCTAAAGCGATAAACTGATTCTCAAACACTGCCCCCTCGCGGTTTGCAAGGCAGTCCGCTGACTTACATTTTGCTAGAATGTCGCTGGGGGACTTTCCAGTACCTCCTGCATCTAGATGAATTGAGGAGATACACACGAGTTACAGGACGGACATACCGAATGACGCGTAATGTACACATTCTACTCGTGGGTCTCAACCCAAGAAAAATACAGAGAATGTTGCCGCTCATTCGTTGGGAAGACACTGAGCATAGGATGCATAACTCAGTGGAGACCTAAGCCGAAAATCGCCAAAAATTCGCCATGTCGCCATTCATACTTTTATGTCGCCACGGGCCTCTCAAATTCGCCAATTTGGCGAAAAGTAGCCACCATTGGCAACCCTGGATGAGACAGACACTGAATTATTCGCTTGCGTCGGGGAGTGCATGAGGGCAATGTTTCGTTTTAAAGAATGACAGTTTCGCGCGTTTATCTTATTTTTCTCCAGCAAGGTTTACAAATATGTCCAGAGGCATCATGGCCCCCTAAGGATGAATGTTTGGAAAGCCGTGGCCCTCGGACTGTCATCCCGTTGCTAATTTCATCGAAGTATTTATTTCTATACGTAAAGTGTCGTCGTCGTCATCATTATCATCGGCATCATACTAGTTTTTGTCCACTATCAAACGGAAGCCTCTCCCAATTCCCCTTCACTCTGACTCGCGCGAGCTGATTCCAACGTATGGCTGCAAATTTGTTAAGTTCTCACTTCACCTGCTGTATCTAGCGCCTAGTGTATCTCACACCTAGCGCATCTCCCGCCTAGTGTAACTCACCCCTAGGTTGCTATTCTGGACACTGATGTAATTCCGTCATGTTGTCAAACTCGCCATCTTGTCAACTCTGATTGGACCAGAGGGCTGCTGCGACCTCTCTGATTGGCTTAAAATGCCGCCATTACGAAATTTGACAACATGGCGGAATTTCGCAGTGTCCAGAAAAGCACACCTAGTGCCAGGGTTGCCAATGGTGGCTACTTTTCGCCAAATTGGCGAATTTGAGAGGCCCGTGGCGACCTAAAATTATGAATGGCGACATGGCGAGTTTTTGGCGATTTTCGGCTTAGGTCTCCACCGAGTTTTGAATCCTAAGCTCAGTGTCTTCCCAACGAATGAGCGGCAACATTCTCAGTATTTTTCTTGGTTTTAGACCCACGAGTAGAATGTGCACATTACGCGTCATTCGGTATGTCCGTCCTGTAACTCGTGTGTACCTCCTCAATTCATCTAGAGAGATAATAAAACATTTATTTGATGTTCTGTGAAAATAAGATCAGTGAGTGGGATCCTTAGTTCTGGATGCCATCTAGATGCAGGAGGTACTGGAACGTCCCCCAGCGACATTCTAGCAAAATGTAAGTCAGCGGACTGCCTTGCAAACCGCGAGGGGGCAGTGATTGACTATAGGTTTATGGCTTTAGGTGCTTTAAGCTTATCTGAAGTTTCGCATTTGAAGGGGCAAGACGACGGGTTGGCCGCATGTTCCGACCATTTGTTCCGCCAAAGCTCCAACTGCTGTGAATAGCTTGGCGACTTATTCACTGTTGCAGTACCCCCAGTTCAGCTCGCAAAGACTGTTTTGGAACAGCGAAGAGAGGCGGATACGCGGCTATTTCTGCAATAAAAATTATTTATTGAGGCATTTTTCACTGTTCTCGGTGAGCGTGTGCAATAAAAAAATTGCTGTATAACATTTTACATTGTTATACAGCAATAACGCATCGGATTGACGCGTGTAGATATAAGTAACTATAAGAAAGGGTCGGTGATGTCCGGTATCATATTAGTTCACACTGAAAAGGTGTAAGACTCACTAATGATCGGTTCCTGTAAGAATTCTGTCGTGTTACCTTCAATAAACCTTTTAAAGCTTTTAATTCATATAAGGGTACGTACAGCTGTCTAGAAATAATGCTTTCACGGTTTTCGCCCAAGGTTTATACCACACTTTTAGCTTTGAAACGAGAGAACAGGGATGGAAGGATATCATGAGCGTTTCGTTCATTCACCCTTGCGCCACCACGCACATCTTGCGGCTAGTCGGAGAAGCAGCACCATGCACTTCCATGGTGAAGCGGGCGATACGACTGGCATCGAGAAACGTCAATATAATTTAGGGGCTTGGATGGTACTGTGTTCTACGGGGCTATACGTGAGTGAAAATTTTTATTACTGGGTATGCCGCACATATCTAGAATGGCTACTTTTTTGGCGAAATTTGTAAAAAAAATGGCGACTTTTGGCGACCTTTTGCTCGTCGTTTGGCGACATTTACTCGAAAGTCAGTGGCAACCCTGCCTAGTGCATCTCAGCCCCGCTACAACCATAGAGCGTTCTACAATATTTACTAGAGGTGACTCTCATAAGCGTGCGCAGGGTTCCCCTTCAGGGGGGGCGAAGGTTCGTCGCAGCGCCCCCTCCCTATTATGTCAATGTATGCGGCTGCCTTTGCGCCCCTCTTCTCGCCCCCCCTACAATGTATAGGGCTGACTTTGCGCCCCCCCTTCTCGCCCCCTTGCCCCCCCCCCCCCCTGCGGACGCCTATGGTAACTCTGACGCTGCGACCGTTCAGCCACCATGGAAATGACGGGTAGTTCGTGAATTTTCCTAACGTGCTTGCGGCTTCGAACGCACAGATGGCTTTGTTTATAGTTGTGTATTGGCATTTGTTTCGGACCAATGAATGGATCGTTGTGAACTTCGTGACCCGAATTAGTGAGCCTAAAAATGTTAAGAAAGTGAAGTGGAAGTGCTGAACGTTTGCCGAACTTAGTATTGCGACAAAGCGGCTGCATGCCACACAGATCCTACCGGAGCCGAAAGAACGAAGATTCATGTACTGCCCATCATTCTCATACTGGCTGAAGCGCCATGCTTTGCAGGTCTCATAGACACTAGCGCCATATTTTCCTGTAGTGTATAATTAGGAAACTACGGCTACAGCATCTCACGCACCCCATGCCCGTCAAAAACCCATAGATGCATGCCGCCATTCAAACAAGGCGCGTCATTCGTTAAGTAGAGCCACAAAATAATCTCCGCCGCAAGCGTGCTGCCATCTGGGACCTCCCAACGCATTGCGCGGTTACCGTTCGCTTTCGCGCACCGCCGCCAGGCACCGCTACCGCCGGCGGCATCTCCTGACGCAATCGATTCTCTTTCTGCGCAGGCGCAGCACCGCGCGCGCTCGTACGCGACGACGACGCTCGCTTGGCGAACCCCCGGCATCACCTTGCCGCGAGGTTTCTTTTATATTCGCCCTCACAGCGGCGAGAGTGGAACCAGGCTAGTGCCATAACGTTAGCGTAACTGCAAGCACGCCACTGATCGTTGAAACTCAAGCAAGCTGTTTCAGTGCAAGGACAGTTGTGAATAGAAAGGAGGGTGACGTGCATCCCTAAACCAACGTGTCGTCTGCTACGGGATTCTTTTTTCTCGCCTGCAAAAAAAAGTTACGACACGACGGACACTGGAGCGAGCCGCGGGCCGACGCCAGGCATCGGCACCCGAGGAAGAAGCCTATAGGTAAACCACGCCAAGTACGCGACGCTCTTGCGGCTTCCCCGTCTGCGTATTTATAAACCGAGGCCTCCCTCATCCGTGCTGCTTCCTCGCAAATCTGTCGACGTCGGGCCATTGAGCGCGCGAGGCCGGCCGCGGAAATCTGTGTCGTGCGGGAAAGCCAGCGGCGTAGGCCTACTACTGCCCACTCTCTATAGCCGGCTGTTGTCATCTGTGACGCGTTCCTTTTGCGTTTTGTTGTTTCTCTCTCTCTCTCTCTTTCTCTGACGCGTGACGTTCGATTTGCCACTTGTTTCTGTTCTGTTGAGAAAGGCGGCGCGCGGGGCTTCAAATGTAGGCCTCAAAACACAAACGTGCATGTACTAGGAAAGAAGGGGAATTCACGGGCTCGTTTTCTTTGTTAGACACAACATTAAGAACAACCAAGCGACAATCAAGCCGAGGAAAGTATGGGGGACGTTATTGGTAGTAATTACGATATAAGTGTGAAGAAATTAAAGAGGACGAAAAGACAACTTTCCGCCGGCAGGGACCGAACCTGCAACCTTTGAATAACGCGTCCGATGCTCTACCAATTGAGGTACGGCGGCAAGTTGTCTTTTCGTCCACTTTACTTTCTTCACATTTATATCGTAATTACTACAAATAACATCCCCTATACTTTCATTGGCTTGATTATATGTTGGTTGTCATTAAACGTGTATGTATGTATGTATGTATGTATGTATGTATGTATGTATGTATGTATGTATGTATGTATGTATGTATGTATGTATGTATGTATGTATAGACGGACGGACGGACGGATGGACAGACAGACAGACAGACAGACAGACAGACAGACAGATAGATAGATAGATAGATAGATAGATAGATAGATAGATAGATAGATAGATAGATAGATAGATAGATAGATAGATAGATAGATAGATAGATAGATAGATAGATAGATAGATAGATAGATAGATAGATAGATAGATAGATAGATAGATAGATAGATAGATAGATAGATAGATAGATAGATAGATAGATAGATAGATAGATAGATAGATAGATAGATAGATAGATAGATAGATAGATAGATAGATAGATAGATAGATAGATATAACGAACACCTGTGTCAGCGCGTCTCGTGTCGCTCTTGTCACACCACAGCTGTGTGCTCCACGCCATTGGGAGAGAAGGGGGCGAGGAGGACAGTCGAGTGCTCACATTTTATTATTTTATTCAGTTTATTTCGATCGCAGAATAGAGCACAAATGCAGCACAGGTGCGCTGGCGAACGGAGCTGTCTCTATATAGCATTTCAAGCGGCGAGTCTGCGAACGGCCGCTAGTAAAGGTCGTTCATATAAAACGCGAGCCCGCATAGCGGTGCACGACGCAGCTGTCGGGTTCAGTTTGGTTTTTGTTTTTCTTTCGGGCTCTACTCGACGCCTCCCTGACATCGCCTCCCGCGTGGACTGCGCTGTTGTCACGCTGACAGAGATGTGTTCTTCTTGTGACGGTAAAGGCGTATGTCGCTTGTACAGTCGACACTTTCAAATGTAGTTGCGAAATTTCCATTACGCTTAATGCGCCCTTTTTTTAAGTGTTCTTTTGTTCTAAGCGATCGCATGCCCTTTGTAAGCGATTCGGCTGAGAGGACAAATATGGTTCTTGATCTTGTCCCTAAGCGTGTGTGTTTGCTTTTTGATTACTGTAATATATTCACACCAACACGCGATGTTACGTCGGACGTCGACATTCTGTGGACGAGACAACACCGCATTTGCGATACTAAATTGCTATTTTCCTCGTGAAAGCGCATATCTTGTCTGTACCAGTCAACCGAGCAGCATCCTCCCATTTTGTGATGTACCTCTTCTTTTTTCAGGAATCTTGAACGCTCGCTTGAGTTCATTAAAAATGCAACCTAACTAGATCAGCGTTAATCAGGTCCTAAACGGTCACTCATTTCAAGGTAACTTCGACTTCCACATGTCGTCTAAGATTACAAGTATTTTTGAAAATAGCGGAGCACGAAAATTTATTTCCACATCCCTATTGGAACCTGTATGTTTCCGTATAATTTTTACAGAAATATATGGCAAATATATGGAAAACGTGTGGACTCTATACAGTTTCCGTACGAAAACGCGCGGTATTATTGGTATGCCACACGGAATGTTTCAGTAGGTGTATAAGAAAGCTGCCAGCAATGTGCACCTTTATCAGTGAACATCCCTTTGTCCACGTTTTCCGGTCGTGTGTTTTTATTGTGATATTCACCCCTAAAATCTTGGTTACAAAAGGTAAAGCGGCAACATTACAGCGCTTTTCCGCAAAGTTGGCGTTTACGGATTACCGTATCCGTAAACGTGAGCGGCATGGTCTGTGGTGCCATCTGGCGGCGTAGAGATCAACTGGCAAAACGCGGAACTGTTACCGCATGAACGAAGTGTATTCTATTTCACTGCTGGTGTGATTTATCGACAGCGCCGTAAATGGTAATGCGTTGCCTTTTTAAACTTTTTTTATACAAACACTTATAATGCACGTAGACATGTCTACAAGACCATGTAGTTTGATGAACCATCTCAAGGCGTCGCTGCCATCGTGTTGTCAACCGGTATTATGCGAAAGCCTCTGCGTATGTCGGAATTGAGCACACGTTAAAACTACCTTTTGTTCGGCTCGACAGTTAGCTGCGTTAAACACTAAGCCACGATAGGGAGCCTTGACGCGCACGCCTTATAAGCCTTCTTTTAAACAACAAAGCCTAAGCCTGCGTATCAAGGCTTCCCAAGTCATGCAGCTCAGGGAACATGAATCCTCTCCTCCTCGCCCAAACTTCGGAGAGCGAGAGACAGCGTGCACGCTTCCTAGTCTATCGTGCGCATATATAGTGGCCTATGAACGCATGCAACGGCTTCCGCAATCTCGGGTACCAACGGACGCGCCACGTATGAAACACCACAGTTGGTACGAACGTATTCATGCACCAACTTATTCAGAATCACTTTTACCATTCGCCAGTGACTCAGCGTCCGATGCGTATGGCGGCGAATGAAGTTTCAAGGAGCTCGTCTTCTCTGTAATGACCTTTGCAGTTAAATCGTATACGAATCATTGTTAGTTAACAGGCCTCGCCTATCCCCCCACCTCCTGCCGTATTCACAAGAAGCTATTACACTATAATTCTTGTTCCTAAGAGAATTGTCACCAAACTTAAGGATCGACATTATGGTAGCGAAGATGGCCAGCACTTAAGAACGAATCCGGCCCCTGGGCATGTTGGTTACTGAGAAATACCAGTGACGAAAGAACTAGTCGATTCTTCAAAATATATTAATTTCTCAGCACCGTTCGCTTTCAACGCTTACATATGACTTGTTTCAAATTAAACTTAAGCCTAAGTATCACATCCTTCAGCGTCAGTAAGCTTGGCCCTCGGTAAAGCAACTGTCGGCGGTCGAAGAAAGGTCCTGCGTGACACACCACCGGACACACGAACGTCACAAGCGACCGAAGGGCAGTGTCCTCTCGTCTCCGCAATGGAGCTGTACGTATTGAGCCCGTGTCGCCGCACAGTCGTGCTTCTAAATGTCTTCGACATGTCACTCACAAGCCTTCTGCGAAGGCGACAAAACACGCTCTGACGCATTACGCGTGGCCAGTGCGGAAGCCGGGTACAGAGTCCGGTACATGTCCTTAATCATATCGGTTTCCAAATGCCTGCTGAAAGACTTGTCAAGGCGGGGCGACAGCACAGAAGGATATACATCGACTATCACGTTCTCCGCTTTTCTCTGCTCAGTCCGTGCCGTTGTCGCCGTGGCAAAGACAGTACAGTTATATCCAGGAGCACTACAGACACGGTTGAGTGAGCTGGTCGACGACTACTGCACCCTCTAAAACAAGCAATTAGGAGAGACATATGCCTTTCGTGACGTCATCAATTTTTGAGCGAGCGTTAGGTTACTTCCCCGTTCGTGTATGACGCAAGTGTCCGTAAGTGTTGACGCTTTTGGCTGGCGTTCCGTAAACTAGTCGGGCTTCCTGGCATAAGGCAATGGAGGAGCTGTTGTCGTTGTTGTTGCTGTTGTCGCTGTGTTGGTTGTTTACTGCGATAACCATAATGCCAGTGAGGTGGGTAAGCGTAATCGCAGAGTTCAAAGGAGCTCGAACAAGCTATTGGGCATCGGATCTTTCGGGGAGCACGTGGCGAGGCAGCGCGAACGTTGGAATCCCGTTTCCTCGAAAAACTGCAACCCGTTCACACATTCACACATATGTTGTTGCAGTCAGGGCACGTTTTGTCAACGTACTTAGGGACGACGGTGCACTTAAGACAATTGTCGATGTAGTGATGCATCCTATTTCATTTGTTGGAGATTGGTGTTTGGGTTTTTAGATCGGCCTGTTACTACTGGGCTCTGATCTGCTGTGTAGCAGTCACAGCAACTCACAGCAGATGTGCTGTGCGACTTGTGTAGCATACTCACTACCGTATACATACATACATACATACATACATACATACATACATACATACATACATACATACATACATACATACATACATACATACATACATACATACATACATACATACATACATACATACATACATACATACATACATACATACATACATACATACATACATACATACATACATACATACATACATTTCTGCCTAACAACAGGATGCATCCGGCCCGCATATAACGTCACTTCTCCAACCAGCGGTTTCAGCGTAGAGGGCATCGTAATGTAACCTTCGCAACCATGCTAACCAGCGTCATACACTGTTTCAACTGCAGTCGCAGGTTGTCGAGAACATGGATTTCTTACAACTTATTTTTAGAACTTGAAGCTGAACAGTACTGCTGTATTTTTAAGAACGAGCAGCTGCGTTGTGATTTTTCTCGTGACAGTATGCCTGAAATTTATTTCAACGCAGCACTGTTTTCTAATAACTTTTCTTTTTCTTCATTTCTTGCAGGCTGAGGAGTTGCGGAAAGTCTCGCGCAGTAAAGGACCACCCGGTAAGTGTCGGCGAATGCCCTCTGACCGTTCGCTATTAGACGGATGCGGAAATCATTCCCAGGATTTAAGGACATCTGTACGTGGCGTCATCTCTCGGCGGCAGCAACGGCGTCCTGCCATAACTGAATGGCAAATAGGCGACAAAAATCGAAAAAAAGCTAGTTATCGGAAAGTACTCCAGGTTCTACGCCGCAGATGCGTACTGGAACATTCGAGTAAAATTGCAGTATCGCACTACAAAGCGTGTGGTTTCCCAGGAAACCAGTACTCAATGCATAGAACTCCCCACGTTGATCAGTTAATTCGAGTTTGGATCGCATCACGCACGCTTGCCAATGGATCCTGAGTATGCGAACAAACTGCTTATTTTAAAATAGCTATTCGTGCTTTCAATAAACGAGGCCCAGTAGCCGTAAATGCAATTACATAAAAGCTTGCTAGCGTTATAAATGCACTATGACATAAAAGCAGTCGTATACCAATGGTAAAAAGCTCTACTCACTAATCAAAAGCTATATGGAATTTGTCTGCTATACGATACGATTTGCTTCTGGTGCTCTACGAATACGGCAGAATCGTTCTCACCAATTATCATTTTCTGATTGTCCCATTGCGGAGACTTGTGAATCGCATACGTGGTGTACAGCACGCTATTGTCATTTCTGTATGAACGTACTAGTGCTGGTTCTAGATATATTATGCGCAATAAGGAACTAACCTAATTCTGTTTTGTTTTTGTTTCACTTTTCCTTGACCCTTCATTCCGCGCGCATTTCGGAAACAGCGGCTCAAGAGACAAGCAGGTGAGCAATCTTGAATTGTATACTGCAGCACGTACGCATTTGTAAGAACAATATTTGACTGTATTTCAGTACTGACCACGCATTCTTGTGTTTCTCTTTAATTCTGAGCGGCTTTCACTGTTTAGAAACTGATACGTGTTATCGCTATAGGCGCATTTGCGTTCTTGGACACGCCTGAACGCAGTGGAACTTTCTCGAGTGTTTGGCGAATCGTCGGATCAGATAAAAGCACGTACGACGCGTGATATCGAGAGGGACATCTACAACTAACGCGAGCACCGGCGATAACGCTGGAAAGTACACGGTTACGCATGCGTAAGAGCCGACGTGTTTCCCTGACGATCAGATTACGGACGACCGACGATTTCACGGCTCTTGCTGCACTCTGAGTGTCACAGAGTTTCCTATGCAGTATTTACTAGAGGGAAGTCTGGCACTGCGATCGTTCAGCCACCAAGAGAACGACAGGTATACTACATGGATTTGCCTATTCTTCGTGCTCGCGGCTTCGAACGCACTTGCGGCTTTGTTTATTGTTGCGTTTTGGTTTTTGTTTCGAATAAGAGAATGGCTCGTTGCGAACCTCGTGAGATGATTAAAGTGGTGAGCTTAAAAGGGTCAAGGTAGTGAAGTGGGACCGCTAAATTTTCGCTGAACTTCGTCTTGTGACAAAGCGGCTGGAGGCCACACTGAGCCGCATGAACGAAGCTTAGGCTAATCCATGTACTACCCATCATCCCATGCTGGCTGAAGCACCACGCATTGCAGCTGCCATAGACACTCGCGCCAGATTTCCCTTTAGTGTACTGTTATGAAACGATATGATGACTGTTACTTCTTTTTCTGAGCATAGGTTCGCCCAATGAAGAGTTTCATCTTCACTGGTTTGAGCTCGCGTTCTTAACTGTCACGATCAGGTGGCAATGGCGGCTGAATAGCAGCTACACGGACAGCGGTAATCCTCAGCTTAATTCTAATTCGGGCGAAGACGGCAACGCAAGGACAATATGGTCCAAAAGCTTCCCTAAAATCAAAAGCGATGTAGGATACCTTCACATTGCTGTCCAAGAAAGAGAGCGGCTGAGCGACATGTCTGGAAGCTTGACGAAGTGACGCACGAGAAACCGTAGTCGCGCTATAGGTTTATCATTCTGTTTTTGATATGATCGAATGCTAAAGAAAATCGAGTTTAATACGCAGCAATGATAGTGTTCGCTCTTTCTCATGGATGGTAGATGGCGTCAAGCCGCCGAGTTCACGTTAAACTAAAGCAGCCCATTGTCGCCTACGCATTCAGCACTAACACCCTATCTTTGATTGCCGAAGAAGAAACCCGATACGACTTCATTGACTATGTAACAAAGGTCGACGGTAACATAAGAATGCAGTAGCTAGTAAACAGCTACCCGCTTCGAAAATAACTGTTAGGGTGACCATCCTATATAATTAAGTTCTCTCATTCTCGTGACGTCAGAGGGTGTTATAGATATGGAGGGGGGGGGACAAATTTAGATTGCGTTTGAGTAGTCAACATTTAGTCAAATTTTGTAAGTGTGACTGCCTCTCAAACGCAACAGAGTTAGTCGTGTGACATCACGCGTTCCTTATCCCGCGTTTGGCGCGCATGTGCGCAGGAAACGCAGGGCCGAGTGCGACGAGGGCGCCACCGCAGCTGCTGCTGGCGCCAAGCGGAGCGCTGCGCGGCCCTGCGACGATGAAGCCGCCCTCTCGCGGCTGAAGGCCGAACCACCTCCGGGACCCAACGCTCCCGCCGCAAGCGCCCCTGCAGGGGGCACCGGCGCTAACCTCGTTGCGCCGGCGGCGGCCCAAGCACCACCACCACCACCGCACGCGCCGAGCCCGCCAGTCACCAGGACAGTAACACCACACGACGGCTTAAATCCTGGTACGTGCATTCCGGGCATTAGCTCAGTAATAGAATGCGTTAGGACAATAAGCGGGAAAATGTGTACACGTGTAGTAACACTTATTCTCGTGCAAGTTGGTACGATTTAGTAAACATGACTGTTTCACATCGCAGCTCTGTTTCACATCACAATCTTACTGTTTCACATCACATTCGCAGCTGTTTCACATGCTGCGATTGCAGTGAAAAAAAATAGCCTCATTCCTTCTGTGTGCTCCCTTCGCAACCTCCGCTAATGGCGGTTTCGTTTCACATGGGCTGCGAATGGTCTGCGATTTTAGCAGCGGAGCTGTTTAAGCAGGCCGTAATCTGTCCAACGCGAACAAAAAAAAAACCGTTGCCTAGCAACCGGTTTCACAGCTGCGCACCTGCTTCGCTAGCCCATACACTGCTCCGCCACCAGCCCGCCTGCCTGGACACTGCACGCAACCGCTCGGTCGCGCCAGGCGTGACGTCACGGCCAAGTGCGCACGCGCTCCTTCGTTCTGTATAAAGCCCGCGCGTGGCGGCGGCGCGCGGCGCCAGACGCAGACATGGGGAGACCGAAGAAGGTTCGCACTGCCGATGAGGAAGCCACTTACCGGGAATCTCGGCGCGCTGCCAAGCGATACTGCTGGAGTCAACTCGTTTAAAGTAGTCCACGACGTAGTACGGCTGAAACAGCTAGAGGTGACTGTGCTGGACTCGACTGGACCTTGGCATCACTTCGTATGACCAGGACCAGCTAGGAACCGATCAGGTCCGCTGTGCCTTGAACCTTCTGCCACTAGCGCAAGCTACGCCCGCTTTTTTTTTATTTTTTTTGCTTTTGCTTTGCGACTGCCGCAGTGCGCAGGGTTGCTTGCTGCAGTTTTTGTGGCAGACACTGCAGATTTTTTTTAATTAACAGTCTGTGCGTTATGATCGTGTTAACTTTTCATCAACGGTAGAGAAGGGCACACGTGTTTTGTCATCTAAAAAACACTTTTCAATCTAGATTCATTTCTGAATGCGCAACAGCGGCCATAACCAAAACAAACTCGTCGGCTTAATTTCGACGGGTCCCGACCAAAAAATTGCTCCGCCGCTGCGAACTGAGCGAAAAATTTCCTACATGTTGGTCGCTTGCCGCTGACCGTTGCGCAAGAGCGATCGGCCGTTTTCTCGCTGCGAGCGAATTCGCAGCCTGCAAACCGTTGTGTTTTGTGTCATGTGAAACGGCCTATAGGCGCTAAAGCAACAGTCCCAACACTCCCAGGGATTACACATACGCAAATACCCAACGAAATGAACGGGGAAGCGCCGAACGCGTAATTCCAAGGTTGTGGGTTCGGATCCCACCGACGTAAAGGGTGATTTTTCATCCACTTTAATTCATTTCCATTTACGTAATAATTACTGCACTACAGTTAAAGGGCATCGATTCATGCCCCCTATACTTTCCTTGGCCTAATTGTTTGCTGGATTCATTTGGATGTGTCTAACAAAGAAACGAGCCCCTCGAAAAAATGCCCGTCCTTTCGTTCAGACGCCGCGAGAAACACACAGACACAGATGGCGTAGTTGGTGCGCTGTAAGCCTGCGTGTTTGTCATTGCGTATGTTGTTTTATCGCCTATAAGTCATGTTAACTGTATGTAAGATCGCGGTAAAACCAGAGCGACATTAAGAGGCGATCTATCGAAGATATATGAAAAGGTAAAATAGAAGTGAATGTAAGACTAACTGTCATTTACCCGTGACTGCTGCGTTATCTCAACCATTAAAACCGAAAGTAGGTTATGTATAGACAGTAAACGAGTCAACTATAACACCAAGTGGTCAACCAGACATGTTTAATACTGGAAGCGGGGACCAGAAGTGGACTTCAGAGCTGAAGTGTGGAAACGGAATTGACATAAACGCCGAAATTGGGTACACGGAAGGCGTTTGAAGGTCCAGAAGTAGCATAACGCTATAGCCAGGGGTACAAGTTTAGAAGGCAGCGACGTTTCCACATCGATTGCGGATGCATACACGCCTGCACCAATGAGCGCGCTCTCCAGATTGACGTCATAAGCTACACGGTCGGTGACCCCGCCCTCGGAGAACACCGCCGAATGCATGAGCGAGAGTATTTCCTTAGGTCGCGGTCAGCTGCCGTGCTTCGGTCATATGGGCGGCGGGGCCTACTTAAGTATCGTGCGCAAATCCGGTCTGCGAAGCGAGTAGGTGGCGCATGTTAGGAAAGTTAGACGACAAGTTCTTATAACATTGTTACTTGGCGCTACAACCAGACCTTGCGATGACGTAGCCTGCATTGACACCCTCGTACATTTCTCATCCATTTACGACTAAATGGTCGCTGAATGTTTTCGTCTTGATTCGATGAGTGTTTTGAAACTAACAGAAAAGCCCGAAATGTACAGAAGCCGCGGATTAGAGTGCGGTGACAAAGACAAAAGACTATATTGGAGCCGAGAGACAGCGTTGAAGATTGATCGAATGTGAACAGATGTCTTGGACTGATTCGCCTGACATTTCTAGATGATGAGTTGAGGTCACAACGGCGCAGAACCGTCATTCGCTGGCGCAGATCGTAGAAAACAGGGTATGTGACTATTTCAAGCCGGCCCTTTTCAAAAATAATTGCTAACAAACACCATCATCGTCATGTTTGCGAAAGGATAAACATATCGCTGTTAAGGTCGAGGAGGTTTAAAACCTCCTTGGTCGCGGCCAGATAATATTAGCGCTGGAGATGAGATGAGAAAGTTAGTAGCAACGTATATGCCTGTAAACAAAGTGGTAAAGTTTAGTAAAAAAAAAGAAAAGCAGAGGGCGCTATATATTCACTTATTTGCTTCTCACCTATTGAACATTTGCGAAGTAACTTTAAAAGCACTATCAGGGGAATTAATATTGCACGTTGAGAAATTTCATAGCAGTGGATAGCTCCATCTTCATCGTCTTCTTCATCTTAGCGTTATAAATTTGCAGATCGCGTTGAGGAATTTCGACTGCCACGCAAGAAACAAATATGTAGAGATTTGTCCATACAAGTTTGGCATGCACCGTATCCTGCGTCAGCCATTCGAATTCGGCCCTTGCGAGGAACCTTTGGTAGATGTCTTGTTATTATGCTGCTGCTAGCGCTCCGCGTACTAGCATCAATTTACGTTCTTAAACCTACCTGCCTTTCTATACGTCATCTATTTCTCAATCTTCCTCCATATGAGTTAAGTTATGTAACTCGAACGTCGAGCAAATGCTTTCCGTTTAATTACTGAAAACTAGCTGGGAACGAGATAAGATGTTCCGCTTAGTTAAACTTACATGGAAGGGCGATAAAATTATACGAATTATAACGAAATAAGGCCCCTCACAACTGTACGAGGCCTTGTCCAGCATCTGGGAACGTAAAATAACGTTGATAATGAAGGCAAGCACGTCGACCAAAACACAGGCGAACGCTTCAGAATATACTATTTACACAAGTTCCACGGAGTTAGAAACAATGGCGCGCGCAGAGTTTTCCTCATCAGTGGAAAAAGGGGGGGGGGGGGGGCGGAGGTTCATCGCAGCGCCCGCCCTCCCTACTAAGTCAATGTATGGGGCAGACATTGGCTCCGCCCTGTCGCTCACCCCCCCCCCCCCTCCCCCCCGTGGGCACGCATGTGGATAGAAGCATTTTTTAAGTAATTTCCGCTCCTTAGTTCATTATACGAGGAATAGCAACCTTACTAATGTGTCACTAACAAAGGCGTTAGCGCCATAAGAGTGGCGGCCCTTTAGAGTAATGAGTACTACACTGTGGGAGTACTGCCAACAAAAGGTGAGTGATTTAGGGTACCATGTACCTTGCTAAGGGAGAGCTGAATGTACCTGTCGCTAAAAAATGATGTTTGACTATTCGATTGCCTGACATGTTTAGAAGGAAAAAAGGTAACGACGACGACGCAGACAACGACAGCGACGGCATTTCACAACTGCGCACGGTGGTTTATTCATGATACCTTGCACAACCCCGGCAATTGCGCGAGCATTGTCCAGTTGTTCCCTAAAGATTTGCTCGAGGTCACTGAGGTAATGCAACGCACGAACCACCGTGACATGTGCTTTGGCCCTACGCGCACGACCTGTAACGTAGTTCTTCTGTCCTCTTTGAGTAACGTGTATTAACTGAGAAAACAGCATCACCATATATGGCTATGACAATATGATCGGTTTTGGGTTCAATCAGGCTCACAATTTTAGCCGCGTTTACGTGAATAGACGGTTTCGTGATTGCGATAGTAGCAGCAAGCGTCCTACCGTAAGAAATTTCCGGTCACTTCATTTGTAATTCTCTGCTACCGAAGCGGAAACCGTGTTTTGTAGCGTTAGCTAAACTGGCCTAGCCGGAGCGGTTTCGCGTGCGCATACAAGAGCCGTGCTGCGCATGCGCGAGGAGCAGTGATGTCACACAGCTGGCGCACCGGAACGCTGGAACCTTCTAAAGCCTGTTTCACATGCGAGCGACCGAGCGGCGGGGCCCGCGGCGATCGAGCGGCAGCAGGACGCTCGGACGCGGCTTCGTTTCACATGCACCGCTTTTGCGCGGCGCGCGCCTCTGCGATGCGCAGTGATGGTTGTGGGAAGCGCCCGTTATCCGCGGGTTTCCTTTCTCCGGGCTCGCTTGCTTTGGTGCGCTTGGGTTGCAAGTTTCACCAGCCTTCTACTTCGGTGATCGATTTTCACGCGCCTAAACCTTGAATAATGAAAATGTGCAGTTTATTAGAGTGCAATTAAACAACTTCAGTAGTCACGTTTATTTCTGTTCCAGCTTTCTTTTTTTTACCACGCAAGTCATGTTGCACGCACATACACTTGGCCATGGAAAAGCAAAAGAAAGAATTTGTTTTTGGGGTTTTAAGCTTTCACAGGGCTTTCGGTGGCTTTTGGTCTCGAATGCCGCAAGGCGTTGGTGCGCCGTATGGGCCGGCAAGCGGATGCCAACGGCCCAGTCGACGACATTGTGGGTTTGTGAAGGAGCTCGTCTCTCTTTTTTTTTTTTTTTGCCTATGGGCATTCTGCAGTAAAGAGGCGGCGGCATTTGTCGTCTTCGGGGTACGTGACCACTAAAAAAAAAGGGAAAAGAAAACAGTAAACTGTTCGAACGTGCTGCACCAGAGTAGTAAAAAAAAAAACTGAAACGTCTACTGCGAACAAGTGCGGAGTGTCGTAGGGTCCCCCTGTCCGGACCTATGTTGGTGTCACGATTCGATAAAAATACAAAAGAACAAAATGACACGTGCAAACGATTTGTCTGCTTTGATGGAAGCGCAGTAAAGAACAACAAAAGGAAAAGAACGGCGTTTTCTACACTGCCAGCTCGTTGCAGCGAATGTCGTCTGCTAGGAAACCGAGTCGGAGCGAGTTCCTCCCGGCGCGCGCGGCTGCTCTCGTCTCCATCCCTACGGTCACGTGCTCCCCGCGTCACTGCTCCCCCATTGGTTGACCTTGGGCAGCCGCTCTGCCGCTCGCGAATTTTTCCAACTCTGGCGATCTCGATCGCGCGTCCACTGGTCGCTCTAAAAAACCTGTTTTTGGGCTTCCGCGACGGCAGCCGCTCCGCTCTTGGAGCAAAATCGCTGCATGTGAAACAGGCTTAACGCTATGAGCCCGTGGCTGCGGGCGGGCTGATCGCGTCCCTCTCCGGCGGGCAAGGTCTGCGACGTCACGGAGGGAGTGCGCAAGCCTTCTCTTGTCTAGGTGGTGTTGACCGGGCACGAGACGCTGCCATAGAGACGCTGCCGTCTCTATGGCCCCAACGCCGGCGCTGCGCCGGGCGTTGGGGTCATAGAGACGGCAGCGTGTTACTACACTGGCCACCGAGCCGTCTTTGTGGCAATAGAGAAATGGCGTTGAGCAAAAAATAAATATACATGCGTCCCATAATGCGTATCCCGTGTGCGTGTCACTGAAGCAGCAGTGAGCATGATAATCAAGCTAATCCTAGACAACCAGGAGAGCTAAGAATAATCAGCTGAACCTTAGGGCACACGCTACGTATATCCTGGCATAGCCGAGCTAAGCCACTACAATTTTTTTAAGTTGCCTCAGAGTAAGGAGATTCTCTTTTTACGTTTTCGGATAAAAGGAGGGCGCATAAAATTCAGGGGTATAATCTCTTATAATCTTGTGTATAGCTAAAGAATATTTATTAGAGATATTTGGCTAAACACACAGAGAAAAGCGTCTAAAGTCTGCGGGCTACTCGCCAAGGTTTTTCTTCCGCGCCGGGGAACGCTACGCGCGTCCGCCGGTCGCGCTGACGCCCATGCGCTCGGGCAGTTTTTCGGTTCTTTGTGCTGAAAATCTTTCTTCGGACCCATATCAGGGGGGCGAAGGTTCGTCGCAGCGCCCCTCTACCCTACTAAGTCAATGTATGGGGCAGATTTTGAGCCCCCCCCCCCCCTCTTAGGTGATTTGCGCCCCCCCCCCCTCCCGCCCCCTGTGCGCGCGCCTATGTTCGGACCCATTGTTTGAGGTGCACCGGATCCGTGAAAATCCAGGGAACCGGGAAAGTCGAGTTTCAGCGGTGAGTGGCTGTTTTTCGGTTTTCTGCGAGCTCAAAAATTCGAGGCACCGATGGCCGCGCCAGGCCGGACGCACCGCCGCATAGGCGGCTGCTGAGCCGCTGTCGCGTCTCAAGCGTCGGCACATGGACGCTCTTCAGGAAACGCCGAGGTCTCCTCGGGCGCAACCGCCGGTTCAAGCTGATGAAGAGTCGGGTACAGAAACCACTCAAATGGACGTTCAGGTCTTGTCACCCCAGGATTCATCCGGAGAAGTCGACAGTGTGGCTGTGGCGGAACGCCAGGACGGTCAAACATGGACGGAGGATGGCTGGTAGATGATTTTGCGACGCAGACAGAAGAAGAGCCAGACGAAAAAGCAGAAAAACGCGGCAGAAGCTGCGGATTGCAACACCTAGTCAAGCAGCCAACCAATATAGGGAAGTCAGGAGAAGCGTGGACGTCGTCCGAGAAGGCGCCGGCCGCTCCCGCCCCTGCCGTAGGACGATATAAAAATCGTCCTGGGACCGCACAAAGGCCTCGTTGTGAAAGACTTACTCGGCCGAAAAGCTGAAACTTCCTTACTAATTTCAGAAAAGATTCCGACGTAACTTCTCGGAGAGACGTAATATTTCAAGTAGGGACGATGAACTTTTAGTTATTCATGTGCGTAGTATTTACATTAGCGGCGAAGAAGTACTTTTGGTTACGAGGGGAAACCACCTAGCACGACACTCTTGCACAGATTAATGGCAGGCGCGCCACAGTCCTGGGGGCGGAGTTTGAATTCATTCTTAGGTTCCGTGTTTTCGGAGCGTGTTTTTCGGAGCTTATTTTTATTTTGGGGGGAAATGCGGCGTTTATCGTAATTTATTTTGCGTGTATTCCCAATTCTCCGAAATTCCGAGTTTAATTTTGCATTATTCTCAGTACTATCGAATGGATTAAACGATATCTGAACACGAGAACATCAGAACACACGAAGCGTATATTTTAATTGTCTGGAAGGTTTCAACGCGCAAACACATAAACACAGATGCACAAATACTTGAATAGAAAGCAACTTTTGTGCATTTTACAACCTTCAAGCTTGTTGTAATAGACGCCAGTATACTTTACGTGGTTGCTATCACTGATGGATGCGCACCCCTTTCGAATGATTATTCTCAGCTTTGAAAATGCCCTTTCAACGCTTGCGTTAGAAACAGGGAGCGCCAGAAGACTCAGCGTGCAGCAGTGGCCACTGGACAGTGTGGAGTGTCCAAAACGACAGGGGTTCAACGGTGTTACGATTTCATAGCTCTTAAGAGTTTTCAAAATTACTCATAACCTGGCTTCTGTCGTCAGTTTCGAGAAACACTAACCTAAAAATTGCCTTAAATGATTTCAAATTGTTCTGTCAAAGTAGCGAGCAGGACGCGAGTAGTCTAGTTTATTCGAGAGCTTATGCGAGCACCAGCGATAAAGCTGAAAGATTCCCTCTCTGATGTATAAAAGACGACGCCTTCTGCCGACGATCATATTACTGACGCCCGACGACCGTAATCGCCGCTATCTGTGCACAGCGTGCTTTGCTTGTACTTCGAGTTATTTAGTTTTCTGGGTACAAGTTAGCCCAATAACGAGTTTCGCCTCTACCATTTGACTGCCGCCTTCTACATCGTCGCTACCACGTGACAATATCAAGATATCGTCTCGCGCTACCGGGGACCCACATACGTTGATGTCTCTGGCTCCGTGCGCTACAAGCCCTTTGTTAAATGTGCGATGGGTGTGGTTTACGAGATCCTGTTGACTGAGGTAATATATCTGCCAAACCAGCCCATGTATAAATGACCACATGTTCTTTCGATAAAGAATGGAACAGCGTCATGTTGACCGTTAAAGTTTGAATTTATCAGATAAATCGGAATTGTCAAAAATTTTACCGGCGAATGTGTATCGGATTTTTTCGGATTTATCCGAGAGCATGGAGCCCTAGTTGTAACCGACTACAGACCAAGAGCATGTTCCACCGTGCCTCGATGCCAATGCGGCCTCCCGTTTTAAGGGTGGTGGCGTACATTGACGGCGCTGCCGCCATATTGTGTCCGATCGGTGGTCGCCGACACACGTGCGCCCGTTGTGCTGTCGGGTTGTGCGGTGTTGCCAGTTTAGCGCGTTCCTACGTGCTCCAATACAATATCGCGGCGCGGGTCCCCACCCTATACGAAGGAACGCTGGCATCGAGGCACCCTAAGCTGCTCACAAGAAAAGCGTCATTAGAAAGTAGTCGCGGACTTTAAGGGCCCTGGATGCATAGTGCGAGCACTGGTGGTCGCTAACAGTGTCTCATGTTGTCTAACGCTTGCGTAGTGCTGGTAAGTTCTGCCTAATAATGCATGTTAATACCGCGTAATAATGGCTAGGCGTTGAACAACGCTGGCTAGGAATTAGCTAGAGCCGGCTAGTGTTGCCGGTGCATGCCAGGAAGCGCTAATGCTTAGCACACGGGTGAATTCTTCTTAGGAAAATTCCTCTCATTTTAGAGCGCCCGCGCTCGTTCCTGCGTTGAGTGCTATTGGTTGAGTGTCGTCCCTTGGCCCTCGCCGTACACTAGCGAACGATCGCAGCGAAAGATTGCCCCGGCTCGCGCGCCTCGAGCCACGCGACGCTCTTCTTTTTCTTTTGCCGATTAGCGTGGAGGTATGAGCCAGTTTGACCTTCGACAAGTCAGGAGAAACCAGCAGTTCGCGCCGCCGAAACACAACCTCTCCGGTTGTTTCTGGACAAGGACAGACGCAAGTCGTGAAGGTCGGAGTACTCTGGAACCTTCGGCGTGTAGGAAGGGCCCTGCGGTTCGCGCCGGCGATACGGAAGCCCATCGCCGCCGCCGAAGAGCCAGAAGAGTTTGGCCAGTTCTTCCTCAACAATGAACGACGCAACCGGCGGATGCGTTTTGTATGCCGCAGCTATTAGGCGAGCTGCCCGAGCAGAGGCTCAGCGGCTCCGACGTCAGGATCCAGAAGTGCGCGCCGCCGAAGCACAAGCTAGGCGTCGTCGCCGAGAAGACCCGGATGTGCGCGCCGCCGAAGCGGAAGCTCATCGCCGCCGCCGCAGGGAGGATCCTGCCGTTCGCGCCGCCGAAAGGGAAGCTCATCGCCGCCGCCGACAGGACCCAAGAGTGCGTGCCGCGGAAGCTCAAGCTATGCGTCGTCGCAGACAAGACCCTGCTTTTCGCGCCGCCGAAAGGGAAGCTAAGCGCCGTCGCCGAGAAGATCCCGCCTTTCGCGCCGCCGAAGCCGAAGCCAGACGCAAAGCAAGGCTCGCAAAAAGGGAAGGTGCAGCAAAGGCGTTCCAGTGGAAGCTTAGACACAGTCCGTTTGGGAGTGTGTATTCAGTCGGTGATCGGTTCTTGTTGCACAATGACCCGAAACTGTCACCTGGTAGGTGCCACGAGACCCTCCAGCGGCAATTTCCCAACTCGGACCTGGGTCATTTCAGGCTGTTAGATGTGCATGTAATCTTTGCGGTGGGGGTAAACAGTAAACAGTTCTCTGTATAACGGTACGTACATACCTGTCTCTTTCAAGTTCATTTCTTTATTATATTGCCGCCTAAAAACGTGCGCACAGCTGCGCTCGCATTTGCCATTAGGAAGTATCGTAATTGTCGGTAATTTTTTTTACACTTGCGACTTTGCCCTTATTACGAGTATTATTTGCACGGGCTTGTGTGTGTGCTTGTGTGTTTCTCATCACAACTTTTTATATTTCTTAATTCTTTTTTGAACCACTTTCCCCAGCAGATATTCGTTATCCTTATCCACATTCCTCCTGGCTTTCCCCGACGTCTTCCTTAATTTCCTTCGCCTTTTTTTCCCCAGGTTCCAACGTCGCCTTCTCCTCCACGGTCTGCGCGGACGGAAGTGGCGCCAACGGCGGTGCAACAGCAGGCGGAAGCAGCAACGGAAACGGGAGCAGCGCCGTCGGTCCCTCGAGCAACGTCAGCAGCGCACAGGGGCAGCCACAGCCAGCAGCGGCGGCATCCGGCGGAGCCACAGCCGAAGACGAGGACGTCCGGCGCATCTTGGAGGCCGAGGCGGCGCTGCGCAGCCTGACGGGCGGGCTGCTGGCGCAGGCGGAGGACGAGTCCCCGTGCGGCGACGTGCAGCCCATGTTCGAGAACCTGTTCGACAAGAAGAGCGACAGCAAGGGATCGCCCAGCGACCAGCAGCACCGGGCCACCAGCGAGTCCGTGGCCAACTCGTGGAAGGACGTGGTCACCCTCAGCGCCTCGTCCTCGTCCAACGGTAGCGTGCCCGGGGGTTCGCCCATGCGATCGCCCCTGTCGCCGCCGGACTCGAGCCCCGACCAGCCGGCCGCATCAACGCCAAGGTACACGTCCTTCTTCGCCTGGAGACCTCGTCGACAGTGACGCGATGTGCCGCTGAGGTTTTGTCGTCATATATGCGCCCAACTTATGCGTCTAGCGGTTCAATATTTTGGATTTGTTAATTGGTGATTAACGAAGGACGATGTGATGGAAGGAAGGAATAGAGGAAAGACAGGAAGGTTAGCCAGTTCTTAGACCGGCTGACTACCCTACGCTGGGGAAAGGGGGGATGAAAGAGAATAGAAAAGAGGCGCTACAAGAAAATTAAAGAAAAACTAACAAAAAACAACACAAGGAAAATTATGGCACTATTTACAGCATGTCCCTAAGCCCGATTGTCCATAAAAAACGCAACAACGCTTTCAACGCCTTTTGTGCTGAGGATGGACTCGGCCAATGTCCCAGGACCCTTTCTTCCGACAAAGGGCGAGTACCAAGTCTGTCTAACGTATTGGAAAGTTTTTTTTCTGGGCCCACTGAAATGGGGACACTCACAGAAAAAATGGGCAATCGTTTTTTCGCGGCTGGAGTATCGCATCTAGGGTTGTTGGCCATTTCAATCCGAAAGGAGTAGCCATTCGTGAAGACCATGTCAAGCCACAGGTGGTGGTGGTTGTCCCGTACACTAGCAGGCAGCAGAACTAACTGCAGTTTGTCATCTCCCGCGTAACTAAGGCGCGAGGAATAAGCATAATTAAGCATACCTTTATGCAAATCAATATTTCTTAACAGACGGCGTGTCAGTAGATTAGCACATTATGTCTGAACCAACCGTCGAATTCGAAGACGAATTATAGGGTTAAATAATACATACCGTGATGTATTCATAAACATGAATATTCCGCTTCCTTGTCTTGTTGGTGCCGCATTACCACCGCCCGTTTCTGAACAGCTTTGCGTGAGCCAGCCTAAGCTATGGTACATCTTGTCCATTCGCTTTGGGGCTTAGCTATCAAATACAAGCCAACAAGGTTGCTAAAGTGGCCGCGGCAGAGACAAAACGCCAGCGGAATGCTAGACTTGTCTTCACATCTCGGCTTGTAAGATCTTGCAATACGAAATGTGCCGTGAGGGTTGTCTGCCTGTTAGTGCTAAGCTGTGCTTAATATCCTCATACAGCCGAGGTGAAGTTGAGAATTGTGCTTTCGCCCACCATCTTTAGAGGCATAAAGCCAACTTCTGTAGAGTGCCTCGGTCAGGTTGCAGAAGTTACCTAAGTGTGTTCGTCGCCTTTGGCTTCCCCGCAATCGCGGTCGGTATGAGAGGAAGCCTGCTTCGGGTAGCGAGCTCTGTCTCATTACGAACAGCACCGGTGCTGTCCTGCCTGTTGCCGCAACACGCCTGGTAACAAGAACAGTACCGATGTTTACGTATCTCCACAATCGCGGATATTAACATCCCAAGCACTTGTTCTCGTGGTACATGTTCCGTGCTATATTATAGTTGAGTCGTATCACCTTCCTTGCTTTATGTATAACGGAAATCTTCCACTCGTGCGTTTGTGACATCTATTTCGCTGAAACAGCACGTTACTAAACGATGGACAAGAAGAGGAGTGCACGGGACATTTACTCTGTATCACCTACCAAGTGTTAATGTCATGCATATATATTATAGGTGTTCTTCAAGTAAACTTCAGTTGCGAGTTCAGCGCAATGTCCTCTGCATTCCTCTTCTTGTCCCTCGTTTAGTAACGCTCTTCTTTTAACGAAATGAAGTTCATCCAACTCGCCCAGCTGACCATCTTGAGTCTCCGACTTCCATAACAACGATGTTACGGCACTCGGGCATACTTCTACAAGACTTCGATCTTTGTATTTTTATAACTAGCACCAACCTTTCTCCGGCCACAGAATTGCACCCATTTCGAACAAAATTGTTTCACTTGATGGGATGATGCGCGTACTAAACGAACCTCTGATTACGAAAGCACCACTGATCTCTGTGTGTTTTTGTGCAGGGTGGCGAGAGAACACGAAGAGTCCATGGACACGGAAATGAGCCGAGCCGACAGCAGCACCGGCGACGGCCTGACGCCGCCCAGTGCGTCATCGGGTCGCCACAGGGACGCTGCCAAGGATGCCGCCGACGAAGACAGCCACCACGCAGAGCGGGGCGCTAGGGTTCCCACACCCGAAGCCGGACAGGTACGTTACGCTCAAAGATAGACTTCAAAATCCGTCGCTCGAGCAGCAACTGCGCACTTTGATCATAAGGGCGCCGTCGCGAGAGCTGGGGCGCGCGCTATCTCGACAAACGTCAGTAGACGTCTCGTATAGACTATGCTACGGACGAGTTTCTGTGCCTCCATATTGGGCTGTTAACCTTACCGTTTTGTATGTTTGACAACTAAACGAACAGTGCTACGGTGAACGTATGCGCGTGAAACCGGTTGGGTTGGTGCATTCGACGTTTCCTGACCTTATCAATTCACGTCGCGATATACAAAAATAAGAAAACATTCGCTAAACAGCCCAAGGTGGCGGCGCCCTATGTCTTACGTAAAATCGTCCTCTCGCCCCTTACTTCGCTTTGAGATGGTAGGTAATCACGTGACGTTACAACGACGTCATGATTACGTCACAAATTTTGATGGACTGTGACGTCGTGATGACGTCATATGATGTCACCCCGTGATGATGATCTTTTTGCATCACTCGTGTTGACGCCGCTGACGCCGACGGCCACTTTTCGCGTTTGGTGGAACCCAGTCATTACAATCAGCTCTCCCGCTTTTCCCCTTGCCGCAAACCAGATGGCGTTCGCGTCGTCGACGACAGCGCCACCATCGCTGTCCTCCTCATCTTCGTCGTCTTCCTCTTCGTCGTCAACCCACTGTCCGGGCACGCCCGACGTGGCGAGTACCACGGCCACGGTCGGTTCGTCGCAGTCCTCCTGCTCGAGCCCCGCTGCGCCCGGGGCCTTCGGCGCCATGGCGCCGTCTTCATCCGTGGCAGCGCCCCCGTACGGCGGCGGCACTCCGGCGGCCGTCGTCAACAGGCCCGACGCGGCGCCCGCCGCGACGACGCTGTCGGCGCGGACTGGCAGCCGGCAGGGCGACGCGTACGACGTCGGCAGCCTGCTCAAGATCGAGGAGGAGTGTGCCTCCATACACTCCGTCGTCGATCAGCCACGGTTTAAGGTCAGCAGGCTGATGCCGCTTCCCCCTTGTTTTTAGAGGACCCCTCACTGGGACTGCGCGACACCGGCCGCGGTGGCTCAGCGACAAGGGCTTGCGCTGTTAAAGGGGCCATGACACCCAGTTTTAAATCGTAATCTCTGTTATATGGGTTCATCCTAGTGCATTTACAAACAAGCTGGCGAACCTTTAGTGCGTTTGGTCGGGCGCCTAATTTTTAATTGAATGTTTTTATAAACATGCGAGTGACCTAAGCGTCGGACAACACTGCCGCACTCGCGAGCCGTGACGTAACAAGCTGCTTGCTGTGCGAGCGTCTGTATTCCGGCGAACGATCTTGTTCCGTGCTCAGCTGCGCGTGCAGACGAGCTATTTCAGCTTTGTGCTGCTTGGCATTGAAAGGGAACGACTTGCAGCGACTGAACCTTTGATAGAAGCAGGGGCGTAGGCAGAAATTTTTTTTCGGGGGGGGGGGGGGGGTGCACCTCCTTGGTTTGAAGTGGGGTTGGCTACGCCACTGGATAGAAGATGACGGCTCCGCTACATTCAGAACATGAAGTCACACACGCCATTGCAAAATGGCGGTCGCCGGCGGTGGGCGGGGTTTATAGCCGGCAACTTCTACGGCCTAGTTGCACTGAAATATTCTTTTACAGTCCGTTTTTCACAATGTCCAATAGACTATATACATATATTTTTCACTGAATATCGCATATTCTTTGGTAAGCGTGTCATGATCCCTTTAAAGGAGTACTGACACGATTTTGAAGTGCAACAAAACGGACGTTTTTGGTTTCCTTGGCATGTAGTGTTAACGCACTCCCCACACCGCATCCGGGAAACACGTATAAATATTTAAGTTTGATATTTAAAGTTTTCATCTCCCAGCATCTGCAAGGCAGCTTCACCGCATGGAGAGCCCTATGACGTTTCAAGTCGGCTCACTTGGTTTGCGAAATCGGGGTCCTGCATGCAGCCTAAATCCCAGAAATCGCTGTCGGAGGCACTGGACGACAGTTCACTCATCATGAACCACGTTCGACTGACAGCAAAGGACAGCAGGTGCATATTTCGTGGGTTGCTGTCTGCCCGTGACGTCACGGGCCGACTTGACACGTTACTATGAAGCCGCCCTCTCGAAACCGAAACCGAAACTGCTGGTTGAAAGAAGCGGTATTAAAAATACATGCCATGCATCCCCAGGCATCAAGACACTCTTTTTAGGGTTATCGACACCCGTGCTTTCATTTAGAGCAACAATCCGAAAATTTTTAAAATTCATGTCAGTACTCCTTTAAGCGTGAGAGCACGGCTTCGATTCCCGACGGCGGCGGCCGGATTTTCATGGCGCAGAGTGCAAGAAACGCCCGTGGGCTCAGATTTAGGTAGAGCGTTGAAGAACGCCAGATGTTCACAAATGATCCAAGGCGAATATTCTTGTCTTAGTCGCCGCCACCTAGGCACAAGTGTTCACTGAGTTTAGCTTTTTCGTATGCAATAGCACGTCTCGGTGATGTGTGAATGAGCGGCGAACGGTGACCGATGGCGTTCTTGCCTACCGTGTTAACCCGCATATCACCACCTCTGGTTAACATTGCCTAGTGTGGGTCACTGTTGGCTATCCGCTGTTTGACAGCAACGTTGCCTTCAGTCAATCTCATTCGAACAAATCAGTTGTCTGCCAATTTTATGAGCAGTTGCAATACTTCAGATGCGTGTCGTATTTAAGCATGTATCGTCCAGTTCTTGCCGAGTATGAGAGTGGGAAATGAGGGGCACTTTGAATAAGTACCGCATAATCGAAAATTGTGCGTGTCGTTGTCGGAGTTTATGTCCGAGTCCATATGCCGGTTCAATAGAGAGTTTTGGTGCCGGGGACCCCAAGCGGCTTACGTACGCACGCTCTTGTGTTCCTTTGTACTCCCAGCGGCACCCAAGTAGAACACAAAGGAACTCAATGGCTTACGTACGAAAGCTGCTTTGGGGCCCTGGCACTAAATCTAATATGTCGGAGTCGATATGCTCCCTAGTATGCGTAGACAACAACCTGAATTAATTGGTCCTGCCTAGATTTTTCTGGCAGCTCAAATCGTAGACGTATTCATGTTTGGAAGTATCAAGGCGCCTATAACCTGACACAAAACGAATATGCAAAGCTTAGCTGGCAGAGGACATTAAAGAGTACGATAATGACGTACGCACAAGCGCGTGTCGTCGTATCAGCAATCGCAGCGTGCTGAACACGTCGCGTCTCGATTCTTGGTTGTCGCAGGTGGAGGAATCCAATCGCGACGACTGCTGCCACCGAGCGAGCAGCAATGGCGGCGGCGGCGTAGGAGGTGGCGCGGCGGGAGTCAGCGGCGCCGCTGGAGGGCATGCGTCGCGCAGTCCCCCTACCGGCGTCGTCGCACCCCGGGGACCTCCTCTGTCGTCGCCGGGACCTCCGCATATGTTTGGAGGCGGTGGCGGAATGCCGCACGTACAGGTACGCGCCGCCTACGATACGCTCTACCATCATCATCATTCTTAGCCTAACTTTTTTTTTTATTCTAGGCCTACTTTCGTGTGTCCGCGTCATGTTGACGGTGCACGAGATTAAGGGCAATGATGCTAAAACAGAAATGCTAGCCTGTGCTTAGACTTCGTTATCTGGACCGTCGATTACGCCACGCAACGTCAGATCGCTCATTACTGTACCTGCACATATGTTGCTATCGTTTGAAACCAGCCTTCCTCCGTGAGAACATGAATGAATGAATGAATGAATGTCTTATTTGTTCGAAATGTATAGACCTTTTCAACGGAGAGAAAGATCACCTCTTTTCTGGACGGGAGTACAAAAGCTGACGTCATAGCCTCGGTAGTGCGTTTTTCGGGGCGTCACGCATATTAACAACAGCCCAGAGAGGATTATGGAGGAGGCCGGCTCCCAGGGAGCCTTCGTTGTGCATCGATGTGCATCGATACAACTTAGCTTCCCATTCGATGCATATCTGTTCTGATCGAACAAACTTACTTTCAATACCGTTCACGCGTGACGCGTACTTGAACGCAGGTGAAGCAGGAGCCCAAGCTGGAGCCGATGCGCTACTCGGACTGCGCCCTGCAGCATCGCGAGTTCCCTCCTGCCCCACCAACGGCGGCGGGTGGGGCGTACGCGGGTCCCTTCGGCGCAGCCGCCATGGCTGAGGTGGCCCCGGAGCCGCCGCCGCCGGCCGCCAGATACGCCATCCTCGAGACTAAGCTCAAGGTGATTAATAATTATACAGGCTGTGTGCCAGTTCCGGACAGCATCGTATACAGCCTACGCTGACAGCTTAGAAGAGTGCGTCGCACCTCAGTACTCCGACTAATGGAACGCGTCCGGATGATGTCTGTGCGACATGGCGCCGCATCGCGTCGACAAGAGAAAGCTAAGAAAAACAAACATAATTGTTGTTATTGCGATAGCAATTATATGGACAGTCTCGGCTGGATTTTGCCGTCGCCGTCGCCGCCGTCATGCACCGTATATGTATAAGTATGTATATATATATATATAAAAGCCCCAAAGAAAAATAATTCAGAAAAATGCTTCCGAAGTGGGGAATCGAACCAGGGACCTCTCCCTCCGCAGCGAGTGGCGCTAGCCACTACGCCACGAAACGCAGATCCTCCACGTAGCTAACGGCGAGCGTTATATACACATCCTTTACCGCTGGACGGACTCAGAGACGGCTGTGCTTATAAGCGTTTCTTCATTACCAGCGAGATGGCGTTAGGAGCGTGACAGGCGCATTTAAAAGTCGTCAGCGAGCTCGCTCGCTTCTTCTTATACTTGCGCAGGGAGAACCTTGCTCTTCCGCTGTCTGCTCGCGCGGTTTTCTTGTGCTGAGGGGAAGAGGGATGTTTCACGCTTTCACCGTGATGTCCGCGCTCATGTTACGGAGCGTACGAAAGCCACTCGAGCTCAAGGGACGCCGCTAAACGAACAAACAGAAGATGAGCGCGAACTATCAAGTGTCACAGCTCGACACTTGAAGCACGCTAGTTTCCTTCGCTGCTTCGGCCGCCTTTGCAACAGGAGCGCTGTTCAAACTGAGAGTATCCATTGGCGAGCCTCACTTCATATAGCATTAGTTTCTTGCTATCGCATTCATTGCTTCGGCCTTGCGGCGAAACTGTGACTTTTTATTTACCTTCTTTCGTGTAAAAAATATATGGAAAACTGGACGTGGCTTACAGTAAGCGCTTATTTGTGGTTAGACGTCCATACCGATGAGATCCGAGCATTCCGCTGAGACGCCATCTTGTCTGGACAGCAAAGTAGCCTGCACGGTTCTCGTCTGCGGCGATGCTGTCTATTTTGCCGGCTACGCGAGAACTGGAATGGGAACTAAGATGACCGCTGTCCACTTGGCCGTCCAATCCATTTAGCAGTCTAGGGTGAGTACTGGAACACGCCGTTACAGTGACCACTGAGCATGCCCCTGACTGACAATGGGGAACGGGCGCAAAATGTCGTGGTTGCAGGATACCCCGTATATAGCAATCCGCCTTTCTCGCGGTGTCACGGCGCATGCGCTCTTCCCCTAGCGGAAAAGGCGCGAAACGTTTTGCTATAGTCTCCGCAACGCCTCTCGATCTCGGAGGCTTTACTTGTCCCGAATCACCACGCAAAACTTCGCCCCCCCCCCCCCGCTTTCGAAAACCTATCGAAACAGCAGAGGGCAGCACAGGAAAATGAAAAAAGGCTTATTTAGGGTATAGGCGGGTGTCAAAAGGAACACTGTGTGTGTCCGTGACGCGTTTCTGCGTCTTGCAATAAGAGGTTTCCGAAGCTTGACACTTATGACGTATTTCCGGCTTCCGCGCTATTGTTTTCGCCGCATTCAAGGAGAAGAACGATGGTTTATCGCAAGGGCGCGGGTTTGGGCATCACCTGTGCTTACGGCGCATGTAGCCTGCACTTCTTTTTTTCATTTCTTGCACTCGTAAATTTTCTGAATTAAGCATTAATAGCAGGTGCACAATACATGTGAAAACTCAATTTCTTTTCGTATCAACGTGGAGCACATCAGCCACCCAATTTGTTGAAGGATGAGTACACTAAAATTCAACGAAAACAATTTGAGCACGTCGTGGTTTTATAACGAGTCACTAGATGTCTCTATCAACGTTGCTATGGCCTTGTACGTCAACGCGCTTCAGTGTAACGTCAACTATATATTTTTTTTCATTCGGCACAGTGACCGTAATTCTCATTTTCAACATGCTATATCTGAAAAAAAAAACAAGACCCGAGCCGAATTCTTCACTACCTGCCCTACAACGAACACAGGTCTTCACGATAATTTGGCTTTCCCACGTTACAGCAGGAGTCGCTGAAGCCGCCCATGGCGGCCTACGGCGAGGACGGCGGAAGCGGAAGCGGAAGCGGCGGCCACCTGGTTCCACTTCCGGACGACGACCACCCGCTGGTGATCGACGAGAGCCGACTGCGGCTGGACGAGGAGGAAGAGGACGACGACGAGGACTCCAGCTCGCACGCCGCGCTCATGGACTCGCCGCAGAGGACGCCCGAAGGCACGCTCAAAGGTAACCACGTCGACGACGGCATTTTGCGTACGCAGTATGGACCCGCACTGCGCATGCGTACTCGTTTGTGAAAGTAAACACAGTGAGACTGTGACCGGAAAGTAGACCAACATTTACGGGGACGCTAGAACCCCCTAACAGGTGATCAGTAATACATACATACATACATACATACATACATACATACATACATACATACATACATACATACATACATACATACATACATACATACATACATACATACATACATACATACATACATACATACATACATACATACATACATACATACATACATACATACATACATACATACATACATACATACATACAGGTACCATTGAAGGTGGGTTAATCTGCCATTTTTGCACATCATCTACACTGGACTTACCTGTGCCATCTGCACTCGACGTCTGTGAAAGTACAGGATTCTAGGCGCACCAAGCAACCACTGTTACGAGCGGGGACGTTGTCTGATGTGGACCCAAGGGGTAGCGTGGAGCTGAGGGGCGGGAGACGTACCGCCGGCCCAGGGACGTCCAGAACAGCAGGAAGCCGAGGCAGAGAGACCGGCGTTGAGGAAAACTTAACAGACGTTTATTTACATCATAGAGGACAGGATCGTCAGAACGACATGTAGTCCGATCGATCCGTGCCGAGCAGACGCTCTGCTGCTCCTTAAATACGCTTCATTCCCAAGATAGGGAAACTCCTTAATCGGCAAATGTCCAATCACAAACGTGCATGCCTTTGAAGCTGCATAACTAGCAAACGTCCAATCACAAGCATGCATGCCTTTGTAGGGTCCGTCTCTTCGACACATAGGTCACCGCCCCCAGGATGGCACGCCAGGGACCACTGCGCTCTCACTCTCCACGTCCGACCAGTTCGGAAGAAAAGGGGGGGGGGGGGACAATGCCACCTCGGGGAACTGATAATCCATTTACGAACAAAGGCACCAGCTTTAACCAAAAGCACACTCGATGCAAATACGCGTCCCACGGAGGGGTCCCGCGTGTAGCAGCCAGCTTCCCGCCGAAGCGCTCAATTCAGGGAAAAGACAGCAGGTGTAGGTAAATCCGTCCTCCGAAATGAGGGGGGGGGGTGTCCAAGAAGCAGGAAAACTCGTTTGGAGACAGCTGGCCCAGGACCTTCGTATCTGCTTTGTAACACCACATGCGGTCAAATACTCATAAGACAATGCTTAGTTCATGTGTATTTGACAGCGATTTGACAAGGAACGAAATAGTTTTTCAGGGGGTCGACGAATCGGTAATTTCAGTTCTGTTGGCTTCCGGAGAGCTGTCGCCACTTCTCTCCGTACCAACTCGCTGCACTCTATCGGCTGCGTGAAGCCTCGCACTCTACTTGCGCGTACACTCGGTCTTAGTACGTCCGCTCCACCGCATTCAGCTAATTGCGTGCAGCGTTGACCCAGATATTCGAAAATCGAGGACATCTCGCGCACTTCCTTTTGCGATATCAAAAAAGACAATGGCTTATTGAAGCGGCAGGCCTCGTGAACTGCATGCAAGCATCCGACAGCTGTCCGAACGTAAAACGTGCGACTCTGATTCGAGGTAAAATAGGCCAACGATAAAACGAATGAACAAAATATTTGCTCCAAGAAAATGCGACTCCCAATCCACTTTTTTTCGAAATTTCATACGTTCTTTCTGCTCCACGCAACTGAGTCTGCGGTCGCACAAAGAGACTTCTGACGACCGACGACTGCTGTGAATAAAACTACGTCGGTTGCCTATATATATATATATATATATATATATATATATATATATATATATATATATATATATATATATATATATATATATATATATATATATATATATATATATATATATATACATATATATATATATATATATATATATATATATATATAGAGAGAGAGAGAGAGAGAGAGAGAGTGAGAGAGAGAGAGAGAGAGAGGCGCTTTTCTAAAAAATATGAAGGATGGTAAACAAAAGTTATCACGTGCGGGAGGCTCATAAATACACGTCATTAGATCTACCACCTGTTGGCAATTACTTTGTGAGCCTACAGTCAAGAAACTCGGCGTCGTAAACGTCCGATCCACGGCAGCCTTTTACGCGCAGCGCAAGTCACAAGAGAAGCGATATCCGCGGCGAAAATAAGGCGTTGCCTTAGCGGCTATATAGATATCTTGGGTGCAGCCCGGTAAGCTCTGAGAACGTTTGAAGTGCGAAGGTGCTTCCTGCAACGTCATGTCACGACGGGTAAGTGTGTAGAGTTTCTGTACGTGGCCTATATAGAGCTACATTTAGGTAAATTTAGCGCGCCCTCTTCTGGGGGCGCGAATTATAAGAGGGTTAAGTTAGGTTGTGTTAGTAAAAGTAGGCTTATGTCAGAGCAAAGCTCCCGTTCTTGCCGTTAGGGGAGCTCGGGGCAGCTTGAATAAGGCAAAACGAAATACGAATGAAGGCGCTACCCCGAGGTATATACAATATAATATTTATTTACCGGTCCGCCATGACGTAATTAACATGGACAGATGTTCCACAGGCTTATTTGCATGTCGGTAAGGAAGCGTTTTGTTGCATTTGAAGTGAACCAAAAGGCTCAGCCTGGCATGTTCCCAGAAATTTTTAGCCTCGCCAGAATGCCCTTAGTACGAGGAGATACGCTTTGTGATCTGTGACGTTGTGCTGACGTGTCGACGCTGGAACTCTGGCGCGGACTGTTACATACACGGCGCTGTGTTTTAGTGGGAGCGCTTCGCCCACCTCTAAGTGACGTCATTTTCAGACAGAGTTACGTTGGAGATACGTGGGATAGATAGAGAAACTTCGGAGATACGTTGGAGGTAGTTCTGATAGGAATACATTGGAGAAGTGGCACTGTGTAGGTTTCCGGCTAATACCATCGTGAGAGGCATTGATTTGTGGTTATATATGTGCAGCCACACATGCAGCGGTCTTTCTTTGTCAGTTGCCATGTGTTCTGTTTACTTCCACGAACATTCGGGATTCCCAGGATTTCGGGACATCTGTACGTGGCGTCATCTCTCGGCGGAGGGAACGGCATCCTGCCATAACTGAATGGGAAATAGGCGAAAAAATCATATCTCTTGAAAAAAGCCAGTTATCAAAAACGACTCCGGGCTCTATACAGCAGAGACCTACTGGAACATTTTGGTAAAATGGCAGTATCGCGCCACAGAGCGTGCGGCCTCCCAGGACAATCGAACACCGCCCATTAGAAACACGTGGCGCACCAGTGTGAATTATTGAACACTCGGGGAAGCCACGCGGTTTGCGCTGTAATTTTAACAGAATGTTCAAATAAGTCTCTGCTGTATAGAACCGGGAGTCGTTTTTGATAACAATCTTTTTTCTTCAGATACGATTTTTCTCGCCTGTTTCCCATTCAATTACGGCAGGCCACCGCGGTCACCGACGAGAGATGGCGCTACGTGCAGATGTCCCCTAACCCTGGTCATGGCTGCGTGTCATGCAAATCAGGTATTTTTTTTTTTTATAAGTCGCCATTGGTTTCCACGAAAGTCAACGATGTGGAGTTCGCAGAATTAACCTTTGCAAGAGTTACTGCATACAATTCCTGTTACCTCTTCACATTTTTCATATGTGGTGTAGAGCCTATTAAAAGCTTGCACGTGACGTCATGGATGCAGGTTTTTAAAGTACTGGTGCTTCAACATGGCGGCTTTAATGATGTCGAGGCTGCATAATCATATGGAGGTTAACCTGCTTCGATGTGATAACGACGCCGCTAGAACATTTTCGGCCTCTTTGCATGAACAACGAAATAGCCTACTCGCGATGTAATGATAACATCAACGTAACTTCACAAACTCCGCGTCCCACAATGATGGTACTCCAATATGGCGGTTTCAGTGACGTCAGTGCAAGCCATCTATTGGAATGTTCCCACAATTAGTTAACATACGAGCTATCTATTACTGGCTAGATGTACAAGTCATCTTTACTTTCGCATTCTTCTTTCTTTTCTGCCTGCAGACAGCAAATGCCCTACTCCGGGTTGCAATGGCACGGGTCACGTGACAGGTTTATACTCGCACCATAGAAGGTAAGTGTCTCCGATTGGCTGTTTGCATAATAACAGTAACTTGACGAGGAAAAGGCAGGATGTAACGTGAAATGTGCTCTCCATATGAAATTGTGTTTACTGCAGGGCATAAGATTGCCCGCACAAAATAACGTTCGTGAAATTTACACCACCAACTGTGGAGAGTACACTTTGCGCTGGCATTTCAATTGCGTTTCCGCGCTGAAAGCTTCGAACAAAGATACGTTTTCGTGCTCGCATCGTAATTTCACGCTGCACAATAGCGACAGATGACCTCGTAATGTTCCATACAAACTCTTCCTGTGCTAAATATCTGAGTCGCGTTCCGGCTTTCCGTTATCCCTGTGGCATTGTAGCCGAGGTTTGCTATTCTGGCCATGATCATGTTTCGAAATAATGTCGAATTCTCGATCTTATCAGCTCTCATTGGCCTACAGGGCTGCTACAGGTTCCTCTGTGATTGACCCATAATACTGCCGCAACAAAAAAAAAATTCTGACGTTATCGCGAAATTTTGCAGCGTCCGGAATTTTACGTACATCACGCTGAAGATTCGTGAAGTACAACATTATCTCATCATCTCCGATAGGGCCGCTAGTGTACCTGATAACGATTGTAAGTGGTACTCCTCGAGGTCAATTCAAACTTTCGCCCATGTCCACATTGTTATCACACTATCTGGTTCCCAATACAGGAGTACGTAAGCGACATGGGCATGAAGCTATTTCTCAATATTTTTTCAGCCTGTCTGGGTGCCCAAGAAAGGACAAGATTACACCCGAAAGTAAGTTGCTCTTTACCAATTGAACACCTTGATACTTGAATTGTGCGCTGTACAACAACGTATAGACTCTATCGATGCATAATCTAGCAGCAGGGCAACGTAATGTTCGCAGTTATCTTGTATTTAAATCAGCTCAACGTGATCTTTAGTTAAAACTGGGGTAAGTGTAATCATTTTAATGTACATAACTGACATTGAAATGTACTGTGACGTGATCTGGATGTGTTACGTAATCGATAACTGAAGGTGACACAAGAAGGGAACGTTCAACGCTGTGGTAGATATACACGTATTCCTACAATACTTTAGGTATACGAGCTAAGCTATTTATCAAATTTTAAGTATTTTTAACAATGTTACCTCAACGCATTCTTTATAGCAGATAAGGTAGCTCAATTAAGTGTCGTTGATATTTAAAGTCTACTTCTCTCAAGAGCTTTACTTTTTTTAATTGCATATTTAGTGCTGTGTTTAGTGGTTCATTAAAACTTGATTACTGTATCGACATTGAACGGATATCAAACGTCTTCTTTCTCTCCGTTCTAATCTCTCTTACAGTTTTGGCACAGCACGAAACAATACTCAAGTAAGCCATCGTTGGGTGTATGCTCTACGCATACTGGCGTTGGTTTTTTTTTTTTTCCTTAGTTGGCCCACTTTGTTTTTGCTGCAACTGTAGTGTGGTTCGTTGTCGGTAGCACGGAGGTTCTAGTGCATGCTTTTGTGTTCTCCTTTTTGCACATTAGTTTGCTGTGTTTTTTTTTTACGTTTATCATTTCTGCACTGCTGTTTCTGTGTGTGGAGTGTTTTGCTGTGTGTTTTAAGTCTGTTGGGTTTTGTGTTGTCGTAACGATGACCTTGAATGCCTCGCGTTTATATTTATTCATTAATTCTGTATTTCCCCAGCAAGCTTGCTCGCAGTAATACCTCACTAATGAAAAAAAAAAAAATACGGTTAAGTACAACACCCTGCCATATTGCGTAGGCCAGCCGAAACCCCGAGTTACATAAGCCGCACTCCTCGTCTCCTTTTTTTTTTTTGTTTAAGTATGATTACATTACAATGACGAGAATGAAAAATACGTTGGCGACTATGAATGACTAACTGTGCTTTACGCCTTACTCCAGTCAATATTCTACTACATATGTTTCCAGCAGGATGCGTCTGTACATAAGTCTTCAAAATCTTTTACTTCCAAATATTCATTAGGAAGCTGTACCAACTGGCCCTTCAAGATACCCTTCTGCAATTGATTACAACTTGAAGCCGGTGAAAGTTTGTTCAGTGCATTAATTATGAATAATAAGCGATCCTAGCATAGCAGTCGCCATATTTTGAAAAACTGAATATTTCATCCTTGAAACCAAAAAACATTTATACCTCTCAACTCCCCTGCCTCTGGCTTTGACCGACTAGGCGCTTGATATCCTCACCTGGCTAAGCTTATCAGCGTTTTGCAACACGGCTATCGTATTTTCTGACCTAACGTTATTTTGCTTGCTGTGTAGCATGTAGTTGTACAAAAAATGACATGTTGCTGCTATAGCATGTAATAAACGCCCCTGGAATCCGCGGGAACCTTTGTAACGGTAGAAAATTTTCATGTTTTCACACGTAACTGGCCTCGTTTAAAATAAATTCTTGTAATGTCCGCCTAAAATAAAATCTTCTGTTATACGCTGCTGTTACGATGATTTAATCTTTTTTCATTGTGTCTAAAAGTGACATCAGTCGGGGTGAAATTGAAAGCGCCCACTGAATGTAACTCTGGCGCTAGGTGTCACGTTAATGCATGCGTAACTTGACCCCTTGGAGCTGAAGTTGCGTGCTATATATGACTCTTGTAAGATCTGACAACACCGATATTATTCATTCTAACTCGCTGAAGCATAACCAAAAATATAAGGTTACGAGGCGTTTGGCGCTACTTACGGTATAATTGTGCCCCTTTCGTTAAAGAACAGTGCGAAAATACTTACTTTGCTCAATGTTACGATGACGGCGCGCACTGTCTTTGCACGTGCAATATGTGACACGTGTCACTTTGTTTTGCGTCAGGTGCCCCACTCCTGGCTGTAATGGAAGAGGACATGTGAATAGCAACAGAAACTCACACAGAAGGTGAGTGACCCATCTTGTACGGCACTAGAACGTTGCACGTTACAGTTAACTCTACTTAACCATTGATCCCGAAGTCGCAACCACATGGAGCGTATGCGCGACGCATCTCCGGCGTCGACGCGCGTCTATTTCAACGCCACGCCATGACCACGTCGCTGTCGCAGCCGGAGAGCTTACTATAGAGTTTATATGCCCTTATAAACCACCATGTGGAACGCATCTGACACATTTCCGTCGTGGTTACACTGCGCAGTTTTACTTAACTACTGATCCAGAAGTCGCAACCACATGGAGCGTATGTACGACGCATCTCCGGCGTCGAGGAGCGTCTATTTCAACGCTGTGCAACGACCACGTCGCTGTCGTGGCTGGAGAGCTTGGTGTAGAGTTTATATGCCCTTATAAACCACCATGTGGAATGCATCTGACACATTTACCGTCGTGGTTACACTGCGCAGTTTCACTTAACTACTGATCCAGAAGTCACAACCACATGAAGCGTATGGGCGACGCATCTCCGTCGTCGCGAGGCGTGTCTATTTCAACGCTGTGCAACGACCACGTCGCTGTCGTGGCCGGAGAGCTTACTATAGAGTTTATATGCCCTTATAAAGCACCATGTGATATGCATCAGACACATCTCTGCAGATCGTGGTTACACAGCGCAGTGATTACGCAAATTAAATTGGGCACGCTTGATGATGGCGTGGCTAACGCGTCCCCTAATCGTCTATAAGGGCGGCGCCAACTCCTCCTGATACGTTTCCTCAGTCGGAACTGTCCCGTAATTGTTTAAACTGCTTGGTTATGACCACACAACCTTTCTTTTTTTTTTTTGACGATAGCGATGACCGAGGACCCTTGATGTTTTGTTTCAAGAACTGTTTACTGAGCAACTTTGACCCCGCAAATCCAGGGACCAAAGGCAGGCCGTTGTGAGAAGTCCGTCATTGCTTCGTTTTCATTTTTGAATGCATTGCAAAGCTTATCTTCTTTCGGAATCGAGCAAAAGGGGGGAGGGTAGGCGCTGCGGTGAAATTTGCTCCCCCTCCCCCTAATGGAGGACCCTGAACAAGCCTATGCCCGTTTACTTCAACTTAGGTGTGCGTTAATGTACCCCAGGTGGTCAAAATTAGACCGAAGTCGACCACTACAGCGCGTCTATCGCGGTTTATTTACGCAAGACGCCGTAGCTAGAAACGCGTCATTTCGCACTCGCTTCGCTTCCTCCTCCACCATCTTTTCTTTGTGATTTGAGCTCCAAACAATGAACCATGGTGGAATTTTTCTTATTTTAGCGTAACGAGTTTACGTGATAAGCCAAACCTACAAAATCTTGAGCAGCGCAGGATAGTATCTAGATTAAAATTAATTTAACAACTCTATCATGGGGACTTCAAAATATTACGTGAGCGTTACCTTCAACATCCTTTCAACCTTTCAGCCAGAACGCATCACAATAAAGCTTTTAGGCAACCAGCTAGCCACCTTGATGTCCATAACATCTCTTTCCTCGCGCAATTTTTCATTGGAATGCGTCGTCTGAAGAAGCAGCGAACTCTGTCTCGTTCACTTCATTTACTGAACATATTGGAAATATTAGTTCTTGGTATAAGTAGGTGATGTTGAAATATGCCTTGATTTGAGTCCAATTATCTTGTATAACAAAAATATGTGTACACACATTGCTAAGTTTTTCCATTTATGTAGCACTTATTATTCATTTTACTTTTACAATTATGCCAAGCTATTAGTGCATCTACCTTTATTGTCTGTTTGTATCGTTTGTATTCACTCCTGCATGGGCCCCAGGAGGGCCTGCAGTGTCTGTAAATATATAGACAAAATATAGATAACTAACGGAAGTGTTCTCGTCTCTGTTCTTGCATCCGTCGTTCCTCGCTGTGGTCAGCCTGTCCGGGTGCCCCATTGCCGCCATGGAGAAGCTGGCTCAGAAGGAACAGAAGAATGTCACCAAACACCCGCCCACCACCTCTAGTCCCGGTAAACTGGGTCTTCTTTTTTTTCTCGCTTGAAGGAACTATTGCTTCGCGACAGAGCCATGGCAGTCTCAATCAAGAGACCGCAGCTGCCGTAGATGCGCTAGATTTTGAATGCCGAGGCGCCACTGGTGTTTGTGGATTGGGCATCGCGAGATCACAGGTCATGGTTCCCGCGTCCGTCTACTTAGTTCGAGCAAATTTATTTGTGAAAAGCCTTGTCACAAATTCGCGGAGGCCGCTGTCGGAAACAAAGTGGAAAAGGTGCCGGGGTTCCGCTAACTGTTGACGCTCCCACCGCCTCGCTATATAGTGTTTATACGAAACGGCAACCGATATCGTGTCACAGGCCGCTCGCGATGATAACGTGGGAAAACCACGCAGAGAGTGGCAGTGTACTTGTCTATTTGCCACGCTCACATTGCTCGCGATAGCACGTAGATGTGTCGATTGTGAGCGAGTCCGTGGGGCCAACCCCTCCCAACCTCGCAGCCCCGTCGGACCGCGTTCTCCGGCCCATGTGCTACGTGAAACAGCTGGAGCTGCACGATTACAAGTACCCGGGTTACGTGCCCACCACGACGCCGCGCACGAACCTGGCCAAGGAACTGGAGAAGTACAGCAAGCCGCCGCCTCCGGAGTACGCGCACCACTTCTTCCAGCAGCAGCAGCAGCAGCAACAACAACAGCAACAACAACAACACCATCAACCGCCGCCACCGCATCAACAGCCTCCTCATCATCAGCAGCCGCCACCACCACACCCGCCACCCCAACAGCCGCAGCAGCAGATGAGTCCGGTCCCGAACCGGCCCATCGCGCCCAAGCCCAAGGACCAGATGACTGTCACGGTCAAGCAGCGCCTCTCACCATCGCCTCCGCTGGTGAGTGAGTGAGTGAGTGAGTGAGTGAGTGAGTGAGTGAGTGAGTGAGTGAGTGAGTGAGTGAGTGAGTGAGTGAGTGAGTGAGTGAGTGAGTGAGTGAGTGAGTGAGTGAGTGAGTGAGTGAGTGAGTGAGTGAGTGAGTGAGTGAGTGAGTGAGTGAGTGAGTGAGTGAGTGAGTGAGTGAGTGAGTGAGAGTGAGTGAGTGAGTGAGTGACAGTGTGCCAATTTATAATGACCGAATCACTTAATTTCACTCGAGTAAGTCGAGTGAAAGTAGAAATGTGAATGAGCATGCGAATGTATCTATGTGCGAGTGATTGAACGCGTGGAACAAAGAATCAGAGGTTAAGTGTGTTAGTAACTAGCAAGTGAGTGAGTGAGCTCGACAATGTGGAGTGAGTGAGCTCCTGAACTATGCGGCCGGGCATGTGATGCACGTGAATGTCTCAGCTGACTGTGTGGTACGCCTTCCTCTCTGTCTAATCAACAAGGAGCAGCCTCCCGGCGTGGTTGGCATGGGGACAGCGGCGGTGAACCTGTCCAAGAGGCAAGAGGCCCTCGGGGACCTTCCGCCCGCTCCCCCGTCCGGGGTGAGACACATACATCCGGCCCTCGACCTGCCTCTCGTCCCTAGGCACAGGTAGGCATCGATGGAAGCGAACGCGTGGTATACAAACCACGATGGCACGTTCGATGGTTCCATGACCACGTGGCAGAAAAACAGTGCAGGAGCAACACTGAACGTAGACCAACACCTACGCTGTCTTCAGACTATCGTCTCCTTGAATCATGGACACGCATTTATATTGTCTGGATAACAATGGTAAAAGTGATCCTGTATCAACAGAAAACAACCATGAAACAAAAAAAACAGCAAACTTATTTTGTTCGGGCCTTCTTTCAGTGTTCTTCTTGACAAAGCTAATTCGCATGGACGCCAAAGGGCAGCTTATGTCCTCGTGTACTTTAGAGTCTATTTCAGCGACTATTCCTTCAGTATACGCTTTAGATTTGAGGAGCCTGCGACCTTCTGAGTGGCGTTAGGACTTTCGAAGACCTTATGCATAATATCTGAAGAAGGCAATCCTCGAGTGTTCGTTTATCGTTCAGAAGGCAATGAACAACGCCTGTGCCGCTGCAGCAATCCTAACTCGGTGTTCGAATAGGGACTATCTTCCCAACATTGTTGTTGCTGAGTGCGACAAGATTCGTGTCTATTGACACCGTTACGAGAAGAAGCCAGTTGATGAAAAGTATCTGATTGTACATTCAATGCCACAATTTTTTTTTTTGCTCGTGTGATGGTGGCGCCCATCGGAACCAAAAGAGTTAGCGCGTGGCCTCTGCGATCGGCTCCGGAGCTAATCGCGCAGGCCACGGTTATTGGCGACCGGCAATGCATACCTTCCAGATTACGGTGCAGCGACGAGATAACGGTCGACTTGAATTACTGTGCGGACCCTTGCCCCTCCAGTCACGAGTACTTCTGCAACTAGGCAACTCGTTGCAATGCTCAAACGAGTGGTACACTCTAAAAAGAGTTTAACCTTTTGGGACGTCTTCCTATCACACAATGATAATCGTCATCTGGCTTGTGTGCATTTCTTCCATTTAATGCTGCGCGCCTGGCGCATGGAGAAATGCTTTCCCCATGTCCAGTTACTTCTAGGTAACGAGCGTCATGCGCTCTCAACATGGCATAGCATGATAGGAAAATATCGCCTACCTATAGTTATCAACAAAGGGGACGCAAGCAAGCCTAGTAACGACTATATATAACTTGCAAGTAACGTCAGTTCCTGTCTTCCGTCCGCCATCACCGAGCACATACGTCTCAGTGACCGCGCTGTGTTTACGTTCGTGCGCGGATCGTTCGGCGCAGTGCGCGTGTTTTGATCGTTTGCCTTGCGCTTATGACGAACGAGAATCGTTCAGGACATTATGCAGCCTGTAGTGTCGTCAGTGTTGTCGCACGTAATGGTTGAAACAACTTCGCACGAGTCATCTACAGTGGCGCTTTTCGCCGCCTGCATTTTGCGGCGCTCAAAATGCACAGATTTCGTCGCTGATTGCTGCATAAAACCATGGCCCAATAACATGTTTGACGCCCAGTCGGAGTTCGTTTCACCGAAGAGCTAAGAGTGCCTCCCAAAACCAAGGCGCAATCACTGTGTTCAATTCGGTGCTTCACGTTTCGACAAAAATTGACCTTGCGCATAACTCCGTGGTGATACACTCGGCGAAAAGGTGAGGAGTTTCGGAAGCATAACTTGCCTGCTATGAAGTGACACCCGCACACACAAACGTTGTGCAACGTCTGAGGTACTTAATGTTTACGCGCGCATAAGCCGTACCCCGCTTCTTGGACAGCTCTTCCGTGCGGTCTCGCGGGTTTGTGATCACGTTTAGCAAACAGTGCGTCCCCGCGTCTAGTCTTTTTTTATTATTGATTTGCACTTCTCGTGCAGCAGCTAAATATCGCACAAATTGCCGTTGAGATGTGCAGCGTTGACGGGAAATGCGAGAGCCGCACAGCTTGAGTCGGTGACGTCTGCTGCCATGTGCTCGGTAATGGCGGCGCATGCCGCGAAATCGTATCCCAGAGTTCCGCGGTGTGACGTAGTTGCAAGTTATGTATTGTTGTGTGACTGAAAGACATTCCAAAGAATACAACTGTTTTTAGAGTGCGATCCAGTTACTCAGATCGGTATAACGTTTGCACTTAGCGAGAGCCGAGGCTCCACGACAAACAGACCGCATGTGTTGTCGGTTGGTGGGCAGCGTGATGTGTTTGGCGCAACGGTCGCGTTGGACGGCGCAGTCTGTCCCCGGCGCTGGGTGGCCCCCAGCCGCACCATCAGGCCGGCGGTCTGTATCGCGGCGCTGGTCCTCCGCCCGAGGAGCAGACGGAGCCCGTGGACTTCTCGAGGGGCGGGCCGGAAGGGTTCCCCCCGTACCCCCCTGCGTCCCTGCACAGTCCCCCTCCTCCGACCAGGGACCACCTCCAGCCCCTCGCCGGGAGGCCCCCCGCCGGCTCCGACTACGCGGACAAGGACAGGTGCACACCCCCACAACACCCCCCGTTGTTGTCCTAGAGGCCGTACCGTGACATCCCTTCTAGAGCTGCAACTCATATTTATTCACGTGATGATCATGGGCAGACCGGCAATCAAGATCCAATAGAATCCGTTTTGATTTTTACGAAAGATAGCTCGTGACGTGATGCATGACTTCTTAGGCCTAAAGCTATGCAAGACAACACATTGTTAACCTAGGCAAAGTTAAAGGGGCCATGACACGGCCACCCAACAGTTTGCGGTTTGCAAAGAAAAATAAAAGTAGAAGGTCTTTTGTGCCTAAACATATATGAAAAATTAACTGTAAAGTAATATTTCAGTGCCAAATAGGCCCTAGAAGTCGCCGGCTATAAGCCCCGCCCACCGTTGGCGACCGCCATTTTGCCATGGCGTGTGTGACGTCACGTGCTGCATGGGTCGGTGCTGCATGGGTCTTCTACCTAAGTTTCAGCCGCTGCAAAGCGTTCAATTTCAATGCCAAGTTGAAGAAAGCTTAAAGGGGTACTGACACAAAAATTTTGGCCTCACGTTTTTTTTTTTGCTGCAATGTGTTGCTGGGGGCCTGTTAGTCGTAACACGGCACATCGTTTGCTGCAGCGCGCGACAGATAATTAATTACAGGCTCCTCATTACCGACCAGTGTCAGTTTCGGTTTCAAAAACGACAGGCCTCCGGGTGCAACTATCACCACCTAGCGGCTGCAGCGCTCGATCACGTCAGCACACAGAAGTGTGACGCACTTCCGCGCTGATCGCGTCGTCTCCTCGCATTCGCACGCTTGCCGCACGTGCTGCGCGATGACGTCGCCATCATCGTCCTCGTTGTCGTCGTCCTCCTCATCGTCGTCTGTTGGCGACGATTTCCTTGAGACACCAACAGCGCAGCGGCGAGCGCGTCAAAACAAAAATGGCGGCTACGACGTCATCACAACTTGTACCGGCTACAACGGTTACGTAGGGGAAGTAGGGGGGTCACCTCGGGTCACCTCCGAGGGTGTCAATGCAATAGGTGCGCCCTATAATGCTGGATCGCGCACGCGAACTTCAATATTCATATAAAATACCTTCCAAGCTTTATTCGCTGTCGATATTTCGCAGATGGTACACGCACGTACACGGAAATCGATCCAGCAGGCTATCTCGGCCGCGAAATTTTGTGTCAGTACACCTTTAAATAGCTCGATTGCACGCATAGCTGAGCACGGAACAAAATCGTTCGCCGGAATGCAGACGCTCGCAAAGCAAGCAGCATGTTGCGTCACGGCTCGCGAGTGCGCCAGTGTTGCCCGACTCTCGGGCCGCTCGCGTGTTTATAAGAAATATTCAATTATAAATTAAGTGCTAGACCAAATGCGCTAAAATTTCACCAGCTTGTTTGTGAATGCACAAGGAATAACCCATATAATACAGATTCTTATGGAATATTGTGCGTCATAACACCTTTAAGGCTACCAAGCAGCACGAAGAAATTGCATCTTAAAGGAGTGCTGATACCATTTTTTCGAAAGTGAGTTTACTCTGCCATGCAAACCTCCTGTATACAGAGACGGCTCTGAGCAAGTGTGAAGCTCAGTAAATACTGATAAGATATAAAGTCGATTTTCGCATGGCACACCTACTGACATCGACACTATCGTGAAGTCAGGCTACAGTGCCAATTCTGGCGACTTCACGCTCTAGTATGGCTATTGTTGTGATGACGTCAGGTACCAAAACGCTCAATATAACCACTTGTCCACCACCAACGGAGCCACGGAATGGAGCGGCCGTGGAAACGTCAGGATATCTTGCGCTAGCACGTGACGAGAAGCTCACGCCGTGTCGTGACGTCAGAGTATGGCAGGAACCGAAACTAGCTCTTTAAAACGTACTGTAATTACTTTTTCAGGGTGCATGCACTCGCGCTTACCAGTACATTTCCTGGGCTCTTGAGAGCTTGGCCTTTCATTTGACGCAAGAAAACGACAACTGAAAATTTTCGTGTCAGTACCACTTTCAGGGAGACGGGACCAGAATCGACTGCCTGGGCTCGGCTCTTCTAGCACAATATCCGTCAGTTCTTGACGAGATGCCAGAGTTGCCTTAGTAGATGTCTGATGCTATCGATCATCCGTTACTGCAACCTCTTCGGCCGAGTACTTGTCTTTGCACAGCGCCGCACATGCACAGGTCCGTCTGTGAAAAAAATGACGGACGATGGGACGAAGGCTTTCGTATAGACGCTTCCGGTACATTAACTCTACAATAGAGATGATAGGGATGACGGCGCAGGCGGCATGTGGCCCGAAAAGCGTTTACTAGCGTTTGCCAAACACGGACATTGCTAAAGCAGAGAACGTTGACTCGTACTAATCTGACGGTGGAAGTTATAGTTAGAAATCGAAACTGATGCTCTCACAAAATGAAAGCAGCAGAGGGGTGCCACTGATAGTATTTCCGACGAAATTGCCACCACTTACCTTCTGTTAACGAAAGTTCTCGCCGACATTTGACTCTCTGTGTATCTGACTTTCACCACTATAAATATGAACTTCTTTGAACCCTCCCAGTCGAACCAGAACAGTCGTGCAACGTAAATGAACTCGTGTATTTGCGTAACGCTTTTATACTCCTTTACGTGGACCGGCCTTTACATGGGTTCGACCGTTTCCTCTTGCATTACAGGTTTTCCTTCGCAGAATTCGCTCATCAGTAAGACGTAGCATTTTTATTTTCTTCTTTGGCTTACGTGTGCTCTTTTTTTTTTCTTTTTGTAAAACGCCAACGCAGAGAAACGGGTTCCATGCTGTTTTTTTTTCTCTCTTATTTTCGTCATTCAGTGCTCTCAGCGGCTATTCTGCTATCTTCAGACCTCGATATGTCGAACACAGATAAAATGAAGATCGTCTATACTGTAGCAAATTAAAATCTGTCTCGTTGATATTGTAGTATAACGATGGTACACTTATCAAAAAAAAAAAATCCGGTATAACGAAGCTATTTACGTGACCGAGTTGGTTACAGCGAGGTTTAAAGTTGAACTGGTTTTTATTTGCACGACTGTATGCAATGTTGCGGGAGACCTGGGAAGAAAAGCTGGCTAAAACACCTGGAAGGTTTAATCTTAAATGGTCCGTAACGCAAGTGCTTCTCCTCCCCTCGTGGATGTACCGATCGTTTCGCGGTGCGAAAAGCACGTGACATAATGACGCAGCCGCCGTCATACTCGACTAGAACGCTGAACAAATATGTCCTATATACCGCTTCATTTAGCAAATGCAGACATCGCAGCAGTGGGTAGTGAGCGGTTTCTGAAAGAATGCGAGTACACATGCATTAGCGCTCTATTTTAAGGCATTCTCATTGGAGTCCTCGATGCCTCACTCTGCATAATTAATAATTGCAATAGCCGGTTCGAGCCGTTATAACGTAGGAGGGAACAAGAACACAGGCTGGCCGAACCCGTGGATGTGCACGGGCTATATATTCCAGCAGAACGTAGTGTCAAATAAGATTCAGCGCGAACGTGTTCGTGCAAAACGCTACAGCAATTTCGCGGGCAAAATGCTATGGTGTTGCGGATCGCTTGCATGTTCGACTGGGATACTGAAATAAGGCGGGAAAGTACAGAGGGCACAAAGCCGCGCCACGTCAAGTTCTGAGCGCGCGGCAAGAAGCTGTGCTATTTTGTCTCGCGTTAATTAGAAGGCTTGAATGTCTGCTGTATCACGACATCGCTCTTTCTTTTATTCTATTCCCATCCTTCAGTTTACCTGGATGCGGCCTTCAAGAGCGACCTCCGATGCAAGGGCCCCATCAAGAGCTGAAGTAAGTCGGACTGATGCAATACCGCAGTCGTGCGCGAATCCAGAGGGAATTCCCCGCGTGCCTCAGAAACCACAGCGCACTAAACGAACACGAGACCACAGGTCAAGCGCTTCTCCTGTGTTCACCTTGTCTCGTGTTCGTTTACTGAGCTATGGTTTCTGAGTTATGATGAACTACCAACATGCCCAAATGTCCTCCCTCCTGTAATTACCCTGGTGTACTGCACCCCCCTCCCCGGCTTAAAATCTGTGAGCCCGCTTGCGGCACGTGAAACTGAGAGAGTCCTCCTCAGTCCATTGCGATCTGGAGATTCGAGAAAGGTTTATTGAAGCAAATATAACAAGCGCTGCAGGATTGTTTGTTGCAGAAGCACACGCTGCCGACCAGGGGTGGTATTTCGTACACTGTCGAATGCGCCCTCTTGTAAGCTCTGATTGGTGCAGACGCCTTCTGCGGCCTCTCTGATGTGCTTACAATGCCGTTACTCCAAAATGTGACAAAATGGCTGAATGTGACAGTGTCCAGAATGACACCCTCTGATAGACTGCTCAACAACGTCCGACATGTGTGTTTAAAAGAAATGCTAGCGATTTTAACTTCTACTGCATTATATGCATGCTATGCATGGGTGAGCGATAAGCTTTGCCTCAGACTACGGAGACGTCCAGGAATCTGTCAGTGTTTATAACAAATGGCAACGATTTAGAGTAGTGCGTACTCTACTATGGGAGGTCTGTTTTATTTTTTATTTTTTTGAAAAATCTAGGGACCTTAGTTTCGCGACATTTCCGCTAGGCAAAGTGTGCATGCGCCGTGGCATAGTGCTAAGGGCGGATTCCACCTTCGAGTTTTTTAGCAAGTATTACGGTACCGCTCCCCCTTTCTTGCTCGTTGTGCTTTTGCCGTTCATACTTCCAGCGAAGGCACCCCAACACATTGGCGTAGCCAGGGGGATGGGGGGGGGGGGGGGGGGTGTCACACCGGGCCCGTGCTCTCACCGACATTTTTCTCTTTTTTCTTTGACATGGCATACAGAGCACAATAAGACACTCGACCACATCTGCCTGTCCTGCCCCCACTACAGATCATAGAGGTGCCCTCCCCCCGAAAAAAATTTCTGCCTACGCCACTGCCCCAACACCACAAAAGCTTTTCGAAAATTGCTTTGAGGTTCTCATGCCTCATTGTTGCCTGTCAGGCTACGCATTGTTAACGAGGAACCTGTCTTTCCGGTTATGCACTGTCCCTGGAACTGGGACAGGCTTAAGCACAACGAGCGAGGAAGGATTTCCGTACCGTTTTTCCGTAAGTCGCACAGTTACCCGAGTCCCCCCCCCCCACTCCGAAATGAAACGGAGGGAAAGGGGACACATGAGAGGAGGACGCGACCGCACCCGACAGGTGTCACCACAATCGCCCCCTCCTATAAATACAGAAGCAGGGACATGCATTGCCCCAAAGCCCAGTCGCTAATCTAGCGGTCACCAAGCAAGTCAACCGAAGTGCGTACGTACGTGCAGACACCATGCAGACCCGGTCCCGCACCCAGCGCGAACGCGGCGAGTGTCCCGCGCGGCGCCATTCGCGCGCGTGCCCGTGTTGTGATGACGATGTGTCATCCGCTAAGGCTGCGCACGCGTCTTCTCAACGCAGCCTGTCCGGATGTCCACGGAACAACAAGCCCAAGAAGGCCGCCGCCGGACGGGAGGACAAGCCCGACGCCGAGCCGCTGCGGTAAGTGCACGCCAGTTACCACATTTCCACATATCATGTTTTAGTTCGCTTTGATTTCTCCAAAGTCTTGTATCCGCGCAGACTTCGCAAAAGTGTAGCTAAAGTATGAGCCACGTCTGACCAGCCGCGGTGGACTAGTAGTTATGGTGCTCGGCTGCTGAACCGAAAATGGCGGGATCGGATCCCGACCACGGCTCCGTCGAATGCTGGAGGGCCGTACACTTAGATTTAAGCGCACGTTAAAGAACCCAAGGCGGTCGATATTTCCTGAGCCCTCCACGACGGCGTCCCTCATAATCGTATAAACCCCGGCAATCATCAGCATTGTGAGCCACGTCTCACTGGAATTGAATGAAACAGGCAATGTGGGCCTGCTGGACAGACTTACTGAAGCACCTCCTCAGTAGTGGAGCTAGATCACGTATAGGCACCAGGACACGTGCGCGAGGGAAAATACTTCAGATAGAAAACATCATTACGAGCCACATTCGCGCATTACGTTACGTATTACCAGCGCTTACGAAAAATACATCTATTAAACAATTTAGCGGCAAACTGGCAGGGACATAATAAAAGATTGTCACAGGAGAAGCTCATCTTACAGAAGATCTGTCAGTTTTGCACTACATTGTTGGCTATGAATGTGTTTCAAATAGCCCGCTTATAATCTCGTTTGAAGAAAATCTTGTTCTTTTGGGTGTCGTTAGCGCTACAAGTAAATTGTTCAATGTTCAAATGAATGTTTGATGGGTAAGTAGTTCCGCGTAGCCCGTTTGTGCGCGCAGTTACGCTCATTATTTTTTTTTCTGATTCAGCTGTCAGCCTTGTGTAAGAACAGAAGCGCGAAACATGGATTGGTGTACTTCCTTGGCGACCTTTTCGAATATTGTATGCCGCGAGAATTTCAATATATAAACCTAGGTTCCCGCTGTCGGTTGAACCATGGTGGACGACTTGTAATACAAGAAATTAGCTTTACCGAGCGTGTGCGAGCAAAACTATTTTCCAGCCAAATAACGTCAGCCACAGACTACTGGAAAGAATTTCAGGGGGGTGGGGGTGTCCTCCCTCCCTTATGGCTACGGCATTGTTCTGCACCGGTACCCGCCGTTCCTTTTCTTCCGTTTCACCCTTTTTTACTACAAGGCAAAACTCGGCAGTGACAGATTTCACGGTTCCCGTGCTTAGGGCGAGGACCAAATGGGTCATGGCTTTGCCGTAGTAACATTTGAAAACCTTTTGTGGTGCCTAAACAAATACAGTAACCACAGACCAGCGGAACGAATCGTTGTTCCTATTGAACAACCACCCATGCCTGCATGTCTTTTCTTTCGTTTCACCCTGCCTGACTGTACAAAACAGAGTGTACACGTGTCAGGTTCCACGGTCATCGTGTGTAGAGTGTGGGGAAAATGAGTCATGACTTCCCCGCAGTAACTTTGAAAAGCCTTTGAGGAAAAAGTTTAGACGCCTAAGCACCACCAGAAGAAAGACGAAGAACAGAAAGAGAGCGCTCTTTTCTTGTGCTTCGTCTTTTTTCTGGTGGTGCTTAGGCGTCTAAACTTTTTTCTCGAGGTCATGTGCCAACTAGGCCAGCAACAAGTTCTTCTTCTATTTGGCATAACCAAATATCATTATATCCGTAGACCGGTGGAACGAATTGTTCTTACTGAACAACCATGCTTCCCTGTCCATCTTTTCTTTCATTTTACTCTTCCTGACTGGAAAAGACAGAACGTACACGTGTCATGTTCCACGGTCATGTGTAAAGTGTGGGGAGGGGTCATGACTTTCCCGCAGAACATTCCAGTCATCAATGCGAGAGGTACCGGTTTTGAAATCCAAGTTTTTTCCAAGCCACGGATTACAAAAGTGTTGTACATATTCGTATTCTGAACGTTTTGGCGCGCGAAAAATTTATCGACGCTCGTCAGTCCCTTAATTTCTTGAAAATGAAATGAGATTCTCTTCTGTAGGTGCATAATTAAATAAGCCCGGCTAGGCACTCAGAACTGCGACGTCACCGTGAGCCGGTACAGGAAATCAAGAGTTTGACGAAAACTCATCTGGTCGGGAATGCTCATGGTGAAAGGCAAAAAGAAGACGCCGACCAAAAAGAACTTTAAAACAACAGACCTTTCGGCCGCCGTACAGGAGCCTTGTTCACAAATTTGTCAACGAGGCCCCTGTACGGGAGTTGAAACGTCTGTTGCTTTAAAGTTCTTTTTGCTCGGCGTCTTCCTTTTACCTTTGACTATCGTGTAGAAACATCAACGTGGTGTCGCCACGTGTCATCTGCGACGGTGGTGGCTGCCGCTGACGCCCTTCTCTTAACATCGAAGAAAGTCCTGTGCAGCGCCCTCGTTGAGGTGCACCTGCCCTCTTTTGCCGCCAGCTTACGTCGCGGCTAAGTAAGCACACAGATCCCAAGATAATTTCTTACATACAGGGCATCTACCACTGAAAAAGTCGCCATTGAAGCAGAGGCAGAAAGGAACGGCGGGTACCAGCAGTTAATTTTTATTTATGTTACTTTTTTTTCTAAAACAAAAGAAGAGAAATAGCTGAATTAAGCGTGGACAGTTTTCACGGTGCAATATGCAGCGTTTGTGCCCATTTCGTTACTTCGGAGAAGAATACCAAGCTATGTCTCTGACCAGTATTACACGGTATAAAGGGCCGCCGCTTTGTCCCACTAGGACATTTCGAACCGGTGGGTAGTATACAAAGCTGAAAGAGCTGTCGTTCGGTGATGCATGAATGTAGAACCGTGTACTCAGTAAGGAGTTCGCTACCGCGCACTGTTTCAGCTTTCGCGCGAGCCTATCGCCGTTTACGGTACACTGTTGATGTAGACGTCAACAGCAACAATGGCTGCGTTTTAGCGCATAAAGGCCCGTTATTACAATGACCGTATATGTTCAACACCGTCGGTGACTTAAGGGTACCTCCAGCAGAGCAATAATGAATGTGCAATATGGATGGCTTGTAATGACGTCACTGAGACCTCCATGTTGGTGCACTGCATGGTAGGGCGGCAGGTTTGAGAGGTCGAGTTAATGTTAACATTGCACCACTTCCAAGTTATTTTGTAATTGACGCACATAGGCCCATAACAATGTGGCCACATCGTCATCATACTTGGCCACGTTAAGAGCAATATGATTGCCCTTTACGTCATGAAAACCGCTATGTCGGTCAATACGTTATGAATCTTCGTTCATGACGTCACGTGCAAGTAATCTATAGTGAATGTCTTCTCTTGCTCAGAGCGACAGGGAATGAAGCGCCTTTTTTTTTTGCGCTGAATGGCTCAATAATCCACAAAATTTCGTTGTCATATTGCCTCTGCTGCCGTCTTCGGATGTGCTACTCTGGACACTATTCAATTCGGCCATATTGCCAAATTCAGTCACGGCGGCATTTTGAACCAATCAGAGAGCTCGTAGCAGTCCTCTGGACCAATCAGAGCTGACAAGATGGCGGATCCGTCAGCATGCATGGCGGAAGTCGACAATGTCCACAGTAGCACCGCGTTATATATTGCGTGCACACTGCGATACGTATTCGGACAGGCGGAAAATATATTCTTGAAAAAAAAAAGCTGAAAAACGGCGAGCGCAGAGGCTCAACCTAGGACATCCAAGAAGCTTTTGTAAATGACGCGGTTATAGAACTGTGAATAACGTTTGAGTCGACGTAATAACGCTCGCTGCATAGATTTCTCACTAACGCGCGCTGTATATCGGCTGCCTTCTCGGTATAAGTCCTGCCTGACGAGAGTTTGTTTCTTGCTCTTGGGTCCTAGGTTGAGCATGTGCGTACAGTCACCCACGCTCGATTACCACTCTCCTCCGACCGGCGACAGCTTTTGTTGGAAGGCAGACCGATCCCAAGGCAAAAGGTACAGCACATCGTTTCTGCACTCTGACAGTTGTTATTATTGCTTCTTAACTTGTGCAACGCATACGTGCCTAACGCCGTTCTACGTCTTGAGCGGGGAAACAATCGGGAAGAGTAAGAGACTCGGTCATAGAAGAAAAAAAAAAACTAGGAGGGAACGTAAGGTGACAGTTGTGTAGCTATAATTAAAGGAAACGTGACCATGTAAAATGCGTGCCTCCTCCTCACGTGACATGGGATAACCGATGACGTCTGGTCCTGTACACATTGAGATTACAGGAATAATACTAGACCAATAGTTGTGCGAAAGTTAAGAAGCCATCAGAGAAACATGCCTTCAAAGAAACTGTGACGGACAGGTGACTACTGATAGCCACCCCGATTCATGGGACATTCTAATGAAGATCATCATCAAACAATGCCTCGTAAGGTTTAGCAACCACGTAGGCACCGTTTCCTAAAGTAAGCGGGCAAATAGGTCCCAAAGGAAACGTGGCGCGGTGTCACAAAGCGTTTGTTTGCCGATGCTGGCTCTTGGCGAACCAACGTCCAGCTAGCTCTATGACGTCATGATCCCTCCTAGCCTTTGTGCTCTTTCTCCATGGACTAGCTCCGTGTTGAGAACATTGGCGAAACTGAGAAAATGGTGACGATGTATAGCGATAGTTTCTGTCGCAGGTATTTAACCACAGAGCACGACGGATCACACTACTTTCTGTTCATACATTGCACCATAATTCAAGTGAACAACAGTCAGAAAGGTTGTAGAGAAGCCAACATTTCTGCACCGGTCAGCAAAATGCGACAGCCACTCTTTGTTTGCCACTATTAATACTGTCGGACGTGTGTGCGGGCTCTAGATATTTCTGTGCACGTATGCTATGTTAAAGCTCTGTAAATAAATAGTTGTCATACGATGTTGGGAGACGCTAAATACCAGCAAAGTGGCGAGCTAATATAGTTTAACTAATGTTTCTGCGGTAACTATAAATAAATCGTGCGCTTAATGACCTACATCTAGAATCTAATTTATACCAGTGTGTCAGGCTGTTCATATCACACTTTAATGTAACTTTCTTTTTTTCGGAAGCAATAGGGACTGTAGCGAAATGCACGCTGAGTGGATGAGATTTGTTTCACATCGCAAACGCTGTTACACCCATAATTGCAAAGAAAGATATATTTAGTCTATCCTGCTTATAACGTGCAGAGACGTACGTCTGTGTGTAGAGCCCCAACTGACGTCCGTTTATATGTGCCATGTTTCATTTTATGTCGCTTTGCATGAATAACGCCTCTTTCATTCGCAGTAACGCGACCGACATGCTTCTCGCTTGACGAAATTTTTGCACTGTGTGTCGATCGATGTGTACGCACGACTTTCAAGCGCTAACCCACTGACTAACCGCAGCCATTCTTGCTTTCTCTTCCTTGCGCTCCTTTAACCACCCTTGCATACCGCCACGGTATTCCTCTATCCTAAATTAACCACCCTCACTATACCCGCCCTCTCTTGCATCCTTCCGGAACGAACCCTATAGCTGTCCCATCCCGGGCTGCGATGGCTCAGGACATGTGACTGGAAAATTTCAATCTCACCGAAGGTACGGCGTCGCTCTTTGCTTTTATGTGTCTCTAGCATGCGCTGTTTGTCAAAAGTGTGCGCGCCGCAACACATCTTTTGCCCGAATGTCTTTCACATTTTCCTGTGCTGTCCTCTGCGGTTTTGGTAGGGACCGGGACAACTGGTATCGCCAGAACTAAAGCCTCCGAGATCAAAGGGCGTTTCGCGACATTTCCGCTGGGGGAAGGGCGCATGCGCCGTGGCATCGTGAAGAAGGCGGACTCTCGTCAAAGCGTACCGCACTGGTGACAAGACGATTTGTAAACGATTTGTAAACGGAAACGTCTTAGTGAAGACGTCTTGTATGCATTACAAGGTGATATGGTATCTTACTAAAAGCGATACACTGGCGAGTGTCAGAATGCCCTATACTGAAGCACATGAAGTCATAACGCAGTGCGCGGTCACGTGGGAGCAGAAGTGGGTGACGTCGCTGTGACGTTTCGGCGCTCGCTCCGGCTCTTTCGCTCGTGCCGAGACATATTTTAGAACTGTCAGAAAATGCACAAGTATACAAGCTGAGAAATACTTATATTTTAATTTGGTATCGAAGTTTTCTCCAAATGGCAGTCACGGCGTCATGGGCGTGACTTCATGACAAGGAGCAATATTTCAACCTTTATGTCAAGCAAATAATAACCATAAGTAACGACAGCTCAACAGTGCCATGTCAGAACTCCTAAAATTACAGTAAATACAAATGATGTAACCACAACAAATCATATATAGCGTATATTGGGATGCATGATTTGTCACAGTTTACCGTAACTTTCAAGTCGGTTCACAGTTCCGCGAATAATGATTCATTATGTTGCACACAATAGAGTAATTGCGGAAATCTTTCGAGAAATTGTGAAATAGTAGCCACGAGACTGCTTTCGCGAGCATTCATTCGCTTTATGGCTTTGGAGTGACACATCGATATAGGCGAACAGTTTGAATACCGCGCGCGCTCACGACCGAAACCGAAACTTACCATCTTGAAAAGTTAGTGCTCGTATCAACTGCTGTAGCACTGTTGATATCGCGACGCATCAGCGACGCTGATCCAAGAGTTTGTTTTGAAAGCGGGCGTAGCCGTCGGATCTCGCTCCTGTCAGCTTGTTTAAACCATTTTAACTGATCTGGTTAAACTTGTTAACCAATCCGGTAGTGAGTGGTGCAGTCTTACGAGCTTTTCGTGACGGCATCTGTTAATCTACGATCGAGCTACTGTAAGTGAAGAGACCGATCGCTTGCGTCGCGTCGTCTCTTTGCGACCCAGCGTCTACCTTCACATCTGTGCTTCTCGTTGTCTTACTAACATATATCGTGTCTATCTTTCGCGTATAACATGTCGTATACCTCGTAGCATGTTTCGTGCTTACCAACCCGGCAAGTGTAGTTTACTTGAACTAACCTAACCTAACCTAACCTGTGCGCTTCGCGGCAGTTATTTGAGTGTAGCACGTGAATGAAATGCTCGTGTCGATTGCTGCATTCTTTAAGATGTTTTCGCTGTATTTGTCGTTTCGTTATAGCTACTGTTACGATCTCTTGCTCGTGGGTAGTGTCAAGATTCCTCGCTTGCCGTTTTTTTTTATGCGTTTGTGGTTGTTTCTTAGAAATTCGCACTTTGACGTAGGTGTTAACCGAAACAGAAAATATAAGTAATAGGTGGTTGCTTTCAACACAAGAAGAGAAGGTAAAACTCAATTTTGATATCGTGACGATTGAAGTAGAAGTTACCGCTTTAGCTATGCGTTCAACAACTCGTTCGTTTAAATATCACTTAATGCGTTTTGTCTTATGTCTTGTTACGGCATGCTATGTTCGTATGAAACGAGACGTGTGTTTTCCTCTTTTATGTTGCGAGTTTCCATGCGACACGTTGTTGCCCTCAGACTAGCTATATCCTCACGAGTACAGTATGATGATGCAGTATCTCATAACAAGGACTCAACTTATTTGCTGAACGCCATTTCTTGTTCTGAATCGCTCGTCATAGCGCGAGCGTGTTGCGTTATGTTAGTAATATGTATACAAACGATCTGTGTGTTCATGTTTCTATCTGGAACAGCTGTGCAGGAGAACTTTGTCTGGCAGCTCACTTGTTGTACTTAGAGGTTTCGGACACTCTAACTGATCTGCGTGAACAAACTACTTTCCTGATGTCTTAAGGGTATGCATTCATGTTGCAAATGAAGTGATGTCACGTGGCTGTCACAAATAACCGCAACTGTGTTCACTAGTGCAGCAAGGTTTTAAATTAACGGTTGGTTACACTACAGGACTGATGCAGAAAAGCTTCATAATGTGAATTGTGACCACCTGCATTCATTCAGATCCCTTCAACAGTTCCACCTTTACTATCTACTAGTTGTTGTTGCTTGATCATGGTATTTCATTTTGCGTCGATAGAGCTACTGGCCTGTCTGCAAGTTGGGGCACAGTAAGTCGCAGTTGTGCTGAGAAAATAGAGGTTCCTTTTATAAGTGTCAAATAAGTTCTGTCTTGTTAATAGCTCATAAAAATGACACATTATAGAAATGAAGACTGCGCATTTGTCTACGAATTCTATAAGAAGTGACTTTCCTCTTTGGATAATGTGACGTACCATTTGCCTCGTGCAGCGCTTCTGGATGTCCGCTGGCGAACCGGAGCAAGTTGAGGCATGAAGTTGTTGGTGTCGACGGAAGGCCTATTAAGACAGAAGGTGCTAGGTAAGTGCCCGGATGTTGTGCTAGTTTCGAACTCTCCTACATGTTGTAGTGACGAATGAGGGTGGTCTAAATGAATTGCGGAAAGGAAAGCAGCTTGCTGACGATTAACTGCTTTAATAATAAGCTAGGGAGATGTGGCCTCGAAAGGAATCAACAGAATGCCTCTCGTGCCTATCTTTCGGATACCTGAATTATCAGTTCATAAACAGTGACAAGGGAAAAGCGTAGCAGGGCTATATACCTGTGACAACTTTTAAATAATTAATGCCTTCTAAAACCTACTTGAACATGGAACAGTTTTATGAAGGAACATTTCATTGAAAGGCTATGCATATTGCACACTATTGTTTGGCACTACAAAGTAATTAATCTGTATCATACTTTCACCATAATTAACGCTGGGGAGATATTTCGCCCATGCGAAGCATGTGTTTGCAATTGAATAATTCTAATGTCGACCAATGTACTAGCAATGTAGCTTGCTGCCTTCAGATGTCGTTGCCAATATAGCATCTTTGGTCGCCACCCTCAACAATAGCTTAGCAACTATGGAATTGTTTTCCTAAGCATAATGTCAAATGTACTAGCCCTGGCTTGGCAGCCATGCGCATAGGTCGGCAAAAAAGCTTGAGCTCACTCAAGAAATATATTTTGCTCTGAAGGCTCACTCAGACTCACCAAAATTTTCCTCAACCGGACACACTCGGACTCAGACTGACCAACATATTACTTAGCCGGACTCAAAGTCACCCAAATATTACTCACCTGAACTCGCTCAGACTCATGGCCCGATCTGAGCCTGAGTGAGTCGACTCATGAGTGAGTTTGCCGACCTATGGCTATATGTCAATGCGTGTGGTTTGTGAAAATGCTTGGACTTTCCATGCCCATTTTGAACCCCAGATTGCCAAAATTATACCGATGTTCCCCACTATGGTCAGGCTTATAGTGAAATGCTGTTTTAGGTGCATAAAACCCCAGAGTATGATTTTTTTCTTTTAGCAGATACCATTATCTTAGACTGATGAAGCAAAATTGTTATAAATTATTATTTGGTTGACAATACATCATTCTCGTGACACTTGGTGTAAAAGACTAGGACTCTAACATTGCATTAGCATTCATTGCACAAACTAATCACATCAGGTGCTGTAATTCACATACAGCACGTACTATGTGCATAACTGCTGACAATAACAAGTGAATTGTGACTACCATAATGAGCTCTGAAAAGAACATGACATAGAACTGGTAATCCTGAAAGAAAAAATGTTCTGCGGTTACAAGTACAAGAAAAAATGTGAGGATATTTTACAAAATAGCTGAATGGCTCAAAACAAGGCGTGACAATTTCAGTAATATCCCACATGATTGAATTTGCCATTTCTCATCCAGCTGTCCGACCCCCGGGTGCGACGGGAGCGGGCATGCCAACGGAAGCTTCCTGACCCACCGCAGCCTGTCGGGCTGCCCCCGGGCCACGCAGGCCATGAAGAAGGCCAAGATGGCTGCTGACGACCCCAAGCCTCAGCCAGGTAAGTGCCTTGCACTGACCACGGTTCACTTGTAATGTGATGTGGTGTCTAACCACACTGCTGACACTGTACTGCACTTGGTTTACCTTTTGTGTATATATTTGCAAGCATTTTAAAGCATACCTTTCCTTGCAAACTTTTCTGGCCTTGGCTCGTCGTGGGTGCTGGGAGTTTTTATGTTATACCAAACAGGGCTGACACATATGACAGCTCTTGAACAATGATTTGGCCCATTAATAGCTATGTGTTCTACCCCTCCAGATGTTCCAGTGATTGGTTCTGTTCGTTATGAAATGATGCATGGAATTCACAAATAGTATCAAAATATTCACATTATATGCCTTCAAGTGCGCTATTTTTTCTAATAAAGCAGTGGTTTATATTTTCTAAGGAGTTCTTCCACAGATGTTGCCCTCGGCAGCACCCTAAATGTGAATGCTGCAACTCCCAAAAAGAATTAAAAACTATTTATTATAGAGGGTTTTCAGTATGTTGCCACAGATGGGAAGATTGCACAAAAGTTCTAGGGGACCACTTCCACATCCTCGAGAACTTCTGTGGCATTTAATTATGCAACCACATTACTCATGCACGCAAACAGGGCTCTATTATGTACTTCATTCCAGCCAACAAGCTGTGGCTATGGTGAAGAAATAATCCCAGCAATATTGATCTCCATAGTAGGGCTCATAATGATACCGGGTCATCCATATTTAGTGGCATGTCTAGTATTTGAAAGGCTTTACTAGCTAACGTACAAGCTAATTCATAAAGCTGTTCTTTCATTTATCCACATGATGAGCAAGCATTCTCATATAACGTCGATTTCCCCCTTAGAGTCGAAGAAACGTTGAAGTTGTACTTGCTTCAATACTAATGAAGTGTTCCCATGAATGTCCTCCACTGTGTACATCGATAACTGCCATTTATTAATTTTTTTTTTCTCACGTAAACCAATGTCATTATTTCAACTAGTATATATTGACATACTTGCCTTGCGTGCAGAGCCGGGACCAGTTGTACCTGGAATGCCAGGAGGGGTTCCTGGCATGGATAACGACGCGGACATCCGAGCGCTGGAGGAGGAGATCCTGGAGCTGCAGGAGTACAATGCCAAGGTGGAGTCCGAGATGATCCGCCTGCGCACAGACATCACCCAGATGGAGCAGCAGATACGCATGACCGAGAGGGTGAGGGGAGAACACATATCCAGGCCGTGCATGTTGACTAGCTCACAGTTTGACTGAGAGTGGCACTCTGATTGATAACAATCACAGTGATTGCTGTAACAGCAATCAAGTTAGATGGAAGCACGAACCGCTTTCAAATGTGGTGCTGATAGTACTGTTTGACATGAAGGAAAGTGAGAGAAGGCTTGGGTTGGGTGTCCACAAGAAGATTGAGAGAAATTGAGGAGCTTAGTTGTTTTAGTCGGAACCACTGGAAGCCAACAGACAGTGAAGTCAGGAAAAGTAAATGCAGAAATTGCCTATTTCATTTATAATTGAAATGTAGAAATATTCATTACCTTGGGAATGACAGTGATTAAAAGCAACATATTGCAGGTTAGAGCTAACGCACGCCTGCATTACGTGGTCCATGCTGTATCATCGATCTGCCATTGTGGCTGTGTCCCTTCCTACTTTCATGGGTGTTTGCGTGTGTGTACGATATCTGGCCCACGAGTACTAGCTTGTGCCTCTGCTAACTGTGGCAGCTTAAATGAAACACCCATTACATAGCAGATGTCAGGTGTGCAAAATTTAGAGCAGGTAAATGGCCAGTGCCTTTGGTGCACAGCACAATTTATAGTGCAGAAAAGCAAATGATCTGTGGGAACAACGTACTGGCAGTGCCAGTGAAAAGGAACCACAGTTAGGGGCTTCAGAATATCAGTGAGATGGGAAAAATACAAAGGTGCTAGTGTAAGACCACGGCAAGCAAAGAGCATAAGGGACAGCCTCCGCACTTTGGGAAGCTTAATTTCTCTAATTATCATATTTGTCACTCTTTTTTTACCGCTGCCATGTTGGGTTCATATTCTGGTTGCGCATTACTGAGGCAGAACAGCTAACTTAGAAAGCGAGAAATTGGACTGCTTATCACTTTCCGGCAAACCATTAAAATCTACCAGAGAAAAATTTTGTGAGCTTAAGTGATCTTCACATTTCTTTGAGACTTCTGCTAGATCTGTAGCAATATGTCTTGCTTGGTTTCTTTCTTTTTTGAGATGTGGGGGGCGGGGGGGGGGTGGCATGCTTAACTGGCAAGATATTGGCAGAGCTGTTGCTTCGGGAGAGATCTTTGAGTACAAGTTGCTTTTAAAAGCTCGCAGGATCCCTCGTGCATTCGCCTAAGAGAGCTCAAAGCCAAAGGCACCCTATTCATTTTCTTGTTCTTTTTGCTTGATTATATTGATCCCCTCCACCTCTCTAAAGCTTTCTGAACCTCACATGGTGCTAAATGCCTCCAAGATCGGCCCACCTTTGCCCCAGCAACACTGTAATGTGATTACATCGCCATGTGTCATGATCGCATCACATCTAGTATGACTCAGAATCTCCCATGACATCATGTAATTTTTGTTACCAATCATGTTGTCACTGAGTGTCACCTTTCCTTTTCAGCGTGGTCGGAACACGCTGCCGATTGGTAGTCGAGTCTCCCGAGAACGCGCGGGCCAAACATTATAGCCCAGCACGCGGCCTGGAATTTACAATTAATTTTTACAGTCAGCTAGAGATTGTTCTCTCATCTCTCGACAAATGATGCCATAAACCGAAAGTGCACAGCCATTGGCTGATTTGAGCGCCATGAGGTGCATAGTTACTGTGGCTGTCGCGGGATACCGCCACGCACGCGCGATCACACTGAAAGTGCCGCGGGTTCATATCAAAGAAAAAAAAGTGCTCAAGGTCATGACCCACACTGACAAACGGACGTAGCTTCTTGCCCCCCTGTCATCACCCCTGTGTAGTATTTAGCACACTCACTGGTGCGAAAGGGGAGAGAAATAGCTTGACGCATGCAACGAATCCCTGTAACTCCGCTTGTACTTCAAGAATTTGAAAAATTTTTGCAGCAGTCGATTGGTGAGGCAGTAAGCTCTTTTAATAAAGCCATTCGATGATTGCTTGAAAAAGTGTTGCAGGGCCCCTTTAAGTTTCCCTCTTCATGGCAAACAGACAGTGCATCACACGGCACTCCGTGACCCTTGCCCTGCGTTTGCACTGACACGGTGTCCTCCTCTCTGACGGCGCAGGACAACCAGGCGCTGTCTCAGCGAGCTGGCAGCTTGAACGAGTACTACGACTCGCTGAAGCACAACTTCATCTCGCTGCTCGACCGCATCCCCCAGCTGGAGGAGAAGCCCACGCCGGACAACTTCGACTGCTACCTGAGCCGACTGCAGGCGCTCTGCGTGGACAGCACCCACCGGCCGCCAGGGCTCGGGGGACCAAACGGCTCGTCGCCTCCAAACGACAGCAACCGCGCCCTCTTCACATCAGTGCGCCAGGCGCTGCACGACTTCACCTTGCCCCTGTAAGCAGCTGCCACTGTACACGTCACAGGGGTTGCAGTACACTGTGTAGCTGTACACTGTGTACACCGTGTAGGGGTTTCATCTCTAAATGGTCACATTGAGAAATGCTGTTGTGTGGGGACACTAAGGGCAAATGCTAAAGCAACACATTTGTATGTAGTTTCGTACAATACTGATAAAGAAGTCTGGTGGCACCTTTCTGTTGTGAAGCCATTGTAATGCTGGAATATGGATCATTTTACTCAGTTCTCTTAAACCTCGCAACCTTATTTGAGGCCATGTAGATTCAAATGTGTGGCTAAATGACTGGACGTACATTTTTGTAAGAAGCCTTAGTTCTCCTTGTATACATCTTGTCTCTGTGTTTGCTCATTTAAGTAGTACACAAATTGTCAATTATACCGGAAATGTATGACCAACACCAGTGCAGAATGAGCAAAGACCCTCTGATCTTTCCTGCAGTTTACCGACCTTACCAGTGGTGCTCTTTATAGTCAGTATAAGCACACCTTAGAGCAAGTACAGCTTTGTAAGGGCAACAGTTTCAGCCGTGATGCATATTACGGTGCAGGCATATTCGTCAGCCTGCCATCCCCAACAACCTGTGTTAATGACTGGATGTACGTCTTTGTAACGCCCCTTGGTTCTCGTACACAAGTTGCTTTTGTGTTTGCCAAATTGTGTTTGCCAAAAATTGGCAAATGAAATAAAAATTTGTGACCAACACCAGTGCATAATGAGCAAAGACTCTTTGACTTTTAACACGAAAGTGTTTTATGCCGGGGTCCACCAAGTACATCCGTCACGGATATGACGTTGATAAAATGGACGCCAACGGGTGAGAAAGAAAAAAACCAAGAAAAAGATACCCCGCTGGGAATCGAACCCACGACGTTGCGGCCGCGACGGCAAGCGCCCGACGCTCTACCGACTAGGCCAACTCGGGAGATACTAGGCACGGCGCGAACGCGCCTTATATCTTTCACACATTCTCTTTCGCGGCGGGCGGAGCGGGGCGGTGCCGCCGTCTGTGAGAGGTGGAAAGAAGTAATGCTTCATGATCGACACTTACTAGCGCTTACTCCGAGATTGCACGTGATATCGGCGGTCATGGTTAAAGCGTCTCGATACCAGAGAGGTAGACTGGCCGCGCTGGCGTCGCCGAGGCAACCTTGACGCAGTTACGTTCTTTGCCTTTGGATTCGTGTTAGCGTGCGTCGGCTCATCGGAGTAGTGCAGCTTCCACGTGCACGAACGGCATTTCTCTGCCGCCGACTGCTTCAAATGCGAGAGCACCGACTAACAAAACTGCTGCAATTTGCGTTGCAGAAAGGACGCGATTTCGACGGGCGAATGTCGTGCCTTGGTGGAGCGAGAGCAGCGCCTGCGAGACAGAGGCCAGCGGGACGCACGCGTTTGCGGCTCAGGCTACGAACCTCTACCTCCCGTGTTGCTGAAGCGCAGTGTGTATTATGTATGCATGAGCACAGGCGTCGGCTACCCATTACTAGAAAGCGCACACCGTGCCGTTTCTCTCCTTAATTGACGACGCTTTGAAGAAGTGCATACCGGGTACCAGTGTTGATTATGAGCTTGTTGATATCATCCTTACGCGCGATTCACGATTCGCTGTGTCCAAATATATGTTCACACCGTCAGCTACCTCAACGGTTTTATCATGATCATGGGCGTTAGTCGTCGCGATAGAGACATGCTGTCAACATGGGTGCATCCACGTCAAACGGTGCTATAGCTGCCAAACACGAATAGACATTGTACAAGATCTCATATATCATAAGCACTACTTCTGTGAAGACACGTTTCACTTTCGTGTTATACCGATTCCTATGACGGAGGGATCAGCCATGTTTTTTTCTCTAGTTTATCGTCCTAGCAGTGGTGCTTTTTATAGTCGGTATAAGTACACCATAGAGCAAGCACAGATTTGTAAGGGCAAGAGCTGCAGCCGTGATGCGTATTACAGTGCCAGAATATTGGTCAACCTGCCATCCCCCAACGACCTATGCACTTCAAATTAAAAAGAAAAATAGATTGCATGGCATGGCTAATGTATCAAAAGGCAAGACCCTTACCTTGAAACAGATGGGATTTAAAATGTTGCATAGCCTCTACACTATTTTCATTTGCATTGAAATGCTGGTCTGAGTGCCAGAAGAAAAAAAAGGGCTCTGCTATTATTCTGACTCATCCAAGCTTGAGTCGGATGACAAGTACTTATCGCTTCCCACAATGCATCATACTCTATGATGTCAAGAGCGTTATTGAAACTAGGCTTCCATGTCCCTCCACGACCACTATCACTTTTCCTTTAACAACACAGGGTAGGGTAAAATTTTATAAACAATCGAAATTTGGTTTTTTGCTTGTTTGGAATAATAAGGCCTTCCTTAACAATATCCAGTGCCCCACACATTTTTCTGCACTTTGATTGGGGCATGAAAGACCAGGTTTTCAAGACCAACTGATGAGCAGCCAAGCCCCCTTTTCTCAGTTCGTGCACAACATGAGCTTCTGTCTAGGCGAATTTTTTTAAAAACCAAAACTAGTACTTTCTCTGAGCTTAGCAAGTTTTTAAAAAAGTAGTCTAGCTACTTAAAGGCACATAGCGCAGTTTTTTTTAACACGTGCATGACATTTATTGCGTCCACTTGCATTGTGTGTTTGAGACGCGCATGGAAATGCAGATCTGTGCATTTATTTTGAGTTTAGTTGCACCTCTGTTCATTTTTTTGCGGTGGCAAAAGATATTCTCGTGTTTACAAAGTCAAAGAAACTGTTTAGAAAGCGCGGTATATAATTGGAAATCGACTTGCTTTGGCTACTAACAAAAATGAGAGCGCTCACGCGAGCACTTAGCAAATAAGTTTTGTCCTCATTGCACGTCATCGCAAGGACAAAATGTTACCTGCAGTGAAAATGGCTACACTTTGATTGATGTAGAGCTTCTACAAAGCGTGATTACGAGTAACTGTGCCTCCATAGAATGTGAAAGAACCATGTCATTCTTAGAAAACACAATGGATTGTGTTCCTTGGAACGGAAACCCTTAGAACTGGCACCTTTGAGACTGTTCTAACTTTCAACAAGGCCTGCATGGCCCGAATAAACGCTCTCAAAGCCATTTGGCATATCACCGAGGCACGACATTGTGATGTAGTTGGGTGAGATCGACCGCCAAGAGACAGAAGATATGACAATACGAGTCAGGGAACCAATAAAACAAGAAAAGAAGCAAAAAGCTGATTCATGTGATGACTGTGTGGCTGGTTGCTGTTAATGAAATTGTTCAGTGCATCGTCTTTTTGAACAAAAATGAAAAAAACTTGTATTTTCTTTTTAACTCTCAATATCTCGAAATCACTTTTTTTTTGTTACATTTGCCCCATTATTAGAACAACTTGAAAAGACAGAAAGCTGATTTTTTACCAGAATAAACTAAGCACCAATAGAAAGCTACTGAGCTAGAATGGTGCATGTATGCCAAATGCTTTTCAATTTCTGGCAGTTTTGATTGATTTGCTAACAAAATTGCAAAAATATCAACACTTGAAATAGGATTGTGAATCTAGCTCCATTGCAAGAAGAGATGGTGACAAATAATATGAAACAAATCCAAATACTTTGCATGTAGTAGTTTCAGAGAAAATGGGTCTTAAAAAAGCCTTAAAATACATGGGAGGTATAGGGCCTACCCTGTGTTCTTAATGCCATGGTGAACTGTCATCGGCCTCTGCTCATTTACATTGAAAAAGGGCCAAGCAGCATGAAGCTCTAACCGATTCGCAAGAGAACAACGAAAATGGAAGGTGTGGCCACACCACGACATAACAAGGCTGGAGTAAAAAGTTGACGATGGTGATGACAGTTGAGGCTGTGGGTTTTAGTCGCCCATGGTTGCAAGACTTTCACAGTTTATCTGCCATTGATTGGTATATTCAAGATGGGGGCTGACTTTCTAATCGCGTTTTCTTTCCCGCCTATATTCCGATTCCTACGGTACTGCACTTGCATGGTATTTCTAAGGGAGTGTTACAGCTGTTCAATACAGATGAGAATTCGATATGTGTGTTCATCTGCCCCATTCCAACTGTCCTGCTTTTGCGTATGCCCGCATTTCTCAGCACTTCCTTAATGTAGGCTTTGGATCGTTTCTTGTTGCAGACAGCAACCAAGCGGCTGGATTCGGTCATGAGGGCGCTGGCCTCTCTCTCCCACATCTCCCATTGCTCCGGGGGGCACGCACGCATAGCGCAGCGCCCCCAGGCGTGACCATCATCTTCTTGTTCTTCTTCGTTTTGCCGACAAACACAAAATGGAGCCAAACAGGGTCAATTGCATTCTACGTAGAAGAGGACGACGACGACAGCAGGCTGCCTGTGAAAAAAAATGTACTGTCGGAAAAGGTTCCCCGCGTCTCCCGCACAGTGGGCCTTCTTTCGCAGCGCTCTCCTTCATTCGGGTGCCTCGCTGAGCTGACAAGACGAGAAAGAAAACATGCCACAACAGGCTCAGCAACGCGGCAGACACCCACTGGGAGAGAACACGCACGCACAACCATCGCACCATTGATGGACTCTGTGAAAAAAAAATGTCACGCAAACAAGCGCACTGTGCTGGGAGCTGCCAAAGCGTTCCCACCACAACCTCTACCCTCTCTCATTTGTCTGTGGCACTGTTTCGTAATTTTTTTTTCCCTTTGCGTTGGCTTAGCCGCAGTTGTTGTCCTTCGCGCATCTTTTGAGTGTTCTTGCGCGTTTGTTGCCAACGAGGCCCGCGTCTCTGCATTCTGTATAGTCTTCTTAGATGATGTGGTGTCATTGCTGCTTGCGTGCATTTGGTGCTGCCTTTCTTTTTTTCTTTGTTTCTGGCCTCACTTTCTCGCTCGTATCTCAAGTAGTGCTGTGCTTGGAGCAAGAAGTGAGGCGCATTCAAAAGAATCGTGGACGCGTAGATACTTCTTCTTTTCACGCTGTGACAGCACGGGACAGTCGCGTTTCCAGTCGCACTATAAATGGCATGGCACAAATTGAGCATTTCTTTTTACTGAAATGGAATCGCAGAAAAATTAACATGGGGAACGCGCGATGCAAATGCGCGACACATCCGCCAGGTCCCAGCGGCAAGCCCCCTCACACATCCAACGTTAAGCCGACGCTTCTGCGCAAACATTTTTCTTTCCGATGTTGGCTGTAGTGATATCCGTTGGTCACTCTCTATCGTTGCCTCAGCAAAGACTTTTCTTTCTTGTCTCGAGTGTACATAGGAATCTTTTGTAAGATACGTACCCGTATAATTTATGTGGCCGTCTTTTGCGTTGCCCGCGCGGTATTTTTTTCAGAGATCTGAAACGTGCTTGTTGTAGGAACATGTGCTTTAAAGACTGAATCGATTGTTGGCTTTGAAATCTTGCACGTTTGTTCATCGGCACCGCAGGTTTCATAACAAAATTGCGGACGAAAAATGCGCGACTCTGTTGTACATATACATACTTGTGTTATAGATAAAGCTGCAATGAGAAACGTATTACAGGGGCTTTCTAGGTTGCAAACTGGCTGACATCAGCCTTTCTTTTATGCGAGTGTCGTAAAACATAGCAATACATGTTCACCAGCATCTAAAAATTTGCATAGAACGCCTTTCTTTCTTCTGCTACCACGTTTGCAGATGACCACATTGTGAAGCAGGTGCGCGGTAAAATAAGAAGGGAAAGAATAAGCGGCTTGTCAAGCAACCGACCGCGGTTAAGTTAGAGAATTTCGTTACACCCTCCGCCATCTTGAACAGCACAAACGCACGTTGGCAGGACCTTATAATACGTAGCGTGGTGGACTCCACCACTGCAAACACATGCCCTCGCTATAGGCTACATGCTTCCGTGGAGAGAAAAAAAAATGTGTGCTTAATAAGCTTCGGGTTTGAACGACGGCAGCAGTCTTGGTGGGATTGTTAACGTGTGGTGCAAGTTTGCTCGTAGACGTATGGGATTGTTATGTACAGCATGTAGGAAGCAAGGGGTTTCAAGACGCCGGTGTTCCGTCTCTCACGCTCCTTCGGTGTTGAATCTGGAAAGTCGCATTGGAACAGAAATCTGCGCGGTGTATTAACGCATGCCGACAAGGCGCTTGCATTCTGTACATACGTAATTTTTATGCACTCCCCTTTGTCGAGGCTCGCGGAGCAAACGCACGACTGCAAAAGCAGCAACGGCGATCTGCCCCTTCCCATTCCCATCACACTTCAAAAGAAAGACACAATTTATCAGCTTCTTTTCAAGCGCTAGCAAAGCCTAAAATTTCCCGCACCCAATGACAGAGAATAAGCCAGGCCGTTCACAACTTTGTACCCTTCATTCGCATACTGCGTAGTTTACTGTGACCAGGAAAAAAAACCTGCATTCACTGGGTCGAATGGGAAGAAGCTAGATCGATATTGCGCCGTCTGATTTCAGGCATGCCAAGGGCAGTTTAAAACGCAACAAACCTTGTCTTCCTGGATCATGCATGGCCATCTGATTCGTCTCTGCGTTTCCGACAAGTAGCACGACATCGATAGACTCGTCCGAGTCTTCGGGAACGTGAAGCCGAATCTTAGTCGCACGGTCTGTCTACATTGTGTTTGACTCCAAGACCCCTCCCCTCCCCCGCCAGTGGTACACAACCCAGATGCGTAACCACTGCCGAAGCAATGTTGAGTTTCGCGACACTGCCCGCTTTGCATCCTACCCACTTTCGGTTCTCGATGAAGCTTGATAGCTTTGACTCTCCTTGCCTGAACGACGTTCCCTGGATGTGTACGCGGTCATGGCGCTTTTCTTTTTGTAGATATGTATAACTTATTGGACGCGCTGTTTCTCGCTTTCTCTCTCTTTCGATGTCTCTGCCCCGACCCCACCCCATCCGCCCAGGCCCCGTGTAAAACATGGGTAGCTGGGGCACTTCCCGGATCTCTGTCACACACACTCTCTCTCATTTCGTTTTCATTTCCTCGCATTTTCTCACAACAGTGTGTATACTGTGCCGGACAGCGACACCAACATTGTGTACCGAGTCTCAAGCGTGTCAGTAAAAACCCTATTATTGTGAAGCCATACTTTCGTCTCCTCTTTTGTTACTCATGGATGGTGAGAGTCCCCTCTTTTCACCAGTGTACGCTCAAACGTCAATGTAACGAGCACAGATATAACGAATTTCCTGTTACAGCGAAGTGAAAAAGAAATTTGCTGCCATTTGTACGATATAACAAATATACATTTATCACGAATTTTCGGATATGTAACAAAGCCATTTTTTGTCAAGTATAATCTTCAATATATACGCAGAGATTTTACTGTAATGAGACCAAGAAGGCTACAGATTCAGTCTTTCGGATTTCATACGCTAGCTATAGCACCATGTCGTCTGCAGCGACACCATATAGCTTTCCAAGCATTCTTGCAGTTGCATCCTTGTGCAGTTTAATTAGAACGAAATGCTCTCATAAAGCTTTACTGTAATAAGACTCGATCAATTGCTTTTCAAATACCAGAAAACACTACATCGCAAACGGGATGAGAGTGTTAACGTCCTGCCATTCTCATGCACACCTGCCTTCTGGGACACGATGGTCCTTCACAGCGTCTGCAATCGGGCAACTAGAATTATAGTGGTAACTAAAGTATGCCTTGCCTAAAATTTGCCTGAAATGACTACAGTATACATTCTACAGGGAATGAAAGATTCAACCCGGTAAGTTAATTTGGCTATACCTTCTCACGACCCAATGTGCACAAGTTTTGTTATCCACGACATTATGTTACCGTTCACCAGCGCTTCGAATCTGGTGCCAAGTTTTAAAAAGAAGCTGTGCTTGGCGAATGTGCATTGGCGGGCTAGTTGATTTATCATGCTAAGTTTTAAACCGAACGCGTTCAGTCGTGCTATTCAAACTTAGGTGCCTTTACTGGCACAACTGATCAACATTTCTTTCTGCCAAATTAATGAAGACAGCCTTCTGAAATATTAACGCGATGTCGCAAACTGATCGGTATCTCTTGCCAATGGAATACATCAAGTTGTTCGGCCACGACTGTTACCACAATTTATTCGCAGGCCTTAGTGCTGGGGGACATTTCATATACTTAATCATCTTTATTCATCCCTTCAAAGAGCGGAAGGAACGTGAACAAAAGAGCTTGACTTCGCTTCGCAGCCCATTGCATTTCAGCAGCATGCAGTGGCGGCACGCATAGCTTGCGCACATAAACAGCAAATTGAATGGGTTTTCCCTGCTAGATTCTCGAGGTCGCATTCCAATTAATGAGTTCTGTCAGAAGCTAAGAACACGTGATTTCGAAGATAGCAGTCCGATAACACAGCGGAGAGTTGTATCGGCCGTTTTCTTGGACGAAGATGACGAAACGCAAGCGAGGCCGATAAATAAAAGGGGTGTTGGGCAAGGGTAAATCATGGTGAATTGTTTGTATGCCGCGGCGGAACCGTTGGAAAGCAAGCACTGATCCATCTTCCGCCTATTCCCAATGTCACATGGTCTTACGTGGTCGCAGATTTGCAAACGCCTACTAACGCACGTTAAAGAGTAGAGAATTTCTTCTTTGGTGTTACTGCCCTAATATATATAGCTTCCATGTTTTTCTGAGCCCTGCTTCAGAAGATAGCGTCATTTTCATAGTTTGCCTTTCCTCACAATACTCCAGGAAATATAAAATTATTGTATTATTAGTGGTACACTGGTACCATGTCATATATCCCCTACGTGATTCAACTGTGTTGTCGCGCTAGTAGGAGTATCATATGAACTAGAGCTACGGGTGTTTTTCTTAAACTCCAGCGGTATATATTGTTATCAGAAATTGTAATAATCGTTGGGGGTTTAACGTCCCAAAACCACGATATGATTATGAGGGACGCTGTAGCAGAGGGCTCCAGAAATTTCGACCACCTGCGCTTCTTTAACGTGCACCTAAATATGTCAGTACACAGGCCTCAAGCATTTTCGCCTCCGTCGAAAATGCGGGCCGCCGCGGCCGAATTCGGTTCAGCAGTCGAGCACCATAACCACTAGACGACCACGGTGTGTTATATTGGAGGGCTCCGGCCAATTACGACCACCAGGTGCTCTTTAAAGGGATCCTGAACCAATTTTCCAAATTATCATCGAATGACCTCAGTATCTGAGTTTGTTGCCTGATCACGAATCGATTGCTGCAAAAATTTCTCGAATCCGCCAAGACCGAGCTGTTACAGGTGTGCGTCGCATGCTTTAAGCGCTGTCTCTCTTCTCTCGTCCTGACGAGCGTGCTGGAAGACGGAAGCTAGCTACACATGGAGGGGTGGCAAGGGGGAAAGAAGTTAAGCCAGCGCGCTTCATGACCTTGAGCGCGCTGGATAAAACGCGCTCTCTCTCTCCTGTAATGATTCACGTGCGCGAGTATGGCGCCCTGTGTAATGTTAGCAGAGCGCGGCGCCGGCACCCCGTGGCAAGAAGTGCATATAATCCAAACGCCGTTCTCAATTTATGTCGGCTATTGGCCAGTATAGCATGCTATCTGCTGCTCGACGTCAAACAGCAGGTGCCCCGCCCACCGAAAAGAGTGAGGACTGGCCGCTGTACGAAGAGAGTGCGCTTGAGAAAAAGGTAACTTCGCGCTCCGCTTCTAAACTATCCTTGACGCGCACGACTGCAAGAGTTGACTGAGCCGCGGTTCACTAGCAGTGTCTGCTATCCGTGGGATGTGTTTTCTCACCTAGCCCAAGGTGTGGTTCATGACTCCTTTAACGTGCGCTGACACACCACACGGTCCCGTAGCATTTCGCCTCCATCGAAATGCGACCGCCGTGGCCGGAATCGAACCCGCGTCTTTCGGGTCAGCAGCCGAGCACCGTAACTACTGAGCCACATCGGTGGCAAGAATATATTACTAGCGAAGCATAAGTTAAGGTAGACATAGTTGCGTAAAGTCAATAGCGCATATGAATATTTGAAATTTCGTATACGAATCGAATTCAGTCTTTCATAGTTGATCCCTACAGTTGTTTCATTCAATCAATAACTCACTATTCGAACTTGTACACTATTCATTTCCATTCGAATGCAAGTGAAATAACGCGCGCTCCAAATTAAAGCTGTGCACGGGCCGTATTTCCGAGCCCGAGCCCGGCCCGGGCCCGCTGACTTTGTCGAAGGCCCGCCCGAGCCCGACGGCAAAGGGCTGCGAGCCCGCCCGGCCCGGCCCGACGTACGAAAACACAATCCCGGGCCCGGCCCGGCCCGGCTTTTTGAAGGTTCGCTATGAAAACAAAACATCGTTTTCCGGTAATTTGGCATTTTATTGATCATATAAAATATGATCAAACGACACACGACGAAGAGTCTCTATTGCACAGATTACAAATTGTGCAAAAACAGCAAGCAGTCCACCGATTCCGGCTTCAACGATGTGCGGCGCTTTTGCATTGTGTAGCCCGCCGAACTGAACTTACGTGCGCTGCTTGCACTCGTCGCCAGAACTGCTAATATCTTTTTTGCCAGCCTGGCAAGCTTGGCATATCTCTGCTGCTTGTTTTTTCCAGAAGACTAAAACTTCAGATGGACAGGAGGGCTATTCCATAGAGATAATCGGAGAGCTCATCTTTTGTAACTGCTACATTCTCACCACTGTCGCTCCACTCGCCGAACAACTGCAATGGAAAGGAAAAGCGGAAAAGGCGCTGTAATGCGTGCTGGAAAACAATTCCCGCTCATTCTCTATGTTTCGGGCTTTGCGCCGGGCCCGAGCCCGGCCCGATAAAACTGCAAGCAGCCCGAGCCCGGCCCGAGGTGAAAATACGTCGGCCCGCCCGAGCCCGGCCCGCGGGCCGGGTCGGGCTCGGGCTTTCGGGCTACCCGGAGCCCGTGCACACCTCTACTCCAAATGCTGACGTGAATTGGGAGTGCTGCGAATGAGGGCATTGCAGGTCTTCCTGTCATTCGATAAGATTGCCTTGCGCTTACATGTAGGTCACTTAAGAATCTACTGTCTCGATTAAAGCAAATCAATTTCTTATTTGGGCGCTGTAATCGCGCTTGCATCTCACTAGAACAATATGTGCAGTACTTCAATGCTATCGCGTTTATCGCCTTCAACGAACACAGCCCTCCACAAACATGCGCATTTGGTGCCATATACCGCTCCCCTGTTTCATTAAGTATTGTCACTATCACAGCGCACGAGATAAGAGATAGCGGCTTTTATCACTTTGAAACTCCTCAGGTGACGAATGGCCACGTGTGAACGGAATAACGTGCATGTATGAAATAATGTAAACAATTGTCTTTTTTGTTTTGTCTTTTTAAACAAGTGGACTTCACAGAAGGCTTTCCTTCACTTGGATTATAAATAAGAAAATGTTCAAATACACGACTTGGTATACGCAGGTCGTACTTAATTGTTTCGTTTTTCTTCGATACTCATGTTCATTCCTGTTGGAAAGTTTCATATTCGATGTTTTAGCACTTTGAATAATGAGGTGAGTGCCGAATGCACACACGCACACACACACACACACACACACACACACACACACACACACACACACACACACACACACACACACACACACACACACACACACACACACACGCACACACGACAATGCAATTATTTGATTTGCAAAGCTAATGCAAGATTTAGGCTCTTCGTGATACAATAATAAAGTTCATGCATTTCTTGCACGAACCGGTAAGTTACTTCAACTTCTCACTCCAGAAAAACTACCAGTTCATTTGCCTTAGTATCAGATGTATTTTGAAAATAAAGTGTAGTATAATCAGGAGAACGAATGAAATGCGACACTGCTGTGCACACAAAGTGCAAATGTCCATACGATACCAAAAATTTTCAAACCAATCTTGAGTCGAACGCAGCACGAATGTTTCAGACAAAGTTTGGACGATCCGGGCATGTTGAAAGAAATTATGTTTAGTTCATCAAAAAAAAAAAAGTTACGGCAGCTTCGCACTTGTGGTGTCAAGCGTGAAGGAAAAGCGCAGCAGCTGGGTTGCCTTCCTTATTTCGCCTTATTTATTTTTTTACTTATTTCTTCTCTTTCTTTCTCCTTTTCTCTGTTTCTTGTATCTCCTTTTTGTATCTATTTCACTGTATTTCTTTCTCTCTATCTCTATTTATCGCTTCCTCTTTCTTTCTCTCTGCTTCTTTCTGTTTCTTTTTTGTTTGTCTTTCTTTATCTTTCTGTATTGCTCTCTGTTTTTTCTAACTCTTTTTTGTGTCTGTTTCTTTCTCTGTCAATCTTTTTGTATCTTTATTCCCTTTATTTATCTCTCTTTCACGTGTTCCACTTCGCCGAGCAGAGTTTTAGGGGCGAAGCTCCTTAAGGCGGCACCCGTTCGTCCCTCGTAGTCGTAGTCGTAGTGCGTAACCAGTCTTACGCTTTGACCTCCAAGGTGGTGCCGGTGGGAGATTTTTCCTGTGCGTTGTTGAACAATAAAAAATTCGCAGCGTGCGCGTTAACTAAAAGCCGAATTCTTCTGTCTCTCATTCCCCATTAGCAGCCATTGGCATGTTCCAGTAGGAAACGTTAGTAGAAGTAGAAGTGTAAGTGTTAGCTAAAAGCCGACTTCTTCTGTCTCTCATTCCCATTAGCAGCCATTGTTTACCTCCAAGGTAGTGCCTGGTGAGATTTCTCCTGTGCGTGATTAAACAATCAAAATTTTGTTCAAAACGCCGTTGATTGACGAAATAAACCAACGAAAGACGCCAGATGTTTTGTAAAAGCAAAACGAAAGAACGCCAGATGTTTCTAAAGCAAAATGAAAAGACGCCAGCTGCTTAACAAAAGACGCCAGATGTTTTCTAAAGCAATGGTTTTCTAAACAATGAAAATTCACAGCGTAAAATTAAAGTGAGCTGCAAGTCGTCATAACTCATCGAACCTTTAGTATAAACGCGCCCGATCTCACGTCGGTGATGATGTACTGGGCAGAATTCACGGAAGATTCACGGTTTACCGATGAACCTCCGCAGCTTCGCCCACTCATCATCATTCACTCCGTGGATATGCTGTGATTTTTTTTGTTTAACGCTCGCACCTGCTGTACTCGGTAGTGGGGCTTGCCCAATTCCTGTGGCGCATGCCACACCTGTGGAGTTTTGCACGACGGAGCACAAGTTACCGACAGCTTCAACTGCTTCGCTGTTAAAAATTGGGGAGGGGCGAAGCATGTAGGGGAGGGTGTTTCAGCTCCACTAACGTGAGACCCGCGGAGGGGCGAAGCATGCATTTTGCGCCGGTGCAAAATCACTGCTAATGGGCAATGAGACACAGAAGACAGATTAGACACAGAGACCCGCAGTCCGCGTTTAGTTAACGTGCACGCTGCGAATCTTTATTGTCCAATTGCGCACAAGAGAAATCTCCCACCGTCACTACATTGCAGGTCAAGATGGGGTGGCCGGTGAACGGTTGTGCAGCGTGAGCAGTCGGTTTTTTCAATCAAGAAACTCGCTTGAAGACGCTGCCTGCGTCGGCGTTGTCTCTCGCGGGCGAGGGCGCGTTCTCGTTCCTTGCAAGCTGGTAGTACAGCGTTCTTCGCAGGAAGAGCGTTTCCATAGTCAATGCGCGCCGTTCGCTCTCTCTCGACCACTGCTCTCGCCCCGCGCCAAGCGCTGAGGCGGTGGCGCCCTTTCTTGCGCTCAAGCAAATGGACCGTCCCGACAGCAGACGACAGCAGACGGCGATTCACGATGCACGCCGACACGCCGAGACCCTAAGGTGCTTTGCACCTAAAACGACCTTGGTATGCTTGACCCACTGCAGCACCGGCGGTCTCGGTTCGTCAGGGCGAAATTCGTTCGTCGGGTTCATGGATATGGCAGCGCATCGGGTCAGGTCGAGAAAAAGCGTCCGAGTGGGTGCAGTATAGCTTCGGTTGGACGACGGCGCGTCGAGTCAGAAGCTCAGCTTAGGTTTACAGTCAGACGCCTTCGTAGCGAAGTGTTCCTTCAAAATACTTCAGTAAGGTCGTTCGTTGAACAGGCCGCGCACCGTGCAATGCTCGCAATATAGCAAGGGCGTAAAGGAATTCTATATGCAGGTCATTTGGTCGTAAAGGCGTTTGACTGCACATGCATGGCATCACGCCAAGCGGGTTGCCCAAGTCAACATGCCCTTGCAGGCGTGTTGACTGAGCTCGCATAGACGTTCGCGTTTACATAAACCTGACGATCGACCAGGTTCATCTATAAAGGGACGTATACCTGTAGATAGCTTGCACGCGATGTCATGGACGCAGCGTCTGAACGTACTGGCACTCTTCGATGTTGGCTTTGATGGCAAAGTTGCAGTTAACCCGCTTCAATGTGATAACGACGTGGCAGGAACGCTTCTGCGCGTGTATAACGAAAGAACCTGCATGCGATGTTTTGATAACATTAACGTGACATCACAAACGTCGCGCCCCCCATGCTGGTGCTCATGGTGGTTTCAATGACATCAATTCTCGACTGCGAAGGATAAGTCGATTCGCTTTGACCTGCCCGGCGAAATGCATGTGAGCGTGGTCGGGTCGGTTCAAGACAACCCGGCTTCTTTCTACAGCACTTCGCACCCCGTCATGTTCTTCGCGCGTCCTATTCCTTATCGGCGTTCTGCGCGTTTCAGGGCCTATAGTTTCGCATTCGCAAGAACGGTTTTCTTTGCCTCCTTCAGCGGCTCATGCAGCTCGGTCGTACTACGTACAGCAACTTGACAAATTGCCATTTTTCTCCAGAATGAGCCGTTTCAGGAATGCTTACTAGAAAAGGAGTACCCTATTAGGTAACTTTCATTTCACCATGATTCGGCCGTCACAATACCCAAAAATTCAGAGCCTTTCCAATACTGTGAAAATTCCAATACTGGTCATCGTAAGAGTCCACTAGTGGCCTGACTTTCCCCTACTAGCCAGCAAAGCTGTGACTATGACGGGTCTGGTAAGTGAATATTGCTATAGTGAATTTATTAGCGTATACAATAACATTATTAATGAGATTGAACAAATAATGAGGCATACACTCAAAGATCCCAGTGTTTCTGTGGCGTCTGACGCACATATCTCATCAACGGCGGCCAACGGTGGTCTCAAAATGAATTGCTGCGGTACATAAGAAATCCCGTTGCTTCGAAAGTACAAAAATGACACGACGTTCGTTTCTTACGCAAGAAGCCTCGTATTTGAGGCAAAACTGTTCACGTGATTCCGCCATGTCACAGAAATCATACGCCGTGTCCACTTTTCCGAAGCAAGAACGCTGGATTAGACGAGTTGATCGGTCCGGGATTAATTGTTGTTCTACGTGGTTGATGCCTGTGTGTGTGTGTGTGTGTGTGTGTGTGTGTGTGTGTGTGTGTGTGTGTGTGTGTGTGTGTGTGTGTGTGTGTGTGTGTGTGTGTGTGTGTGTGTGTGTGTGTGTGTGTGTGTGTGTGTGTGTGTGTGTGTGTGTGTGTGTGTGGGCGTGGGCGTGAATGTGTCGTGTGTTCGCGCTCTAATTATGTTTTTGGAAATGTTGTTCTACGCGTCTTTTGGCCTCGGACGCCATATGCCAGAACCTAGCAATATACAGCTGCGCTATAAAGTAAAACTTGCATCCTTAAAGGGCCCTTCACCAGCCTCTGAAAATACAAAAAGAAAAGAGAGAGAGAAAAGGAGCGCGTTATTCTCTCCTGACGTTTCTCGTCTTTCTGGCGCACTTCGTGACGCAAGAACGGTGATTCACGTGACGTCATTACGGTACATACTCTCGACTTGTCCATATACGCGAAATATCAGTTGTGAACTGTCTCCTGCACTGCTGTGCCATGCAGCTGCCCACCTGTTCTTCCTTGTCTCCCATGACTATCGTGCGCGATCAACCGATTTCACTTCATTTTGTGTGTTTCCTACTGCGAAAGCGGAGGTAACAGCGTGTGGCTGACAAGCACGAAATCCTGATAGGCTCAACGCTCAGTGCTGGCATTGTACACGTGCTTTTAAGAAATAAGTGGCGAGGAGGGGATATGGCCTGTATGGAGGGTAGCGAATGCGAGAAAGAAGCCACTCCCTCGCCTTTGAACGCAGGGCGGTTAAGGGCCCTTTAAAGGGCCCCTAACCTCGTGCTGTCTGTAAAACTGATCAACGCCTGACGCACTCTAAAAACAAAGGGCGCAAGTGGGGCGTCTTTCTGTCCCACCGCAATAAAGGTCATCGCGCGCGCTTTTCCCCACGTTATCGCCTCGCTCCCGGTACTTTCAGGTCACGAACGGAGTGCGCGCAATCAGCGTAGCATATAGCCTTCTATACCCGAAGGTCGCGGGATCGAATCCCGGCCGTGGCGGCCGCATTTCGATGGAGGCGCAATGCTTGTGGCCCGTGTACTTAGGTTTAAGTGCAAGTTGAAGAACACCAGCTGGGCAAACTTTCCGGAGCCCTACTACTACGGCATCTCTCATAATCATATCGCGGTTTTGGGACATAAAACCCCTATTGAACAGCGCAAAAAACGAGACACAAAGAAGAGACTGCACGACACGAGCGCTGTACACGAGAACTGAATTTTTGCTGCAGATAAAACCCCTACAGTTATTATTATTATTATTGGACACTAGAAAACTGCTCGTGTTTTCCCAGTATTTAAGTCGGGCTCTAAGACAGATGTTTCTAATTATCGCCAGATTTCTCTACTATGCGCCACATCAAAGATCTTCGAACTGGCTCTTCACAAAATATTGTCTTTTAGTGTGAAAAACTCATTGATTCCAAATCAACATGGTTTTCTTGCTGGCCGCTCAACTACCACAAATCTTGCTAGTTTCATGACGCAGATCTCCACACCTATTTCTCAGAGAGGACAGGTTGACGTAATCTACTGTGACCTGAGCAAGGCTTTTGACGTAGTCAGCCACACACTGATTATGGTTAAACTTGCGAACTTTGACGTTGACTTGTCGATTCTGAATCTCTTGCACAGCTATCTGCTCAATAGATCTTGTTATGTTGCCGTAAATGGCCAAACCTCTTCTTTGTATAAAGTGACTAGTGGGGTCCCTCAAGGGTCGGTATTAGGCCCACTCCTATTTTTAATTTACGTTAATGATGTTTCTTTTGCCATTCGTTTTTCCTCTTGTATGCCGATGACATCAAGATATTTAAGGAAATTCATTCAGTTAACGACTGTCGCTTGCTGCAGTCAGATTTGTGTTCTTTTTCCGAATGGTGCAACGGCAATAACCTTTCTCTAAATACCTCAAAGACAAAATTCATGTCTATCACTCGCAAAACATCTAGCGTGTCATTTCAATACTTTGTCAATTCTGTGCCGTTATGCAAGGTTTATGAAATCAGTGATCTTGGCGTTGTTGTTGACAGCGCGTTAAACTTTTCTTCTCACGTTAAGCGTGCTGCTATGCGGGGCCTTCGTTCTCTCGGATGTGTTTGTAGAATATCTCGAGAATTCAGGTCTCCCATGGCCCTACACAAATTGTACACGGCAATATGTCTTCCGCAACTTGAGTATGCGTCCGTGATATGGAATGGCATTGCTCAATCCAGCGGTAACACCATTGAACGAGTCCAGAAAAAATTCCGCAGCATATATAACCATCGCTTTGCTAAAAATGACTCTGGATCTCGTTCAAGTACTGCTGAATCATTATCACTGCCATCACTTCACTGCCGACGAAATCGTTCTGATCTCTTATTTCTCTACAAGCTAGTCCACGGTATCATATCCTGCCCTGTACTTATCAATTGTGTTAATTTTCGAATTCCGCGTAAGTTAACCAGAGAGAACAGACCGTTTCATGTACCCGCCTGCTTCTTCCAACACTCTACCGTTCACAGAATACAAAGTCTTTATAATATTAATTTTCTTGATCTTGACGTTTTTCATAGTCCACAATCATTGTTTTTATCCGAGCTGAACTTTGCACTGTTTTCACATAGTATGGCACAATGTACAAAGTCTTCCCTTCTCTGTCTTTCCGCATAGTTGTATATGTGCAATCTAATTTTTTATTTCCCTTCAATATTTCTCATATTGTATTATTTTACTCCTCCCCTTTTGTGTTCATTTCTCTTTGTCTACGTGTTTTTGCTCTTTTTATGTCTGAAGACTGTGTATTGTATTGTTTATTTTTATTGATTTTTTTTGCGTGCGCCTGCACAAAGACCTCACGGTTGTTTCTGGGCACGTTAAATAAATGATTGATTGATTGATTGATTGATTGATTGTTATTATTATTATTATTATTATATTATTATTATTATTATTATTATTATTATTATTATTATTATTATTATTATTATTATTATTATTATTATTATTATTATTATTATTATTATTATTATTATTATTATTACAGCCTTCTAGACAGGAAAGTGGCGAGCGCTGAGAGAGAGAGAGAGAATTTATTTACAGAAAGGCAGAGAGGTCGGTCTGAGCTATAGCTTGCTCTGGCCTGCTACTCACACTGGGGAGGGGGGACAGGGGAGCGAAAGAGTGATGAATGACGATGGTAAGGTAGGGAGATGAAAATATAGTTCGTGACGCTGGGGCAAATCTAAAGACGTGCATCCAGTCTAGTGGCTTGTAAGAAGGCTACGACTGCTTCTATAACCACACTTGTGCTACTGACGTCAGGCGAAGGACCTAACACAACCTCATCGGTTAGTGGCCTACTATGATATTGCCCAATCGAGGAGATCAGTTTCTGTCGTTCTCGTGCGTACGCTGGACAGGTGCAAAAGCAAAATATATGTTCAAGTGTCTCTGGTAACTGACAATGACCACAATCGGGACCTGTGTCACCGCAGCCGATCAAGTGGGCATAGCCTCTTGTGAATGCCACACCAATACCCAGAAATGAAGTTTCGTATGCCTCACAAGCTGAAGCGAAAGATGACATGCATGATTCACCGCATTCGTCTTGGCGAGCGCTGTGTTTTCAAGAAAGGAAACGCAAACAAGACAGTCTTGTTTTGGGGGAAAAAAATACTTCTGAAAAGGTACAAAATGTTCTTAGAGTGTGCCCATAAAAAGGGGTGTCTAATTAAACTACTAATTCTGTCTAAAAGGTCAGAATTGCGTTAGCTGCATGCCCATCTGCAGCTTTGAGTGAAAAAGTACTGACCTTTCTAGATAAAGATAACATGCCAGGGCGATAGCGACATGAGAGGAATCTGTGCGTAGGTGTGATTCTGTGTTTCTTTGTAAGGCGCTCAATATAAGTGTATACCTGTGCACATGCAAAAATAAACATTTTGTTGAAAGTTAGCCCCTGTGTTGTGTAACCTCTTCACGTGTCCCTGTTCATCCAGCGCTGTTTTCGTCGACGATGTTGTACAAGCCCGGACGGATACTCTGCTTAAGTATAAACTAATACAACCATTCGAAGTGTTTTGTAATTGCACCCTTCCCAACTTCTCCCCCTCCACCAACTGTTGCTCCAAAGTCGTTCTTCACTGACGTACACGAATTGGCGCCAGTTTTATTCGGCGTGTTTCGAGGGTCAGTGCTTCTGTGGCCTCACTTTCACTTTATCCTGCAATCTGAAGCACTGATAAGACTCGTGCACGAAACACGCCGGCTTTTACACATCTCGTGTTGCTGACTTCGCTCGTGATATCAGGCCACGGGTTTTCACCATTTCGTCACTGATAGTGAGGGGAACAGTTTGCAGACGTACAACACTCACGGAGCTGAAACGCCAAAATTTAAGGCTAAGTAATTCCCGTACTTCCGTTTCCAGCGTCCGCAGTTCGTGTCATATTGACGTGATTTTGACTCGAAAAATTCGCCGACGATTACGATATAATGCGAATTCCGAGCGCAGCTTCGTGTTGGGGCAACGCCAACTGTGTTTGAAGTTATGGCTATCCGCAGTTGTAGCAATGTAACCTTCGTTACATATTGCCACAGAAACTGTCAGCGCTCGAGTGCTACGCACACCACTCTGTACATTGCAGGCGTCGCGAACCAAGCGAAACGCCGACAGCCTCAATACGACGAGCGAAGCCAGCCGCAGTGCACGTGCTAGCCCGGCATGCGCACGAGCTTCGACCGAGGGGCCAGCGCGCGTGACGGAGGAAGAAAGCGAGGTTAGGGGCCATATTGGCTCGTGATAGACTCCGCGTTCGCTCTCTTTCGTACTCGTCCTTCTATCGGTTGCGCCGACGACTACAACGCCAACTGCGGTGCCGCTCAACGCAGGAACGGGCGCCTAAGAGCTGCGCTCTGACATTTACTTAAGAGCCAACATTATGCCATTAGCGGCCATATTTCAGGCGTAATTACGTTATCACGAGCAATTTCTTCTAGAAGTCGTCATACTAAAAAAAAATTCATAGCATATCCACGGAGTGAATGATGATGAGTGGGCGAAGCTGCGGAGGTTCATCGGTAAACCGTGAATCTTCCGTGAATTCTGCCCAGTACATCATCACCGACGTGAGATCGGGCGCGTTTATACTAAAGGTTCGATGAGTTATGACGACTTGCAGCGCACTTTAATTTTACATGTACGCTGTGAATTTTCATTGTTTAGAAAACCATTGCTTTAGAAAACATCTGGCGTCTTTCGTTAAGCAGCTGGCGTCTTTTCGTTTTGCTTTAGAAACATCTGGCGTTCTTTCGTTTTGCTTTTACAAAACATCTGGCGTCTTTTGTTGGTTTATTTCATCAATCAACGGCGTTTTGAACAAAATTTTTATTGTTTAATCACGCACAGGAGAAATCTCACCAGGCACTACCTTGGAGGTAAAGAATGGCTGCTAATGGGAATGAGAGAAAGAAGAAGTCGGCTTTTAGCTAACGCTGCGAATTTTTTATTGTTCAACAACGCACAGGAAAAATCTCCCACCGGCACCACCTTGCAGGTCAAAGCGTAAGACTGGTTACATACTACGCTACGAGGGACGAACGGGTGCCGCTATAAGGAGCTTCGCTCCTAAAACCATGTCGCGTTTCAATTCCTGGGTACTGTAGGTGTCCCGCAGATTAACTCACCTGCCTCCCTTTTTACACTTGGTTTTCGACGATGGTCGCCACGTATCTCTGGAAAGTTGCGTTCGAGGCTGTTTCACAGAGCCTCTTGCAAATCATCATACTGCCCACGATACCACACGACGTTGCATAGTAACGACGTTACGTGTCGCCGTGGACAGTGCATTGCACGGCAGTATCGACGCTTGTTGCACTGTTAAACCGGTAAGCGAACGAAACTCGTGCTCTACGAGAGGGGCCCGAGTGTTCTTGCTGAAGTAAAATCGAAACCGCGTAAACATGCCCATGTCGCCACGGATGCCTTGATAGCCTTGTTGATCCTTGCTAGAGTGACCTAGAATAGGGGGAGTGTCCAAAGCGCCGGCTCCCGCGTGGGCTTTTTGTCGTGAACTCCCGCGCCGCGCCGCTGCTGCGCCGGATCCGTTAGAGTTACTGTATATGCTACCTTTAGGTAGCAGAGTTGCGCATCTGTTTTCCAACGCCGCTAGCAACCATGCATTGCGGAGAAGCTAACGCTCGGGCCAATTTTTGTATTTCTCGACGGCGCCGCTGCAGCTCACTCAATTAACACTAGTTATCCACAGCCAATGTTTATCGCCGGGATTCGACACGCCAGACATGTTTATCGGCGACGCGGTAGGCATGTCGCCTGCAAAAATGGAGTGCGACTTCACCGCATAGCTGTGGTTGCTAGCCGGACCTATGCGCTACTCTGCTACCTAAAGGTAGCATACAGTGACTCTAGGACCCGTGGGCTTTCCGCACTCGGGAAGCGCGCGGAAAGCGAGGGGCGTCTGCCACGCGCTGTAGTTTTTTGCGCCGCGGTTCTACACAGGGCACTTGAAGTCTACTTAACTTTTATAATGCGGTGCGGAATGGAGCTTATCCATCTTTAAGCGTTGTGTTAGTGCTGCGACAACAACAGAATGCAAAAAATTATGTGTCAAGCGGCATCAGCGTGATCTAGTTCCGGTCACAAAGTTCGAGAACGTGTGTGCGTGTGTAAAAACGCGCAAAACGGACACGCACAAGCAAAGAACGAAAAAAAAAACCTTATTCGCACGAGTAATCGGGCAATAGCATCAGGCATGCACGAATTAAGAGTAACAAAAAAAAGTAAATTGCACGCACAGCCAGCTGAAATACTTGCGCGCAGTGACCGCTTCACACTACGAGCTTTCTACTCATAGTCGCCACTGGTTTGCCAGCCATGTGCACACCACTTTATTCGACAATTCATTAGCCTCCACTAGCTCTTTATTATGAACGGAGCACACCGGGAAGACGCAAGGACAACAAAAAAAAAACAAAGAGTAGAGACGGCCATACGACCGCAATGCTGTTGGCTTATTTTTATTTCTGAGGTAGCGTACAACAAGGCTCACCGTGCGCAAACATTTGAAAGAAAAGCAATGCCAGGTAAACTAACCTTATTCCACAAGTTTTTGCATAAAAGGCGTAATATAGAAAATGCTTTACAAATATCCAGATATCATGAAACAAAGTTACAAATGCCCTCATTCTTGCTGTACAAGCTGCCTGAACCGAAAATACGGTAAGAAATTGACGAATAGAAGTGTAATATCTCAATCACTTCAGAAAATTGTTCAAATGCAGAGATCCCTTATGTACCTAGCCTGAAAAAATGCAACATGCGATAAGAGATATATATGCATTGGATCGCTGAACGTTAGTATATGGAACGTTCGTGCGAGATGCATGCATTGCTTCAAGCCTTCACCATACGAAATGAAGACAGTTTCAAACAACTCATTCTCAACTTCAGATGTTTTCACGGTTCTCGGAGGTTAGCGTTCGCCCGGTTCAGAGACTTTACAAAAAGATGTGGACGAGTAGTTACATAAAATACCATTGTTTCCGCGGCAGTTGAGTGCGCGCCAACAGGGCACACGACCGCAATTTCCCGCTTTTTCCTGATGACCTCAATATAGCGTCCACGACAATTTCGTGCTGAAGCTCCGGAGTACTTAAATAGCGAGTCTTCTCCTCTCTTGAATAAATATAAAGAGATGACCAGACGGGTAAAGCAAGCCTCTTTTGTATCGCAGACGCGTGCAATCAGCTGCTCTGAACTGAGAACCACGTTTGTTTTCGGGCGATCGCTCGTAACATGATGTGAGGCATACACGATGTTGCACTGTTACCGTTTCATTTTCTTTGGTTTGTCTTTTTTCATAAGTCTAAAGCCTTAGATGCCTCATCAAACACGAAAATTGACCGTCGGCATCCCGCGTAACCAACACGAGTGATGCACAAAATCACGCGATGACGTCGACAGAGCTAGTGACGTCACTATGACGTCATTCAACGTGACGTCATATGATGACGCCACCACGTGACATGGTTGCTTTGCATTGCCTCCGTGATCGGGGGCGATCACGGAGGCAATGTAAAAGCAGGTGAGGTGCAGAAAGTTTGCAAGGCCTTCGATCCTGTCGGCAGTCTGAAACCACGTTATGTGCAGAAAGCTTTTGCAGAGGGTCGAGGAAGGTTCAATGCATCGACTCACGAAAAAGATGGCTTTCGTTTTTGAGTCATCTCAGGCGAATGACCATGTTTTGTTTTGTTTTTTTTTTTCATGTAATTTTTTCGCATACATTTTACCTATGAGGTCAGTTCTCCGAAATGTATGGGTAAGCCTTACATTTCGACATCGATATCGGTGACCACCACGTTTTTTATAACCTGACGGAAACAAATCGTCAGACCACACATCGTCAGAATTATTTCTGGTTACAGAAAGCGGGTTTGCGCGCCACACACCATGTTAGTCGTTACGCAAACGGCAAGCAGTCATGTTAGTGATGCCATGACCTATCGGTCGTGTTGGGCATACGTACATTCTTACCTCTCCGTGCCATTTTTCGTGTATACCAAGTGAACGAGACGCGAGTTACGCGAGTAATTTTTTACTTTCGATACCGCGGCCACGCCGACTGACACATTCGGCTTCGCATGAAATGGCTTGAAAAAGCAGAGCGCCGGAGGCAGCCTTGTAAAAAAAAATCGAATGCACGAAATAAAAGATAGGAGCAAGAAAATATAGGATATGAAGGGTGGAAACGCGTTAGCGTGCATGAGCTAGTTACTACGTGCATGTGCTGCGTTCTCCTAGTTATCTCCAGTTTATTCTCTCCTGCATCAAGTTTACGTTCGTCATTCCACACGAAAGTAAGTTAAGCGCCTTTTCTCACGATGAAGTGCGCGCAGGATGCGTTCCTCAAACAGCCACGGAAGTGTGGACCAATGCGGTGACAAACCAGCTAAAGGGATATATACAAAATCCCCGTTTCACAACACACAAACTAGTAAACGCGTTCTCTGTGTGATGAGTCGCTGCAGTATTATGTTGCAGTGACGCAGTATTAAATATTGCCCAAATCTCCGCAATTTTAGCTAATAGCGGCCAAAATATCACGCGCGTAGCAGACGCTCGCCGCTTTGACGCGGCTTCCGCCGCAGAGAAAGCCCACGGGTCCGGCACGGCAGCGCCGCGGCGCGGAAGTTCACCGCAAAAGGCCCTCGCTCCTCCCATGTTATTCGCGTTCGCGTGGCGCCTTGGATACTCCCCCTATTCTAGGTCACGGCTTCCCGGTTATGGTGGCTATCCCGGTCAAGGAGCTAACATCCGGGACTCGGGACCGCCATATTGTGCTTTCTACGGACCTCGCCGCGCGTTGCGTTTATTGAAGGAATTGAACTCTACGTCGTACGAGGAGCCGCATTGCTGCTTACGCAATGTCAAGAGGCGGTGTTTGACGGCGTTACACGCTGCATATAGCTAATCTGATGGTCGCGGGATTGATTCCCGGCCGCGATGGCCGCATTTCTATGGAAGCAAAATGATAAAGGCCCGTGGGCTTAAATTTGGGCGCGCGTTAAAGAATCCCAGGGGGTCGGAATCGCCTGAGCCATCTACTACGGCGTCTCTCATAATCATGTCGTGGTTTTGGACGTGAAACACCAACTATTATTACGTTACACGCTACATAAACATTGAAAACAACAATACGCTCCCATTCTTCGCAGGCCGCAAGCGGGTGCCCTTGTAAAACGCGTTTATCTTTGAATGTTTAGAACGGGGCATCATAAACACACATACAAGAGTTAATTGAGAGTCGGGTGAAGTACGTCTCCAATATAAACCACGATATTGCAGTTTTATCGCGAAAGCTGCAATTGACGCAAGCCGCGAAAACGCCACGCCATTCGGAATGCAAATGCACGTAATGGACAGCAAGTCCTCGTCACTGCAAGAGTCCGAAGCCACACGGTAAGCCATGTTGAAGACAAGATGTGTTTGTCCGCCTCGGTGATACAGTGGTTACGGTGCTCGGCGGCTTACTCGATGGTCTCGGGTTCGATCCCAACCGCGGTGGTCGCATTTTGATGGAGGCGAAATGCTAGAGACCCGTGCACTTCGTGGTGAAATTTCTGGAGCCATCCACTCCGGCGTGCCTCATAATCTTATTTTGGTTTGGCACTTAAAACCCCACATGTTATTATTACAACGGCGTGTTCGCATATGTATATCCCTCCTAACATTTTCATTGGACCACAGAATTAACGTAAAATGTTGGTGTGTTTCGTTAGAATGTTGAAATGATCTCGGCAAATTACTGAACTCCATGGAAGAATGAACACTGCGAGAAGCGTAACTGCGAATTGCTTGCTGGCTGCACAGCGTTGGGGTGATCGTAGGCGTGCGCACAGGGGGAGGGGGGCGCCCTCTTTTATCACCTAAGATGGGGGGCGCAAAATTTTCCCCGTACATTGACCCTTCTAGTCACCCAAGAGGGAGGGGGGCGCAAAATCTGCCCCATAAATTGACTTAGTAGTGTGGGGGGGGGGGGCGCTGCGACGAACCTTTGCCGCCCCCCCTCCCCCCCCAATGGGGAACCCTGCGCACGCCTATGGGGGTGATACCTAGAACAACGCCAGCGTAAGATCTGCGTTTCCGAACCACAAAACAAGGAGATGAATGGATCAGCGTGCCGTCCCCATCGTTACACCAAAGTGAAATCTTGTACCTATATATGCAACATGCCACACAACAGCACCATTTGATATTGCCTATCCCTACCCCTTCCATGTTGCTCAGATATTTCGGCTATGAAAACTACGATGTGATTATGAGTCACGTTGTAGTTATAAGCACTATGGACTAATTCTGACTATACCTAGGGTTCTAGCACCTACATCTAAGTACGTACACGGGTGTTCTTCCATTTGGCCCCCATCGACTGTAGCCGCCGTTGCCGTGAATCGAACCGGAGTCTAGGAGCTTTGTTACCCCAACTTTTTTTGTGTGTGTTTACTTAATTATTTCCTAGATAAGTGTCAACGTGACAACTCAGTAATACTTGGTTGTTAGTCAACGCCTGGTATGTGTCCTCCTGCCTTCACCTCGGTCTTGGTTACTACAGCTGTTCTTTTCTCCGAGTTAGCTAGTATACTTAGATTTACGCTAACAAAATTGACCCGGGCGCAGCTACTTTCGGCGTGCCTCATAAGCGGATTGTAGACACGTAAAAGAGCTTATAATTTAATCAATTCGGAATGTGTGGCAACACTCGTGGTCAGAGCGCCACCGCGAATCTGAAGGCGGCCTTGAAGCAATTAATACATTCGGCAATATGTTCTCTCTCTCGGACATCACAAGCAGACCTTTCGCGCGCAAGTACCGAAAATAAGGGTAACGTCCAGATTGCATTTTTAAAATCACGCGTTAATGTATCCCTTTCGCGAATTTTTGCGTTTTATATCGATAAAACGAATCCGACAGCGCTAACTACGCAGTTCCTGACAGAGAACACGGGAGTAGCTTCTAGAACATGCGATGTTCGGCCGCAGCGCGCTGACACGACTTTTTTTCTTGAGATTTTCTTTTCTACATCGCCTGATCGCTGTGATAACAGCGGCGTCGTGGCGGCGTGCGCCAGTGACGTAAAGACAAGGTTGACCAATGCGCGAAGAAAGGCAATATCCCAGTCATGTCGGCGCATGCGCCAAGCATCATGAGATCGTGATTTTCGTGGTCGGGGAGCGTCTTTCCGCGGATTTGGACCGCCATTTCGCTTTCATCTTTCGACCGTGGTGGTTGCTTTGTCTGTCTGCTGAGCGCTGTCTTACACGCGCATTGACAGGCTGCTCTTGACGACGTCGCGCCCGTGTTTCCGTGCGTCTTCTACATGAACTCCGAACGAACTGGCTTCAACTTCTGAACATTGCAAATGTGAGGAACGTTTCGAAAAACTTTGTGCCTGAGAAGCCTTCTGACACCGCCGCAGGCAGTGTGCTCCGGTTGCTACCAGAGACTGCTCGCTGCTCGACATGTGCAAGAGAGACTGTCAACTTGCCACGGGCATTTATTTCGACCCTCAAGTTCCTCCCGCACGACAATTCTCGCCCTTCACGCGAGCTTCTGCAATACATGCGACGCTCGGCGAATACTCCAAACCTCGGCAAGTTCACGACGACGTTATCGTAGGCCTAACGCTAATGGCTCCCACTGGGGAAGCCGGAGAAACGAACTTACAAGTGGCAAGTCATGCCTGCCGTGGACCCATTTGTCGTTGTGCGCGTTCACCAACCGTCGGCGTCACCTGGACATAGAGCTTTGATTCATGGTCGACACTTCTCCGAGGACCAGTGGAAGCGTCCCTCGTCACGGAGTGCCTGGTCATCGGTCAACAAGTAAGATAGGGAGTCCCCGAGCTCGCGAGGGTGGTACGCAGCTTAGGTAGTCTGTCAGTTGAGTTTCTCGAATTGGTACGCGCAGGCGTCTTGGTTACGCTCGCGAAAAGTTACGTGAGGCTAGTTGCGTCGTAAAATTAAGCCCGAATCTTTTTCTGGGCGTGCTGCGGCCACGTATCGGGTGTTCGCCGTGACGGAATTTGAGAGGACGGAGCGCGTCGCTCATTGGCGTAGCCAGGGGGTGGCACACAGGGCCCGTGCAACTCCCCCCCCCCCCCCCCCCCCCCCCCCCCAACAAAAATTTTCCTCTGCTCAAACAGCACAAAATGTCACTCGACCACATCTGCCTATCCGGACCGCACTTCTCAAGGCGAAGCCTCCCCCCTCCGAAAAAAATTTGAGTACGCCCCTGGCGTCGCTGGTGTGGCGATGCATACAGCTTCAGGCATAGCTCACATTTAGGCAGGTAGCTGACACTAGGCAGGCTAGCTTGATAGCCGTCCTCTTTCGATTTCGTCAGGGACATTGCCCGTTCCGAATAACTTTGCGACCTCGACCACTATTTCGGGATTAGGTACTTCGCGCGCGGTACGAGTTGAAGTGAGGTGTAGTTTTATGTTAAGCGAAATGTGGTTTCGAGGAAGCAAACGGCATGCGGAATTAACCTCGTTAGCTCGATAGCTTTGTTAGTGCTGCGAAACTTCTTCGGGCTGCAGGTCAGCGCTTCCTGCTGCAGCCAATGTGAGTGGCCGTCAACCTTATTGCACTTCATGTGCGTGTGTGGGCAGTCTGTTTGCCCATTACTGTGTTACGCACCCCGCACACTTGGTTGGACGCGCCGCTCGCTTTGGTCGAGTTCTTGGAACACGGCCCACGTACGCATGCGAACCCTGTCACGGTGAGTATATATATACCATTTGTTCCTATACGTCCGTCTTAAATTCTAAAGACTGTTTGTTGAACGTTTCAGATGCCTTGTCACTGCGGGCTGCCATACATCGACATCTGACCACGGCAATCATCCGAGCACCAGCGCGTGAATCCATCGTTGCGGTGAGTTTCGTAGTAATATTGCAAGTGAGATGAGTGATTTACTACGCGGAGTCTAACCAGAGCCCCCAGATTTGGTGGCCGGCTGTTGCAGCCATATCGGGTCTTCTCCGTGACGGAATCGAAGAAGACGGGATGTGGGTCGGGGGCGCGCCGCATAGCTTCAGGCTTAGCGAACACGATAGGCAGGATATGGCAGGTATCTTCTTTCGATTTCGTCAGGGACATTGAACCCGTTCCGAATGAACTTGTGAAGCGACCACTATTTCGTGTCGAGTAGCCCGCGCGCGATAGTGCGCTCGAGCGAAATGTGCTTTCGCGGAAGCAAGCGGCATCCGGAATGGCCACGGCCGCTTATGATTTAGCCGTGCAGGAGAACGCGCTGTTGACCCTACAGTGCGATTTCATTGCAGTTATTCCTGCTTTTCCTGGTTGCTATGTTTCTCATGATGCCTTTATTCACGATGCTGCTTACTGTGCACTTTTGAGGCTTACTTCCAGGTTTTTCTTCGAGTCCAGCCGACCTTCCAGAAATCTATGGAGCGCAGAACACTATTCTAGAAATGGTGTGTAGGCGCCTATTTTTCATTTCCATTGTTTAACAAGCCACTTTTGCACTTCTCCAGATACGCCAGGGCCTCCGATGTCCCGTTCCTGAACGAGGATGTGCATTAAACTGTCCAGCCTGAGTCCAGTGAGACGTGACGCTGAACACCATTCGTCCTGTGGCCGTGTGCAGCAGCACTTCCACATTCAGCCGCCGATACTCCTGTGAGAAGGAACTTCAATAAGCTCCCCACATTCGCACAACTCTTGCTTCAGCTGTGTTTACATGTGCTTAACAATTCCGCAACATGTCGTTGCAGCTTCCCCATGCCTGTCTCCTATTGCTACTCGTGACAGGGACATGTAGCTGACACCTGCAGACTGGTTCTAATGCCTACGTTCCTGAGGGCCCCTGGACGTCATACGTCACATGACCGAACTCACTGCCACCTTTGCACTGCTTCGCTGATGGCGCCATTGAGGGAGACCGCATTGCTGCTACTCATGGACTTCTGTTGGTAGGGGGTCACATTCGCGCAACTCTTGCTTCAGCCGTGTTTACATGTGCTTAACGATTCCATCACTTGTCGTTCCAGCTCCCCGTGCCTGTCTTTCATTGCTACGGCGTGACAGACACGGAGCTGACACCTGCAGTCCTACCTGCAGACTGGTTCTAATGCCTATGTTCCTGAGGGCCCCTGGACGTCATACGTCACATGACCGAACTCACTGCCACCTTTGCACTGCTTCGCTGATAGCAACATCGAGGGAGACTGCGCATTGCTGCTACTCATGGACTTCTGTTGGTAGGGGTCACATTCGCGCAACTCTTGCTTCAGCTGTGTTTACAGCTGTGTTTACATGTGCTTAACGATTCCACCACTTGTCGTTCCAGCGCCCCGTGCCTGTCTTCTATTGCTACGGCGTGACAGACACGGAGCTGACACCTGCAGACTGGTTCTAATGCCTACGTTCCTGAGGGCCCCTGGGTGTCATACGTCACAGGACTGAACTCACTGCCACCTTTGCACTGCTTCGCTGATGGCGCCATCGATGGAGACTGCGCATTGGTGCTACCCGTGGAATTCTGTTGGTAGGGGTCACATTCGCGCAACTCTTGTTTCAGCAGTGTGCCTAACGATTCTATCACTTATCGTTGCAGCTCCAAGTGCTTGTCTTCCATTGCTACGGTGTGACAAAGACATGGAGCTGGCTCCTGCAGACTGATTGTAATGCCTACGCTCCTGAGGGCCCCTGGGCGTCGTACGTCACATGACCGAACTCACCGCCACCTTTGCACTGCTTTGCTGATGGCGTCATCGAGGGAGACTGCGCATTGCTGCTACTCATGGACTTCTGTTGGTAGGGGTCACATTCGCGCAAGTCTTGTTTCAGCAGTGTTTACATGTGCTTAATGATTCCATCATTTGTCATTGCAGCTTCCCCGTGCCTGTCTTCCATCGCTTTGACAAAGACATGGAGCTGGCTCCTGCAGACTGGTTCGAATGCCTACGTTCCTGAGGTCCCGGGGCATTACTCATCGTATGGCCGAACTTATATTGGCACCTTTGCACTCCTTCGCTGATTGCGTCATCCAGGGAGACGGGACGTTGCTACTACGTTTGCAGATGGTAGGAAAAAACTTCATTATTTGTATCGTCCTCCATTATTGACTCTCGAGCCTCGTAACTTCGCCCTCCTCCTCGCCTTGGAGTCCGCACGCAGCAATCGATGTCAAAGAAATAAAAGTGCGAAGACTATCAGCTCCGTTTGTACATATCTAATGTAAACACCTAGATTTCTCGACCTATACTCTAATTGTCAAATATTGAACGTTGGTCGGATTTTTGCGAGGCTGCCAGGCTAAAATTCTTTCATTCCATTTATTTGTCAAAATTAAGCATTCGAACGGAGGATTTTATCCTTAGTCTCAACTAGGTCCTTCCGTCATAGACACGGTCCGAACGTAAAACCTGTTTGTGCACACAAATGCGCTGAATGTTTTTTTTTTTTTCGCAATCTGTTTCCACAATATTCAGCATCACTGTCCTGCTAATTAGCCATTCCGTCTAACTTTATTCCGTATATCGTTTACTGCCTTTCTTTTGTTAGCGGAATTAAATCTGTGCTGCACTATCTGGTTGCATGTACGAATTTTATGTACTGTCGTGTGAAATATCACCTGGCACACCCAAATTGCTTTTTAAACGTCATTAAACCACCTTTTGTGTAAGTTGATGCATGTGTTTATATTAGTGATGCAGAACTATCGATGGTACTATCGATACTATCGATAGCTGAGTCACTATCGAACTATCGATGGTGAAAAAACCCGCATTTCCCCGAAGGGGAGTATGAGGATGTGCGAAGCACGTGGTGATGCTATGAGGGGGCGCGCGCGACTAAACTGCAGAGCCGAGCGAAGGAGACGGCAGCGAGAGAGCACGCGCCAGCCGACCCACGGAGGTCTGGCCGTTTTTAAGTGCAAAGCACTTTTACTGATGATGATGATCTGTCTTCCGAACTCGTTCCAAAGAACCCGCAACGCGTTCAACTTGTTGGCGGCGTTGCGCACGCCCGAGATGGGGCTCAGGCTGTTGTCGAACCACAGTCGATCGCACACCGCGCAGCTATATCCGAAGCTGCGGTCCAGGAAGTCTCGCTTGAAGCGCGCGTCCGGCCGATCGAATTCGAGGGCCCGCGCTCGCTCACGCATCGCGCGTCCCCGCGCCAGATCGGCTTCGGGGTGCTCGGCTCGCTTCGCACGCTTTCATTCGGCGTCTCGCCGCCGGCCTTCATCACCACAGGCAATGCGCGGGGCGCGCGCAGCCACGGAGCGGTGGGCGGAGCGCGCGCAGTCACGTGGGGCGTGACGTCGCTGCGCCGTTGCTACAGACGCTCCTCGCCGCTCCTCGCGCCGTTGCTATGGGACGGCGGATTCAGGGTCGCTTATAAAGTGCATTCGCACTTAAAATACTATCGATAGCGCTATCGATAGTAAAAAATTCGATGGTACTATCGATAGTATAAAATCAACAGCGCGGACTCACTGCAGAATAAACTTGGTTTTCCGCACGCGTGGTACATAGTGGAGCCGGAGGAGCAGGCTGAAGGGAAAGAACATTAACATCATTGCGTTCTTCACCAGAGTGCTTTGCTGACACATGATCATAAAGTCAAACTGTTCAGCTGTAGTGGAAAGGAAGCCTTTACAAGTGGTAGGACTGCGCGGCTTCAAATTGATATTGCATTTTATGATTTCAAAATAAAAAATATACCAAGAAGTTAATTGTAAGGTGTAACTGGTTGCTTTTGGATACGAATTTATTGATGGACATATTCTGCCATTTTGACTGCGGAAATAATTTCTCTGCCAAAAATTGCTCATAAATTAAGCGAAGCTAGTAGTAGGCTATCGCAAATATTTTGGTAATATGGCCGGCCTGTAACCGCATCATTATTCACACCACTATCGAAAGTATTGTCACGTGGTTGTGAGGGTGAAGAATGCTACAGCGAGACTACGAAATACGGAGCTCTTTATTTGGGCGAACTTGTGTCCAGGAAATCAAAACTCAAAATACAAGCGATACATGATGCGCACTGATAGCGCCGGGAGCAGTCGTCAGCCGTTGAGTAATCTGATCATCGGTGGTCGGATTGTCCTTTACACATCAGCCATAAAACCTTCCAGCGTTATCGCTGGGGCTCGCATAAGCTCTCGAATAAACTTGACTATTCGCGTACGGCGCGTAATCTTAACAGAATGATCTCAAACAATTGTGAAGCTTCTCACATATTACGGCGCGGTCTGTGTCAAACGTAGCTAACAGTCTTTGTGAGTGAACCCGAATACGTCAAAACAAAGCAATAAACACGCGTGGCAGTAATATAGTAATATCGCTATAGTAATATTAACGATGGTACTACCGATTGCACTATCGATAGTTTGTCGATGGTAGCACTATCGATAGTTTGTTTACACTATCGATAGTTCGATTGACTATCGATACTATCGATAGTCAATTTACCGATAGTTCTGCATCACTAGTTTATATGCGTGTGTGTATGCGTAGAGAGGCAAGATTTAAAGATTTCGGGTAGGGGTCATGACAGCACTAGAATAGCTATTTGCAGGCAAAGCGCCAATAACCCCCCCCGCCTCCAGAAAACAAATTTTGTTACTGGAGCAGCCACACTTGTGGTGCGAATACTGAGGAAACAGTGGAGTTGGTGCCTATCCCTTCTCCATTCCCTCCTCCTCAACTTCGCTTCCCTTTCCCATCCCCTACTATACTTAAACACATGGGCTATGCTATGCCGCACACTCTCCTTCTCATTTCCTTCCTCCTCACCTCATCCTCACCCTCACTTCCCTTTCCCACCCCTTGCAATGTTCTATGCTCATCTGTTGGTATTGCGTGCTGTTGAATAGCTAACCCTTCTGTTAGCGTGGCTGCTACTCGCTCAACCAGTTCATCCGTGACGACAACGGAGTTTCGCCAAGCTTTAACAGCTCTGCTGTTAAAAAAAAATAAAGCGACCAGATACTGTAAAATCCTACGAACGACTAGGTGAAAGAAAAGCCCAAATCCGCCTAGTATAAGCGGAGAAGGCAACTCTGACAGGTAATGTCGCTGGAGCCAATGTTTCGACAATTGGACCTCGTCTGTTTGCTGCCTTGAACAAGATACATCCACTTGCAGAAACGGTGGCTACAGCGGCGTTGCCTGTTAAGACTTTTTTTTTTATCTGTATGCAGGAATGATAGTGCAGCCGAGTGTTTTCGGATTCCTCGAATTATACGAACACACCTCTCATGTCGTTTCAGGCTCCCAGCGTGTTCTGGCGTGTGGCGCGCTGCAGAAGATGGATCCAGCCCGCTCACTGACATCTAACATCCGTGGCATCCCCCCCAAGAGCGACTACGTCCAGCCTGGTCGTTCTACCGGGGACTCTGGACCGGTCAAGTCTTCGCGCGTTTCTAAGACTTTTTTGCCATCCCGCACTATCTTCGCTGCGTGTGGGCGTTCTTCCGAAAGACTGCAGTCGGCGTTGCTCGATCACCTACCAGATCTTGTGCTGCAATTTTTTTTCGTTCTGTAGCTTATGCCGGAAAATTTCAACAATTCATTGCAGCAAGCCAACCTATGTTGGGAGCTTCCCTTCGCTCAGCCAACGGCTGGGGCATCTAGCAGTTACAATAATACGAAGCCAAAGAACTGTAATAAGCACTGATTTCTCACTCATGAGCTGATTTGTAAATATTTGGCGGTGAGGGTAAGGATACTTGTTTACACTGTGCGCTTTTGCAGCAATGCATAGATGGTGCCTGTTCATGTGCATTTTCATTTGCTCCATCGCCTAAGTTCGCAGCTAATCTCTGATCGTCTTGTTGGGTCGTGAACAGATCGAACTTGTTTCAATGGGGTTCGGTGCACATTGTGAGTTCCACACTTGTCATTGTCGTTCGTAACGACCATAACGCGTTGATAGTTCAGTGACGAATCGTATCCACTTTTTTTTCCGGCCGTACTGGTTGTGTATAGGGTGCCGAAGTGATCGTTCGCTATCGTTCATGGACAGCCTATTTGGAAACTGTTCAGGCACTTCCCTGTCGTTGTCTACTACTTCGTCCCCCTTCACATGTTTCTCTGTCTGTCTTCATTCATTGAATTGACTTGTCCAAAATTCTTCATTGGTTTGAGTCTGTAGAAGTCCGTTTGGCTTTGTCCCGAAGTTAGACCTCGGGCCTTTCATTCATTGAGCTTACTTGCACAAAATTCGTCTTGTCGCATCGGTAGAAGCCCGTTTGGCTTTGTCCCGAGGTTGGAACTCGGGCTTTTTCATTCATTGAACTTACTTGCCCAGAATTCTTGTCGCATCGGTAGAAGCCTATTTGGCTTTGTCCCGAGGTCCGAACTCGGGCTCTTTCATTCATTAAACTTAATTGCACAGAAATCGTCCTGTCGCATCGGCAGAAGCCCGTTTGGCTTTTTCCCGAGGTTAGAACTCGGGCTCTTTCATTCATTAAACTTACTTGCCCAGCATTCGTCCTGTCGCATCGGTAGAAGCCCTTTTGGCTTTGTCCCGAGGTGAAAACTCGGGCCTTTCATTCATTGAACTTACTTGCAAAGAATTCGCAGTCTCGCATCGGTGGAAGCCCGTTAAGCTTTGCCCCGAGGTTAAAACTCAGGCTTTTTTGTTCATCGAACTTGCTTGCCCATAATTCGTCCTGTCGCATCGGTAGAAGCCCATTTGGCTTTGTCCCGAGGTTAGAACTCGGGCTCTTTCAGTCATTGCACTTACTTGCCCAGAATTCGTCCTGTCGCATCGGTAGAAGCCCGTTTGGCTTTGTCCCGAGGTTAGAACTCGGCCTTTCAAACATTGAACTTACTTGGCCAGAATTCGTCCTGTCGCATCGGTTGAAGCCCGTTTGGCTTTGTCCCGAGGTTAGAACTCGGCCTTTCAATCATTGAACTTACTTGCCCAGAATTCGTCCTGTCGCATCGGTAGAAGCTCGTTTGGCTTTGTCCGAGGTCAGAACTCGGCCTTTCAATCATTGAACTTACTTGCCCAGAATTCCTCCTGTCGCATCGGTAGAAGCTCGTTTGGCTTTGTCCCGAGGTTAGAACTCGGCCTTTGAATCATTGAACTTACTTGCCCAGAATTCGTCCTGTTGCATCGGTAGAAGCTCGTTTGGCTTTGTCCCGAGGTTAGAACTCGGCCTTTCAATCATTGAAGTTACTTGCCCAGAATTCGTCCTTTCGCATCGGTAGAAGCCCGTTTGGCTTTGTCCCGAGGTTAGAACTCGGCCTTTCAATCATTGAACTTACTTGCCCAGAATTCGTCCTGTCGCATCGGTAGAAGCTCGTTTGGCTTTATTCCGAGGTTAGAACTCGGGCTCTTTCATTCACTGAACTTTCTTGCCCAGAATTCGTCTTGTCGCATCGGTAGAAGCCCATTTGGCTTTGTCCCGAGGTTAGAACTCGGGCTCTTTCATTCATTGAACTTACTTGCCCAGAATTCGTCCTGTCGCAACGGTAGAAGCCCATTTGGCTTTGCCCCGAGATTAGAACTCGGGCTCTTTCATTCACTGAACTTACTTGCCCAGAATTCGTCCTGTCGCATCAGTAGAAGCCCATTTGGCTTTGTCCCGAGTTTAGAACTCGGGCTCTTTCATTCATTGAACTTACTTGCCCAGAATTCGTCCTGTCGCATCGGTAGAAGCCCATTTGGCTTTGCCCCGAGGTTAGAACTCGGGCTCTTTCATTCATTGAACTTAATTGCACAGAATTCGTCCTGTCGCATCAGTAGAAGACCATTTGGCTTTGTCCCGAGGTTAGAACTCGGGCTCTTTCATTCATTGAACTTACTTGCCCAGAATTCGTCTTGTCGCATCGGTAGAAGCCCATTTAGCTTTGTCCCGAGGTTAGAACTCGGGCTTTTTTATTCATTGAACTTACTTGCACAGAATTCGTCCTGTCGCATCGGTAGAAGCCCGTTGGGCTTTATTCCGAGTTTAGAACTCGGGCTCTTTCATTCACTGAACTTACTTGCCCAGAATTCGTCTTGTCGCATCGGTAGAAGCCCATTTGGTTTTGTCCCGAGGTTAGAACTCAGGCTCTTTCATTCAATGAACTTACTTGCTCAGAATTCGTCCTGTCGCATCGGTAGAAGCCCATTTGGCTTTGTCCCGAGGTTAGAACTCGGCCTCTTTCATTCATTGAACTTACTTGCCCAGAATTCGTCCTGTCGCATCGGTAGAAGCCAATTTAGCTTTGTCCCGAGGTTAAAACTCGGGCTCTTTCATTTATTGAACTTGCTTCCCCAAAATTCATTGCATCGGTAGAAGCCCGTTTGGCTTTGCCCCGAGGTTAGAACTCGGGCTCTTTCATTCATTGAACTTACTTGCCCAGAATTCGTCTTGTCGCATCGGTAGAAGCCCATTTGGCTTTGTCCCGAGGTTAGAACTCGGGCTCTTTCAGTCATTCCACTTACTTGCCCAGAATTCGTCCTGTCGCATCGGTAGAAGCCCGTTTGGCTTTGTCCCGAGGTTAGAACTCGGCCTTTCAAACATTGAACTTACTTGGCCAGAATTCGTCCTGTCGCATCGGTTGAAGCCCGTTTGGCTTTGTCCCGAGGTTAGAACTCGGCCTTTCAATCATTGAACTTACTTGCCCGGAATTCGTCCTGTCGCATCGGTAGAAGCTCGTTTGGCTTTGTCCGAGGTCAGAACTCGGCCTTTCAATCATTGAACTTACTTGCCCAGAATTCCTCCTGTCGCATCGGTAGAAGCTCGTTTGGCTTTGTCCCGAGGTTAGAACTCGGCCTTTCAATCATTGAAGTTACTTGCCCAGAATTCGTCCTTTCGCATCGGTAGAAGCCCGTTTGGCTTTGTCCCGAGGTTAGAACTCGGCCTTTCAATCATTGAACTTACTTGCCCAGAATTCGTCCTGTCGCATCGGTAGAAGCTCGTTTGGCTTTGTCCCGAGGTTAGAACTCGGACTTTCAATCATTGAAGTTACTTGCCCAGAATTCGTCCTTTCGCATCGGTAGAAGCCCGTTTGGCTTTGTCCCGAGGTTAGAACTCGGCCTTTCAATCATTGAACTTACTTGCCCAGAATTCGTCCTGTCGCATCGGTAGAAGCTCGTTTGGCTTTATTCCGAGGTTAGAACTCGGGCTCTTTCATTCACTGAACTTTCTTGCCCAGAATTCGTCTTGTCGCATCGGTAGAAGCCCATTTGGCTTTGTCCCGAGGTTAGAACTCGGGCTCCTTCATTCATTGAACTTACTTGCCCAGAATTCGTCCTGTCGCATCGGTAGAAGCCCCTTTGGCTTTGTCCCCAGGTTAGAACTCGGGCTCTTTCATTCATTGAACTTACTTGCCCAGAATTCGTCCTGTCGCAACGGTAGAAGCCCATTTGGCTTTGTCCCGAGTTTAGCACTCGGGCTCTTTCATTCATTGAACTTACTTGCCCAGAATTCGTCCTGTCGCATCGGTAGAAGCCCATTTGGCTTTGCCCCGAGGTTAGAACTCGGGCTCTTTCATTCATTGAACTTAATTGCACAGAATTCGTCCTGTCGCATCAGTAGAAGACCATTTGGCTTTGTCCCGAGGTTAGAACTCGGGCTCTTTCATTCATTGAACTTACTTGCCCAGAATTCGTCTTGTCGCATCGGTAGAAGCCCATTTAGCTTTGTCCCGAGGTTAGAACTCGGGCTTTTTCATTCATTGAACTTACTTGCACAGAATTCGTCCTGTCGCATCGGTAGAAGCCCGTTGGGCTTTATTCCGAGTTTAGAACTCGGGCTCTTTCATTCACTGAACTTACTTGCCCAGAATTCGTCTTGTCGCATCGGTAGAAGCCCATTTGGTTTTGTCCCGAGGTTAGAACTCAGGCTCTTTCATTCAATGAACTTACTTGCTCAGAATTCGTCCTGTCGCATCGGTAGAAGCCCATTTGGCTTTGTCCCGAGGTTAGAACTCGGCCTCTTTCATTCATTGAACTTACTTGCCCAGAATTCGTCCTGTCGCATCGGTAGAAGCCAATTTAGCTTTGTCCCGAGGTTAAAACTCGGGCTCTTTCATTTATTGAACTTGCTTCCCCAAAATTCATTGCATCGGTAGAAGCCCGTTTGGCTTTGCCCCGAGGTTAGAACTCGGGCTCTTTCATTCATTGAACTTACTTGCCCAGAATTCGTCTTGTCGCATCGGTAGAAGCCCATTTGGCTTTGTCCCGAGGTTAGAACTCGGGCTCTTTCAGTCATTCCAATTACTTGCCCAGAATTCGTCCTGTCGCATCGGTAGAAGCCCGTTTGGCTTTGTCCCGAGGTTAGAACTCGGCCTTTCAAACATTGAACTTACTTGGCCAGAATTCGTCCTGTCGCATCGGTTGAAGCCCGTTTGGCTTTGTCCCGAGGTTAGAACTCGGCCTTTCAATCATTGAACTTACTTGCCCAGAATTCGCCCTGTCGCATCGGTAGAAGCTCGTTTGGCTTTATTCCGAGGTTAGAACTCGGGCTCTTTCATTCACTGAACTTACTTGCCCAGAATTCGTCTTGTCGCATCGGTAGAAGCCCATTTGGCTTTGTCCCGAGGTTAGAACTCGGGCTCTTTCATTCATTGAACTTACTTGCCCAGAATTCGTCCTGTCGCATCGGTAGAAGCCCCTTTGGCTTTGTCCCGAGGTTAAAACTCGGCCTTTCAAACATTGAACTTACTTGGCCAGAATTCGTCCTGTCGCATCGGTTGAAGCCCGTTTGGCTTTGTCCCGAGGTTAGAACTCGGCCTTTCAATCATTGAACTTACTTGCCCGGAATTCGTCCTGTCGCATCGGTAGAAGCTCGTTTGGCTTTGTCCCGAGGTTAGAACTCGGACTTTCAATCATTGAAGTTACTTGCCCAGAATTCGTCCTTTCGCATCGGTAGAAGCCCGTTTGGCTTTGTCCCGAGGTTAGAACTCGGCCTTTCAATCATTGAACTTACTTGCCCAGAATTCGTCCTGTCGCATCGGTAGAAGCTCGTTTGGCTTTATTCCGAGATTAGAACTCGGGCTCTTTCATTCATTGAACTTACTTGCCCAGAATTCGTCCTGTCGCATCGGTAGAAGCCCATTTGGCTTTGCCCCGAGGTTAGAACTCGGGCTCTTTCATTCATTGAACTCACTTGCCCAGAATTCGTCCTGTCGCATCGGTAGAAGCCCGTTTGGCTTTGTCCCGAGGTTAGAACTCGGCCTTTCAATCATTGAACATACTTGCCCAGAATTCGTCCTGTCGCATCGGTGAAAGCTCGTTTGGCTTTGTCCGAGGTTAGAACTCGGCCTTTCAATGATTGAAGTTACTTGCCCAGAATTCGTCCTTTCGCATCGGTAGAAGCCCGTTTGGCTTTGTCCCGAGGTTAGAACTCGGCCTTTCAATCATTGAACTTACTTGCCCAGAATTCGTCCTGTCGCATCGGTAGAAGCTCGTTTGGCTTTGTCCCGAGGTTAGAACTCGGCCTTTCAATCATTGAAGTTACTTGCCCAGAATTCGTCCTTTCGCATCGGTAGAAGCCCGTATGGCTTTGTCCCGAGGTTAGAACTCGGCCTTTCAATCATTGAACTTACTTGCCCAGAGTTCGTCTTGTCGCATCGGTAGAAGCCCATTTGGCTTTGTCCCCAGGTTAGAACTCGGGCTCTTTCATTCATTGAACTTACTTGCCCAGAATTCGTCCTGTCGCATCGGTAGAAGCTCGTTTGGCTTTATTCCGAGGTTAGAACTCGGGCTCTTTCATTCACTGAACTTGCCCAGAATTCGTCTTGTCGCATCGGTAGAAGCCCCTTTGGCTTTGTCCCGAGGTTAAAACTCGGGCTTTTCCATTCATTGAACTTACTTGCACAGAATTCGTCTTGTCGCATCGGTAGAAGCCCATTTGGCTTTGTCCCCAGGTTAGAACTCGGGCTCTTTCATTCACTGAACTTACTTGCCCAGAATTCGTCCTGTCGCATCAGTAGAAGCCCATTTGGCTTTGTCCCGAGGTTATAACTCGAGCTCTTTCATTCATTGAGCTTACTTGACCAGAATTCGTCCTGTCGCATCGGTAGAAGCCCGTTTGGCTTTGTCCCGAGGTTAGAACTCGGGCTCTTTCATTCATTGAACTTGCCCAGAATTCGTCCTGTCGCATCGGTAGAAGCTCATTTGGCTTTCTCCCGAGTTTAGAACTCGGGCTCTTTCATTCATTGAACTTACTTGCCAAGAATTCGTCCTGTCGCATCGGTAGAAGCCCATTTGGCTTTGTCCCGAGGTTAGAACACGGGCTCATTCATTCATTGAACTTACTTGCCAAGAATTCGTCCTGTCGCATCGGTAGAAGCCCATTTGGCTTTGTCCCGAGGTCAGAACTCGGGCTCTTTCATTAATTGAACTTACTTGCCCAGAATTCGTCCTGTCGCATCGTTGGTAGCCCGTTTGACTTGGTCCTGAGGTGAAAACTTGGGCCTTTCATTCATTGAACTTACTTGCCCAGAATTCGTCGCATCGTTAGAAGCCCGTCTGGTTTTGTCCCGAGGTTAGAACTCGGGCTTTTCATTCAGTGTACTTGCTTGCCCAGAATTCGTCGCATCGGTAGAAGGCAGTTTGGCTTTGTCCCGAGGTTAGAACTCGGGCCTTTCGTTTGTTGAACTTATTTGCACATTATTCGTCGTGTTGCATAGGCAGAAGCCTGTTTGGTTTTTTTCCGAAGTTTGATCTCGTGGTGGTTATTGCGACAATTGCACCAATATCTTGCAAAACGTCATTGTGCTTTTATCGTTGGAAGCACCTGCTTGGCTTTGGCTTGAGTGTACTGCAGCGCGGTTTTTCGTCAGTTCAACGAAATTGTTATAAAACAGTTTTCTTGTCAATAACAAGGGTTTCATACAAGTTCTGTCCTCGCACATTTCTGACTGCGTCCGCAAACATGTTTGAGTGGCAGGTCATTATAGCTCTTTTTGTGAAGTTCCCACATTTTTGTGTTCGCCATCACGGCGGTTTAGTGTCCGGAGTGATTGCCACTTTCAGTTGACATCCTTCTTTTGAATCTGTTAGTGCACTTGTTTATTTAACTTTGACCAGTAGCTGATTTCGGAGCGATTGCTTGACGCATTGGGCGGATTTGTTTAATGTGATGCTGTTGTGCGAAAGTTTGAAGTGCTCGTTTGGTGTTGCGTGTTAATCTGACATGTTTCTTTCATGTATTCTCTCCTGTCGGGCGCGAGAGTTTCACACATGGCCTCTGTTTCTTTGCATGTCGCTCACCACAAATTTAGAATCTCAACACGCTGCTTCAAAAGTGCATTATGTGGATAAGCGGGAAAGGGGTGGGTGCTTACCCTCACCAACAAACAATCTGGCCAATGCAAGGGGTTCCATTTTTTTGAGACTCGCAATAAAGCTGGTTCGCGGTGCTAGAACGCCGTGCTCGTAATTTATCCCGTGTGAATCATTTCGCTTCGATGGATGTGCACAAGCATCCGCTCTGAAGTGTGCTCCTCAATCTGTGTACTCCCTCCGGTTTGTTACAGGTAAATACGCGCACTAGAATATCTTAAGTTCGTTGAACCTTGTAACCTTACCGAATTTGTTGATATCGTAGACGCCACACACCATCGGGCGTCTGGTCGGCATATTGTTTTGTCGAAGTGGGCCGTGTGGAATTTTTGTCGTAACTCTTATGTCAGCTGTTTGTACATGGGACTGTTCCTCGGCTGTGACTGTTTGTTACTCGCCACCTGGCCCTCACCCCGCAATAACCCATGAGGCATAATCAGTGATGTACAATTATTGCATAGATTGTATTAGCCGATAAGTTTCCATGACCATATGCTCGAATGACTCTTTCCACATTGCTTGAGAAGTCAATAAAAATGTGAACACTGTCTTTGGTGAATCGTTACAAAAGCTGTGCACTTTTCTGCGTTCTTGGACTTTCCTTCGCCTTGACGGTATGGTTTCAAACCGAAACTACAAGCACGATGGTAAGTGTTTTCTTTGTTCTTACGTTCTTAACATGGCCATGGAGGTATATTTATGCGAAAAAGAGATTTCGCTCTAAGTTAACAGACCTTCGATTCAGATCGATATGTATCTAAAGAGCGCATATGGTGATAGGTTTCCTGGTGGGAATGTGCATGGCCAGATAGAAATAAACTCGTACAGATATCAGTGAGATCAATATAAAGATAACATGCATACCATTCTGCGTAAGAAATTTCGGAATCCTGTCTTTTATGGAAAGTATACTGCAAGGCTCGATCATGTCTCTGCCCGTGTCATTAACTGATTGTACTGCAGATACTTCATGCAGCATCCAGCTACGTAGGAAAGAAGCAGGACTAAATACACAATGTGCCAGGGAGAGGTTCAAGGTCCATTGATGAAGCGCAATACGAGATTGTACCCGGCACACTGCACCATATCTCGTTAGCTTATGCAAGCTGCATTAGTCCGAAGTTTTCGCTTTACTATAATAGGGGACATACTTGAGATACTTTTTTTTTGCTTTCGTGTGTGTGGGGGGGGGGGGGGGGGCGTTAGATTTCAGACAGCTTCATGGATCATGTAGGCGTAGCCAGGGTGGGGTGTGCGGGGCGCGTTTACCACATAACCCCCCCCCCCCCCACGCCCCGAAATTCGTAAATTTTGCATGTGCACATACATACGAACGCATTCGAACATACATAAAAAATGGTACCCGACTTCCCGAAAAAGAATATCTGGCTGGGCCTCTGTTGTCCGCAGCCGTGTAACTATATACTTTACGGTAGATGGGCCGTGACATGACTGGATGGCAGCTACGCTGGTAGAGCGATCTACAGTGGTGCAAAGAATAACCGTAGAAGGTCGATATTAATGCCGTAACTACGCCATAGTTTTGTACCGCTGCAAAGCGGCCGCATTGGGATTGACAATAACACGCAGTTTCAATTTTCCTTTGGCGTGGGCAACCATATATGGTACAACGCATAAGTTGCATACACATGCTGATTTGTCAGCGTGGCAAGATGTCACCAGAGTTGAAGCACAACCGTCCAGCGATATGCGAGGACCATCGTCGAAAACGCAGTGCAGAATGGGAGCCAGGTAAGCTAACCTGCGGCATTTCTTTATCTGCATTTCTGTGCCATTTTCTGCATTTCTGTGCCAAAAGGTAAGGTAAAACAAAGAACTCACAGGATCCCTTAAAGGGACTGACAACCAATCTTTAGGGCACCTATTTTCTTTAGCGCAACGGAAAGCCAACTGGTCAGAGTGTCTAGCCACGGAATGGTAACGCGAAAACGCCGTCAAACATTTTTAACCAGAATTTTTCAATCTGCGGCGAATATGAAGTCTTGACAACACATGCTGCAAACAGTGAGCGCGAGAGCGTTTCGTGTTCGAGCGCGGCGGTTTACTGCGCATGCGAGCACTCCACGCGCATGCGCCGCGGCTGGACATGGGCCACTGCAGGAGCCGCGAAGGCAGCGCCGCTTCTCACCGAGCAACTCCTTTTACCTCGTAAGCAGCACAGAACAAAGCGGGGATAGATAATACTATATACTATATAGACTCTAACTTTGAGGACCAATTATGGCGCGCATGACAGCATCAGACTACGTGACTAAGTACAGCGAAGTGACCGACTTCATAATCCAACTTCAAGGCTCTTCCGCTAGGCTCCGTTAGATACCGGTTTTTGTTACTTTTAAGCACAATTTAAAAATATAAATCCTACTCACAACGCGAAAAGGATGCTGGAATCTGTCACTATATTTCACGGCCTTTTCATTTCTACCAGGATCTAATCACACGTTCTGCCCAGTTGCCGGTCCCTTTAAGCATTCGGCTACGACAACTCGAATGCAAAAGCCATGCGGTGTGGCTATTTTACTGTGTGCTCGATGCATTAACGTCCGCTAATAATCTAACTACTTTCGTTTAACTCCCACAAATAATTTTTTTTAGATTAACTTTAAGAAATCACACGCTCATTTATTCATTCGCACAAGACGACTCCAAGGCGAAAGCCTTTTTCCATTTTTTTTTTCATTCGATGTATTGATCCTTCACCGCCCTCTCTATAAAGGCTTTCTGCACCCTAACCTGGCTGTGCATTACCTCCAAGGTCGGAGACATTGCAACGTTTTTGCACTTCACCTGGTCTCACACGGCCTCCGTGATCGGCCCACCTTTGACCAAGTACCTGCCATGTGATGCCGTCGTCATGTGACGTCGGAGTGACGTCATGAAGGCGTTGGGGGGGGGGGGGGGGCGTCGAAAGTTTTGGCTATGTCGTCATGATGACTTCATATGGTGACGCCATCACGTGATGATGATGTCTTCGCATCACTCGTGTTGACGCAGCGGATGCCGACGCTGACGGTCAGTTTTCGCCTTTGACGAGGCATCTAAAGCCTTCGCCCTAATCTGCTTTGATTATCATGTTATAAAGAACTTTCACGAACCAACTCGCTGCCCACTTACCTTGCTTTATCACCATATGCGCGCAGCCGGGCTTTCACTCGCTTGTTATGGCTTTGGATACCCAATTGACGTCACGCAATATTTTTTGCTTCAGTTTTTTCACGCCGGCTTTTGCGTTCAAGGCCAAGTTCCATCGCATAAGACTTATAAGGTTTTCTCTATATTTACCTTTTCTTCTTCATCGGCTTAATTCACAGTATATTTTAAATTGCTAGCAAAGCCACAGTCCACTAGTGTTTCAACGTGCAGAAGTACGCGAAAAGCTTAAGCCACGAAGAGAAACGGCCGGGATGCGGATGCATAATGGACGGCGAGTTCTTGACGCTATGGCACTCAGAAGCAAGACCGCCAAGAGCGCAATGGATGCGACATGCAGAAACGCTAGTCTATACATGGGTACAGGTGGTCAAAAATAATCCGGATACATCCACTTATGGCGAGCCTCATGATAGAGTCATAGACCCCGCCACGGTGATGCATAATGAACATGCATCAGTTGGCTGTATTTCCGGATAAATCTTGTGCAACAGCGCGGTGTTAGGGTGCGCCCCGACCTGAATTAGCCTGAGTGTCAGAGCCTGTGGTCTGCTTGATTTTCTGTGCGGTGCAGGGTACTGTCTCCGCCCTAAGTAAAAATGTTTCGTGAGTTCGTTATACGAGGTGGGAGGGTCCCGATTCTCCAAAATCTCAGCGCCGCGCCCCCCGGTAGCTACGCAGTCTACTAGTCAGGTCTACTGGTACGAGAGGTGTGAGCCAAAATTTTATTTTCAACATCTACATAGGTTAGACGAATTTTGGCTTCGCCTATAGGCGAAACTTGCAGTATGTGGCTGTATATGAAAGCTGAACATGACCATAGCCATAAACATCGTCTCTATAAAATACGTCACTGGTTGCAGTGCCGTGAGTACTATATCGTATTAGGGCTGGTATGAGCCGATAAGGGCTGGCGCGATAAGGGCTGGCGCGCTCACTGGGAAATTGCCGGCAGAGTTTTCGTTGCATATTGTGACATTTGTTGGCACTTAACGGCCTTCAACTTTCACAGTGATGCATTCCTTGTCTCGTTCGTCCTTTGAGCGTAGTTTGGCGCGCAAGCGGAGCTCATCCGAGTCGAAGCGGTACTCACGTAATGTGAGTGCCCGCAGCATCGAGCGGCCGCTGTTGCGGGTTTGTCAAGCGGCTGAACCCAAAACAAAGCTTGCTTAACCATCACACCGGGCTGCGCATTTGTTGGTGTGGAGCTGCTGATTTGTAATTATGTCATGTACAAGTATTTTTGACAACTTATATCCGAGTTTCAGCACATAACGAACGACACGGCCGCTAGGCTGGCATGGTCACATTTGACGCACTATAACTTCTTAGCAACCAAAATAATGCAACGTTTTTTTTCTTCAGAATGGTAGACGACTTCCTTGACTTCAATCAGAGGGATTTTTAAAAAAATTAAAAATGGCCTTTTTGAGAAAATCATTTTCAAATTTCGGCGTTTTTGGTAAATCACTTACATTTCAGCCCACTTATCGAGTAAAACGGAGCGCGATAAAACCACGCAAATTATTTTTAAAGAGAGCGAAAGTATCAAAGTTAATATGTACCGATTTTTATCATGCTCACTTTAACTTGCTTGCAGCGATAAATTCCTGAAATACAGATTTTTTGTGCAATTTGCCAAGTTTGTGATTTTTTTCGTCAGAAGTGCTTCGACAAGCAAGGGAAATAATAGACTCATAAGATTGTATTTCACTTGTTCTTTAAGGGGAATAAATATTGTGACGAAGAAGTGCACTGGCTTTTCCCTAGGTGCGCTCAAAATTCAGAAATCGCGAAATTGGCGGAAAAGCGTTTTTGCGGCCAATATTTGTATATTTTTTTCAGGCGAACAAAATTTTTTTTCGCAATACTAACTGCGAATCCATTGTTCTGGGTATAATGCCTAGACCTACAGTAAATTTCATGAAAATCGGGAATGGTGACCGGGACCTCGTGTTCGATCTTATCTGGACACACATACAAGATGATGATTTTTCGCTCACAACCAACGACGCCGACACAGACACAGGAACTTCTGCGGAGCGAGCTCTCTAACGCTATCGCGTTAACATACATGTGGGTATAGTGAATAACTAGTCCAACCCACAAATTACCACGTTGGGGCTCGAACCCTCGACCGTCTAAGCACCCACGATATTCAACTATCGACCGCCGAATCATCCATGAGCTCGAACAACGAACCTTCCGAATTTGCAGAGTACAGAACCCTCGACCTCCAAAGTAAACAGGGACTCGAACCTTGCAAGAATGTCTATACAGGTTGTCCCACGTTAAGAGCCAATACTTTAAAAATGAAAGACGCGTTGGAAGAGAATTGAACCGAACGCATACTGTTCACACCAACGCTACTTGCGACGGCAGTAACGTTGTCCGCGAAAGCCATTCGGACCACCCTCCTCCGCTTGCAGAGATACGGAGCTTTGAAGCTGAGTTTTTTTTTCTAGTAACGTTGATTCGCACTAGCCTGTAAACACTCAGGCTATATTTATTGTCTCCTTAATTAACTTCTTAATTACATTTAATTGCCCAACTTTTTAGTTATTGGCTCAAGACTCAAAGTATGAATGCAGAGTTGTAGAGCACCTTAAGAGAAACCACCGATCGAATTGTTTCCAGTACGACACGTCTCATGTAGTCCTTTTCTCGCTTTGCAGAGAAAGCCAGCTAAATATGAAAAAAAAGCCACGTGACAAGAGCGCTTGCGCATCGTTATGGTGCTGCTTTCAAGCGAGCAATCGGCGGAGGAAGTCGCCTGCAGCGTGATCATCGGCCACGGGGAAGCGGCAGAGTGTTCTGATGGTGAACGGCATCTCGTCCTCCGGCTTGCGTCGGGTGACAGCGCAAATGCACGCTTTCTGGCCGAGAGTTGCTGAAGGGATAAGAGTGACGACGTGGAGGTAATCGCGGGTGGGGAAGGGGGTTTTGTTCACTGATTGCTCGCATGAGAGCAGCACGATAGCGGTGAGCAATCGCTCTGACGCGTGGCTTTTTTTTTTTTTTTTTCATATTTCGCTGGCTTTCATCGCAACGCGGAAAAAAGTTCTACGTGAGACGCATCGTACAGGAAACAAGTGATTCAGTGTTTTCTGTAGGTTCTCTACAGTTCTGCGTTCACGCTCTTAGTCTTCAGTCAATAATTAAAAAGTTAGGTAATTAAACATAATTAGTGAGAGCTAATTAGGGTCACAAATGTAGCTTGAGCATCTACAGGCTATTGCGAATAGTATGCGGTCGGTTCAATGCGCTTCCGATGTGCCTTTTATTTTTAAACTCTTGGCTGAAGTTACATGGGACCTAACGTTAAAGCTTCAGCGCAAAAAGTGAATAGCATACAAAGAAACGACGAGGACAAGCGCTGACTTCCCACTATAATTAATAAAACAACACACATATGTATACCTGACACACGTGATCACTACCATATCAGTCAAAGCACAAGGGCGATGAAACAAACTGAAACCAAAAGCAGCAAAACTACGCAGGAACACCACGTGCAGGTGAATTTAAGCAACCTACACTCTAAATAAAAAAAGAGTCATTTGACTCCTTTCGGAGAGTCCGGACTTGCCGCGTATATGACTCCCTTTAAAGAGACACGTCAGCTCTCTTTAGAGATCACTGTACTCTCTTCGGGGAGTCTGTGACCCACAAGAGAGTTAACGTTTCTCTGTATATACGTGGCAAGTCGGGACTCTCCGAAAGAAGTCACGCATACTCTTTTTTTTTCTTCTTAGAGTTTAGTTCATTTTTTTTTTTGTTAGTGCGACCTTTTGCGTTGAAGCTTTAGCATTATGGAATACCAACTAGCCTCCTCCCACACCTTGTTACGAGGGACAACCTGTACAGGTACCGAATGTGACGGAGGTGAGTAAGTGAAACAGCGCTTACTTAGACTTGAAGGGACACTGAAGGCAAATAAGAATTTATGTCAGGGTGAAAGGTCAATGTGTGAGAACCAGGGGGGGTGGGGGGCTAGCCCCCCCCCCCCCCCCCCATCCGAATACGGGCCTGGTGAGAACGTCTAAAACGTCAATAGTATCAACAGCAGTGCTCTAGTGAGCGAGAAATTAAGGTAAACGTAGGACACGATGTGCGCCACGAGTGGGACATTTTGGAAGTGGTCCCGATGACATCAAAGAGTCCCGAGTACAATTAACACTACTAATCAAATTAGTTGCAATAAAAAGAAACCTTCCGTGCATCACAAGATGTAATAAAATGCTGCTTGTTCGTTTATGTTTGATTCACGGGAAAAAGAACCTCTTGGCGCTACCATGGGGAACGGCGCGAGTGGTTCAAAAGTTCCGTTTTCGGCGAGCTGCGCGTCTCAGTGGTAGTTTCGGTGTCGCGTACTGATGCGTGTGCTTGGCTCTCGCTATTTTCGCACTGCTGATACTGCTGCTGGCCAAGCTAAGCTCCGTTACAGTGAACTATACAGTTTCGGAGTGGTCCGTGGCTGCGTCTTGGCAAGGTTGATGGCCGCTGTTGCGCAAGAAACCGTAGCTTCGGCTATAGGACTATACTTCGGCGGCCGGGCAGTAAAGGCGGGCAACGTTGGGCACAGCAACTGCTACGTCAGAAGGATCGTTCAGGCGGGTGATTTGAAGTGCGCTAACGCCGTGCGGACCACTAAAACGTGATTTTCTTTCAAAATAAGCATTTCCTTGGCACGAAACAAGCACTACGAGGTTTCTGCAACGCTATTGCAATAATCAACGTCAACTTAATATTTTCCTATAGTGTCCCTTCAAGACAACTGTGGAGTTGCTCTAGCATTTTTTTTTTTTTTGTCTGCGAAGCGTCCGTATCAGAAGCAGTCCCGTCAGCTCTCTATAACGTGCCAATCCACAGACGCGCCGTGCTTGCAGCAGAACCGTGAGAACGGATTTCTCGTTGAACACATGTTTTTCCCGCGAATCCTCGCCTGCGTCCGTTTCTACTAACACAGAATGCCGAAAATATAACTTCAGTATAACCGCCTCGAATTCCTGCGTCTGCCGGATACATATCTCTCGCGTCAGCGACGCCGATTGTCGGCGGCGCCGTGACAATATGCTGGAAGTCGATTGCTTCCCGGACGTAAGGGCTGGGCCGCAGTTACTCAACGAATTCCAGTCTAGGAAGTTTTGCGAAGGTGAGAAGTGTTTACGCGCCCTTGGAGAGGAAAACATGCTCTGCACTTGACCTTCGGCGCTGTATAATGTATTCATTATATGTAGTTACCGCGTACAAACTTGTATAAGAAAAACGCTAGGCCTGCGCGGAACACCCAGCATAGTCACAGCGAAAGCCGGAGGAGCGGCCTTTCTAAAGCCCTTCGTAAGCTCTCTTGGGGCATCTACTACAAGATACAGTTGCAAGGTACCCACTACGCCATAAATAATCATAATTTTTGCGAAGTATAAGTACCCTCTGTGTCATTATTTATCATGCGAAGAAGCGAAGTACCCGCTACACATCTGTAAGGCATTCTGTGCACTTTGCTGATGCTGTGGCTGATCACTATGAAGCATTGTAGCCTTTGTAATGTATGGGAAGCTATAAACCACCCACTCGCTACGCGATTCGCATTGAGCAGCAGCATCCCACCGCTGCCACCAGTTGATGTGATCGGGGTTCTGCCCAGAGGACCGGAGCCAGCCAGAGTCCCGGGGAGATGTCGAGGAGAGGAGCCCGGAGCTGTTAACAGTAACGTTTATTTACAGGTAGCGTGTTGCTACATGATGGGGTTAGCATCATGGAAGCTCTCGGAGCTCGTGAGAGCTTGAGAGAACTTGTGAGAGCTCGTCGGGAGCGCATCGGCGCTCGCATTTTATGTCCTGGTCTTCCCAGGGTTCCCTGTAGGAAAAAACAATGGAGGCCAGGACAGTCCAATGAAAATTTCCATCTTCACCTCCGCCCCCAAAAGGGGAAGGTGAAACGCCGCCTCCTTCCTAACCCACGAAAGGAGGAAGAGGCACGTCCAGTCCGTCCCATGGCGAGGGAAAAACACTGCCCACCGCGCACACACGGCACAGCACGAAGACGTTTGAGTCTTACGTGGAAGTCAATTTCGTAGTCTGTTGCAATGATGGGTATGCGGCGCCAGGCAGGCCACGTGGCGGAAACAGCGGCAGCAAGGCGCCACGGAGAACGTGGGAAATGCATCCGCAGACGGTTCCCAGACGCTGGGTCTTTTGTCCGGGGCACCTTGACGACAAAGCAAGCCGCCTCGACGGCCAACAACTCTTCCTAAACTGTCAGTCGGTCAGGCGTGCCCAAAGGGTTTTACGAGGGGCGCAGACAACTTGAGAATATTAGACGAACGACCTTCGTGTTGTCGCCGCTCTTGGGGCACCTCCGGAACCGCTGACCCGGAAGAAATCAGGGTAGTCTTAGCCGCAACGTCTCATGCGTCAAAGCGGCGCCAAGCCAGGCAGGCCGATCATAACAATATATATATACATATATATATATATATATATATATATATATATATATATATATATATATATATATATATATATATATATATATATATATATATATATATATATATATATATATATATATATATATATATATATATATATATATATGTGTGTGTAGGGTACACAGTCAAGAGCTCTACGGAAACAAACAACGTTTCGGAAACCGTACGGTTTCCTTGCCACATTGTAGAAAATCGGCGCAAACAAGACGGAGCATGTGCAACCGTTTTTCAGTAACACTAATTATGCTGACACATAAAGACAAAAGGGCGCGTGAACTCGCTGAAGCGTTCTTTATCACAAACGAGGGTAATGATTGTATATCTGAACCATCTGTTTGTCTACTAGATTGCGAGGTACGCAAGCTCAACCATTTTTTTGGCGTCGCCTAAATATTCTGCGCACACATGCGTTGCTTTTCGTCGTGTTCATTTTTGTTTCATTAAACTTCAGTTGTTAGACAGCGCTCGTACTGTGTCCTTCCTCTCTTGTTTTCTGTCTTGTTCGCGCTGATTTTTTACAATATGCATCAATTTCAACTCGCCCACCTCTCTACTTCTACAGCATTTCGTTTCCTTGGTTCCGAGCAAGAAACTACCAAGCAACCAGTACGGGCTCCGAAACGTCGTTTTTATCTGATTTCACTTTTTTACTTTTTTTGCGAGTGTCCCTGTCCTTTAGATTTTGGTGCACAGGAAAGAACCACAAGTCGTCAAAAGCAGGTCCCCACGCCGCCCACCATGGGGACCTGCCCGGAACATACGAGATCTGCCCATCCTGCTATCCACATATATACTGCCCATCCTGCTAGAGAAAACTTTAACAGTGCCGAAAAAACACGAACGCACGAAGGAAGGCGACACGGACTAGCGCTTACTTTAACCAAAGGTTTTAATTGGGAATTTTACGAATTAGAACCTTAGTTGGAAGTCAATGCTAGTCCGTGCCGCCTCCCTCCGTCCGTTCGGGTTTTTTAACGCGCTGTTAATTTTTTTTTTTTTTTTACCATGAACTACCAACTCGCCCAAACGCCCACGTTAATCACTTCTGCAAGTTGCCGAGCATCCTTTAACGTATGATATGGGAATGCAACAAGAATCCACAGACAACGCCCATCCAAGTGTCAACGGAAGACAAGTCGGAGGCACTGTTGACCATCACCAGTCGCGAGGAGTAGCTAGACCGGATGATCAGGGCTAGGCAATCAGCCCAAGTACACAAGAATCTGAAATGAGGCGGTCACTCACTTTTGGGCGTATGCGCATTGCCTGGTTATCACAACACAACTTTATGAAGGCGAAAGCCTTAGATGCCTCATCAAACGCGACAATTGAGCGTCGTCGGCGGCGTCCCGCGGCGATGCAAAAAAAGAAGATTAAAGGCGTTCTGACGCCCTTTTTCGAAGGTGAGTTTACTCTGCCATACAAATCTCCTGTATGCAGAGACTGCTCTGAGCAAGTGTGAAGCTCAGCAAATGCTGATAAGACATTCTATTTTGATATTAAAGTCAATTTTTACATGGCGCACCTACCGACATCGACAATATAGCTTGACCTCAGGTTACAGTACTAATTCTGTCGACTTCATGCCGCAGCGTAGCTAGTTGTGATGACGTCAGGTACCAAAACTTCCAAGATGGCTGCTTGTGCGTCACCAACGGAGCCACGGTGCGGAGCGGCCGTGGAAACGTCACTATATATTGTGCGAGCACGCGACGAGAAGTTCATACCGTGTTGTGACGCACCCTCACATCACTTCTCACCCTCACTTCATAATCACAATCCACTTTATTTACAACACACTTGTTCGGGGTCCCCCCAGGCAAAAAGCTGTGCAAACAGCTTGACAGAACCTGGGGGCCTACAGAAGGCAGCACATGCAATGGGTTTCACACAGTTGTACACACTGTAAACGAAAACAAAAAGAATGACACAAAGAAAATATAAAAATCGCTATATACACAATGAACATCGGAGCACTGATTCAGTATGATGCACACAACGTGAAATATTAGTTACCTTTGAGTAAAGAAAATGATTTATGGCTTCATCAAGTAATCACGCACATCTGATTTGAACTTCGAAATGGTGGTTAAGTGGGCCTGTTGGTACGTACACATAGTTACACAGCGCCTGAGTTTTGTGATCTATTTCCGGCGTCCTTTTTTTGCGCTGTTTGAAAAACTCTCATTTGAACACATTGAATGGGGCACTAAAATTAATTTGGGTCTTTAAGGAATTGCAAAGTGTTGGTATGCAATAGCCTACTCTGGCTCTACCGTAGTTTGTGCGAGTATGTGGTACTGGAATTTGCCTGTTACGTATGCTGTAGTCATGACGGCTGTGTCCTTCGTCTTTCGGATGCTTGTTTTTATGCATTAAAGAGACAGTTTATAGTCGTAATATTAATGATAATTAGCAGACAATAATGCCAAGGAATGTATAGGGGATGTTATTTGTAATAATTGCGATATAAATGTGAAGAAAGTAATGTGGACGAAAAAATGACTTGCCGCTGGCAGGGACTGAACCTGCGACCTTCGAATAACGCGCCCGATGCTCTATCACTGAGCTACGGCGGCGGTCATCCTCCCGTCCACTTTATAGTGTATATATGAGCATTTAAACCTTGGAGTGTAGCGCCGATCGTAGCCATGGCGGCGAGTGTGGAACACCCTTTTTCTGCCTTTTGGCGTCACGTCGCACGTGATCTTTTTTTACGAGCTGGCAGCTCACCAATAATCCCTCGCATACTACCTGAAGGCATCAAGTCTGCCAGAACGAGACCCTCGCTATGAATGAAGGAAAGAAGATGACTTCGGTCCCTGCCGGCGGCAAGTCATCTTTTCATCCACATTACTTTCTTCACATTTATATCGCAATTATTACAAATAACATCCCCTATACATTCCTTGGCATTATTGTCTGCTAATTCTCATTAATATTGTGTCTAACAAAGCACAACGAACCCTTAAAAGTCATCTTCTTTCCTTAGTTTATAGTCGTGTAACATGGAAGCTTTTAGCATATTATGTTTAATGAATAGAGGAGCAGTGGGTAGTAGGCTTGGGTGCCCACTGAATTTTTCAAAGATCCTTAACACTTTCTTTTGCAGCTGTTCTAGTTTATCATAATTAGTGGTTGTTGTTGTACCCCAGACTAGGGTACAATATGAAAGACGTGAATAAAAATTCGCATACTATATAGCACTCTTTAGACTTAGTGAAATTAACTCTCTTGTAGAAGCATCCAACTGATTCGCCAAATTAAATCGTTAGCCTGCTGACATGCGCGTTCCAAGACACTGTGTCATCGAACCGAACACCTTGAAATTTTCTGATGAAACACGCTGAAGGGATGAAACACGCTTACTACGTGGTATTTGGTTAGAAAGTTAACGAGCCGTGCATTAATGACATTCTCAAATACTTCGGACAAGATAGGCAGAACGGATATCGGCCGGTAGTTCGCTATCTCACTAACAGCCCCACCTTTGTACACGGGGACTACATGGGCCGCTTTAAGATCATAGGGAAATATACCTGTTTCTAGCATTTGATTAATTATAAATGTTAACGGACGGCCTATGATAGAAGCAACGTGCTTAATAGGGATGGGGCGCAGCCCATCCAAGCCAGCAGCGGCATTGTTTCTAACTCTACAAATATAATTCATGACTTCCTGTTCAGTGACCGGAGAGAGAGTAATTGAACTTGCTGGTGTTGAACGCGCGAACACCAGCGCGTTAGTGCAACTACCGCGACGAATCGGAGGCATGTAGTCGCCAACATTAAAAAAAAAACGCGTTCATTTTTGTTAGGGCTTCTGCATCCGTCTTTTCTTGAGCAAAAGCTGCAATGTTAATTGGGCACTTTGCTTTAGAGCTGTTAGATAAATTGATAATTTCCTGCCATAATTTTCTCGAACTGTTGTATATCAACAATTTAGCAATCAACAATTAGCAAGCAGAGATTGATGCTAGGAAAGCTTTGCTTTCTTTAAGTAAGCGCTTAATTTATTGCGATATGATTTGAATTCTGCAAGCTAGACAGCATCACGTGATAGAACGAACCGATGGTACATTTCATTTTTGGTTTTTATTCTTTCGTGCAAGCTGGTCGTTATCCAAGGCTTACGTATCCTTTTGCTTTGTCCAGTATTGCGTTCCAAAGGAAAGTGTTTCCCACCCATTGCTATACCATACTATACAAGGCTATGCTATGGTTTACCCTTTCCCTTCCTGCTTTCTCTGCCCCTCACCCTCACTTGTACTTCCTTTTTACTGGTTAGGAACTACGTAGGACCCCATAAATGCCGTCAAAATCTATGACGTCACGACCTTTTGGTGCGGGAATTTCAAGGTGGCGTCGCAACCGACATTTTATTCTTGCGCATTTTCTCGCCTTCCAAGCGTCTTCTCGCAGCAAGCGTGGCGGTGAATTTTGAAATTGTTTGTTTGTTTGCCCTAAGGAGACTGGCTCATACCCACGAGGGGGATTGGCCACACTGACTATTATATATGAAACTTCAAAAAGAAATAAGTTGGACGACCTCACTCTGTCGGAAGAAAGAATCCTGCGCAATCGACCGGACCAAACGTCACAGAAAAAGGCTGTGCAAGCGCTACTGCGCTTTCTGCGTTCAACTGGTCTCTCAGAACGGCTCTGACTGGAATGTCTTGCGTGTGTGTGCATGTGTGCGTTTTTTTTTTCGTTTTCATTTTATCTCACTCTCTCTTTGTCCTCTTTCCGACCCCTATCCCCACCCCTGTGCAGGGTAGCAAACCGGTCACTCGCGCCAGGTTAACCTCCCTGCGTTTCTTTTTCATCTAGCTCTCTCTCAAAAAGAAATAAAATATGCACGAAACGCGATGTAAATAAAAAAGGAAAGAGTTAAGAAGTTAACAAAGCCATAGGATAACGATTGAAAAAATATATATATAATAATAAAAAAGGGAAAAAAGGTTGGTTTCCGTGGTCGGTATCACTAGCAGCGTACTCTTCCTGTTGCTTGAATGAACTTGTGTAGCGCAGTATAATGGTAATTTACTAATATGAGAAAAATCGTCTTTCTCTTTGTATCCCTTTCAGAGCGCTGCAGAAGGAGGGACGTAACACGTGCCCCAACCATGGGCGTCCGGAGGGGGGTGCAAGGGGGGGCAGCTGCCCCCCCCCCCCCCTGGAATTGCGGATAATATTTTTCGATGCAGTTGCGATAAGCTACACAGCTTGATTAGCACACTCAGGTCCTGGCCTTCAGGTTTTCCATTCAATTTCGCGCGTTACAAACTACTGACTAATCTTGCCTACATGTCATGTCACGGGAGTGAAAGAAAGGCTGCCAGTGCTGAATGCACCCCCCCCCCCCCCCTTGCGTATGCACCCCCCTGCAAAAAGTTCTGCGGACGTCCTTGGCCCCAACACAACCCTCTTTTTTTTTTCGTCCGTGCATTTCTTATACGCGCTAAACATTTCTTGACAACACGTGCTATCAACAAGGCCGACTTCCTTCCTTTGCGAAGCTAACTCCTTTCAATGGCGCTTCTATTCAAATTCTGTAGGTGTGGGACAGCGACGGCTCTGGGCAAAGCTTACATTTATTCTTAGATTGTAAGCGACTTTAGTGAACAATTGACTAATCAACAGAAAACCTCTAGCAGGTATGGGCCACAGAAATTGGACAAACCCCGCTACTCACCGCGGGTCACGAAAGATACAGAAAAAAAGTAAATAAATAAACAAATGTGTAAATAAAAAATTGGCCGTGTATCTGCGTGCTTCGCTGCAAATGTCGTCTAAAGACGATAGAAGAGGCGCTGCGTGAGATATGGATGCCATCTGGCAATACGTCGGGAAACATGAGTGCTGTGTTGCGGGCTGGTAGTCCCGCCGCAGCGGCAGGCGAAGACCGGCGGTGACCAACGCGACCGGTGGGGACGCCGGCCAGCCCAAACAGGCTGTTTGGCGCGATGCGCCGAAGGAGAAGAAACGTCCGCACTCAACGAGTACTCTCCACAAACTCTCTTACTTACACGTCGCCTGGGTAAAACAGGAATGCCAGAGCGGCGCCCCCTGTCATTCGTACAATGCAATACTGAACCGAAACCGAAACACAACATGAGCTTGTGCAGAGGGCACGGAGGAAGACAAGTTTCAGCGCAGTCGCATTTTCAGCGCACCTTAAGAAACTAGGGTTGTAACATTGTAGGGCGAGTAGGGCCAGAAGGACCGTCACGACGAAAACCTGCCTCCTCAGTCGTATTCGCCTGGAACGTTGGTGTGGCTTCGCATTCCCTCCTCCGCTCCTGGCCTTTCCACAAAGCTACTGCCTAAGTACGAAGGCCCCTACCGCGTCCTACGTCAAGCATCCCCAATTAGCTATATGATTGAGCCTGTTCAATCATCTACGGACCGCCGTCGTCGCGGCCGCGAGACTGTTCACGTCGATCGACTGAAGCCGCATTATGACCCACCAGTTGTACCTGTTCCTTAGGTCGCCAGGATGGCTCCTTTTCCGCGGGGGTGTGATTTGTAACATGGTAGGGCGCAGACAAGAACGCCTGCGAAAGAAGAAGACAAAGACGGTTGTTGTTGGCGCTCGCGCTTGCTCGGCTTGGACCGCTGATCGCTTCAGCGTTACTGTCTCAACGTTAAACGCATACCATCAAGGTATTTAAAATTGCGTATCTATGTATTTTCTATTAAACGAACACACCACCTAATACTTACCTAATGATGCTACGCCTCAGATATGCGTAACATTTACTTTTTGATCGACAACGTTCACTAGTATGAACAGCCATACCAGTTCAAGATGGGTGGGCGGTAAGCAAGTGGTTCAACTTTGGCCGGGTGGCTGAATCGAGAGACGTGCCGACAAACAGAAAGACAGAAAGACAGACCAAAATTTAGGCGTTTAGGTTCCCCAAGAAAGACTATCGTCTTTAATAGCCTGCGTGCTGCTCTTATGGCCCACGCAAATTGAGGTGGAACTTTTTAAAGGCTCATATGCTAAATTTAAAATGATATATACGTAAAGAAATGCGTAAATAAGTAAATAAACTAATAAATCCAGATGCTACGTAGCTTCGTTGGTCATTCACCTTCACAGATTGGGATGGCTCATGATTTTTGTTTTAATGCTGAAGCGTTTGAAGAAAGTCGACACCCGGTGTACGCTTGCTATTCGTGGGGCTCCGTAAATCACTACGTAAAACAACTGGCCCAGCGAGCTTCACTACCGAAATAGCTCCAAGTTACCGTACGCACTTATAAGCGATGTATATATATGCAAGCATGTAATATTTGATCGTTCTGTTATTCAATTTGATCCGAATAGTATGGTTCAGTTACAACCAGGGCAAAGCCATCCGAAGGTCAGCGTCTATCTTTGTCTATATCTCATCCGTCAAAAGATAAAAAAAAAACTCTTCCGATCGTCCTACCCACGCGGTATGCGGAATGCGTCACCGTTATCCTACTGCCACACACCAGCACGTGTTGCTCCCGGTAAGCCCTAGCCTCGAAAGCAAAAAAAGTGACTGCGCCCACGAAACACGCATGATGTCAGGACGCTGCCGCGGCCAATAACATCCTTGTGCTAGCGGTGGTCGTGGGAATCCCCCCCAGCACCCCCTTTCAGTCGCGATCTCGTCGGCGTTGCAAGCGCTCGATGTAAAAAAGCAAGCTAGCGTAGCGGCGATGGACAACCCTTTCCAGACACGCGCGCCTTTCTTTCTTTTTTTGTTTATTGAAGCACCTGTCTTGTTTCCCGCTTTCTGCTGAACCTTTAGTTCCGGCGGCAAACCGACACGTGCGACTTTCGACGCTTCACGCACAACGCACACACACACACACGCTTCAAGACTCGCCGCTCGCCCTTACGTCGGCTACGGGCAATCGCGGCCTGCCTGCCGCCTCCTTGCATCGCCAACAAAAAATCAAGTTCCTGTTGCCGCGTCTCCGCTAATGCTTTCTTCCTGTTAGCCTTTTATTTCAAACGTCTCCCGCGCAGCGTCGTTCATTCATCGCACAACGTTCGTGGGGGCGGGGCTAATAGACGTCGCCGTGACGTTCGTAAGACGTCACGAGTTCGCTCGTTTCCGCCGGAAGCGTCGCCGTTCGCCTCCTCTCACTCGGCGTATAAACATGGCGGCCTCCATGGCCGCTCTTTCATTCGCGCGTCGTCTGCTTCGCCGGGGCACTTGTTTCGTGGTGGTGCGCCGGCTTTTACTGACATCCAGGTAGAGTCGCCGTTTTGTTGACTTTTTTTCGAGGAAACTTGGCTCTGGTCGGTGCGGGTTCGAACCTCAGCGGTGCAAGACGGAGCGCTACGGTGAAGGATTTCGCTTGGACCGCAGACGGGCGTCATGGTGAAAAGAACAGATGAGGTAAGCTAACATTGCGTTATGAAGTGTCACTAGTGAGCGTGAATAACAGTGATGAATAATCAGAAATTATTAGGTAATTATATAACATGATAGTATAAGAGATCTTTAATGAAAATCCCAGAGAGGTTAGTATAGTAGTATAAGGTATTAGGTTGGCTTTGCCAATTACACTGCGGTACTGACTTGGGAATCCGGACAATACAGTAAAAAAATGAACACCTTCCTTTCCATTCTAGAGACAAGCGCATGAAATAATAATATCAGGGGTTTTACGTGCAAAAACCACGATATGATTATGAGGCACGCCGCAGCGGTGGGCTCCGGAAATTTCGATCTTCTAGTGTTCTTTAACGTGAACCGACATCGCACAGTACACGGGCCTCTGGCTATTACATATCCATCGAAATGTGACCGCCGCGGCCGGGATCGAACCCGCGACCTTCGGGTGGGTCAGCAGCCGAGTACCGTAACCACTTTACCACGTACTAAGCGGACAAAAAGCGCGCGAATGTAATCAAGACTTCGTTCGTTTCGCTTCCAGCTGTTTGTCCTCAATTTTCTTCCGTTGTCTTTCGTAATCCCACGACGCGAATGGACCTTCATGCTCTAGTGCCCACGTACAAGCGGACGAATATGCCTAACGCTTGACTGCCGTCTTTCGGGAGGTCTGCATTGCTGCTTAGCTTCGAATACATTCGCTGTAATCTTTTCTTTTCTCGCGGCCTTCATGCTTCGGTGCTAACCAGAAGAGTCACGAAAACGTGCGACGGTTTTAACTATTGCATCCACGATCAACACGTGTTGAATGTGGGCTGATAAATACTTATTCGACGCTGCAGCACACCAATCTGCCACTGCTTCAACATTCACGGTTTGCTTAATTTGTGCATACAAAATATTCCATGTGACTACAATCCCGGCGGATCAAGGCATGTGGTTGAACACTTTGATAATAATAAGATCGGGTTTTTTTTGTCCCAAAACCACGATATGATTATGACACACCGTAGAGGAGGGCTCCGGAAATTTTGACCATCTGGTGCTATTTAACGAACGCTGACATCGCACAGTACACGGGCCTCTAGCATTTTGCCTCCGTGGTCGAAGACTTTCGAATTCGTTTTGATCACCGACACGAGAAGTTACCTCTAACGGTTGGTGATCAAGAATTCTGTACATTGTATCCCCACCATAATGGAGGCCTGAAGTCGCACACGCCATCTGGTAACTAAGCAACGGGCACTCTGCAGCCTTTGAACCGCCGCCAAGGCTGCATGACAAATGGTGAAAGACTAAGACTAGCGTGAACTCTTTTTTAACACCTATATAAGTATGTCTGGTGGAAAATATAATGAACCCTTTTTTTACATGAACAAGGCTTCCGAGAAACATGCCGTGGCTGCTAAGCAGGCGCAACTAAGCTGGATAGAGGGCGTGGGTTCGATGCCCGGCTATGCTATAGCCTCATTGCGATGGCAGCAAAGTGCAAGAACACCTCTGTACTCAAGAGTTAGGTGCACGTTAACGAATCCGGACTTCCCCCACTACAAGCTGCCTTACAACCATATCTTGGTTTAGGCGTGTGCAAAACCCCATAAATCATTGTTATATTACTAAAGCTTCCGAGAAAAGCCACATCAGAGTGCGGCGGATCGCCAGTCGACTGACCACTCTCAACGCACACGCCGAACCATCGTAAAATAGCAAGCAACGCACTCCCTTACGAAGGCCAGGCGGCCAGCAACGAGTTATAACAACCTGTTTCATAAGTTCGACGAAGGCCAGTTTTATTTTTCTGTTTTTTTCTTAGCCGGGCTCGCTAATCTGACGCGGGCCGTCACGCGCGATGCTTGAGAAAAAGAAACAGAGGCGAAGATAGTGTGCAGTGTCAGAAACCGTCTTTCGAGCTATTTTTAAGGAATGCGGCAAGAACGAAACTGCGCGATTACATCTCCTGCTTTTCGCAGTGCAAACGTAATGCAGGAGTGGACGAATTTCAAATGCGTTACCAATACGCACTGCCTCGTGGATCTTGTTCTTGTTTATAGCCATGTATGATGACTCAGTGGTCGTCGAGCCAGTGGGGAAGTCGAGAAATTAGCATGCCTGGCACGGCGCTTTCTCGTTTAAGTTCGAGCACTCGATCCGTTTAACGCTTTCCACGAAAACGATGTCGATAGTTCCTTTTTCTCAAACGAAAACTGATTTCAACGAGCCACGTTTAAGAATAGAACGACGCCAGCAGCAGTAACATCGTCATGTAACTTTAGTTCTTACGATGTGAGTGGCTTAGCAAGCCCTTTCTCTCTCTCTCTCTCTCTCTCTTTTCACTGTAGCAGCGGTTGCCTGGCTGTTGCCGAAACGTCTAATTTAACTGATCTCTCCTCGCATAGAAGTGTAAAAAGACCAAGCTTGAAGAACTGTTGCCGTGACACGACGTGTGAAACACGAAACTGAAACCCTTGACATCACACTCGCGTATTACGGCGCTTGCGGTTCCAAAAGCGAAACCTCCACTTTCGTTTCTTACAGTAACCAACCACTTGATAAATGATGTCGCTTTCATATAGTTATGAAATAATACTTATGAGTATGAAGTGGTTTGCAGTGTTTCAAGTTTCATTTAGTGTTCCATTACAAGAGGCAACCCAACAAAGTTGGAAGAAAGCGGAGTCGTACTCGGAAGAGGACAGCACATGGGCGTCGGCAGTGGGATACAAAAGAGACTCGCTCTTGCCCCCCCCCCCCCCCCTCAAAGCTACACCATCTTGACTTCTTCCGTCAGCCCCGCCACGGGTTTCCACCCCCAAACACAAAATCTTGCCGACACCCATGGGATAGGATGTATGGTATAATGTATCTGTAACTATAATGCGTATGTTAATGGCTGAGTCAGATTTGCTAAGTTTTACAGCGATTGACCACAAAGGGGTTCGCGTGTTTCAGTACCAGCGCGCGCCAACGTTGCCAGCGTTTAGCACCAACGGCGCTAAACGATAGTAGCACGTGCAATACCGCCGACTATAGTTCAAGACGGGTACATAAATTGGAGAGAAATGTCAAATATGGCGACGCATTTACACGTGCCAGCGTTGGCCATCTGTAAAAAGAGACAGGTCGCTATTCGATTCGGACTGACTCGATTGCTGTTGCTGGCGTTTCGAGGATGGGGACGAGACAAGCGCGGGGGAAACGGCGCGCTTGACTGGAGAGTTACATTGCCCGCTTGCGTTTGGTCAAAACAACACGTGTACGCACCCATCATTCAGAGACTGGAGAAAGGTGCACTTCGGAGGAAAGAATGAATGCGCTGTCAGAAGCATGCAAAGCAGTTCGCCAACCCGACGCGTGCTCTCGAGTCGTGCCGTTGGTGCGCGCGATTCGGCGCATTGTCGAATTCGCCATCTTGTCATCTTTGGCTTGTACACAGGCGTCCACTGTTAAAGGGAACATCGGAGCGTGTGGCCGTGGCGACAGCTCGGCACGACCGCTGGCCAGCGGCTGCAACGAGTTTCGCGCAGGCGCATTGCGCGCTGTGAGTCGTGCTCTTTCGTCGCCTGCTGCCGTCTGCTTCAGCGAACCGCTGACGCGACGAAAGAGCACCGGGCACGGTGCTCACTGCGTCTGCTCGGATCTCGTTGCAGCCGGCGGTCGTGCCGAGCTGTCGCCACGGCCACACGCTCCGATGTTCCCTTTAACAGTGGACGCCTGTGTACATGTAGTGTTACGTTCTCGGTAACTGGCTCAAAGCGCGAACATGGTGCAATTAGTGACTGAAAACCACCAATAAATATTCTTTGGATATGGTTTGCTATAGTGCGAGAGGGCAAAGTTACTGATTACAAAAAAAAATTCAACAAAAGCTCACATAACCTCCCGCTAAAGGGGACCATGAGGCGACGCGAAGCAGCGTTTCGGCATGTCGAGCCCGCGTTTCAGAGGGGGAGTTGAGAGGGGGAGGGGAAATGGGGAATGTAGAGGGGAAGGGAGAGGAGGAGTGGAGAGGGGAAGGGGGAGAGGAGGTGTGGGGAGAGGGTTTGCGCATGCGCAGTAAGGGTGGTTACGCCGCACACCACCACTCACCGGATTGAACTCCGCCATAAGATGCTTCACATCTAAAATCAGCTTTTTAAGCAGGAGATATGGGAATATTCATTTATTTCATGGCTAATGCTTCTCTGAAGAGTGTTCCTAGTGCGAAAGTTTTACAAAAAGAACGTGCAAGTGCCTCAATAAGAACGCGTACGTTAATGAAATGAACCTCGTTCTCGCGACTTACGACCGCCACCGTGGTACAGCCTTTACGGTGCTCAGCCGCTGGCCCGAAAGACGCGGGTTCGAACCCGGCCGCGGCGGTCGAATTTCGATGGAGTCGAAATGCTGGAGGCCCGTGTACTTATATTCAGGTACATGTTAAAGAGTTGGTTAAAATTATCTGGATCCTTCCGAACATTCAGAAAAAGACTTCTAAAACAAATAAAGCTGATGCGAAATGGATGGTCATTGGATAAATATGATATCGCAGAATAAGTTAATTCAGATAAGAGAAGAATAACTGTCAGGGTAATTAATTAACATTAATTGAATGAGTTCATTGAAAGAACACATGGTTTTCTTGTGAGCAGCTGAGATTATGGAGCCACCTGGCGGAGCACGTATCAATTACGCTCTTCTTTCTACGAGGCATCTGAGGACCGCTTCGCAGAGTGACGAAACAAACTTAACTCAAGGAATATGTACACTAACGCTGAGGTGCGAATGCCAGTACCAGACACCCAATTCAAGTGTTAGGGTCCCCTCCAATTTTTATTCTCACGACTTAAAGGGACACTAAAGAGGAACAATGCATTGGTTTAGATTGATAAATTGTTCTCTGAGAACTCTAATGTCATTACTTTCAAAGTAATAGGTTTATTTATTAAGGAGAAAACCAAGTTGAAAGTTTCATTTTCAAATTTCGCGCCGAGAGCTCCGCGTGTGACGTCACGGATTTCAAAGTGAATATGTCGTATTTTAGAGACGTTGGCTCGACAAAATTTCCTGAAAATTGGTGTGTTAAGTCTATGGCCCCCTCAGAGGACAATGTACTTCATTTTTACTCACTAAGAACTACGTAGGCCCCAGCTAGACGCCGTCAGAATCTATATGACGTCACGACGTTTGGTGCTGGAATTTCAATGTGGCGTCGCCACCCGCATTTTCTTTTTGCGCGTTTTCTCGCTTACCAAGCGTGTTTTTGCGGCAAGCGGGGTGATTTTGGAATTGTGAAAGAGTGATCATCTAATATACCTACCAAAAATCGTTTTTCTCTTTAGTGTCCCTTTAAAAAGCTACGACATTTCAGCATCGCCCACTGACACTCTACGTCTCTTCATCAGTGAAGTTCTGGCTTCACCGTGCAGTGGGTCACTGGCCAACTTTGCTAGCCCTCTCCGTGTTACGCGACAGCTAAATCTGAGAGGTGTGTTGTAGCAATAGTCCGCGCGCTCCACAGCGTGACGGATTCGACGAAGCAGTTCGCAATGGCGTGTCGTTTGCCGTCGTTCCATTAGGGCTCGCGCGGTTCGTTTCGGTAGCCCCCGTAATTGTGCGCAATTACGCGTCGGGAAAGGAGAGGGCCTGCACCACAGAAACACACACGTATAGGCCGCGAATGTGTACCAGGTTATAACAGCCTGCCGTCTATAGTTTCTTTTCTTATTCTTTATTGGGTATGCGCTCCGCGTAAAGCGTCAGCAGTTGTGCTCACATGCCCAACAATTAGGTGACAAGCTGAAGCGTGATTCACAGCCCTCTTTTCCTTTCTTTTCTTTCCTTTTTACTGCATGCAACTTTCTTGCGGTTTGTCGGAACATTGACTCAATGACACAACGAAATCTAAAGCAGCAGCCACGTGGAACGCATGTCCGGCGCCGGCGCGCCTATTTCGCGCTGCACGGTATAGTTTATTACAGGACAGTAGGCTATATACGTGGGGACTGTGAGGACGTCTATCTTCTTGCATCACACTACTCGTAATCGCTGCAGTAATGAAAGGTTAGACAGGTTCCCATCGGTCAATACGAACGTCTGTGCTTAATAAATGTCTGACTGAAGCAACGAAATTTATCTCGTTTGACAGAGAGATATGTAGAAAGGTATCTGCTGAAGTACAGATAATCCATGCCGCCTTAAATGCAGGTACCTACGGGCCACTCTGCACAGGTGGAACGAGGTTGATGGTATGGAAGGCTCTAAGGTCTTTCCCTTCAGTTCATAGTCGGCGTTTGCTTTGTTCTCGTTGTTCCCATGGCTATATATAAATCGGTGTTTTCAAGCTTACATTTAGAGATACGAGTTCCGCAGTGTGTTTCGTTCGTCTGACCTCTGGCAGCTGCGTCGATGTTATTGCTCGCAACGCTGACATTCTAACTCAGACGAGGAAGTTTCGCCGAATGTCCAAGATGTTAAACAGAAACAAACAAACAAAAAAGGCGCGAAAACATTCAACGTTGGCGCCCTAAGGTCATCTAATCTATCTGCCAGGCATCGCCCATACTGGTCGGTCTCCCAACAGTAAACATATAGGTGGAGGCACCTCACTCACTTGCTCCCATATCTTATCGGGCCCACTTTCGATTGTCGAGCCCCTTTCACGTATTGCGTTCGAACGCTCTTTGTAAACTGGCGCGCGTCGTCGTGGAGGCGCCTGTGTCGTGACTAACACAGTGATAGGAACCGAGTTTCCATCTCACTGCGGATTTTCCTCCGATTGAGCGCTGATAATCTGATAACGAAGTTCCTGATATTGAGGAAAGGCTTCAAATGACTCATCTGTTGCACCAACTCAAGGCATAAGGGCGTGATAGTATGAGAAAGAAAAGGTGAAAGATAAGCAGTCGAAATGGAGGCGGGGCCATGTGTGTCGGTAAAGGTGTGCAATGTTCCCATCAATCACTTCAACAGCCTCTCCGTTTATCTTTGGAAGACTATCACACCCCGGAGCCTTGGGTGGGTACAATATAGGTGGGCCGCTACATAGAGGCACTTCCTCGATAACAAAAGCTTCGTGTTCCGCCTTCCCTAATCGACAAAATGGGGTGACTATAGTGCAAATGGTGAATCGGTGGGGTCAAAACAGCGTGCTTGAAAGATACAAGTTACTCAAATAACCCAGGTACAGCCAAGCTAGAAACGCACTCGCACGCGCGCGCGAGAAACAGTAGATATTGCCGACACATTCTGTGTATCACACATAGACAAAAAAGAAATGTATTGGTGTTGATAGAGTGTGAACTGAAGAAGAAAAAATAACCTTCAACACCTGGGACAATAGGTGATGCATAGATAAGGGAAAAAGGAACTACCGTGTTTGCTCGCACTGTAAACGCACTTTACTTTTGCGAAGAAGGTTAGGTCAAATTGAGAACAGGGTTCGCCACGTGGCGGGGAACAAAACTTCCTACACAATTGTTTCACGAGTTGAGATTGATTAGTTTCGACGCAGAACCCAAGCAACAATGAATAAGGCCGCGGCACAATGGTGAATGGCTGAATCCTCGATTTTCAAGAAATTCAGTGTTGTCGACGATAGTTTCTGAAATAATCGAATTTGTTTAAAGAACAAGCCTCCCTTGAATGGCTACCACAAATACCCGTATACAAGCTGTAGCTATCGTTAGCTATACCTTTTGGCTAGTCTCGGCTACTGTTATTACACCAGGACCATTGTCGAATTCATTCAATCAGTATGCAGTGATCGAACTGCCTATCAATTTTGTGATAATCGACGGCGTTATCCAATCACTTCTAGATACAGCAAACAGATGCGGATGAGCGCCATCCCTAGATGACAGGCGCGTGTTTTCCTTACGCGAACCAAGAAGTGGGGTTTCATAACGCAAGTCACTAAAATGCGATAAGTGACCAGAGAGGCCGCAATAATAGGAAAGCTTATTTCACAGAGCGACAGAGGCACATTGAGCGTATCTACCTATCTAGCAGCCATGGGCGTCGGCAGGAACAGGATATGCAGGACGGCACAACGAGCTATGGAAGGAAAAATGAGTGGCTTGAGAGACAAAAAGATCTCGGTGCGGGGCAAATGTTGTAATATGTGGAATATTATAATAAAGTGACATTCAGACAGACTTAAAGGGCATGCAGGACCGATAACCGCGGTAGTAACAATAATAATTGGCGCGGTGGCAAGCGAAATAATAGAAACGCGGTAGAGAATTGCATAGAATTATGGGGTGTGATATCAAACCAGTAAAATTCAGGCATGACGTAGAGCTCGCTAACAAAAAACCAGGGTTGTACGAAAGGTAGTCGATAGAAGTGTAGTCTTATTACAGTGAACGTAAAGCAGGATGGGGAACGCCTTCATATATGTTTGAGTGGGATAAATTACGAGATATACATGTCACGGAGGAATGCAAACAAGACGGACATTCAGCTAGGGACAAACGGAGGCTTGCAGTGGTGTTAAGACTCCGGACGAGGGATGTCTCTGGAGGCGACGTTTCGATAAGAGGGCTTGCCCGCGTCCCAGTCGAAACGTTGACTCTATCGCATTAAGGATAAGCTATACAGAGATAAATAAACAATGAAAAAATGTGGATCAATCGCCCACGTCGTGAAGAATAAAAAGTCTACTTCCAACAGCCCGAAATATTGTGAGGGATAAAATGGAGGGAGTTCTGCTAGACCGCGTGGGCTTTTGTTACGTGCTTTTGCACTGGTGCTTTAATTCCAGAAAAGACAACGTATTTGTATATCTGTCGATGAAAGCAGCCAATTCGAGTAGTCCAGACACCTTACCAATTCGACTTCAGTCAAAACAAGCTGCAGACATTGCCTTTCTCTTTGTGACTAGAATAAAGATGGCATGCTCGCACCACAGGTAAATACGTTCTTCCGCGAATGTAAGCAGATCTCTTACGTCACGTGAACTTCTGAGGAGACAAATGAGAGGGCAAGGTCCTTGATTATTTGTTTCGCCTTCCTCTCTCGCCGTCTCGTGTTTGTCTGAAGCGTCGCGACTCACGAAAGTGGGGATAACACGCGTTCCTTTCTTTCAGTAATGAGCCCCTTTATAGCCAAGATGAGTGGTGTTGGGTCAGCACCAGCCAGCAACAACCGGCAGCACACGATATTTCTCCATAGCGTGCAGGCCAAGCCAAGCAAGAGAGTGGAGAGCGAGCAGGTTTTTCCCCCGAGGCGGTCGCCGCGGGCGTGCATTGCAGAGGGACCGCGCAACAGCCATACACACTTAAGGGCCAGGAAGAGTGAGGTCAAATTTCGACGTCGGCGCGTGCGAGGCATGCTTCTTGATAACTTTATTTTGCTTTCGCATCCAAACTCTTTTTCTCCCTCATTTTCGTCTTACCCTCCTCCTTTCTCTCAGCCTGGGCAACCCTTTCCGTAATGGTCCCTTCTTCAGTCTCTATCAGAGACACTGCCATTTGCAGACACGTCTTGATGCCTTTCCAGCTCACGGTCAAAGCTGAGGGCTGCTCGCCACCTTCTCCATCGCCAACCCCCCTGAGTTGGTTTGACCCCGTATAAGCGTCCGGCAAGGGCTGTAGGGGGCAGGGGGGGTAGTGGTAGTGAGAGAGTAATTGTGACGTAATGCAGACAGCAGTCGCGATTTACCTAAGGGAGGGTTTCAATCGAGACGACAAGTAGTGTTGTTCGGGCAAAGCGGAATGTAGACGGGACGTATTTCTTCTTTCTTTTTTCGATCGTCTTCCCTTCTCTTGGGTTTGCCCCACCGTGCGAGACCTGTCCAATCTTCTTTTTTTTATTTTTTCTGCCTCCACAAATGCGTGCAGTACAGAGCAAGTCCAAGGGCTCGACCGTCCGGTCACGAGTGACATACCACTTATAACTAGCTCGTTACCTTGTTTCCCTCTCTCTCTTGTCTCGTTCTTCGGGTCACACTGGCCAAACACTTTGTGTCCCCGAGGCTAATTAGCACCGGAACTCTCGCTTGAGTCTTTACTATTACAACTCTAACGAGACGCGCGTGCCATAACAACGTCATCACTATCGTCTAGTAAGGGCAACACCTACGCCTTCCTTACTGTGATCTTGTTCTGGCTTGCATACGACAGCAATGCCTTGCTTGTTTGTCTTTATTATACAATGTAAAGTATAAGTATAGCGGCTCCAAAACAATGACCCCCCCCCTCCCTTCACTCCTCCATATCCAGAATACAGACAGGCTGGCAAACATAAAGCGACGAGAATGCAAAAGAACTCAAGAAATAGCTTGGGGTCCTTACGGAATGTGGGCCCCATTAAGATTACTCTCTATTACTTTTCTGTCTATTAATTCCACTCTAAACTCTCTGTCCACCCCCCCCCCCTTCCCCCCGCCATCTTCAGCAAGGGAGAATGCCAAATGTCCATCGTGTATCAAAGAAACAACACGTTTCTATACCTGTTCTCATCGTACGATCGCTTGCACCGATTTGCTGCACGCAAGACGTCCAAGAGAGAGGACAGCTCATCTTTAGTTAGCATGGAAGTTGGATAACGCAGACTTAAGTGAGTGGAGTCGGTATCGATGTAGCAACTTTCGTCTCTGGGCCGAGTAAAATCGTAGCCAGAGGAAGAAAAATAAAGACGGGGCGAAGATTTCGCGGTGTAGGTAGGGCAGGGAGTTCTGTAATGACGGTGGGTGCGGTGAGCGTCGTAAACAGTGCTCGACAGGACTCTCTGATGAAACAGCGTCGATGTCTTTCGGATTGCTCGCGTAGAAACCCGATTGGTGTACTTTTCCAGTCTCGAAAACGTGACGGAATGTCAAGGAAAAAAAGAAGCCCTGTTATTTCGACGGCCGTAGTACGTCTCTTGTGTCACAGCACGGTAATCACAGCACCATGTATTCGTACGTGTAACTCCAGTAGTTATGCTCTACCTTGTCTCACCAATTTTAAAATACAGTGCGGCGAAAGCTACGCGTTGCATTAGCCAATAACCAACGTGGAGTGAACGAATTGGCTTACCCATAGTGCGATGGTGTAGCCAGGAAGTTTTTTTTTTTTTTTTAGGACCGGGGTTTGGAGAGGCGGAAACTAACGCACATCGTTTTGTGACAGTTAAAAATTTACTGCTTTTGAACCGAACGTATACTAAGTTTAAGCAAGTCCTTGTGTCATTCAATCATTCCTATGAGTGAATAAAGTGCCACTCTCACGACTACCGTAAACACCTTGATGGAAAAGGCGCACTGACAGACACGGACTCCAGAAAAGAAGGAACGACGGGACTAGCGTCCTCTTGACTCCATGTTTGTTAGTGCGTCGTTCCTTTAAACACACGCCAGCTAGACTTAATGTTCGTTTTGTTAGTGTACGCACGCCCGACACCGAGTTCCTCGTAATATTTGTAAGAAACTCTACTCATCTAGCTCTCTCCTTATTTATGCGCTCTTGCAAAAATTGACGATGGAAACCACCTCAGAGTTGGTCAAATGGTTATATCGTGTGCCTACATTGCGGGAGGCACTGGGTTCGACTCCCAGCGCCACCGGCTACCTACCGGTTTTTCCAATGAGGAGAGAGGTACCCCGGCCTTGCGCTCGGAATTGTGTTTACGCGTATTTCGAAAAGGTGGCCTCTCCTTTCCACTCCCTTTCCTCCTCCCCCCAGCGACGCTACACTGGGTTGCTGAAGTAAGTGCCTTTCCAATCCGCAAACTACTACTAAGCGAATTTTTGTTCGCACGGTCCGGGAGGTTATTGAACAACGTCAGTTTTTCTACTCCAAGATTCACGGAGTTGTAGCAATCAGCGAGATAAATGTTTCCCCATTATCTCGTCCCATTCCCAATGCTATGTGTTACCCATTTTCGCTTTCCATGGCACCGGAAAGCCCTCGGTAACAGTCGCTGGTTTTTGGTTTCTCGCAGAGTTCGGGGGTTGATTCGCTGTCGACTTCGTGGACAGCCGACTCCTTCCCTGACGCTTCTCACGAGGCAAGTAAAAAGAAAAAGCAAAAAAAAAAATATCGTCAGTCAGTCGCTTTGCTCAGTTCTGCCTCCTACTACATGCAACAATCGTGCAAGATGTTGCATGTAGTATGTGTACGCTCTCCATTACAAGCAGTGTTTGTAGTGTTCCCGCAGTTTCCGTAACGGAAATAAACAGCAACAATATGAACACTAAGCTTTTTCTGCATAAACTACGCAGGAGGAGGGATGGAGACGCGTATTGCAGGGAAAAAGAGGGGATAAACAGAAAAGAGCCCGTTATACTAAATCTGTTTATCCGGTGCTTAGACGTTGGCGTCTCGACCCGCTGGTTCCGGGTTCGAATCCTGTGGTCACCGTGATTGTTGCACATTGGCAGTTTATCCTGACGGTGGAGCTATGCATATAATTAAGAAATACCTCAATCAAACCAAGATCAAGAAGGAAGCCGACAGATGGATACACGGAGTGGAATAGGTTTCAAACAGTCGAAAGTGCCTCAGAACAGGCTGGCCGACGTTTCGATAGGTGGACCTATCTTTGTCAAAGGCGCCTTGTCATCCTTGGCGTGTTAGTTTTAAAGGGTTATTGTTGACGTCATGTCCAGCGGTGGCATTTGTCGCTGTTGGTGATTCCAGCCTGTAAAGCGCCACCGCTGGACATGACGTCAACACCAACCCTTTAAAACTAACACGCCAAGGATGACAAGGCGCCTTTGACAAAGATAGGCCCACCTATCGACACGTCGGCCAGCCTGCTCTGAGGCACTTTCTCCTGTTCGAAACCTATCCCACTCAATCAAACCAGTAACTTAATTTGATATCTCGTAGTGTTCGAACAACCACATCCAACTAGTACCGGTAAACTGCGTAGTCTGTTTCACTACGCTTCATTAGATCTGTCCAACATGCTGTTGAATGTATGTGCTTCAAACTTGCCTATTCATGTGACATACATACGACTAGTTTTGTACTTGGACAATTTTTTTGCTGTTGTTAATGCTGTTGTTCTGCATTGTTTTACTGGCTTTGATGTTAACCCAATTTGTTCTTACTTTGTTCTTGCTTAGTATCGCCCCCCCCTTACACAATGCCTCTGCGAGGCCTGTAAGGTACTTGTAAATAAATAAATAAATATATAAGGTGAGATACGAGAACCGCATGTGGTCGCTTAGTAAACGTAATTGCACACACTGCTTTCTACGGGCCCGATTAAAAAAAACACACATAGTACTCAAGAAAGTACAAGTTAACGCAGGACAATGTAATAATCTAATATTTAAAATGCCTAACCTTACAATACCAAATCATGCGAGGTAACAAGGTAAGATATAAAGTATATTGTTACTCGTATTATAGGGAAATTACACTGGACGCTGTTTGGACGAAATGCGCATGTAGCAATATTTATCATAAACATATCGCGTGCTACTGAGAGCGCAGAACCGTCAAAGATGAAACGTGTTGTTTTATTAAGGATTGAGTATACACGACCCGTATAGTCAAGGTACGCCTAACACCATTAAAAGTTATGTGTTGTCAAAGCCGTAATTTTCTGGTGTAATACATATTCGACGTTTCGGCTGGGAACCGGCCTTCGTCAAAACTCATTCCTGATGAAGGCTGCTCCACGGCCGAAACGTCGAATGTTTGAATGTTCGCGTTTCTTTTTTGTATACATGCGCCTGTACTTCTGATCGCTTAAGGCTGCTAGAATATTACTTCGTGGTGAAATTTCGGCAGCACAAACAAACGGGACACAAACAATCGCAGTTTGTGTCCCGTTTGTTTGCGCTGCCAAAATTTCACACTGAGTCTGTACCAAGTAGCCCGCCTATGAACCCTTCTGCGAGACTTCCAGGTTGAGTCACGTAACGGAATGCGTCAAAGTCATCGGGCATTTCGCGTCCTCGCAAAGCCCTGAAGACGCGTCCCTCGTGAATAGCTGTCAAAACGCATCAGCGAGAAAATGCGGAAAAAAATGTCGGATGCCAGTTCAGTGCGTTACTCGGCGGCTGCAAGCCTTGCTGCTGCAGTGCAGACGCCTGGGTGGCGAATGGTGTCACCGTCGTTAAGACCGGAAAAAATAGAAGCGTCCTTTTGAAGAAGGTCGCGGCAGGCATCGTGAATGTATATGTGTTATAGGCCTTGATTTGCGATGAGAAGGGCGAAGGCTTGTGACATTGCGCGTTGTTCCATGATTCACTCAAAAGGTCCCGCCAAAACAAGGCCCCGTCAAAACAAGGTCCAAAGTCTATATGTGCATGAGCATCTGTTGTTGGTCTCAGGTGTAGTTTTTTTTTTGTATGCATAGAAGGATGCACGTTTCATTCATTTTGTCAGGAACAGCGCGGAACTTTTAACGAGGACAGAACGAAGAGGGAAAAAAAACACAAGACGAGCGCTGTTTCGTATACCTCCAGAACTTAATTGCGCTTCATCAATGTCAGCTATACGGTGTGCACAATCAGCAACGTTGGTGTATCGTTAACTTGGGATGTCCTCTCTACAGCGAAGACAGTATAGTTCCCCGTTGATTTTTTTCTTATGGCGGTGTCACTGCCGCTAAAGTAACGCCTGTGTGTATTAGACTAGTATGGTCGAGCAGCTTGAGCTGTAAGTGAGCGCATATATATATAGTAAGACAGTGACGGAGTAAGCAAGACGTCACGAGCGCTTATGTCGCCTTGCTTACTCCGCGCCTGTTTGAGTGTGCGCTATGTCACGTACGTTATGTCATACCAGTGTTACCCATTTTCGGTGCCAGAAGGGCTTGATTCTACCAAGGTGTATTCCTGACGTCTAATGAGTCTTATGAATTCTATGAACTGCCAAACGAACGAATATTTTCGGCGATATAATTTAGTATAAGTCCCAACGCTCTTTCAAAGCAAAGGTCGTGGTACAGATTACACGCCGGGATAGCTTAGCAGGCGAGGTGTCGCGCTTCTAAGCTCGAGGGCGCGGGTTCGATTCCCGTGCACGGTGGCCGCATTTCGATGGGAGAGCGACATGCAAGAACGCTTATGCACTTAGATTTAGGTTTACTTAAGCAACTTCAGTTGGGTCAAAACTAATCCGGAGTCGCCCATTACAGTGTATACCAAGTTTCCACCCGTGAAACACCACAATTTTCGATCAGTCAGTGTATACAAAGAAAACAAGAAGTTCGTGACGCTATCCTTCCATTGCTACCAGTCTTGCACGCGACGATCCAGTGAACACGTACGTGATCTTGGCCGCCTTTCGGTGCATAGGAAATTTGTACCGAGAATCCACGGCCGCTTCCATGATGAATGCACTCGGTGCGCGTGTAAGCACTTGCCGGTGACCTTTATCGAAAAATGAAAAAAAAAAGTCTATGGTGCCTGTTCACGCGCCGCAAGATCGCTCAGGGAAGTCTCTACCTTTTTTTTCTTTTTTCGTCCACGACGAAACTCTGCAGTTTTTCTGTAGAAATTCTGCAGATGTTCTGCAGTTATTCTGATGAAATTCTGCAGACATTCTGCAGGCGTTCTGCATCCTGCGGCTATACACAGGCTGTGCAGACTTTCTGCTGAAAGAGTGTGCCACTTGACTACCGGGAGGTCACGGGAAAGACAGAATGTCTGTCACTTGTCTTTATGAATTCTGCATCCCATGTGACTGATGGTCCGCAGAATTTATGCAGAAAGGCTGTGACTTTCTTTTTTGAGTTCTTACGTTTTTAAGTTTTACGTTTTTTTCTTCTTCTCACTTTCCTCTACGAAAGGTGTCTGGGCATGCCGCGTTTATTCGCATACAACTACTTATCAGCTGACTTACTTAGCTAATGAGTTAACGAAATATAGCTAACTTACTAATAATGCTGGCCAGTGCGGGCTCACTGTTGACAAGCGTCGGCCAGTGGTGGCCCATCTGGACTTGAGTAGGTACTGGTGTGCTAGTTGGCTACACGTAATATGAGAATCGCATCGCAAATTCAATCAGGAGACGAGGAAAACATTTGCACACAACACAGGCACCGCATGTCAGCGCCTGTGTTGTATGTGAATGTTTTGTCCTTGTCTCTTGATTGAATTTGCGATGTGGTTCTCACATCATCGGCTTTAGTTTTGGTTAACGTAGGTTATACGCTGTTGTAACTGCAACATCGTCTTCACTGGAGTCGAATCCAATGACGATTTCACGCGTACATCGGACACGAGGTGACTTGGTTTTTCCTGAAGTTTTCCTTCTTTCCCTAATGGCTGTCTGCACTGAGGCGTCCACCTGCCATGGGTGAAGACAATAGACTCTTGAAAAAATAAACGCTTCTCTTTCTTTCTTTCTTTCTTTCTTTCTTTCTTTCTTTCTTTCTTTCTTTCTTTCTTTCTTTCTTTCTTTCTTTCTTTCTTTCTTTCTTAACTTTCTTTCTTTCTGTCTTTTTTTCTTTCTTTCCCATCATCCTCGAGTGCGCAGCCATACCTCCTACTGCGTGCGGCGAATCATCACGCCTCGCTTGGCATAGCAACCGCCCCGACTTGACGCTATCTCTCCCGTATAACCCATGAATGACTCGCGTTTACCTTCATAGGTCCATCAACTGCGATTTCGCCACTGTTTCCTGCTGTAAATCTAAACAGTAAAAGCATATGCGTCAGCCCCTTTTTATTTATTACCTTTTTTTTTGCTTCTGAATGATCCACGCGGTGAGAGCGTAGCCTACCCTTCCATACTTTTTTTCATATATAAATAAAAAAACGAGCACGTTTGTTGTACATACGAGAAAGGGTCGCTTAATAAATATTAGCGATCGTATCTATACCGTCTTTAAACTCGTACGATAATTTAATACCTTCGAAGAAAATGCTGACGTGAACTTCGTCCATCCTGCGCAGTACAGCGTACTTTATAAACTAAACCGAGTATTAACGTCGGCGGCTTATATCCGGCCTAATTGTTTAGTTTTTTTTTTTTTTTTTCAAGAAACCGTGTTGCGTCAACGCAGCTTAATAAAGACGAACACTCAGTATTCAGTTTACAGTGTTAACGTATACGTTGTGAAAACTCTGTTATTTATTTTACCGAAGAAAAGTGCGCTATTGCTTTATAACGAGCAAAATAGAAGCCAGGACTTCTCCAGTTCCGCGAACTTCGCGGGAAAAGTCTCGGCGCTGAAATGCCGTTCTGACGTCAAAATTTCTTAACAAGTATACAATCTTTAATTAATTACCGTTCCGTATTATGTCTTCATTATGTATTTTGCATTGGAGTATTCATACTACATCACGAGAGACTTTTACATCCCTAGAGTATTCTGCATCGCCAGAGACTTCTACCTCAATTTTAAAGCGGGGGGGGGGGGGTCTTTTTGAAGTTGGGAAGGGGTCATTGAGTGAATTAAATACATAATTAAATACAAATATGTAATACATAATTTAGCGGTCGTCCTGTGTGCATCTTTCTCTGTCCTTGTTCTGTTCCGCTATATATTATGTATTTAAATCAAGACTAAAGTCCCTAGATTTTGACTTTAGTCGATACCAACTTGCCCAAGTTTCAGCTTTAACTGTAATTGGGTGGGCGCGATGAGACAGCGCCAAAAACCGGTCACAGAAAAGAACACAGCGCGCATCACTCAATTCAATGACGCACATTTTCTACACCCCTTCTTTTGAGCTCTTCTTGATTCCCAGTATTGTACCAACTAGCTTACCAATGCTCTTTATTGAACTTAAATTCTTTTTATTCAGACCCAGAAACCGCTTCTTAAACACCGCGTCTTACTTCCCGTGTAGAAGTCATCGCTTTAGTAAAACGCCGATCGAACAGCAAGAAGACACGAAGCAGGAAAGATCAATCAATGCTTGTCTCGGAAGGTGGCAACACAGCTGCATGCACCCGCGAAACGCACGCACGCATTTGCATCGAGGCTTCTTACTATTTTTTTTCGCGACACGCACTCACGCAACTCAGTCGTTTTCCGCGAACGCTACAACTCGCCCAACAGGGCCGGACCGTCGTCGACGAGGCGTTTCTATATATATACATACACATATATACGTCGCTAGTCTAATATGCATGGTCAGTCCGATACAAGGTCAGTCAGTGGGCGTAGCACGGTGCAACTCATTGTAATGCCCCGCACTCGCTCCAGGCGCTTTTCTCTCTTTCTCTCTCTGTACAGTCGGTCGCGAGTAATTTGCTTCGGCGATTGTCCAGCACCGCTGGCCACGTTCAAAAGGTTTGGTTCCGCGGAGCTCAAAGATGTCTCGTCCTTTGTGAGCGGTCACGTTTGCTATTGTTCGTTTGGCTATTACGTAGTCCCTCATTCGGATACAAATCATGCTTGAGTGATCGTAAATCTTCCGTTCAGGTGAATGTTATCGTGGAACATGGCATATATTGATAGAAACCTCAGGTCTGGCGATATAAGTGATTCTACGGGAAAGTGAGAGGGCGTTTAGTTGAAATATTTAGTTATTTATTTACAATACCTCAGAGGCCGTTTTACGCGAGGGACGGGCTATTAAAATGTGTTAAACATGTGTTTATGCTCGATCGCTGCTTTGAAGTTGTTATTGGAGTGCTGCACAACGTCAGGAGGAAGATCATGAGGAGATTACAAGTACGGATTAGGGGAAGAAAGCGTATCGTTGAGGTTACAATTGAAAGGAACAGTAAGCAGCGCAAATTAAACTGTTGTGGATTAACACGCCGAAAATTCACGCTAATGTTATGAAGGACTCCGTGTATTTGGAGTGCTAAAGGTTGGTTCCGATCATCACGGATTCTTTAACGTGGACTCAAAGCGGTACACACAAAAAAAAAATGGCCCGCGAATGTCGTGCACACTAAGCGGAATTCGGGGATTTTTGGACTAATTAAATGGCAGCTTTTGGGCAACGATATAAACGGTTCGTCCCCCAGGGACTGAATGTGTGAATTTTCGTGTCGTGTGCAAACGCTTTATGTTGAAAGGACTAATCGACGGAGTGAGGACCAACAACCCGCTTGCTAGATTGTCTACTGCCGCATCTCCTCTATTCCGAGTGGCCTGTGGTCGAACCAGAAGCGAAATCATCGCGGTTTTACAGCGAAAGCTGTTATGAGATCATTTCACCGGCCGTTTTTGGCGCCGTAGTTGTCCGCCGCCGCCGCCGCCGCCGGTGTCCGTAACCAGTATCGCTCGAAATAAGAAAAAAAACGAAATAAGAAAAAGTTCCAGGATGGAACGAGGTTCGAACCTGGGCCCTCTGCGTGGGAGCCCAGTATTCAACCTCTGAGCCATGCCGGTGCTTGAAACTGCTCTGCAAAAAGGTCCTATACAGGCTTCATGTCGGGAAGGAACCACATTAGCATATGCAATGTAGCGTGGTAGAAGAGTAAAATAAGCACCATGCGTCGCACAACGCGAATTCTGTAACCAGGCGTCACACAATGCGAATTGTACAACGAGTAGGTTGTTGAATGCTTCCAACCCATTACAAAGGACTCTGCCATAATTCTTCGTCGTCATCAGGCACAGCATCAACAAAGCGGGCATAATGCCTTACATGGGTTTAGCAGGTACCAACTCTCTCCGTAGAATGACGAAAAATGGCACAGTGCCTGTTGCCCTACTTCTCAAAAATTACAATGATTTAAAGCGTAGTGGGTTCCTCGCAAGCGCACTTGTATTGGTTGCCAAGGAAGCCCATAAGCGCATGATCCACTTCTTCGGGGTCTCAGTAAAATTACAATGATTTATAGCGTAGTGGGTTCCTCGCAAGTGCACTTGTATTGGTTGCCAAGGAAGCCCATAAGCGCATGATCCATTTCCTCGGAGTCTCAGTAAAGTTCTTCGCCCCCCCCCCCCCCGTGTCTCTCCCACGTCAACGTATGTTATACAGCATGACGGGTGAGGGAAATAGCGACCGGGCGTCACCCAATGCAAATTACATAACTGGTGGGCCGTTTAAAGATCCCAACCCATTACAAAGGGCTGAGCCATAATTCTTCATCGTCATCAGTCGTCGCGTCAACAAAGTGCACATAATGCCTTACAGACGTGTAGCTTGTGCCTCGCTTCTCCGCAGAATGACGAATAATGGCTTAGTAGGTGTTAGGTACTTGTATTGTGGCCCCAAGAGAACTTCACGGGCTCTAGAAACGCCGCTCTTCCAGCTTTCGCTGTGACTGTGCTGCGGTTTCAGCGCAGGCCTGGCATTTTTTCTGGCGTTTGATTTATCGATATTTAATTGCGATGACAGCAAAACCCCCGAATGCGAGAAGTCTAAATAGTCACTTAAAGAGGACGTCTACTAGAAGAGTGGCCTTTTCCTGCATTTCGGTCGGTAAAAGTCGTAAAGAACTGCAGTTCTCACTCTCAGCGCCGTCTCGTCGACTACTACATACTCTGTAGTATATTGGCGTTATAAAAGTCAGTTCCGTCGTCGTCAGCGCAACGTCACAACGCCAGACGACGCGCTTTACCGGCGACGCCGCGTTTCTTTGTGACTCATCCAAAACACGTCAGCTTCGAGACGACTATTAGCCGGTCGCCTGTGTGTAGCGCGCGAGAGCGCGCAACCATTTTAGCGTCGGCGTCGGCGCGCTCATTGCTTTTTTAGCGCCAGGAAACTCGCGCCACTTACCGCGACGTTCTTCCCGCCTCCGCGGGCACTTCTTTTGTGTCATTGATTTTTAGTTTTCGCGGCCTCCGAACAAAAGGACGAGTGCAGAGCTAATGGAGGAGGTGCGCTCGCGCCTCTCCTGTTCTGCGGATTTCCTGCGCGTGTGTGGATATCCTGATGCCATTGCACACACACGCGTGTGCTCCGGCTCTCCGCCGTTCTCTTTGCGTTGCCCCTGGTATACCTGCAGAAAGTGCGACACGTTGACTTGCGAGAGCACGCAATGCTTCTGCCGACATCCGTTCGCTTTTTTCCCCGAGATTTCCGCTCCTTTGTTTTGTGCTTGCCATTCCCGGCTGCAAACATACACGGCGCTATGAATCATATACGTATATAGGCAAACAAGACAGACGTTCTGGTGAAGATGGATGCTTGAACCGATCAGAAATCGTTTAACAGGTGATGTTGGTGGAGACGACGCTTCGACACGTGGACTTGTCTTCGTCAAGGCAGCGTGTCGACTAGTTCACTCGCCGAAACGTTGTTGCTGCCTTGATGAAGACTATAGTTCACTTGTCGAAACGTTCGCTCCAGGGAGCTGTTCAGCGATTTTCTTATCAAGTTTACTCGGACGCGTTATAAGAGTTAAGCCTAAGATTCATAAGCCCTACTTTTTTTTCAAGTCTACTTTTCGTATTTTAGCAAGGTCGGACACGGCCTCCGTAATTCTGCGCGTACCTTGCACCCGTGGTACGGCATCACGCAGTTATCTGCTTAACAGGGACACGTAGAGAGCCGCACGTCGACGTCGAGGTCAACACCCGTACACGAACGTCCGGGGTCTGTCCTGCTGAGAGCGTTCAGGGTACCCAGCGTCCCGCAGCTCGTCGCGATGTCACAACGACTGCGCAGGCACGATCTCTTCTCGCTTTACGCACTCTCATCTCCGGATTTTTTCTCTGTTCTGTCTTTACTCCTGAGTGTTCGTAACGCGTGGCAGTGCGAGCCCAACTAACGCAAGAACGCATGTTTCATGGCACGGCCAGGTATTTACGTACTAGTAGCACTCAAAGATCGCCAGCAAAAGCATTCACGGACCAACCATTTGGTGAAAATAGATTAATTTTTGTAGCTTTGCGCGCAAGCAGCGCGGTATGACTATGAGGTATTTGGGAACTTCTGACTAGCATTGACCAGTAACGGCGCGGGAGGGGTGTTTGAACACCTCTCTTCCCACATTTGTTTTAACGAAGTGGGAGCCGACCTTACACGCCTATATATGCGTCAAAACAACGCTGTGGTCAAACCAAGGGCACGAAATAACCACGGCGTTTATTTGCCGGACTACCCCTTTCTCGGAATGTTGGTTTAATTTATACAGCCGGTGTGTTCGATTAGTGCTCTCGTGAGACCTTTGATAAAATCACGTGCACGATTTAGTAAAGCCTCTTCATTTGACTCGCTGAACACGCAGACACACGGTGTCGTAATCATGGCCATTCACTGCACACATGAGGTAACGCTGTATTTGTAAAGGACAGTGAATCAGACAAGAATTTGCTCGAAATTCACGTTTGAGTGCAGCGCTAAGGGCAACCACAAAGAGCGCGCAAAACGACAAACACGACCCTGATTACTACGCTGCAGCTTCGTCTTTGTAAACTCGCTATATATAGATCTCTCTCTTTGTCGTTGTCGCCGTGTGCAGTTCTCAACCATGGGTATTCGTATTTTGACTTCAATGGCATGCGTGTCGATGAAAATATTGCGCCACGCGCGTTGCATGTTTACTCATTTTTTTGTTTCTTTATTAATACACTCCAGAAAGGGCTTTATATGAGGAACTGGTGTAGTTAAGTAAACGCCCGAAATATACATAGTTACGTATGAATGCTGTTTTCGGTTACATCGCTGATGTGAGCAGTATTGGAGGTGTGCGTATTGTTGGTGGGAACGCCGCTGTTGACAGATGATGTCCTCATGAGGAACGATGACTTAGTTGGAGCCAACGGAACGGACTATAGAAAAAGAGTACAGGTGAACCCGATTTGAAGGATGGGCGGATAGAAAGGATGGTGGGATAATGGCTGCGGGTACGGTTTTATTTGAAGGTGGAAAAGCGCGACACCGATAGCAGCTCTGGAAAACGTTAGCTTGTTGTTCTTGCTGATGATTAAAAAAACACGCTAAAACACGAATCACAAGCAAACTCAAGTGCAACTGCGGACAAAACAACAGGAGTCATAGCGTCATGAGCGTCAGCAGGGGGGTGCCAAAGGGGCACTTGCCTGCCCCCTCCCCCCCTGCCCTAAGCCACACCAACGCTACCTCCTCCCCCGCGACGCGATCCAACACGGGTTGCCCCCCCCCCCCCCCCAAGACAATATCCTGCCGATAGATGACCATGTATGGCGTAGTTACTTCGTACATTCAACCGCGTCGCACTGTAAGGATCTCGCAAACGTCTTAGCCAAACATATATGCGATACAATAAGTTATTAGGTCGGAAGTACAAATGAAACCGGCACTGAAACGTCCTGATTTGCACATAACTTAATCTTTTCGTCATAGCCGGATCAAGTCACACGTACAGAGCTTGCCGGAATCATGTGCCAGACACATCCCGGATTATGACATCCAGATTTGCTCACGAACTTAATCGCTTCGCGATAGACGGATGAGAATCATACGTACAGCGCGTGGCCACAAACTCGTGCCAGACAGTTAGCAACCGGAATATCGCGACGCTAGGCAGTCGGCCTTGGCAGTGTCTGTACGGCGCCGAGCATTGCGGCAATCCCTTTGAACGCCTTTCCGGCCAGGGCTGACCGTTTCTACTCTAAACTGACGCAATATACCTGTCTCGCCAACATTATACGTTTCACATCAAAGGTCATGGTGGCACACCTTTATGAAGTTGCATTATCTTTATTTCTTGTACTCGCAGATGAAGCTGGATGTGCCCACGTTCATCAATCCGGGGTTTCAAGACGACGAGAAGAAAGCCATCGAAGCCAACGGTCACACAAATGGTGCCGTCGCGGTAAGTGGTGCTTCCAAGCCTCTCTTTTTTTTTTTTCAAATTTTAAAGTGCGTGCGAGAACACATTTTGGTCAGTCGAAGGCGACGTGGGCGTATTGGTCCTTCCCGCGCAGCAGTCATCGTCGACATAATGATCTCTACTGAGCGTGAAAACAGCACCATTAAAGCTTTAAGACGACGTCAGCTCTAGAGGAGAGAGAGAGGGAGAGGGAATGAAAAGAGAAAATTTATCTCTGAACGACTGTTAGTCGAAGTCGTCGCTACATGAGCCTGCACATGGGTCTTTGGTGTCAGTGGTGAGTTCATCTGTTTAGGCCAATCAACTGTTTTATGTGGGCGACCAGCAGTGGACGAAAATAATATAGTGCCTTGAGCCATTCCCATTATAATATATCAAGCGCGTTGCTGCATTTGCCACCTGCAGTTGTGTGCAATGTGAGAGGGAACACCGAATTTGTGCTTAATGAACGATTACTTATAATGCACTGATGGTAATGTCTAGTATTGAACTGCAAGAGATACCATTCCACTTGATCATTTAGTGTTATCAACAGTTCTGCACTTGCCATTTGCGTTTAGGCACTATGACCTTTAAAACGTAATTTCAGTGTTCCCTCTCATATTGTTCGTGACTGTGCATGCCCGACAAGCCGCTTTGCCTCACGTGTTTTCGATGTGGTGTTGGATAGCATCGTTGGATAGAGCAAGTGCTCACACCCGGCGAATCGTATACGAAGCGACCATTACGACAGATACGGCAAGGGAACAAGCACACCTCACAGGTCCACCAGTGGAAGTCGAACTCTTGACGTGAAAATGTGTCGATGTGCATGCATTAGCGACAATTACTGAGAGACCGCTCAACTGCTGAATAGTGTGCCTGGTGCGTGACTCGTGACCTTCGAAGCACCAAACTTCAGAATTATTGCCCGAGTTTCGTGGCGGGAGCGGCGCAATACGTAGTAATGTGCGCATGTTTGTTAATCGTCGTATGGTGCGTGGCTGCTTGTCGCTATATGTTATGCACAAGTAGTGGAGGAAAGTGTTGTTGAGGTTTCCTTTTTGCGATTGTAATACCGGTGTATGCCGACACATTCGATCTTTCGCATTTGTAAACACATTGTACGATGAACTCGGAAGTGTTAAAGTGCAGCTGTTCCGATTGACGAGTGGAATCTATACCGTTGTTAGCTTCGCAGACCTACCCGCTGGCGTTACGTATAATGCTAAGTTCAATTTATCACTTAAGTGGTTCTTTAACAAGCCAAAACCACGATACGAATATTGTGAGGCACGCCGTAGTGGAGAAGCCCCGATTAATTTTCGCCACTTTGCGTTCTTTCGTGTGCACCTAAAATTGGGCACCCTGGATGTCTTCTTTCGCCCCCGTCGGAATAAGGCCTCTGTGCCCGTGTATTAAACCCGTGCCCTCGTGCTTAGCGGTGGTGACAATACCAGTACAATACCGTCGTTTAAGTTGGTGTGGCGCCAAATATCTATTGCAACCTACAGAGCATTGAAGTCTAAAGAAAGTTAAGCTTGCGTGTCACCGTCTATTTCCACTTTTACTCTCATACCTTAAACCTCGGCACTCAAGCCACACTTATAAGGCTCAAGAAAAGTCGCAGCGTCATTTGGCTTTTTACGCGTAGAAAGTTAAACTCCGCCTTAAACTTCAACGACGTGCGAGAAGCAGAACCGAAAGATCGACGGCCGGTTTATTGAAACAAACTGCCAGCCGGCCACTGCTCTGCTACCACACAAGGCAGCGGTCCTGTGGACTCATCTCGTTTCCCGGCTGGCAGCCGAAGGCCTCCGAGAACTTCGCGAAGTTTTGCAGCGGGATGTTGACCCTGATCTCGGGCGACGTCTCCCCGAAGCCCAGCACCCGCTTGGCGTACGCCAGGCTCCGGTGGTCGCACTGGCTCAGCGCGTAGTACACGAAGAAGATCTGCTCCAGCGTGAAGCCGCCGAACGGCGCCCTTGTCCTGCGTGCCGTCATGGTGTCCATGCCCAGCATGCTCAGGTAGTAGTCGTAGAGCGGGGCCACGGCCGCGTTGTCGGCGATGTCGTCCGCCAGGTCGCCCACCATGTCCAGGTCCGGAAGCTTGAGCTGCATCTCCTCCTTGTACTGCTTGAAGAAGCAGTCCCGGATGTGGGCGTACTTCTCGGCGGTAGCTTTGCTCCACCAATCGACGATCCTGGGACGAGATCGAAGATACGCGTTCAATGAAAAACTTTGAAGGATTTCCAAATTTGACAGGTTACGCTGCTCTACGGATGTTAAGCGGCTATTACACACTGCTCCTTTCGTATCAGGTCAAGAGTTCCAGCCGCATTCCTAATCAAGGTAATTGCTCAGCGGGCCTTCCTATAACGGTGTCTATCAAAGCACCAGCATTAAGTTCAAATAATCGACGCATATCAAACAGGACGCACGTATTGCGGGATGCGTCAATGTATGGATGAACATTATAATTTCCTAGCATGACTGCGTCATGTAGAGATTGACGGGACACAGTTCCCACATACCGACATCCTAAAGCGTGCAAGTAGATGATGAAGCATGATAGACCTTATTGCCGATTTCTGTCCAGTAAAACGATGCTGAGCCAGTTTGCAATTTTTCATCAGTCGCATACAATAAACCTAAGCCCCATCCTGCATATTTGAGAAAACCTGGCGGAATGTTTGCGCATGCCAATCATGTCCAGATCACATGAACTTTAGTGATCAAAGTTAAGTGTTATGCAACCAATGACAAATCGTGCAGCTGTCTTTTCTATGCGACGTGTAAACTTATGAAATGATTATATTTACGCATTATTACGTACGCTGGACATTAAAAGCAGTGTTCTCTGTCAACGTTACTTTGCACATCCAAGCCTCTATACAAACCTATTTCGGTGGTCTATCGAAGCACCCCTGTCGTCCACCGCGAAGAACAGTCCCTTGAGCAGGAACTGCGCCACAATCGGCACGAACAAGGGTTCCACACTGTGCGACATTCCCCTTAGAAAGGCGACCACGGCGTAGGGCATGAACAGGTTGTTCTTCCCGTGCACGTACTCGATGTCCGGGTGCAGATTGCTCAGGTGGTGGCGGTTGTCGAGGTCCATGGTCCGGTGCCAAGGGTCGAAGTACGTCCGCTTGGTGTTCGCCTGTATGGCGTAGAAGCTCTGGAGGAGCTTCAGGCCATCGAACGGGGGCGCCTTGGGATCGTAGTACAGCGCCGGGATGCTGAGATCCCGAACGGCGTTGCCCATGAAGTCGAAGTTGACGTTGAGTATCTTCTCCTTGGCGATTACCCTTTCCACGGGATTGAGCCAGTAGGCGTTCTGAACCAAGTTGGCCATGAGGTTCTGCGTGTGGTTGAACATGTGCTCCACCTGGTTGTCTAGGGCGCTCGAGTACTTGAGCGGGTTGTCGCCGCCCAGCGTCATGAGGGTGAACATGCGCATGCCGAATGGGAACAGGTCTTCAAGCAGGTGGACACACGCCTGGAAGCGTTCGCCGACGCCCACGACGAGCTTGTCCCGGCTCAGCGGCACGAGGAACTCCGCTTCGTCCGGCAGCATCGGGGACAGGTGGACCATGGTCCTGTAGCCGATGTAGTTGGCCAGCGTCGTGTAAGACGTGTTGTCCATGATGTCCGCGACGTCATTCAGGTACTCAGGGGCCAACGTATCCACGACGTCGACCTTGTTGAGTGGGTACCGGAAGATGACGTCCACGTAGTCCCTCCAGCTCCACTTCTGGCTCTGAGGCAGGCTCGCCAGAGACCTCTTGCGAGCGAGTGGCGGTACGAACGTCTTCATTTCCACGGCCTCTTCCAGCCTCATTTCGAGGATGACGATGTTCTCGGCGAGCAGTTCAACGTTCTCCATCACGTTGAGGATGCTCAAGGCCCTGGCCACCACCTGGCTGTAGTTGAACAGGTTATCGTTGGTGTACCGCAGCTGGTGGCGGCGTAGTATCGTTCTCGGAACGTCCAGCTGCACGGAGTAGTCGTGGGCGTACTCGTTCACCACTCTCACTTCGGTGAACGGGAAGATCCCCAGCGTGCCGTCGACGAACCCCGCGGTGCCGGAGACGTTCCACTCGGGGGACACGTTCGGAAACGGCCAGCCCTGGAGACCCAGCTTGCCGAGGAGCTCCTGCCAGGGGTCCCAGCCCATACCATTGCGACTGTAGATGGAAGTGCAGTTCGGTATGAAGAACAGTGCCTGGCTGATGAAGCTCCCGGGGAACTCGTAGTAGGTCTTCTGCTTCAGCTCGAAGTACTGCTTGAGCGTCTTCGGCAGGTCGTACATGAGCTTAGCTGTCGTCTGAGACCGGTAGGGCGCGTCGTCAGGCTGTTGACGAGAACGAAAGAAAGTTGTCGCGAATTAAATCGTGACAGTTGTAATTAGGAAACCGTATTCACAACATAGCTTTTTTTTTTATTTCATTGGGCAGGCAGGAAAAACGGACGTCCAACAGTTGCCTGGTCGAAAAAAGCATTAAAGAGGAGCTAAAAGCCGAAATATTGCGATCTCGGCTAGACCAAGCCAAGTGTGAAGTACGTTTCTAGGCAGAGCACGTTCGTGTGCAATTCAACAAGTATGTGACACCTTTGTTTAGCCCTCTTTATTCAGCCTTGTTTAGATAGTGAATGAGAGACCATTGCAGATAGCGAAAGTGCACCCTTAGAATGGCTGAATGACTGCTAAAGGAAACCAGACCACACGAAGCCTGTTCGAGTTCAATTAGACTTGTTCGTAGACGTAACTATATACTTATATTGGCCTCGAGGAGTTACGGAGTCGCCCTCTGTCGGACGCGCCTCGATTGCGTGCTAGGCAGGATACCGCCGGCGCGCTCCCCATAGGTTTTGCTGTCGGCGCTCTACAAAAACACCTCGCGGAAGCCCTTCAGGGCATTTCTGTAAGTACTTTCGAAATGAACTGTGTTCTTTACTGTCAAAATAATCATTTTCGACGAACTGAAAGCACAAGATAGTCTACAGTCGCTGTCTCTTTGCAGAAAAGCGAGCACCTGCGTCACTCTGTCACCGCATTGAAGACCCCTGAACCGGCTTCTTGCGTGAAAGGTAGTCACTCGCTGAGTGCAAACTACGTGAAATATCTCGTTAGAGTAGACTGCCTGTATAACCAAACGGAGCATAACAGAAAGAAGCCTCAAGCCAGCGATCGCACGGGTTCGCGACGACTGACGGTGCCTCTGCATGTATGAGCGTCTGCATGTATGTTCGTACTGATACTTTCGCTTTTGCTACGAGCGCGTTTTGGCACCGCGCTGTGAACTTTAGGCCGCAAAATATGAGAATTTGTGAGTAAACAAACAACTACTGTTGCGCGGACGCTATCAGAGCAGTTCAAAAACAATTTCCTTACAACTGTGGCTTCGGTGCGCATGGCAACTTCGTGATCTGCTGTCCCGACGATTCAGTGTTTTTTTTTTCTTTGTCAGTCTAAATTCGGGTACGTTTCAATGTCATTTGACAAGTCTCGCACTGCGTATTGATCGGTCTTCTCAGCGGGCAAATGCCGCTGCTTCTGTTTCTTTATTCAGCGCATTCGTTTCGTTTGGTGCTCACACAAAACGTGAGCAAATGCGACGCCTTTTTTTAATGCTCCTTAATTATCGTTCCGTTCGCATTCCAGTGAATTTGCCGCTCTCTGTCAGCAACAAATTCATAGACCAAAGCTTCACCACTTCGAGATTGCTGGTGGAAGAAGAACCATTCTATGAGACCGAGCATGTAGTAGCATGCGACGCCTAGGAAAAGAAAGAAAATACAGTAACGCTTGCCGGACTTGTTCTGCAAACGTCGGCTGTGAACTAGGACCCACATGAACTTGAAATAGCGGTGAATAAAATAGAAGGTATTGCAGCAACCAGCAGACGCAAAACAGGATAGTAATTATTTGGCGTGTACCCGAGCAATTTTGGCAGCAGAGTCGTGTCTAACGCCAACAGGGTAGCATCTTTCCCACGTAAATAAATGAGGCTCCAAGAAAATACATGGGATTAGCCGGTGGGCCGATCATCGGTGGGCCGATCACGGAGGCAATGCAAAATTTATGTAGCTTATGAAGCAATGCATGCCTGATCAAATGGGAAGGTTGCCCGTCGGCGTCCCGCGTCGGCGGCGTCAACACGAGTGATGCAAAAAATAATCGTCACGTGATGGTGTCACCATATGACGTCATCATGACGTCACAGATCGCCAATATATGTAGCGTCATTATGACGTCACATAATGTGACGTCACATGATGACGTATTCACACGTCATGGTCGCTTTGCCTTGCCTCCGTGATCGGTCATGGAGGCCATGCAAAACCGCGTTAGGTGCAGAACAGTTTTGGAGGGGGGCGCGGGAGAATCAGTACATCGACTGACAAGAAGAAGATGGCTTTCACCTTCTAGTCATCTTTAACGAATGCATAAGGGACCCTGCGCGTTTTTAATTTAACGTATCTAAACAATGACTTGCGCATCTGCAGCCGATTTTGTGGACGCTGAGCACGGGGCCGACGATCAAGAGGTCGCATTGGAGGGTTCTGAGATGGCATCGCACGTGGTAAAAGGTAGCGCTTTTACCATCCTGTGGCAGATAAGCATCATTTGCCGGCGGGAAGCGCGCGCGAGCCATCGTCTCAGTGCGCGCTGTCTGCTACTCACCGAACATTGCAGGCCCGACGCAGTAACAAAAGTTTTCGTCGCGGAAGTGCTTGTTGCACACAAGACTCGTAGCGGATGGCTACTTGCCGGTTCTTAGCTTTACAACCCATGCTTCGCGCTGTTTCTTGTGCCGCGGTTACCGGTGCAGGCTGACACTGGGCTCCGTTGCGTAAACGCGGCACTGCGGCACCGAGCGGTAGAGCCCCATGTTCGTCGCCTCCGGAGGCAGCCACTCTATTACAATGGTTTCAATTGAGTAGAAAATGAGAGAAAACTTCCGAATTTGAACAGACCGCAGCGCATGTGGTACTTGAAACTCGTTTTCAAAGCACGCGGCGGTGCGCCACAAGCAGCCGACGCGGCCGCTGAGACCACGTGATCCTGCCAAGCACGTCACGCCGACGGTGGCGCCGGCGTTTCCAGTGGTGGGCCTCGAGGCCAATACTTATTTTTCGCGCTTGAAGCTCATGAGAGTTGGCCCCCGCCACGGTGGTCTAGTGGTTATGACGCTCGATTGCTGACCCGAAGGTCGCGGGATCGAATCCCGGCCGCGGCGGCTGCATTTTCGAAGGAGTCGAAAATGTTTTAGGCCCGTGTACTTAGGTTTAGGTACACATTAAAGAACCCCAGGTGGTCGAAAGTTCCGGAGCCCTCCACTACGGCGTCTCTCATAATCATATCGTGGTTTTGGGACGTTAAACCCCAGATATTATTATTATGACTCATGAGAGTTGATACTGGATGTTTAATGGTTGCAAAATGAAATTTCTGTACATAACGCACCATTCTGCTGAGCAAAAATTACATGGGCTCGCAACAGTCCGCCTACCCATTCGGCTTCTATAAGGTCTCTTGTCATTGAAAGGTTTTTGTTTTAGTGGCAAGTGCACCGAGTGGCTCTTGCTTCTCTGCCAAGCACTTGCCGTTGGGCACTTTCAATTTACTTCAATTGAGGGCCAGTCAACATTCAGGATAACTACCGAAAATTAGTTGAATAAGTTCATTGAAAGCGCAGACGGTTTTCTTGTGAGCAGCTGGTATCGTTGCGGCACCTGGCGGAACAAATCTCAACTACGTGCTTCTTTCTACGTGGCCTCTGAGATCTGCTTCGGCAGCGCTACGAAACACAGAGGAATACACCAGGCCTCACGAACGCCGGTGTGCGTGCGCCACTACTAGACACCTAAGTCAAGTATTAGGATCGCCTCCATTTTCTTTTTCTCCGCTAGAGTCCCCACTCTGTAATGGGGCAGCTAGCAGCGACAACGACGCAGTTGTACCTTCGCGTTCCGTACGGCCCAGCTTCGCGAGCAGACGAAGGCGTAGAAGTTCTCGCACGGCTCCTGCTGCTGGTCGAGCCTCGCGTGCACGTATGCGTCCTGGCGTTCGCAGACCTCGCGGCTGCACACAAGACTCGCTTGGGAACGCCCACGGTAGCGGGCCCCGCCCGGCGACTGCGGGTACCAGTCGCCCCTGATCATGGGCGCCATGGCGGCAGCGGCAGGAGCAGCGGTGGCGGCGGCGGCGGCGGCAGCGCGTCCGGTGATGGTACGCTGTTGGGCGGGGCCCTTTGTGGTTCCCCGTATCTCTAGAAGCCTCGGCTGTTTGGGCGACGTCCGATTCCTGCGTGGCAAGATGACCGTTGTGGCAAGTATCGCTTCAACTGTCGCATGCGCGCACAGGGATGACAAAGAGCGTCAAACCGCTACTTCAGAAATGTCAAAAGCAAGACAATTGAAACGAGTTTCCATGAAGATAAAAGTGAAGCGACTTGCAGCTTAATCATCTCATACTACAGGGCCAGACAGCGCCCTGAAGCTGTCGCAAAGTGCGTAACGGTACAGGTAAATGATGCATCGCCGGAAGCTACAAAGCCTAAGCTTCGCTTCCAGTCGTTTCTTTTTCACCCTTAAACGAGCGTGCCAATTTGCGCAACAATGCAGATTGCAAAATCCGAGGTACTGCCGATTGGGCAAGTTGCAACGGCGTGCAGCCATATCAACCAGCAGTCGAGAACAAATAACAGAAGCGGACATTTCCTCGTCCCTGTTGGACTGGTACAGTCAAAAATCCCAAGCTATGGACCCTGAAGCAGACCACGTGTCAAAGTTTCTGACTTCGTCGCGATTCCGCTGAGCCCCCAGATGTGGCCACCATCGCCTCGAACGAATAAGGACGGGTGTGCAGGAGCTTACCATGCTCTGGATTGGGCAGGGTCTTCCTGGTTCGCCTTGGAGAGCTTGTGTAGGGCGACGGCGGTGACCAGGCCCAGCGTGACCACGGTCGCCAAGGCCGCCGCGCGGCCCGAGGAGCACCGGACATTGGCCATGGAGCCGGGTTGCACGGCTGCACGCTGCTCCGGCGGCTGTCTTCTTCTGAACGATGGTCGAGTCACGCGCAGCGAGGCAGCCACCGCTCGCGCTGCTTCCTCGTCTTCATTCCGGCCCTCACGGTGCATGTGTGCGCGAAAATACGAAGGCAAACATAAAACATGTCCTACAGCATATTGTCGCAATGTCAAAAACACAGGGGCTAAAAACACTCTGATCACCAGGAAGGGTAACCGGGTACGGGGCATGAGCCTTCCTTAAATGTGGATATTGGGGTTGTTGATGATAATGATGTATTTATAGATTTTTATGTTGTTGATGATGATTTTATGCTGTTGATAATGGCTCGATAACAGACTCATACTCATTAGGGAGCTTGCCCGGTCCTGTTGTCAAAGGATGTGCATAGAGGACCAATGGAAACAGAACTAACCTCTAAAGATAAAACGATGAGGCTTCATGGAAATGAACCATAACTAATTTTGATACTAGTGCTTTTTAAACGAGTACACATGCTTACTTCATCATCGTACAGGGAGAGCTTACCCCTCTCCCATAGTAGAGTACTTGTAATTGTAGAAAATTTTTTTAACACTTGTTCACAGAGAAACTGTTAGAAATGTACACAAAAAGATAGTAACCCTGCGGTCGATAGCACTAACAGCGTATTTTTCTGGACGCTTAACGGACGATCAGGCTGTGGAGCCTCTTCGGGTCCGGGCGCGACAGCTTGGCCTCCAACTGTTATTTGGCTTGTGTTTGGACGGTAGTGAAAACACCTTATTTTCGAAAGGACCTTCGTTCAGTTCGCCGGTTTTGGAGGCGTGACCGTCTAACTTGGCCATGCTGTTAGATATGAGTTGATCGAATGACTAGGTGAACTTGCGTTGGCCGCCAACAGTTCTGGGCCGTAACTTGTCGTTGAGCCGGCTCTCCTCTTACGTGTTCGTCAAGAATGTTGTTTGGATGTTGGTGTATGTAAATGCAATGAAGTCTAATAAGAGGATCCAGTTGCTGGGCCAGTGGAAGGAATACACACTGAAATAGTGCTTAAAGTAACTTTTTCTTCTTTTTTTTTCTGGAGGCGGGGGGGACGAGATTTAACCCTGAACTTGATGTTATTTCATTGCTTTTGTTTTCTTGTTACAGAATGGCGCTGCTCACAACCACCCTCCCATGGAGCTCAAGCCTGTCGTCGACCACGACGAGTCTTCGCCGACCATCGAAAGAGGTCAGTGGGGCAGCAAGGCCGAGTTCATCCTCTCCTGCATCGGGCTCTCCGTGGGGATCGGCAACATCTGGAGGTTCCCTTTCCTGGCCTACCAGAATGGAGGAGGTACGAATGAGGCAGACGCTAATTAAGCAGGTAGGAAATCTGCAGAAGTTCTGATGGGTTCTCAGCGGTTTGGTAGGACGGAGAAAGATAACAAGAATTTGAAGCGAATCGTAAATCTGTAACTGCGCAATGATTTCATCGTTTTCACGGTTCAAAGAAGTCATCATAACAGAGGCTTTATCTTCATTTTCCTCCGAGAAGGCAAGTTTTCTCAGCAAATGAGAATTTCGAAGCAGTATATTGTATCAACCTAAAGTGAACTGTGCATGACTTTGCATCTCCGTATATATTTCTCCAATCGGAATAATTACGCATGTATCAACGTTTCCGGATCACCGAACATACTTTCTTTTTCTTTTTTTTTCTACAGGCGCTTTCCTTCTACCGTACGTCATTCTCATGCTACTTGTGGGCAAGCCCATGTACTTCATGGAGGTTGCCGTCGGCCAGTTCACCAGCCTTGGCCCGATGTCCATGTGGAGGTGTCTGCCTATCGCCAAGGGTGAGTTGAGGCCCGCGCACGAGACCGGAGACGCGCTGCGCATTAATTTTTTGACGCACTGTTGATGGGTTTCTCAAGAAGTTTTTCGAAATCATGCACGTGGTTAGGCTACAAAGAGTAAACAATTCGCACCGTAATTTAAAGGATGCGCATTGTAACTAAGGGATCTACGGTTCATTAGATGCTACCCTCCTCTCAAGCCGCGCTCTTCCTCCTCAACTTCTTCGCTGAGTGGTCGTACGGGCTAAGCTCCGCCTTCTGCGATTGTCCACCGGTTCCACCGAAGATCGCGGAGGCCATGCTCCGTGTTTATATTGTTGATCTCTGCGCCACCAGGTGGCACTACAAACTATATGACGTTTTCTCCTCCAGTTCAAACGCTAAGAAGCCAATAAGATCGACTGCATGAATGACGTCGCAAAACCGTGCCTCCCAAATGCAGGAGCGGCTTAAAACTCGGCGTGACGGCGTCGCTGCGATCTGCAGCGATGCGCGCAACCAACAGCCAACTCAGCCAAGTAGCAATAGCATAGACAGAGAGCAATTGCGGATTTACTTATTTATTTATGAATGGATCTATCGATTGACTAACTGATCAACAAGCAACGTGCATTGGCCTCGCACAGTTGAAAACCAGCAGTTACCTATAGATCATTTACGTAATTTTGCAGTCCATCCTTTTCCTCAAGCATTTCCTGTCTCTCTCGTTATATCGATATCCAGGCGTGGGAGCAGCCATGGTTGTGGTGTCGTTGATAGTGGCCGTCTACTACAACGTCATCCTGGCCTACACCGTGTTCTACATGGCTCAGAGCTTTCGCTCGGTGCTTCCCTGGGAGGACTGCTTCGAGTGGTGGGGTGCCGACCCGGAGACTTGCTACGTGCGCACCAACAACGTGGTAAGCGGATATACGCTCTTCGAGTGTCGATCAACGGGAATTCTTAAATACGAAGTATTTATTATTACGAAAATTTTAACCTTAGTGTTTCGATTAATTTTTATGTTATTTCAGCATAAGAGAAACCGACCTCGAGCTAAAAATCTGAAGAAAAAAAATCTTGTGACGTAGGTTGGGACGTACAAACTATCAATAAAAAGTTGACGAAATATGCTCCAGGACATTAAAGTTTTAAAATCCAATTGTTAAGCCTACTGCATTTACTCGCATAATACGAGCATTGGCTAATATTGGCTAATGTTGGCTACAGGTAGCTAATGTCGGCCCATGTTGGCAACTATGCCCCTCCATAGCGCCATTAATTCGCACACTACGACAGTTCACCTTAGAACAATTCGCCGCAAATTATTTGCTCGTAGTGTTAGTTTTGCCCGTATACAAGACAGCGTCCCCAATGCGCCTACGTGCGAAGATCTTTTGCTAAGACTTGCAATAGGTGGTATCGCTACTGTCGCTACAACCAAGGCTAATCGAACGAACTCTGCAAAGCTTCTGGTATTACGCCAAGGCTGACCACATTATCTACGTCGTCGGCGCGTTTTCCAAGCTGTCGTCGATCACTTATGAAACATAATGCATATGGTTGCCACGGTAACGATGTATAGCACGATTTGTTAGTTGATTAATTGATTGATCGACTGATATTGATTGATAGTGATTGGCTGTAAGTGTTGGCTGTGGATACGTGCTGTCGCGTGAGGGAACGAATTAAAAGGGATGCAGAAGAGCTCGAATGAATAGCAGTAACGACGAATGACACAATTAATTAATTAATTAGTCGTTTTTATAGTAATGACTGGCTATAACTTATTTCACACTTCAAAGCAGAAAATAAATATGATACAGAAGTCTAATCATTTACAAATAAGCTGTTAGCGCTCTCGCGTTTCAAAGAGTATTTATAAACGGGTCACTGTACGATAATATAGGTGTTTGGGCGCCAGTATTGCAGCCCTAATTTTTTTTCATAATGCACGCAAACTTTGCTTTATTCTTGTGTGAAAATGACATATGTATAGCTCAATTCCGTGAGGTAAAAGAACAAACACGTAGCACGCAAACCTCGGTGGATGCCCTTTCTCGTTATTTTTTTTCCTTTTTGATTTGCAATTTGTGTCACGGTATCCTTATACCGCCCAGAGTGAATCGAGCCTTTGTTTGTCGCGCATGTCCACAGGAGCGCTGCGTGTCGGTGGAAGGAAACCTGGTGCGAGAGTACATGAACATCACGAACGTGACCAACGGAGTTCTCATCGTCGCCAACAACCTGACGGCCGTCGTTCCCACTGACGTCTTCACCTCTAGATACGACAACTGCACCAACGCAACGCAGACAGCGAGTCAACAGTTCTGGGAGTAAGTGTGACAGCGCCAGCGTTCGTTGGAGCGGTCATTGATTTCTTGGTCTCCTCGACGGGCTACCAGTGCCATTAGCATGGTCTCAGCCGCCCCACACTAGCAAAAAGGCGCACACCGCAGGGGTAGTATTCTAGGATGGTACTATTGTAGGCACAGCATGGGTACTATCCTGGACACAGCAGATATATTATTTTGGACATGGCAGGGCTACTATTCTGGACATAACAGGAGTACTATTTTAGTCACCGCAGGGGTACTATTTTAGACACCGCAGGGGTACTATTTTAGACACAGCAGGAGTACTATTTTAGACGCAGAAGTGATACTATTCTAGACACAGCAGGGGTACTATTCTAGGCACAGCATGTATACTATTCTAGATACAGCAAGGCTGCTATTATGAACATCGCAGAGGCACTACTCTAACACAGCAGAAGTATCATTCTAGGCACAGCAGGAGTACTACTGCAGATACAGCAGTGGTACTATTCTGAAGGCATCGCTCGGTGTGACCACTGTGTCCATGTGCGCCGCCTTCCATCCTTATTCGCATATTCAGCCCATCCTTAATTCTTTAGGAGGTCGTGGTCCTGTCCTGTCGTTAGTGAACCTTCCCGCTAGCTCTTAGTGAGGCAGAGCGGTTTAGAAAAATGCTACGTTCACGTAATCATAGAAAATGAATACATGCAATGATATTAAATCAGCTACCAGCCCCGTCAGTATACCAATCAACCACTAACTTTATTTTATATGAACTTGAATAGAGGCCTTTGGTAAAGTAGTACTAAAGCGACTCGCGCGTATTCGCAGGCGCTACGTGCTGAACATCACCAGTGGTATCGAGGACTTGGGCGTCATTCGATGGGACTTGACCCTGTGTCTGTTGGCCAGCTGGGTCGTCGTCTTCCTGTGTCTCATGAAGGGAGTCAAGTCCACCGGAAAGGTACGCGACAATATCTTTTTTTTTTAAGTACGGAAGATCAACTGGTCGTCTCTGTAGGTTCAAAAGAATCTCCGATGATGGAGAGTTCAGTCATGCGGTGTGTGTATGCTGTTTTCATATTCATTTAGATATACGCGTAACAATCTAGGAATCATCTTTAAACAGGACTTAGAGGGACGTAAACGAACCATGCATCAACACATGCGCTCTCTGTTGTACGTTTCGTTCACGTTTGTTTAAGTCCTGTTTTAGGTTGCTGTATAGCGCACATGTATATCAAAGAATTTTCTTGCAAACTGGCCTTTCCTTCTACACTACAAGTTTCAATGCCATGTGTTAGCCTTTTGGGAAACTTTATATGACCATGAAGGGTGCAGTGCGTCACGTTTTGCTTATCCAGTTCAACAGGCAAGCTTGGCAAATTGCTTCTCAGGATCGAGCTTCATTATCTGTATGCGCTGAATATTTGCCTCGACAATTTGGAAGATAGCACGCGGTACACTAAGTATTTTGCACATTTTGTGTCATTCTTAACCCATCTGCCGTTTGTACTTACCGCACCGCAACGATCCCGAGCTACTCTACATTGCATGGCATGGAATTTCAGCACAAAGTCGAAACTTTACGGTTCTTTTTTTTTTCCAGGTCGTATACTTCACGGCGACGTTTCCTTATCTCGTGTTGATCATTCTGCTCGTCAAGGGAGTCACCCTTCCCGGAGCCGTGGAAGGGATCAAGTACTTCATCATTCCCGAGTGGCACAGACTCCTTGAGATCGACGTGAGTGTCATCCACGAGGTGTGACACGTTGAAGGCTGCGCGATCCCACCATGTTGTCGAATACATCGTCATGTGTGCCTGTTTACACTCTAAGAAAAAAAAAGAGTATATGTTACACTTTTCGGTGAGTGCCGACTTTCCAAGTATATGACCATCTTTAAGGAGACACGTTAACTGCCTTTTGGGTGCTACGACTCTCCGAAGCAAGTATAATGGTCTGCAAAAAGAGTTCGCGCGTCTCTTTAAAGCGAGCCATATACGTGCAAGTCAGGTTTCGTAAAGAAGTGTCAGACACTTTCTTTTCTTAGAGTGTACGATTCGCGCGCCGTTGGGACTGCCATGTGATCTTACGTTTCCTTCTCTTTGTGTCCCCAAAGATTTGGCGCAAGGCAGCAGAGCAGCTGTTCTATTCCCTCGGCATCTCTTGGGGAGGTATCATCATGTTCGGCTCGTACAACAAGTTCAGCAACCCAGTGCACAGGTCAGTATATAATGTCTGGTACAGTTTTCATTCTTCTCTGTAACGAGCTGCAGCATGCCGACATCTGCTTAAAGGAGTACTGGCTCCAAAAGTATGCATCTTATTTTTTACTGTGGCAATAAGTAGCTAATGACCAACTTTTCACGGCTGGAAACCTCGTTTTGCTCGAGCGCGCGTCGGTTAGTTATTTCGAGACGTTTTTATAGCGCCCAGTCGCAGTTTAGGTTTCAGAGAGCGCCATAACGCGCTGTCAGGTAGGTTCTCTTCTTTATGTAAACACAGCTCACTTTATGTAAACACATCTTCACACAAAACAGTGACGCGCGCCTTGTGCGGCGTTGATCGCCGCGTTGACAAATGCGTCAGAGAACACGCAAAAAGCATGGCAGACATGTGCTTGGTCCAATTCGTACAGATCAAGGGCCAAATTCGCAAAACTATTTCACAGGTGCGTTTTCCCATTGGTCAGCCACCTTCGCTAATGTTACGTCCCGCATCGTGATTGGCTGAAATATCCTTTTGCGAAAATTTTTAACGTAAGTCGTCTTTGTGAATACAGGCCCTGATAACCGGCAGTGTGCGAGTGCTTCAGGATAGCCGCCAAGGGAGACGAAACGCAGCCGAGAACACCAAAAGTTTAGGTTATGACTGAGATAAGGAATATTTCAGCTATGGGATGAACTCAGCCGACGCCGCATGGCGTTCACTGCAGACTTCTGGTAGAGGTCTTCGTCTAGCTACCATGGACGCGTGGTGGCACTATAGTTATGATAACATTAATTTTGTAGCTGCCGTCATTTTCTGATAAGTACTTCATCTCGCAGAGACGCTCTGTTCGTGAGCACGATGGACTTCATCACCAGCATCATCGGTGGCATAGTCATCTTCTCGGTGCTCGGCAACATGTCCACCGAACTCGGCATCGATATCAAGGACGTCGCCAAAGCTGGTAAGTCGGGCTACCATTTTGAATTTCTTAATTTTTCTTTCCCGAGGTAATTACCGAGGACATGTAATAGCGAGATAGCGAGAGCTTAATTTCGCGATGCCATTCCCTCATGCTGAGCATATCCAATGCGCACACACCAGCTGAGTTGAGAACACAAAACGTACAAAGGTATGAGCCATCGGCTGATCGCCTGTAAAGATGCGGCACGTGCGACAGCGGGCGGCGACGCCCGGTTTTTCAAAGTATATACGCATTTTCTGCCGGAGCCACGCAGCGTCCCCTCCATAGCACCTCCATGCGCATTTCGCGCGATCGAGACGGCGGACGTGTTTCATCTTCGCTTGAGCGGCGTTCGTCGGCACCGCTCGCGCGCTTTCACTCGCACGTACAACATACGATGCGCGGTGCGATGTTATCGATTTGGTCTGTTCACGGGGCATGACTACGATGGCAGAAGTGTGCATTGAGTGTCCATGTAATGGTTATCACAATAATACATTGCGACGCGTTCTGTTTACAGGTCAAGGCCTGGCGTTCGTGGCATACCCGGAGGCGCTGTCCCGACTCGTCATTCCCCAGCTCTGGTCCTTCCTCTTCTTCTTCATGCTCTTCCTGCTCGGATTGGACAGTGAGGTGAGTGACGTCATACTTGCACATCACTTAAAGGGACCGACAACTGATTTTTCTCGTCACCGTTTTTTACGACGCGACAGGAAGCTCACCCTTTGTAGCGTTTGTAGCGTAGTCGCAGTGGTTTAACCGAAAAGCACGTAGTTATTTTATAAGCAGTATTTTTCGATCTGGAAGGCTCCAAACATGCATGGAGGCTTGCTCCAGCAACGCTGAGAATTGATAGCGATGCCGTTAGCCCTTGTGAAAGCTATCGTTGTTCTGCTTTCGCAGGAGTTACTGTAACTATGCTTAACCACCTTCGTGATATGGAGTAGCCGAGGCAATATGGACCTCAACCTCTCCACAGCAAAACAGTTAGAACAGAACAGAACAGAACCACCTGTATTTTGAGCTTTCCAAGCATTTTTGAAAATAGCAAGCTGTTACAATGAGATGTGTGGCTTTATACACCTTCCCGTTATTTGTACAGCGTTGTGTGCGCCTGCGCCTGTGTGATGGATGGCTTGTCCCGGCGTCGTTACTCTCTCGATGCACGAGCCAGGCCAAGTCATCGAAAACGTCACTACGCATATGCGCGGCCGCGCCGAGTAGCAGCGCGCGTTATTTCAGAGACGAAGTGTAGGTAGCAAAACTATGTCGCTCCAAAATCTTAGCGACCTGGAAACTGCGTGCGCGGTTGCATGAGCACGCTGAAAAGTTGCTCAAGACGCGCTGACGAGCATGGTATCATTACGTCACGCGAAGGCAGCGCTACTTTAATGCATACTACTAACGCAGGCCTATATGTACATTATTATAGAGTAATACCTTTTAATATAAAGAAACGAACAATATTTCAATACTAAGAAAAAAATCGTCGACCGCGTACAGCAATCAACGGTCACGTGGCCGTCTTCATCGGATCATTCATGTTCTTGCCGCCAGAGGCGCCACAGGTCATTTTTCGCGACTTTCAATTAAGAATTAAAAATATAAATTCATCTCTCACGAAAAAAACAGGGTTGGTTTGAGTCAGCGCGACGGACAATCTTTACATCAGTGGAGTCAACTCATTTCATATTGTGGGCAGTTGTCGGTCCCTTTAACACTAAGGATGTCTGTGCTGATATGAGAACGAGCTCAGTCCAGCCGGAATCGTCTTATCCGGCCTACGTTTAGACCTATAGAGCGCTTGCGAGGATACCTCGGCTCTTTTCCATTACTGCCTTCTCGGATATGGTTGCAGGGGAAATATGCTACTTGCGTTTAATTAATGTCATAAGACATAAAGACATTGCATACTTGTGTTTACTATATGTCCCAAGGACCACAGATTTTTGTTTGAATTACAAGCAATTCAGCAATTATATGGTGTGGAAAAAATGACAAAGTTATGAATAGTTACACGCACCTGGTCGCGTTCCGACTCATTCAAGACCAGAGCTCTAGAATGGTGCGCGATTGATTCGTTGCAACCATATAATCCATATTTCCATATAAACCATATAGTCTAAAACTGCGTCCATATAGTCCATATATTCAGTCACGACAGTTCATATATTCAGTGACGCAATAAAATTCTCCTTTTAAACGATGTCAATATAGCCTCCACATAATTTTCTTGTCTACTTAACAGTTCGCGCTTTTGGAGACCTTCCTGACTGCATTCTACGACGAGTTCCCGAGGTCCAGGCGATACAAGATCCCCCTCACCTTCGGAATCTGCCTACTCTGCTTCCTCGTCGGTCTGCCGTGTGTCACACAGGTATGCCCACGTGCCCGCATGTCCCCATTTCCTTCAGGGGACACTAAAGAGAAACTCGATATAACAAATTATGAGATACAACGAAGTAACCGAACCATTGCCTCGCTATTGTTTCAGTGAAAAGGTGTACGCTTATAATGAGTATAAAATGGGACGAAGCCATTATCGTGCCAAATTCGATTTCGTTCTCTCACGATGTAACTACCGAGACAGGCGTTCAGATGTACTTAGTAGAGCGTCAAATGCTTGTGTTAGCTTGCTCCACACGCTGAGTCATTGCGGTATGCTATATTTGAAAGGGTTTTCGTATTGCACAAGCAGTGATATGTGGTCTTAAGCGGAACTTCTCAATCAGTATCGAAAATAGCGCTATTTAGTTATCTATACCGTTGTCTGGACGTTTATCAAAAAAGAGGCTTTACATAGGCTCAATCCAACCTCTGGATACCGCGCGGATTATCGGCTTCAAATATGCGCAGCAGCGGGACTGCAAACTGGTGCAACTTGTCACTGCCTTGATCCGTAGCTACTTACGGACCGTGTTTCTATTGTGAAGGAATTGTACTAACAGGGCAGGTCTTGCGTGCCATGCACTAAAGGCTAAGCAAAGCCTGGGCGCTGTTCTCTGAGGCACTTGAAAGAAGGAGGTAATCCTTCTCAACGCCTTCGTATTGTTTTAGTGTGCTTAACGTAATCCACTTTTCTTTCACTTTCAGGGCGGTCAATACGTCTTGAATCTGATGGACACGTACGCTGGAGGCGGCGCCGTTCTGTTCATCGCCATCTGTGAAATCGTCGGGCTCATGTGGTTCTACGGTACGTACAAAAAAAAAGATTTCTAACTTCCGCAGTAGCACGCATTGTTGCATAACGTTGAGGGAACGTTTGAAACGTTGATGTAACATTCACAACATTGCCGCAACGTTGCGGCTTATGATTCGCGCTACTGACTTATTTTGCTTGCAGCAATTCGCAACGAGATCCATGGCAGTATAAAAGAATGGATGTCAGCAATATAAAAAATTACTGGTACTGACAACCATGCAACATAACCATTGACAGCGTAATTGCGTAGGATCACAGTAAATGAGCTGCATGGTGATAGGTTAGTCCTTGGGAGCAAGAACATCTTTTCAAGCTGTGTGTGCATGGTGCTTCCTGAGATGACAGGAGACGCCTCCGTCACTCATGCCCTCCCCGCCCCTTTCTGCAAGCTTCACTTGTGATAGGTACCTTTTGATAGGTAGATTTCTTTTTCTGCTGTTACGCGGCTGACACTCCGGCAGTCTTTCATTATAAGGCGCAGCAGTTACACATTACCTTTCCGACATAGCGACACCGACTTACCGCGTTAGAACACTGAGTTCTTTCTACCGCCCATGTGTAAGCGTATGTTGAGGTGTACACGCTGCCCTTCACGACATACAGAATGTGAGATCCCCTATGCTTACGGAGCTGCATCCGGCCGTCTACGTTTACAAACGCAGATGCCTCCCGTGAACGTCAGTCGGCAACGCGTGAGCAACAGTAACGCAATCAGAGAATGTGTGCGCGTAATCCGTCAGTGCTCGTAAGGCTTCCGTTCATATGAGAACGTGAGGAGTCCGACGCATCTTCGCCGCCTCGTGCCTGTAAAGATGTCGATGGAACGAATGCGCGAAATCCAATATATGTGCATCATTCATAAAGCACGTTACAGCAGGCTTTCTGGCCAAGTATGTATTCTTGTATTCGAAATAAGCGGTAAAGCTTATTCACTTTAATAGATTAGATGCTGTGCACTGCCCCGCCACGGTGGTCTAGTGGTTATGGCGCTCGACTGCTGACCCGAAGGTCGCGGGATCGAATCCCGGCCGCGGCGGCTGCATTTTCGATGGAGGCGAAAATGTCTGAGGCCCGTGTACTTAGATTTAGGTGCACGTTAAAGAACATCAGGTGGTCGAAATTTCCGGAGCCCTCCACTACGGCGTCTCTCATAATCATATCGTGGTTTTGGGACGTTAAACCCCAGATATTATTATTGTCACGCCCACTTCTTGTCTTGTTTTGATGTATTCGGGTTTGACCGGCAGAGACGGTTATCAACGCTCGACGCTGTCCGCGAAGTAGTGTTCTAGAAGCGTCGCGATTGTAGTAGATCGGTTTGTTAAGATTGCGCCCCGCACGCGAATGTTCCAGCTTTGTCTAGAGATTACGCCGCCACCAGCGATATTGCTGGAAAGTTCGATAGCGCCTGTATAAAAGCCGACGCGCGTGACCGCTTGTCAGTTGATCGACGGACGACGCCCTATTCGCCGCTATCATTGTACAGCGTGCATTGCTGTAGTTCTAGTTCTCATTTTCCAGCCACAAGTTCGGCCAAATAAACAGTTTCATCCTACAAACGCCGACTGCTGTCTTCGTCGACGTCACGACCACGTGACATCTGGTGGAGGTGCTGCTTCATGATTCGGACGCCACCGCGGAGCGCTGACCCAAGCCCAAGCCGCGAAGAAGACGACTCTAAGGACAACCCGGATCCTCGAACCAGCCGCCGGCAGAAAGGACTACCCCCCCAATACGGACTCCTACCGGATAAGCCAAAAGCCACGGCGACAAGAACAACAGGCACGATGACGGCCGCAGCGAACCCTGCCGCGATAGTGATGCAGCCGCCCAGGGAGCCGCCGACATTTCGTGGTTCGCCATGTGAAGACCCCGAAACCTGGCTGGAGACGTTCGAAAGGGTCGCAACATTTAACAACTGGAACGCCGACGACAAGCTGCGCCACGTATACTTCTACCTAGAAGACGCCGCGAGGACGTGGTTCGAGAACCGAGAATCCGCCCTACAAACATGGGATCTCTTTCGGACGACGTTTCTAAGCACGTTCACGAGCGTGGTCCGCAAGGAACGGGCCGCGGCTATGCTGGAGACCCGTATGCAGCTGCCCAATGAAAATATTGCCATCTACACGGAAGAGATGAATCGCCTGTTTCGACACGCCGACCCAAGTATGCCCGAAGAGAAGAAAGTGAGGTTCCTCATGCGGGGTGTCAAACAGGAACTCTTCGCTGGATTGATAAGGAACCCGCCGAAGACGGTCGCTGAATTTGCATCGGAGGCTTCCACGATCGAGAAAACGCTTGAGATGCGAACGCGGCAATACAACCGCAGCTTCTCGGCTACAAGCTACGCCGACGTTCAAGCCCTAGGACCCGCCGACCTGCGTGAGACGATTCGAGCAATCGTGCAAGAGGAGTTGCGAAAAATTCTACCTCCGTCGCAACCTCAAGTAGAGTCCATCGCCGACGTCGTGCGCCAGGAGATCCAGCATTCACTCGGCGCGCCTCAGCTAGCAGAGCCGCAGCCGCAAGCTATTAGCTATGCTGCTGCAGCCCGCCGTCATGCTCCTGCTCCACGCCCCCGCCAAGACGCCACACCGCCGCAGTACCGTCGCCAGACGCCGCCGCCGCCACCGACGCCCTACCGACCACCTGTCGGCCAGCGCAACACCCCGAGGAAGACCGATGTCTGGCGCGCCCCTGACAACCGCCCGCTCTGCTACCATTGCGGGGAGGCCGGCCACACGTACCGCCGCTGCCAGTACCGACAGATGGGACTACGAGGATTCGCCATCAACGCGCCGCGACCGCAGCCAGGCGAACGGCCTCGCGACATCGACGACTACCTAACCGGAACGCAGTGGCAAGAACGACGTCCTTCACGCTCGCCGTCGCCCGGCCGCTACATGTCACCGCACCGCCGGCCGTACACTGGCCCAAACCGGGGCCGGTCGCCTAGCCCGTATCCGGAAAACTAAGGGCAGCAACCGATGGAGGTGCGGTTGCTGTACGACGAACTACCGAAGATCCTCCGCCGACGACGACGACGTCGCGACGAAACCTTCAGAACACGACGCGAACCAGACAGACCCCTGACGACGAGATCTTGCGGACCAAAGAAGACCCGACGACGCAACATGGAAGCAGCGGAACAAACCGACGCAGCCGTGACCCGACGCCGAGACCCAACCGCAACGCAAGACGACGAACTAGCGACCTCGACGTTCTCATCGACGGCCACAACGTCACCGCTCTCGTCGATACTGGAGCCGACTATTGCGTCATCAGTGGGCCCTTCGCCACGAAGTTGAAGAAAGTTAAGACCGCTTGGGAAGGCCCCGAAATGCGCACCGCTGGAGGCCATCTGATAACGCCGATTGGTGTCTGCACGGCGAGAGTCACCATCAATAACCGGACTTATCCTGCGAGCTTTGTAATCCTACAAAACTGCTCCAGGGATGCAATACTTGGAATGGACTTCCTAAGTGAACACGGCGCCGTCATCGACCTGAGGTCCGAGTCGATAACACTAACCTCAGATAAAGCGCTCCCGCCCCGCGCGACGCCAGGGAACCATGCATTGAATGTGATAGAAGAGCAGGTGACCATTCCGCCGCGTTCCAGCGTCATTATTTCCGTCGGCACCGAAAAAGCTGAAGACATCGAAGGTGTCATCGAGAGCGATCAGCGTTTGCTGCTAGACCGTGACATTTGCGTCGCAAGGGGCATTGCTCGGTTGCATGAAGGAAAAGGAAGCGTGATGCTAACGAACTTCAGCGAGGAATACAGACACCTGAGCAGGGGCACGACGATTGCATACATCGAAGAAATCTTGGCCATCAGCGATGCGTTTGCCTTTTCAGATTCTGACGAAGCTACGACGACGATCCCTGAGCCACCCTTCGACGTAAACCCAAGTCTTCCCGCTCGCCAACAGCAACAGCTCCGACGCCTTCTGCATGAATACGGGGACTGTTTCTCGTCATCATCGCGGGTCCGACAAACGCCCCTTGCTAAGCACCGCATTATAACAGAAGAAAATGCTGGACCACTCCGTCAGAGTCCCTACCGGGTTTCGACGCGGGAACGGGAGGCCGTTAAGAAACAAGTCGATGAAATGCTACGCGACGACATCATCCAGCCGTCCAACAGCCCGTGGGCGTCTCCCGTGGTGTTAGTGAAGAAGAAGGACGGGACCCTACGTTTCTGCGTCGATTATCGTCGCCTGAACAAAATCACAAAGAAGGACGTGTACCCTCTCCCACGGATAGACGACACCCTGGATCGACTCCACAACGCGAATTACTTTTCGTCGATGGACCTCAAGACCGGCTACTGGCAAAATGAAGTCGACGAGAGAGACCGAGAAAAGACCGCCTTTATAACACCGGACGGCCTGTTCGAGTTCAAGGTCATGCCTTTCGGTCTTTGCTCGGCGCCTGCGACTTTCCAACGAGTCATGGATACTGTGTTAGCTGGCTTGAAGTGGCAGACCTGCCTTGTTTACTTGGACGACGTCGTTGTGTATTCCTCGAACTTCGACGAACACCTCCAGCGACTTCAATCCGTACTTCAAGCATTCAAGAACTCCGGGTTCACCCTGAAGCACGAAAAGTGCCGCTTCGCGTACGAGGAGCTCTTGTTTTTGGGTCACGTGATCAGCAAGACTGGAGTGCTCCCAGACCCGCAGAAAACAGCTGCCATCGCCGCTTTCCCGCCACCCACCGACAAGAAGGCCGTGCGCCGATTTCTCGGCTTGTGCGCCTATTACAGACGCTTTGTCAAAGACTTTTCACGGATCGCCGAGCCACTAACGCAGCTCACGAAGACCGACGTCGAATTCAGGTGGCAAACAGCGCAAGTCGAAGCATTTCATGAACTGAAACGACGCCTGCAGACACCTCCGATACTTGCGCATTTCGACGAATACGCCGATACGGAGATTCACACCGATGCAAGCAGCATAGGACTCGGCGCCGTCCTTGTGCAGCGGACGGGCGGACTGGAAAGGGTTATCAGTTATGCTAGCCGGTCGCTGTCTAAAGCAGAGGTCAACTATTCCACAACAGAAAAGGAGTGCCTCGCCATCATCTGGGCTACGTCAAAGTTTCGCCCCTACCTCTACGGCAGGCCCTTCAAAGTTGTGAGCGACCATCACGCCTTGTGTTGGCTAGCTAACTTGAAGGACCCTTCAGGTCGCCTCGCACGGTGGAGCCTAAGACTTCAAGAATTTGACATTACTGTCGTCTACAAGTCCGGAAGGAAACACTCCGACGCCGACTGCTTGTCTCGTGCCCCCGTCGACCCACCAACGCCCGACGACCAGGATGATGACAGCTTCTTGGGAGCCATAAGTACCGAAGACTTCGCCGAACGACAGCGAGCCGACCCGGAACTGAAGGGTCTAGTGGAATACCTGGAGGGCAGGACCGTCGTTGTCCCAAAAGTATTCAGGCGAGGATTGGCATCATTTTCCTTGAAAAACAACGTCCTCGTAAAGAAGAACTTCACTCCGGCCCGAGCCAGCTACCTTATCGTTGTACCTTCGGGACTGCGACCAGAAATTTTGCATGCCCTGCACGACGACCCAACGGCTGGACACCTCGGACTTTCCCGAACGCTCGCACGAGTACAAGAAAAGTACTACTGGCCGCGCCTTGCCGCTGACGTCACTCGCTACGTAAGGACGTGCCGAGACTGTCAGCGACGGAAGACACCGCCCACAAGACCAGCAGGCTTCCTTCAGCCGATCGAGCCTCCTCGGCGACCATTCCAGCAGATCGGGATGGACCTCCTGGGGCCGTTCCCAACGTCGACTTGCGGAAATAAATGGATCGTCGTGGCCACCGACTACCTCACCCGCTACGCCGAAACAAAAGCCCTGCCCAAAGGCAGTGCCGCTGAGGTAGCCAAGTTCTTCGTTGAGAACATCGTCCTTCGACACGGCGCCCCAGAGGTTCTCATCACCGACAGAGGTACGGCGTTCACGGCTGACCTGACTCAGGCGATCTTGGAATACAGCCACACAAGCCACCGCCGCACCACCGCGTACCACCCACAGACCAACGGCCTCACCGAGCGTCTAAATAAGACCATCGCCGACATGCTGGCCATGTACGTCGACGTCGAACACAAGACGTGGGATGCCATCCTTCCGTACGTGACCTTCGCGTACAACACGGCCGTACAGGAAACGACGCAGATGACGCCATACAAGTTGGTCTACGGACGGAGCCCGGCAACGACGCTCGACGCCATGCTACCAAACGTGACCGACGAGGAAAACATCGACGTGACCACCTACCTACAACGCGCCGAAGAAGCACGACAGCTCGCCCGCCTACGGATCAAGAACCAGCAGACGACTGACAGCCGCCGCTACAACCTTCGACGACGCCACATGGAATACCAACCCGGTGACCGTGTATGGGTATGGACACCAATACGCCGACGAGGACTTAGTGAGAAGCTTCTTCGACGATACTTCGGACCGTACAGGGTACTTCGACGCCTGGGCACACTCGACTATGAGGTTGTCCCAGACGGCATTACGAACTCTCAGCGGCGCCGTGCGCGACCTGAAGTCGTCCATGTCGTGCGCCTTAAGCCGTTTTTCGCGCGTTAGCGAGCCTGGGGACTCTATTTTTTTCCTTTGTTATTCTAATTTATTTGTGTATACACTTGTTTTTTTTCTCTTCTATGTTCTTTCACAAGCATCGGGACGATGCTTTTTCAGAGGGGGGCATTGTCACGCCCACTTCTTGTCTTGTTTTGATGTATTCGGGTTTGACCGGCAGAGACGGTTATCAACGCTCGACGCTGTCCGCGAAGTAGTGTTCTAGAAGCGTCGCGATTGTAGTAGATCGGTTTGTTAAGATTGCGCCCCGCACGCGAATGTTCCAGCTTTGTCTAGAGATTACGCCGCCACCAGCGATATTGCTGGAAAGTTCGATAGCGCCTGTATAAAAGCCGACGCGCGTGACCGCTTGTCAGTTGATCGACGGACGACGCCCTGTTCGCCGCTATCATTGTACAGCGTGCATTGCTGTAGTTCTAGTTCTCATTTTCCGGCCACAAGTTCGGCCAAATAAACAGTTTCATCCTACAAACGCCGACTGCTGTCTTCGTCGACGTCACGACCACGTGACATTATTATTATGCTGTGCAGGGGCTGCAAAATAGGGCAACTCATTATAGCAACCTGACTAGCATTGGCGTAGCCTGGAGGGGGTTCAAACTCCGCCCCACCCTCGAAATTTTTACATTTTGTAATGTATATACACACGCACGGACGTATATAAAAGGGTGTGGAACACCCCTCGAGAAAATTCCGAAAGAGCTCACACATTGTGAGAATCGATTACATGCGAAGCAGTCGGCGGGTAGCTGCTTTGCCGCACTTTGAGCCAAGTCTTACGAGGTGCATGGACAACTGCAGGGTAGTGAAATGCATGCATATAATCTATAATCCGAGGTCGCGGGTTCGGCTCCCAAGAGCGGCAAGTTGTATCTTCGTCCGCTTTCATTTATCTTTACCCTTATAATTGCCACACTTCAGTCAAACCCGAATAACTTCTTCCATGATGCTTTCCTTTGCGTCATTATCTGTCGCCTTCATGTGTTTCAAGTGTACAACGTCACGGTTTCGCTAGTGCGTCGACAGCTTCTGTCTACAACATTTTTTTTCTCGCAATTTTGACCTCTTCATTTCTTTTGTCCCGCAGGTGTGAACCGCTTTTGCGCCGATCTGAAGCTCATGCTGGGACACGACATTGGCTGGTACTGGAAGGCCAGTTGGCTCGTCTTCTCGCCCTGCATTCTCGGGGTAAGCTTGCGCGATCACGTGATCTCTCTTCCTTTACCAAAAGCTGGTGCAAACTCATTGATATTGTGTGAGATTGGCGGTGCGAATATATATGGCGAAAATATATTTGCAGCTTAAAGATCCGTAGCGTAAAAATCCACACCTTAAAGATCCACAGCGTAAACATCCGCACCTTAAAGCTCCGCAGCTTGAACATATGCGGCTTCAAGATCCATCGCTGAAGGATCCACCGCTTTAGGATCCGAAGAGCAAAGATCAGCGGCGAAGACGTTCCGTCTGTTGCATAGCGGCCTTAAAGGAGCACTCGCATATTTTGCGCTGTTCGTTTTCTGCATCGGATAAATGTTTTTTTAGAACCGTGAAGAATTCTGCTAAAATTGAGAAAGATTTTCTACAACTAGTTTCGCTTACGTTTCCCAGGAAGGGTTATATTGTGTCATGACGCCATGACACAGTACGCGTTCACATAGGGGCAGCATAAGAGGTGATCGAGCTAGCCGGAAAGCCAAAACATCGAAATGACCAAGGAGGTTAAAAAAATTGCTTGGTAATGACCTGCTCTGACGTGACCTTCTGCGTCATGAAATCACAACACAGTGTCCTTCTTAGAAGCAGAGCCGAAGGTCGCTGAAGAAATGGTACGAAGCAAACTGTTTAAGACGCTCTGAGTCTTGCCAGTGTTTTTATGGAGCTTCTTAGCGACGGAGCTTCCAGTGAACGCACGAAAATGAAGAATGTCTTGTCAGTATCTCTCGAAAGCTGACCGATCCAGCTGTTACCACATGCGCCATGCAGGTTCTCTTTCGCACAGTGCTTTTCCATAACCTTGCTTGCTTTGAAACAGATGTAGAGCATCTCTTTTCTCTCGCAGTTCCTGTTCATTTACGGCCTAGTCAAGCACAAGCCCATCATGTATGACGACATTGTGGCGTACCCGACGTGGGCTGATGGTATTGGCTGGCTCCTGGCCATGCTTTCCATGGCACAGATCCCCATCTGGGGCGTATTCATACTGCTGAAAAACTGGAAGGTGTGTTTCTGTGATATGGTCTCCTTGACGACTCTTTCCCGTGAGCATATACTAACAAAAGAAAGAACAAAATTAAATATGGAGAGCTCAGCTGCATCTAATTGTCTTGTTTGCTGCCCTATACGCGGAGAAAGGGGGAAAATGATAAATTTTGTGTTTTTCTCAAAACGGTTGTTGTAAGGTACGCCGTATGGGTGCATTCTGAGTTAATTTTGACCAGCTGGGGTTCTTTATCGTGAACCTAAAGTACAAAGCATCTTTGCTTTTATCCTCCCGCCTCAATGCAGCCGCCTAGCCCGTAATCGAACCCAGGACCTCGAGCTCAGTAGTGCAACGCGTTGCCACTAGACTACTGCGGGAAGGTAAATTAACGAAATAATAACGAACGAGTGAAATAGCAGCTATTACGCTAAAGTACGATTGCAGTCTATTGCATAAGCCTGCCGCTTTTGAAAAGCAAAGTACAGATTTCTAAGGTCGCTGTTTAAACGCGGCGCGCTGAAGCTAGTGGCACAAAACTTCCATTCAAAAAAGCGTACATACTGTTCGATTAGGCTGAGGCGCTATGATACTGAAGCGCATGTGTAGGCCTGGATGATAAAGAAAAAGTGACTCATAGATCAAGAAGACAAAAACAAAATATAGCAGTCGCTAAACTTCCAACTATGGTTTACGGGAAGAAACGACACACTGAAATTCATGCACATGGCCAACACAAGGTATCACTCTCCTGATACAGGACTAAGGTGTGACAAAGGCATAGCCTCCCAAGAAGGCTATGTACTTAACGTCATGTTGGAATGCGTGTACAATAGCATAATGGTGGTGACAAATGGCGATGGAGGTTTCGTTAAACATTACCGGCTGCTAAATTCACTTCTTATACGCTCTATACAGTCGAATGTCGTCGCATAGAAGTTGCATTCTGGAAGGAAAATACTGAAATTTCTGTACCATTTTCATTTTATGATTGCATTCTTAACCTGTTAATGTTGGCGGGAAACAGATTACGATTAATTCGATATATCCGACAATAAGTTTGGTCCGTTTTCGTTACATCGAAGTTTGAATGTTTCTTAATCGTTTCCTTTCCACGTGTCTGTCTCTTATCATCTCACAGAATCCCAGAAAGGCCTTCCAGCCAGAGCGTAAGTGGGGCCCTGGCGACCCCGTCGAGATGCAGCTCTACCACGCCCATAATGGTGGTGTCACGAACCTCGGCTTCCAGGGCAGCGACAGCTACCGCTACTGATGAACCAAAGAAGTCTTCTATATCCAGTGGCACATGCCCACTTCGGCACCATTGACTGTGGCATACATATAGGCTCAAACGCGCGACGCATATTTAAAAGCTGCACTCCCGGTAGGGTACAAGTTTGTCACGCATCAATAATCCTCATCATTCTTGTGTACATTCATCACTGGGGCAATATTACTACCGGGAACGCCATTTCCGTAATGCGTGCTTCTGTAGCGTTCCTGACACTGAAAAGCGCCGGTACCACAGAAAACCACAAATGCCCACAGAATGCTATGTGTGTCCACTGGACATCCACAGAGTGCTATGGACATCCAGCGCATATTCGTAGTTCACTATATCGACTATGGTCAAAACGTTGTGCAAAGGAAAGTGCGTTTGATTCCATTACCGGAGCACGTGCAGTATTTTACTCCCAGGAGCAACACGGGCAGAACTACGGGGTACACTGTACTACGGGCGTCCAGTAGCGTTCCTGGCACAAAGGTAGTGAGCAATGAGCGCTCATCGTTAAAGTATTAGCAAACGCTCATACAAGCTTGATAATGAATACTCGTGGTCACAAGATGTGCACAAGAAATTCGCAGTATTGATGACGATTGTCGCTGTGTGATAAATTTGCACCCTCAGGAAGGTGTAATTTATAGGAGTGAAGGGGACGGTTTCGGAAAGATGTTTAATTCCATCACCACTCGTCACAGTGTTGCTCACAATGTTGCTCACAACGGTTGTTACACCAATCACATCGAGAAACATGGCACGTTCGCGCGCACCGACACGGGAGACTGCGTGTTTTTATAACACTGGCGAACATGTGGCTTGTTCGTAAGCTTCTGTCGCGGGCTTTCTGTACAGTACACAGAATGGGATGCAGTGCGAGTGCTTACATTGTAGAGCACCTCCGTGAGGTGTTTCACGAGTATAAGCTAGAAAGCAAGGACGGTGAGGGATGTCGTGGGGTGATTCCGTCCCTATAGTGTACCTGACTCCATGGTTGGCTGCACACCGCTTCGTAAAGCTTTCAACAGCCAAATAGCATGTAGTCATCAGAACGTCAAAGTCCGTAACACGTGACGCCGCACAATAACAAAAACTGTAAAAGGTGTGAATTAATGTTTCGCAGCACTGACTTCATGCGCTTGCACTTTTTTATAGCTATCGTGCGACGTTTTACAGTGGACGTTTTCCGTAAATCTTCACCCGGAAACACAATTCCATAAAACGTTTCTGTAAACCGCATCCGTAAAACCTGCTTTCATGAAACTTATCATTACCGTAAAACTCTTCTGCCACCGCTTTCGGTTCCCTTCCTGTCTACTCGATTCTGTTTAGCTACGACGTTGATCGGGCCGATTGAATAGTGACTTAATTTATGCCTCGCAGGCAGCAAATGCGGATCCGGATGGCGCTGCGGCGCGCTTGCAAACCTAAGATATGGTTCTGCGCTTGCGCAGTGGAATCAAGCTCGGACCGGACGCTTTCTAATCGACGCCATTACTTGTACTGCACAATCTACCGCTTAATCAGTTCTCATCGCTTTGTATTACGCTTAAACAAGTGCCCACCGTGAGTCGCAGTCACATTTCACTCGTGTGCGAGCATAGGTCATTGCCCACACACTATACTTAATTATGCACGACGTGCCTTGTCATCACAAATCATTTCCTTTCACGTATTTTAATTGATTCATCCCTGTCACTTACTGTACTTATCGCGATATTTAGGGTGCACTGCGCGGAGCACGGAGTAGAAAGGGTTCGTACAATGCTGCGCCAACACAGCAGGTATACCCTTGCCCGTTCTGTACTAGTCTGTGCGTTTGCGAGTGAAGCCAAAGCCAGCGTTTGAAGTGGTTATTATGCTGACTCTGTGCTCCATTAGCCATCCGAGTTTTCGGTATGCTTCTGTTTGTTTTTACCCACGTGAATCGCAATCATTTTTAGCCTTTTAGTGATATTTTACCTCATTCATTAGCGACCTCACTGTCCGACGAACCTGTCATCTCTAAAGATAACCTATGGATCAGACAACCCTGCAAAGATTCATTGGGCTGCTGGGTTTATGTATTAATGCATGACAAAACATATAGCGCTCAATACTGAACCGTAATTGACTTAAGTTTCATTGCATTGGATCACATTGAAAGTGTTGTAGGTTGAAGCCCTCTATCGATTTGATATTGAAATTCAGTGCACCCGTAATGTTACCGTGTTAAAATTGGCCCCGCTACGATTGTTTATCTTGCGGCAAAAGAAACGTGGATTCCGCGATCATGAACACGACTTCCTCGTTGTCGTGTAGACAATTTTTGGCATTTGGCCAAGTCATATACGTTGTTTTTATACGTTTACCGATGTCCTGTCGCACGCAGGTTCGTGCGATGTAGCAGCTATAGGAAATGATAATTTGCTGTGTGTACATAGGTGTAAGATATTCATGTCTATTGACCTATTTATTTTTTTGTGTTTGATTGCCTTATTGAATGAATTTTAGGCGCAAATAAATCGAGTGTTTTTAAATAAATGTGTTGTGTGTGTGTTTACTTTCCTTGAGTTGTACGCATGTAGAGAAGGCAGGCACTGAGGTGCCGTTAAAAAATGAGGCAGTCACACCACGTCAACGAAGAATAAATACTTTTTTTTTTATCATTCCATGGGGCGTCCTGAAGTTCCATGTTCGGACGCACCATACGTTCTCAGTGACCATCGGCGTCCGGCGTAGGCGGCGTCAACATGAGTAACGCAAAAAAAAAAATTGTCTCGTAATGACGTCATCATGACCTCACATATACCATGACGTCACGTGACAGCGTCGATTGGTCTCAAAGGTGAACCAATCACGGAGGCAGTGCGAAACCAGATGAGGTGCAGAAAGCTTTCAATGTCTCCGATCCCGGAGGTACTGTAAAACCACGTTAGGCGCAGAAATATATTGAAAGAGGAAGTTGGAGGATCAATACATCGACTGAGAAGAAATGGAAGATGGCTTTCGCCTTCGAGTCGTCTTAGGTGAATGCATAAGGGACGCTGCGGGTTTTATTGCGGTGGCAGTTATATGGACACTCCAGGCACATTTTTGCCGTCGCCGTGAGGATCCGTATAAAGCCCAAGGGCGATAACATCGCCCCGCGCATTGTATGTTCTGTGCGAGTGGAAGCGTGCGAGGGCAGACAAAGATCGCGGCTCAAGCGAAGAGGAAAGGCACCGGCCAGGGGCGTAGCCACGTTAGGGCACACCCGGGCCCGTGCCCCCCCCCCCCCGAAATTTTTTTTGCCATAGCATACAGAGCAGAAAATGACACTCGGCCACATCTGCCTGCTCGTCCCCACTACAGATCAAGGAGGTGCCCCCTCCCCCCCCCCCCCGAAAAAAATTTCTGCCTACGCCCCTGGCACCGGCTGTCTCCCGTCGCGCGAAAGGCCCATAGGAGAATCTCAAGGGGGTGCAGGGGAGAGGGGGGAGGTCTGCGTGGTTATGTCACGAACTGCATGATAACAGCGGAGATTTTAAAGGGACACTAAAGGCAAATATTAAGTCGACGTTGATTGTTGAAATAGCGGTCCAGAAACCTCGCAGTGCTACTTTTATGCCAAGGAAGTGCTTATTTTGAAATAAAATCACGTTTTAGTGGTCCGCATCGCGTTAGCGCACTTCAAATCACCCGCCTGAAATCAGTCTTTCATGCGTCACTGCCGCCGTGCCCAACGTTGCCCGCCTTTACTGCGCGGCCGCCGACACTAGTAGCAGCAGAGCGAAAGTAGCGGGACCCACAGCAGCAACAACGGACATCGAAGCCATCGAAGCTTGCCGCAATCGCCGCAATGGATGTGGACGGAGAACTTGACAACGAGACATTGGCTCGCGACGCTGGGCTCCAATTCAGCGACTTGAGCCCTGATGAATGCGGTATGCTGCTGAGGGCTCGTAGTGCCGGCGTCGTTGCATGCGGCATTTTGTCGAACTTTCTGTCAGAGCGACTTTCACGAGCGCGCAAAACACACGCGGCAGTACGCGATCCCGAAACTACCGCTGAGACGCAACCGCGTGAGCGAAGCAGGGCGCCGGGCGAAGCGCAGTTCGGCGAAAACGGAACCTTCGAACCACGCTCGCCGTTCCCCATGGCAACGCCACAGAGGTTCTTTTTTCCATGAATCAAACGGAAACGAACAAACAGCATTTTATTACGTCTTTTGATGCACGTAAGGTTCTTTTTTTATTGCTGCTAGTTTGATTACTAGAGGTTCATTGTAGGCAGACTCTCATACGTCATCGGGATCACTTCGAAAATGTCCCACTCGTGGCGCTCATCATGTGATACATTTAGCTTAATTTCTCGGTAAGTAGGGCACTGCTGTTGATAATATTGGCGTTTTAGACGTTGTCATACATTGAGCTTTCACTCTGACATAAATTGTTATTTGCCTTTAGTGTCCCTTCAAGTTACGCCAGGCCGGATGCCAAAGGAGTGAGCTGGTGGCATTACTTCGTATGACGTTCCAATTCGATGCTATGGCATTCCTTGCTTCGCCCTTGCGACGAAACTGCGACTTTTATTGTCAACTTATCCGAGTACAAATGGCAGTAAAACACCCCCCATCAGTGTAGTAAACAAATGTTTATTCACGACTGCGCGCTTAGAAAAGAATTGTGATGGGCTGAAGCAGGGGCGTAGCCAGAAACATTTCTCAGGGAGAGGGGGGGGGGGGATCTTGCGTTCGTGCGTGTGCGCGTATGTATACACATACAAAATGTAAAAAATTCGGAGGGGTGAGTTTGTGGTTATTTTCATGTATCTTTTATGCATGTACAGTCGCGCTCAATATGACTTGCAGCACGGGAGCGCGTGGCCTCGCCAACTCCAAGCTGACCCATGGTTTCCACTAGCATTTGTATCTGAAACTAAATGCTGTTCTCACACTTGGGGATAATATAAAGTGAGAAAATATCATCCATCTGTGCAAAGGAAGCAAGCTGTAGCCATGCGCAGTCTTTTAGCTCATAATGTCACGCGCTCCCGTGTTGCAAGTCATATTGAGCGCGACTGTACGTGCAATACTCTTTTAAAATAGACCCTTCTAAAGAGCAACGAGTCAATCCACTAACGGCATGGTTCATCGTCACTGATGAATAGGAGGCGTGCAGGTCTTCAAAATTCCGCCCCATAAAGCCACCCAACTTTAGATATTAGGGCACGGCAACCGAAATTGAAGGATCCAAAGGTGCGGCAGTTTTATGACGCCTTCTGATCGTCGTTGTTCCAGCAGCATAGAGCCTTTAAACCGTTTTCGACATCCCAGCATTCCCATTGCAAATATTGTGAAAGAATATGCAAGGTGAATATGTATCGTTATTGTTTGCAATTGGATAGTGTTATAGAGCCCGTGTCACAGAAATCTCGGTGTGTGCGTCGGTGTGGGCGGCGTTGGTTTTGAACAAGGAATATGGTGGTGAGCGAAAGATCAGCGTTGTCCGTGAGCGCAAAATTGCTATTGACGCAAATAATAAAAATCGCGGGTTCGAGCCGGAAGCGAACCCAGGCCTTCTGCGCGGCGGTCAGTTGTCAAAATCGATCATAATTAATGACGCTAGCTTTAATTATACAGCGCGTTAGATCACTTACGATACAATTTCGTGATTATCAGATACAAAGCTACTAATTAAAGAAAGTCACGAAAAATTTGGATGTCAGTGGTCCTTTGAAGTCGGCTTCACTTCACTTCATTTCATTTCTTTATTTGTTTCTATTGCGAACAATCAAGCAATGGCAGTGGCCAAAATAAAAGCCGTAATAAAGACAGCCTGAGGTTCCCTTAGCATTGTCAAGCCTTACGTAGAGGCAGTGAGTCGCGCAAACATATTAAAGGGACGCTAAAGGCAAATAATAATTTATGTCAAAGTGAAAGCTCAATGTATGACAACCTCTAAAACGGCAATATTATCAACAGCAGTGCCCTACTTACCGAGAATTTAAAGGGGTCATGAAGCACCCTTTGGGCTGATTGAAAAAACACATCCTGCGGAAAGCTGACACGGCTATGAACTGCTCTGCCAAATATTACAGTCGTGCGCGCCGCGTAATGGCCACAAGCGGAGCGCGAAGTTGCCGTTTCCCCAGGCACCCTCTTTTCAAACAGAGGCCGGTTCTCACTCTCGTCGGTGGGCGGGGCGTCTGTCCGCTGTACGTCGCAAGAGACATAGCATGCTTATTGACCGATAGCCGACGTAAATCGAGAGCGGCGTTCGGATCAGATGCGCTTCTTGCCGCGGGGTGCCGCCACTTGCCGGCGCCGCACTCCTCAGTACACGGTAGCCGCACTCGCGCAAGCGAATCACAGCGGGAGAGCGATCGCGTTTCATGACGCGCGCTGGCGTAACTTCTTTCCCCCATGCCATCCCTCCCTGTCTAGCTTCCAGTGCGCTCGTCGGCACGAGAAAAGAGAGAAAGCGCTGGGAGCGTGCGCCAAACCCCCGTAACTCCGCTGATTCTTGACGGATTCGAGAAATTTTTGCGGCAATCGATTCGGGAGGCAGTACACTCCGATACTGAGGCCATTAGATCATTACTTGGAAAAGTGGTTCATGACCCCTTTAAGCTAAATGTATCACACGACGTGCGCCACGAGTGGGACATTTGGAAATGATCCCGATATGTGAGAGCGTCCGACTACAAATAATCACTAGTAATCAAGCTAGCTGCAATAAAAAAAGAACCTTCCGTGCATCAAGAGACGTAATAAAATGCTGCTTGTTCGTTTCTGTTTGATTCATGGAAAAAAGATTTGGCGTTGCCATGGGGAACGGCGCGCGTGGTTCAAAGGTTCCGTTTACGCCGAAATGCGCTTCGCCCGGCGCCCGGCTGCTCACGCGGTCGCGTCTCAGTGGTATAGTTTCGGTAATGCGTACTGCCGCGCGTGTTTTGCACGCTCGTGAAAGTCGCTCTGACAGAAAGTTAGACAAAAAGCAAGGTTGATCCCTCTGTCATAGGAATCGGTATAACACGAAAGTAAAACGTGTCTTCACAGACGTAGTTGAGCGTTTGTTGCGCATTGTTTCGCTCCGAGGGTGAAGGAATGAATGCTATAGCAACAAGTTGTAATGTCACGCGAAGAACGGCAAGCAGCTCGAAACTTCCAACGCGTTGTTCAAGCAGAAAGGACGCACGGAACGAACATACACAGGATGAGCGCGAACTAACAACTGTCACAGCTCGACAGTTAAAGCGCGCTGGTGAAATATAAGGGAGGACGCACGAAACGAACGCACAAGTATACACAGGATGAGCGCGAACTGTCACAGTTGTAACTTATTTGTTTGTGAGCAGCGCGCTCCTTTCGCAAAAGCGGCCGCTGCAGAGAGCGAAATGACCTTCGTGCTCTCTGTAACTTGAACGCAAACCTACGGTGAGAGCGCAAGACGTACAAGATAAGCGCGCGCGCAGGAGCGCCCACGCCCTGTAGAGACGCACGCTCATCTCAACGCGGGGGCGACGACATTTAAAGCGCGCTCTTCGAGCCCTTCGCGCCATCTCGCTAGTGATAACGAAAACACGCTGATGTACCCTGATCTTTGGGTACCGCCATGGCAAATGGTGTATATAAATAGCACGCCGTTAGTATGTCGAAGAACGTGCCGTTTGTGGCGGAGTCGTTTCGCGCTGCGCGCTGGGGATTGAGAGGTCGCGAGTTCGATTCCAGGTGACAACTTTTTCTTCCCAGTTTTTTCTTTGCCATATGTTAGCCTTTATATTTTAGAACGTCATATCCGTGACGGAAATGCGTCAGTGGAGCCGTGGTGGACCCCGGCATAAAACACTTTCGTGTTAAAATGCCGCGTGCATGTGATGTTGCCGGATGCCCGAATGGTGCACGCCGCCAGTGCACGCCGCCGCGCAGTAAAGGCGGGCAACGTTGGGCACGGCCACAGTGACGTCAGAAAGACCGCTTTCAGGCAGGTGATTTGAAGTGCGCTAACGCGAGGCGTACCACTAAAACGTGATTTTATTTAAAATAAGCACTTCCTTGGCACAAAAGTAGCACTACCAGATTTCTGGACCGCTATTTCAACAATCAACGTCGACTTAATATTTGCCTTTAGTGTCCCTTTAAAGAAACTCCTAAACAGAAATGCATTGCTGGGAAAACATTTTTCCAACCCTGGAAAAATGTTGCCCTTCACTCTAAGAAAAGATCGAGTAAAAAGGGCGTCTTTTTGTCCCACAACAATAATCGTCATCTGGCTTGCTTGCGTTTCCTTTCTTGAAAACTCGGCGCTGGCCACTTTCCTACCAAGAATGCTATGTCACGCTGATAGCGCGCATGTCGTTCGTGACCAGAAAGTGCCGGGCGCGCGGCGATAGTGCAAGGAAAGGAAGGCAAAATAAATGACGATTATTGTTGTGGGACAAAAAGACGCCCTTTTTACTCGATATTTTCTTAGAGTGTTGGGCAACATGAGCCGTCTTACATCAAAATATGAATACCCTGGGATTTTTTTATTGTTTTATTAAATGTTTGCTGATGGCCCAAGGCACGTGCGTATCCTGGCAGAGAGCGGACACGGCAGCTTCTTATTTTATTGCACCATGCTCCAGCCCGGTCCCCCAAAGCGGCTTGCGTTAGCAAGCTCTTGCGTTCCATTGTACTTTTCTGTATATGCCTGGCAAGTAGAAGAAAGTGGGGAGGGAACGCAGGGTCTTGGCTAGTAGGGGTCCCCGGCGCTAAAGTTCTCTGATGCGTTTTGAGCTTATAGGTAGCCATTTGCAGTGTTCTCGTCGGCTGTTGAACCTCGCTTCTTCAGTCGCTTCCCTTACTTCGTCCAATAAGCTTCATCCATGGAGTCAAAGTACTTTCTGCAGTTAAGCTCCGGTGACGTTGCCTAAAAATAAATAATCAAGGGCTTGCTATTCCAATGACTGTTTGAGAGACGATATGTATGAATGCCTTCCCCGCGAAAGCTCGTGAAGGCTTTTTAGAAGCCCCGCCGCGGTGGTCTAGTGGTTATGGCGCTCGGCTGCTGACCCGAAGGTCGCGGGATCGAATCCAGGCTGCGGCGGCTGCATTTTCGATTGAGGCGAAAATGTTTGAGGCCCGTGTACTTAGATTTAGGTGCACGTTAAAGAACCCCAGGTGGTCGAAATTTCCGGAGCCCTCCACTACGGCGTCTCTCATAATCATATCGTGGTTTTGGGACGTTAAACCCCAGATATTATTAAGGCTTTTTAGAATACTACGGAAAATGGGAAAGGGGGTTGTGAAGCCTAGTCGCACTGTCCATGCAAACGTTTAAAAAACGACAAAAGGAAAACTTATTGAGTATGATGGCTATTCTTTCCCCGAAGTTGGCTTTCGTAGACTGGACTCCGGATGCCCAACCGCTCTCTTCGCCACAGGCTTTTGTTTCAAAGTAGGGTTCCTTTGTTGGTGTTGTGTTTTGCGGTGCTGATATTTGCTTCTTGGGTGTTTCAAGTGCGTAGCAACTTAGGGTCCCGGCTTGTCGTCCATCCGTAGATCTCACGTGGCGTGATACAGGCCTAAAACGAGGCTAGCAACGCTCAAAACCGGGTTAAAATAAACGAACAAGATCTAAAATAATATGATTAACACAAATAAGCAAGAAGTAATCGCAATAATTAACTTAAAAACGCCAAAAACGCCTTGGGAAAATGCGGCTGACACCCGCGCCGCGCAAGAGAGGGCGCCACCGCCTCCGCCAAGCGCGTGATTGCTCCTCCCACCGGCGCTTCTTCGGCGCCTTCGTCGCTACTTCTGAAGGGGGAAACAACCTGACGCAACTCGCTGCAGACGACACGCATCTCAACTGCCGTAAAAAGAAGGAAGTCGATCAAGCGCAGCAAAAAGTAGCGCGCATGTCGTACACCGAGTTTGCGAATCTCCCTAGCAAATTCCAATCGTGCCGGGGGAGCCCGACATGCTTACCTCCAACACTGACGTCATCGACGGTTTGGTAAACGGAGCAGTGGGAACTGTACGAACGGGATCGCTGGGTGCCCGTACTACGCACTTCCTCGGGTTTCAAGGTAGCGGAGCTGCGTTTAGTGCAGGTTAGAACTACACCAATCGCTCACAAGCTTTTTTTAATGTCATGCATTGTTTACTTCTTTTTAAAAGATGCACCAGCTAAGGGAAAGTGGGGCAATGCTGGCACAAAAATCTTTAATTATACGAGTGAATTCAATTTAAGTTGTCCCAAGTGATTTTCAGATGGTAGCAATTACCATTTGGTACCACTACACCTTGTGCGGAGCTGGAGTTGCGAATTTTTCCGCCAAAAGTGGCTCACTGGACAAGTATTCGAGTCGCTCTTCGGTGACAGAACTGGTAGTAAAACCCTTTACTGAAAATGCGTACCACCTTCTTTTCTCGGCAGTTCAATAGGCAGGTCGAAAGGGCACCCGTTTGGAGACATACCATAAATTACACTTTTCTTATTGAAGAAGTATCTGCGAATGCATTCACTGATTCACAGTGTCGGGGACGCGTTCTATTATCTGAGGTTTCTTATTTCTTTCTTCTTCTTTTTTTGTCAGAACCAAGAGATGTCGCTACGTAACTCAAGACTTCTTTTTTTGGCCTGTCATAACTGAAGCGGGCACTTCAGTTGTTTATCCAGACTTGTGGAAGTTGAAGCTTATGAAGCAACATGTCAAATATTATGTCTTTGGGAGCCTCCTCATTAAGACATTGTTATAAGTACGTGTGCTCCGCGGTTGAAAATTTGTTAATTGAATCAAGACTGTCTTCATCTAAATTCAAGTTCTGTCGAATATCCTAAGAATTTTTTTCAGAAGTCATGCAAATTATTTATAAGTCCGTCTTTATTAGACGATCCGCTTCTTGGTCAATCCCCCGAAGTGGGTGTGAACCAATCACATAGGAGTTCAAGTTCAAGTTCATGAACCATCGTGTGGAGCGAATGTCCACACGCGTGCGACCACCATCGACAAAAGATGGCAGCCACGAAGCATGTCTTGGTGCATCGCTAAAGTGTTCTAGAAAGGGGTAGTGGGCTGACTGGAGGCCGTGCACTGACGCACTTTATGTCTCACCTGGTAGATGGCGCCACCACCACCTGCAATGTAAGCGACCAAGGAGGTTAAATAAAATTGATGGAGTGGCGATTATTGCGCAATAGTGAAGCCGTGCCCACCAAAAGATGGCGGCTGCGCCCGCCATCTTAGTAGGGGCACGACAAACCGTCGGCGTTTGGCGAAGGAAAGCGAGCGTTTTCCACGCACGCCAGAGTAGTTTAATATGGCAACTTTTACGGGTCAGATACTGGTGCAAGAGTGTCTTTGTGCTACTAGTTTTCGTAAATCAGCCTCAAAGTCATGGCACATTTTATTGGATATCAATCGCCGATACTCCTCTCGACGGGTTACTTTTGTCGGCAACAATGATCTTTTATTTTATAATTAACGTAGTATTTAAAATAACAAATCAAAGCCATTTCATCACTTAGTGGGCACCACCAGAAAACAGCATGTTTCCGAGCTCTTTGGTGGGCAAAAGCTGGCTTCACTTTCGCTGGCAAGGCGTTGCGAGAGCTTCCACTCCAGAATTTTTTTTTAACCTCCTTGTAAGCGACGCGTTGCTGCCCTCAGCGCGAAGGTTAGTTTGCCAGCGCTTCAAGCACAGACTACTCTTGTGCAACCCCTGTACATGGCCATTTTCGTTGCTTTTTTTTCTTTTGCGTGAGCATATTCTTGCTTTGGCCGTTGTTCTGGCGCATGAAGTATCGTTAAACATGAGCGCGTCATCAGCGGGCGCCGGATGCAACATATGCTGTAAACCGCCAGTTTTGTATTGCAGTAGCGAGCTCTCGCTTTAAAAAATCTCGCAGTTTTATTGCGTTTCGATAATTAATTAATTTATGGGGTTTTACGTGCCAGAACAACTTTCTGATTATGAAGCACGCCGTAGTGGAGGACTGCAGAAATTTCGACCACCTGGGGTTCTTTAACGTGCACTGACATCGATTGCCTTTAGATAAAAGAGACTAATATTTTCATGCTAGCGTTTGTATTCGGTAGTCTCTTTAGTGAGGTCATACTCTCACTAAATAAAACAATATTACTACAAACTTAAGCACCTTACGCGCTCTCAGTTGATATATTCCCCTGAAAAGTGCAAGAAAATGTGTGGGAGTGCACAGCAGGAAAGACCTATCCTAATCATGCCCAAGAAATAAAAGACCGAAAGTAAGGGTAGACCATGCAATCAGATTTTGCTTCTTGAAGACCCCTCACATGCTGGAAATTATATTTGTGTAAGAAATTGCATGCAAACACCGCTATCAGTTGAGTGCAAAATTCAGTTAGCAATTCTGCTGACACTATAATATGCCTAAAAGGTTCATATGCACTCTTTTCTATAGAACTATTTGTCCGCACTCCTGTATTTAGAAAAATGAATTTGTAATGAAGGTGTGAAAAAATGTAGACAACAATCGTTCGCGGAAATAAGTGAAAAGTTTATTTGGTGGGGCAGCACAATGACCTTATATACTCCACAAAAGCCATGCGTATCAATCACTTTCATTTTTTTTTTCAAAGTGAAAACAGATGTAAAAAAGCTGAAATAGCTTGAAGAGGGCCTTGCCCCATTTTGTACTTATCAGCGTGTGCGGCAAAAAGCATGTCTCCTCTATAGATGCTAGAAAAATACTCACAAAGAGACGCTAAATATTTTCAATAGCATACTTAGCATAGCATAAATTTAAAAAGTTCACAAAAGCACATGAATACTCAACACATATTGTTCACACAATAAGTGAAGACACTGAATCAGAAGAAATATTAAAAAAATGACAACTAATAGACACATTTCCATTCAAACACATGCATTTTTATAGAGATCTACTGACGTTCTGGTAGATCATATTAATCGCATTGTTGATGGTACGCCAAGGACCAAAGCCACCATTCACAATTGAATTAAGGGTTTATTGCTATAGTATGCATGGCGAGTGGCAATTAACATACTATCTTGCTTGTTTTTCAAATCTGGCATTTTCTTGTATTTGGGTCAGTGAAACAGAAAAAGAATATTCAGAGAAGATTCATACTTCAAGTTTAACCTACACTTGTAAAATCTAAACGCAGGAACAATAATAAAATTTTAAAAATCTTCTATAGCAAGGAAAAGAATTTAAGTGCAGCGGCTTATCTTCAAGTGCTTTGCTTTTTGGCGTTTGCCTGCTCTGTCTGTGTTTAGCCCCTTAATGTAAAAATGAAGTCGCGTAACAACATAGAATTGGATTATTTTTTGAGAGAGCATTGAGGCATGGCTTCGGCACCCAACCTCTTGCCAAAGCCTTGCTTTCACAATGGTCAGCACATCTAAAATGCTGTCTGCATGGAGTTCTTCACATGAAAAGCAGCCCGTGAACAAGCCTTGCTACCAATTTACATTATTCACAACTACAGGAACTGAAAAATGAAACGTATTGACGAAGCAATGCTCGGCCGAAAACCTGCAGCGACGACGAAACACAGCAGCAGCCCTACAGCAGCGGGGCGAAGGCGCGAAGGCTCCCATTGCTGACGATGGTAGCGCCGCCACGCGGGCACTCAGGAAAACGAAAACTCGTTTACATTTTTTGCGCCGCGGCAACGTACCCTCTCCCCGGAGAGTGGGCTCACTACCCAATATTCTAGAACACTATAGCATCGCGGTCATCGCGGTGAACTTATGAAAAGTCCGTTCCCGTGTAAGCATGTGTTTATATGTACTTTGGGACTCAATAACTCCGTTCCACACGCTTGAACACCAGGCATATGCGGAATATGTATTGTCTTCTTTTACAGATGAAAACATCTTTGTGATGGAACATTTAACACGATTTAAGCGTGGCGCCATCAATGCCCTACCGTCGAATTTGCAAAAGCTAAATATAACGCTTTTATTTCACGGTATATTTCATCTAACGCTTCGAAATAGCCAGTCTTTGGTGAATACAGCTCACTTTAAATTTCAAAGCTTCTCAAAATTTGAAGCTTTGTCTGGCTTTTTCAAGGAACAACAGCCGCACCAACATCGGCATTAAGGCGCAACATAAACATAGCCACATGGCCGTAGCGCGTTGCAGTTTCGTTCTCCGTGTTTTCGTTGTGAAGAACGAAAATACCCGCCACAATGGGTAGAGACCACGATAGGAGGCACCATCACAAGTCGAGTCACAAACGCAAGCGCAGTGAAGACCTTGGCGACAGCGACAGCGGTCACAGCAAACACGGAAGGCGACGCAGCTCGTCATCGAGGTATGACAGTAACCATCACGGTGATCGTGACAGTGGCCGCGAGCGACAACACAGTTCAACACGGCGCGATAGTGGTGACTACATTGACGATCGCCGCACTGTGCCTAGACGGCGTGAACAACGACACGGCTCGCCAAATGACACTGACCGCGTCCAACCGAAAGCGGAGAGAAACAGTCGAACTGGGGAACGGAAGAATCTGTCGCAATTTCGACACGAACTTTCGCGAATATTTTTTGGCGACAACAGCCCTATCAGCAGGTAAGCCGGTGCTCTTTAAAAAGTGAGCTTATTGTCAACGTGCCCTCAGCCTGTAAAATGTTACACTGATAAGCTTTAGATAGCGCGCCACTAAAATTGTAACTGCTTGGGAAGATCCAACAAGTTACAGCTGACGTGTCATTGTGAAAGCGATTGAAGCAATGAGAACTCCAATTACGTGGGCCGTGAAAGTAGCACGAATGTTGCCTATCAAATACAAAAGGAATAAGGATAACACAAGCTTGTACAAACCGTACGCCATTACAATAGTGATATTTAGAACGCTGTTGATGTTCGTGAAGAAAGATCTTTAATGTCATATATATATTGGGGGACTACAGAATGAATGGGTTAATGTCAGGCAGACATTTAGACGATAATATCTTTGTACGACTCAGCACACAGAAGTTTGAATACCTCAGATTAGAGCCTTATAAATAGTATTTTTAGAAATTAAAGAACCTTTACCACAACATCGACTGCGAATCACTGTGAGGTATTCTCAAGCAACAGGGCTTAGGTGACTGTTTTGTGGGGCTGCTAAGAGAAATAGATAGGGACAACTCACGACAAACCATATGGGAAGGTCACAAAAGCAATAATGAACTAGTAGAAATTTGTCGAGGGCTAAGGCAAGGGTGTGTTCTGTCTCTAAATTGTTGCTCATGCTAAGAAATCAACTTGGGAGAAGGTTTCATGCCTCATAGATCTGTAAAGAGCGAAGTTTTCAGCAGAATTGAATTGGAGATACCACCATAATGTCATTCTCAGAGCATGCTGACTCGCCACATGAGAAAGCCAGACAAGTAATCACTTCAGTCATTGGACACGCGAGATTCTATGTCACGCAAAACGACACTGTCTCAGCCCCTAGGCTAATATGCAGACGACTTCGCTTTACTGGCGGGCAATGCAGAGGATTTACAGGGATTGGCAAATGCATTCGGCAATAAAGCCAACATACCTAAGCCTCAGTTTTAGCACATTTCTTTCATTTTTGCCCATTTTCTCACCAAACCTCTGCTGATGGCAGTAGTGATTACTAAAACAGATTGAAGTGCTTTTTTTTTCGTTAGTGTCCCTTTAATTCACATTTAGAGGAAATGTCAGGACCTTCAGACAAACAGTACATACACTCACTCCATTACCTTAGTAGATACACTAGCCAATGCACATCTCTGCCCTCTAGAAGAACTTCCTTTTAGCCAGCAGCTTTGTACTAACATGGTGTTCACAATCCGTGTTCAATGACTTTTAGTAGTAAAGCATATGTGTTGCACAGGATGTCTCTTCAGCGAAAGTTTTGTGTCCTCTTGCTTCATATAAATGTTGACTGTTCGTTTTTCACAGAAATTCTAAGCAATACGACAACTTCTGGACATTCCTCAAGAAGTATGAAGAGCGAAAGCAAAAAACTGCAGTTGAGGCTGGAACTTCGAAAGGTATGTGTTTCTTACTCTTCAAGATTATGTGGAGGCATATTGTACATATGACTTTTCATCTGTACAATTCTTGGTTAATTCCTAGCCTGGTAGCATTCGGTTCAGCAGTTGTTTCTGGGTTCACTGCTTAATTGAACAGTGCAGCAGAAATGAAGTCAGTGCACTTCTGTGTGCCAATGTTACTGTCAGCTTATTGTTTTACCACAGCTATCAACACTCTGCAGTTTATGCAAGTAATGAGGGTCATATCATTGGCTTTTTGATGTTCTTCGTGGGTCATGTTGATCTGGAACATTGGTTCTCAAATTCAGCTGGGACGAACTCCTCTACGCTCCCAAGCGTTGATAAAGAGCTTCCTAAGGCACGTTTTAGTTTAATTTAAACAGTGAAATATATGTAATGCTGGAAATATCATGTCTCAAAAGATATATCTCAAAAGGATGTTATATTTCAGTATGGTATGGTTGCTCTGCAGGTAGGGCAAACAAGAGAATCCTCAGCGTGGAGGTTTATCAATGATGCATTTTTACTATGGCTTTTGCGGATTCTATTACAGCTTTAATAGTCTTAGGACCCCTAGGTAACCTGCAGTCTTACAGATGAAGATCGGAATTACAAGGACCGCAGTTTGGGAGGTGTCGATTACGTATCCATAAGGCCTTGGAGTCACAGTATAATCGTAATGAAACCTTGGATTGAGGTAGTTGTGAATGCCTTACTTCAATTTTCAGCCATTCGCTCTTACCTCTTGTAGTCATGTTATGGAATCACAGCTTTTGTGTTGCTCATCCTTCGTTAAAAGAAACATAGCCCACTACACACGGGTCTGCAGCTGATTTCAGAACATGTAGTAAGCCTTTCATCTCATACACAGTGTTTGAGTCCTTGAGAGAGCACCGATCCTTCCCCTTCATCCTCTGGAGTTTTTAAAACCAGAAGCTGCACAGCCATAGCATCTTGTAGCCAAGACTCTGCATCACTTATGCTCCATGTAGTTTCATTTTATCTTAGCAGACACCACGTATATTGTTTGTAGTTGACATGGGATCTTTCCTTCCAGCTGACCCATGGGAGTGTGCCGAGCAGTCACTGGGCCTACCTCCAACTTATGATCCTGTTCACAAAGTGAACTTCTCCATATTCCCCGAGGAGCCCAAAGTCCTCATGCTTGACGCCGGTGTGCACATCGACAGCAGCGACGCGTCGCACTCCCTCACCGAAGAAGATGTGGCCGAAGTTCGAACAGTCTTCCACCTCTACCTCGACTTCCTGCAGAGGCAGAAGTTCCAGAAGCTCAAGAAACTGCGTGAGTTTCAAAAGAACCTGCCCATCGCTCAGTACAAGGACGGCATCTTGAAAGTGGTGTCGGAGAACAGCGTCGTTCTGATTGCCGGTGACACCGGCTGCGGAAAATCCACACAAATACCGCAGTACCTGCTCGGCGCAGGACTGGAAGGCATCGCGTGCACGCAGCCGCGGAGGATTGCTGCTATCTCCCTGTGCAAGCGTGTCGCCTATGAGACGTTAAATGAGTACAGGACTCACATTGGTTACCAGATCCGGTTCGAGAAGCATCGTAGCAAGCACACGAAGATGTTGTTCCTGACGGAGGGACTGTTGTTGCGGCAGATTGCCAGCGACCCCATGCTGAAGGAGTACAATGTCATCATCCTTGACGAAATCCACGAGCGGCACCTCACGTGTGACTTTCTCTTGGGCGTCGTGAAGTGCCTCATGCAGCACAGGAAGGACTTGAAGATCATCCTGATGTCTGCAACCATCAACATTCAGCTTTTCTCCCAGTATTTCTACAACTGTCCTGTAGTACAGGTAAGGGATGTTCTTTTGCTGCCTCAGTCAACATGCCAGTGTCATCTAGCCAGTTTCACAACATACCAATGATAAAGTGCCCAAGTTTTTCCAGCAAGAGAAGGCTGTATGCATATATATTACTTTTTAGAATCTTTACAAATACACTCAAACCTCGATATAACGATCACGGATATAACAAATTATCGGTTATAACGAAGTAAGTGATGAATAGTCTTGTCATATATACAATGTTACCAATATACATTTATAACGAATTTTCGCATATAACGAACTTATTTTCATGTCATATGTGACTGTTATAATGAAGTTTGAGTGTACTCTTGACTGCCTTGGCAGTAACAGGGTGGTTACAGCAAGCTTGATCAAAAATAAATGGAACATGAAGCAATGCAGACAAAGCTGTATAAACACTCGGGCTAAAAATACATATTTGTAACATTGTGACAGTGATATTGCATGCAGTATGAAACAAATACTAGAAAATGTACTTTAGAACAGTATGGCAATGTCTGAACAATAACAGTGCATTAAACTTTTGTAAAAGGTTTTTAATGCGTTCTTCGTAGCTTTCAGTGCTCCTTGAATGCAAGACAGGTGTTCGTAAACTGCCCCACTCTTTTGTACCATACACAGGAAAAATTAGTGTGCGTACATGTGAAGACATGCATTTGGAATTTAATACATGCAATGATTCTTTGACCTGACATTTGTAGCTTGCCTGGAAACAAGGTCAAACAAAGCCAGTGGTGTGTAGTGCATATTATGGCAAAAACATGTGAACATTTCATAAAGTTGCTTTGGAAAATGAGGCTCCGCACAACTACTTTCCAGTGACAATGAACACAACGGGTTTGAAAATTCTGTATCTATTTAGTCGTACAAGATTATGAAGTCAGCCACTTCTGTGCAAACTTATTCAGGAAAGCAACTTGTGTTGCCCGGGTACATGCAATAAGATAACGTGAGTATGCAAGTACAGTAGCAGATACATTGCAAGCCTCTTATTTGATCTCTCCACGGGTGCACAGATTTCATACTGTGTTAGGAAATGTTCTGAAAGCACTTATAAAAGCTTCCACAACACAGATAGCTCCAAATGTGGTTTAACTATTTTCTTCACATTGAAAGCTGAAGCAGCTGCACATTAAGTGGCAACCTTTTGAGAAAATTGTGAACTAACTACCTTTACCAGCAGTGCTGTAACTCACTAATATTGTGTTTGACAAATTATGCCTGCTTGCTGTTACATATGTTTGTTACCATGCAGTCATGTTAAAGAGTGTTGAGCTAGAATAATGGAACTATTCTTTGCAATGACACTGCTCTTTGTGCTTCCTCAGTAGTTGGTTTCCCTGTGCCCATGTTATCAGGGGAATCAGCCTTCTATATGTATTAATCTATACGAATTTTTCTATACGAATTCCTCTGTACATACTCTATACTGCAAGTGTGTGGGTCTGAGCTGGTTGGTATGTCGATATCTTATGATATCTGAATCTAACCCAGACTCAGACCCTAGTTATGACTTCTGATCCAGACCTTAGTCCAGCAATCCTCTGTACCGGCTAATACAATTGTACACTGCTTGTCATGCTTTACCATCCAACTCTAATGCACCATAGACAGATTTGATGAATGAACTGCATTTAAAATAATACGAAACTGCTACTACCACTAATTTAACTAACGGCATGGAAGTAGAGCTTAGGCATAGGAGAAAATGCCATGTTTCATCCCTTCTGTTCCCCTTTTTTAGGGGCAAGGCTCCTCTTAGTCTAACCTTGTCACGCGTCCGGCGTAAGGCGTAACGAGGTTAGACTAAGAGGAGCTTCGTGCCTAAAATACAACAGATTAATGAGAATAAATGCTCAAGCAACAATAAGTTATTAGATGCTCAAGATATAATCGGTTAGTGCAGTTTTGAAAAATGACGTGCCCTCAATGCAGGCAATAGAAAGGGAAAGGCTGTTCCATTTGACAAGGCTTTAGCTGGAAAAGTTTGTTTACATCAGTGACACTGTAACTCTTTGCTTCACTGAAGCGGTGAACTCACTTTAGATTAAATTCAGGTTCCCGGGCGCCTGTTCCCAATTCAAGTGCAATACCACCCTGTCACTGTGGAGGAGAAACGCTCTCGTACGGGTCGTCTCAATCCGGCACCTTACGTCAAGCTGTTGAGCCTCATTGACAACAAGTACCCCAGCAACGAGCGCGGCGACCTGCTGGTGTTCCTGAGTGGCATGAGCGAGATCTCGGCTGTGCAGGAGGCGGCAGAGGAATATGCCAACCAGAACGGCCACTGGATCATCCTTCCCTTGCACAGCACGCTTTCATTGGCTGAGCAGGACAAGGTTTGCCTTTGTTGATCCATGTCTCTTGTTTTTGTTCTTTCTTTTTCAACAATAGAGGGACACTAATGCAAAACAATGAATCGTCTTGGATTGATCAACTGTACTCTGAGAACTCTATTGTTCTTAATTTCACCATAATAGGTTTACTAATACAAGAGAAAATCAAGGTCCGAGTTTCGTTTTTAAATTTCACACCAAAATCTCCGCGCGTGACGTCACAAATTTTAAAGTATATTTTTCATATTTTGGCGACATTGGCTAAACAAAATTTCCCGAAACTTGGTATGTTTAGTGTATGGCCCCTTCGAAGGTCAGTGTACTTCATTTTTACTCATTACGAACTATGTAGGACTCAGTAGACCTATGACGCCATGGCGTTTGGAGCGGAATTGTCAGTGGTGCGTTGTCACCCCCATTTTCTTTTTTGTGCATTTTCTCGCTTATCAAGTGTCTTCCTGTGGCAAGCGTGGTGATCTTGTAATTGCGTAAGAGTCATTTACTAATATGAAAAAAATCTTGTTTCTTCTTAGTGTCTCTTTAAGAGCCTTTGTTCTATTCATCATGAGCAGTGTTTACGTGCAAAAACAGGACACAGATTGAAATTATGTAATGAGACCTGGATATAACGAACTCGGACAAATTCTATAATGAAATAAATGAAGATGTCCAGATGCTATTGCACTATAAAAGCTATTAGTTTATAACGAATATCACACATAACTAAGCTGCTTTCATGTCAAATGTCTTTGTTATAATGACATTAAGTAATTATGCATTTTAGTTGTTGACATCTTACCTTACGCTTGTATTATTATGTTCCTGGTTATGTCGCTCATGTGCATGAACAGAAAAATATTTTAAACAATAGTTCTATTTCACATGTGCGATGCTCTTATGTGTACAAATGCTTTCACTCATTGCAAAAACAAGTACACTGAAACCTCATTATAACAAAGCCACATCTGCCACAAAAATAACTTTGTTATATCCGAAAATTCGTTATGAACGTTTATTTATAACACTGTATCTGTGACAAGACTATTCTTCATTCACTTCGTTATAACCGATAATTCTTTATATCCGTGTTCATTATATCGTGGTTTGAGTGTACTAACACTCTTTCACTGTTTCAGGTATTTGACTATGCACCAGAGAAGACACGCAAGTGCATTCTGTCAACCAACATTGCCGAAACGTCCGTGACCATTGATGGCGTTCGGTTTGTCGTTGACTCAGGCAAGGTGAAGGAGATGAGCTACGACTCGGCCAGTCACATGCAAAAGCTCAAGGAGTTCTGGATCAGCCGTGCCAGCGCCGAACAACGCAAAGGCCGTGCAGGTGAGGGAGGAGCTGCACTGTGCCAGGATCATTTCAAGTCAGAATTTCAGAGGTGCTCTGATTGATTAGAATAATTAGAAGCTACATCCGACACAGCTATCTGACATAACACTCAAACCTCCATACAGCAAACACGGATATAACGAATTATCGGTTATAACGAAGTAAATTAGGCATAGTTTTTTTTTTTTTTTTTTTTTTGAAATGATGGAATAGGAGAGGTTGGTGCCATTATAGTGGCACCGGCTACTCCTTCTAGCCTAGAATACAGAATATGTAGTAACAAGATTAATAAGGGCACAAAATGCAATACAGTAGAACACAGGAAAATACGCACAGCCGAACATCACATGGCAGTTCATAAACCTCTAAAACGTCTAATAGGTTCATGTGTACAAAATACGCACAGCCGAACATCACATGGCAGTTCATATACGTCTAATAGGTTCATATGTACACAAGTTTTGTATGAAAAGTTCAAATGGGAAAAGTCAGTTCACCTGTATACGCTCAAACTCAAATATTCTGTATTGCTTGACATGCACAGGAAAGCACACTGACACAAATGATGACACATAAAATCAAACGCACTATCACAAACATAACACAATTCCTTCAGTATGAAGGGGAAGTCAACATCGTGTGCAGTAGGTCAATATTTCCATAAAATATTCCATTCTTCAAGAAACTTCTTCAAGGCGACAAGCGCTCTTTTCTGAAGACTTGCCGTTGGCCATGGACCTAGTATTTTCGTCAATGTGAAAGGCCTTCTATCTAAAAGTAGTAGACTTGCTCGTAATACTTTTCGTTGTGATTCATAGTTTGTGCACTCGATAAGTAGATGATGTACATCTTCATCAGGGTGGCCGCAGGAACATAGTCTTGTAATAGATACAGTGCAGCAAATATATGTTTATAACGAATTTTTCGATATAACGAACTTATTTTCGTGTCAGACGTAACTTTGTTATAATGAGGTTTGGGTGTAGTTGGAATCAGTTCATGCTTAAGAAGTGCGAAAAAACACAGGTACGAGACACGGGAACGTCTTGTGTATCTCTGCTTCATCCCAGTGTTTTTTTGCGCTTCATAAGCATGAAGCTACGTGCAGTTTTATGAATGTTGACACTCCCACTTGAAGAAGAAAGAAAGAAAGACATAAACCTCTCTCTTGCGTAACTTGGTCACATAGTGTAGCGAGATGACTCATGATATTTAAACCGCGCAGTTGACAAGGGACAAGTGTAAAGGAGGACAGGACAAGCACTGACTCGCAACTGTCCTGTTTGCTTTTCAACCTGTCCCTTGTCAATTGTTCTGTTTGAACATCATGAATCCATGCCAACTTGTCCAGCTTTCCACTGTAACGTAGCGAGACGACATTGTCACAAAACTTTTTTTTTGCCAGCACGGCATTATCGACAAACGTATAGTTGTGTATGACAATGCAGATAGATGTGGTTTCTTGCAGCACGCTGAAGACAGTTCTGACAGGATATCGGTTGCAGCTTGTAGGAGTGTGCAACTGGCATTTTGTGGGCGTTAATTTTGAGGGCAGGGCACGCCACCAAAAACCGCCTGCATGATGACCGGCTCGACTCGACGCTGTCTCAGAGGCTACAGAAAAGATAAGAAATTTGCCTACTGCCCGCTACAAGTGGGGCATCAGTGGCACTGGGCAGCAAATTGTAGGACATGCTTTATTCATAATGTGATGTGACTACAGCAGAAAAGGTTTCCTCTCCCCCCAAAAATTAACTTCACTTGCAGCAAGTTGATTTGGGCAAGTTGAATGCACCCTGAACGCAACTTGAGGTGGCATATAAAGACGAGGACAGGAACAATGACAAAAATACCATAACAAAACAAGCACCTGTTTTCTTGTTCCTGTCTCCGTCTTTTCATGCTGCTTCAAGTTATATTCAAGATTACCTTATTCTGTTGTACTGTCGGCCGCAAAAGTTTGCGGGATCTGCAGCGCGTGGCGGAGCGAGGGAAAACTGCATTGTTGCGTCACCTACCGTGACGCAGTGGGTGTTGAGGCTATCGGCCGCGGCCTCCGCGATTAGATCCGGCAACGGCACGTTTTCTAAACGCGCCGTCGCTAATCGCCGAGGCCGATAGCCTCAACACCAGCCGCGTCACGGTAGGTGACGCAGCAATGCAGTTTTCCGTCACTCCGCCACGCGCTGCAGGTCCCGCAAACTTTTGCGGCCGACAGTACATAAACGTTGCTTATAGTGAGGTGCTGTGATTTCCTCTCTTTGTTTTAGGTTTTGATTATGCTCCTGATTGCAGCTTTTCAAGATACTCCAGATTCTGAAGCCTTTGGTGCTTCTATGTCGTATGCTTGCTGGCAGCCTTATGCCAATGTCTTTAAAAGGACACTAAAGAGAAAAACGATTTTTTTTTTTTCATATTAGTAAATTACAATTTCACAGTACCGAAACCACCACTCTTACCACTAGAAGACACTTGGCAAGCGAGAAAACGCGCCAAAAAGAAAATACAGTTAGCGACGCCACCACCTTGAGGTCCCCGCACCAGCTTGCCATGACATCGTAGATTTTTTATGATGTCTGCTCGAGCCTACGTAATCGTTTGTCACTAGAAATTATTTACATTGTGATTTAAGGGATCCACAGTCATAACACAGCAAGTTTCTGGAAATTTCATTGAAACAATTTGGCCAAAATATGCAAAGAGACTCTGAAATTTGTGACGTCACACTGGCGTTCACGTACTGAAGTTTCGGCGCAAAATTCAAGCATGAAACGTTGACCTTCATTTCGTCTTCTAATAATTAAGCTATGGTGGCGAAATCAAGGACAATAGAGTTCTGAAAGAATCATTTATTTCTCTAAACTGATTTAATGTTTCGCTTTAGTGTCCCTTCAACTACAGGTTCCGTGTTCTTGCCAACTTGTCATTGCAGGCCGAACGGGGCCCGGCGTGTGTTTCCGGCTGTACTCCGAGGCCGAGTACGAGGCACTGGCCGCATACTCGACACCGGAGATCCAGCGTGTGCCCCTCAATTCGCTACTGCTCCAGCTCGTGGCACTCGGGCTGCCTGATGTACGAAAGTTTCCCTTCCTTGAGCCACCGCCCTCGGAGAGCATAGAGGAGGCTGTGCAGACACTCAAGGAACAGGTGAGTGGAAACAGGCATTACCGCAACAAAAAAAAAAAGCACAAATGAGGCAAGATCAAAGGGAGATTTATTTGTCACCACTGTAAGTCACAACTCATTGTAGCTAACATTGTATCATAAGAAAACTCTTATATGAAATGTACTTTCATGTTGAGTGGTTGCAGCAAAAATTAGACGCACAGACGAAGCAAAGGAACACGAAGACACAGCAGTGTCTTCGTGTTTCTTTCCTTCGTCTTTCTATATTTCTATGACAACTTGTACCACCCCCCTTTGTAATATCTTTTTACCTTGAGGGTATTTTGAATTAATAAATAAATAAGATAAATTGTGCCCAAAATGGTGCCTGTTGGCTCTGCAATTGGTTCTAGCACATGCAGTCTTTAAAACCGTAGCTTTCAAGAGCGGTTTCGTTTACCCAAAGGGAGCCCTTGTTGGAGCATGGATTTGGAATCCACTTGTAGAGAACTTTAACTTGCCCACATGTATGCTAACTTTTACAGAACAGCAGGTTACCCAGTGAGGTTGGTTGACAACAATGGCAGTAACAACATCCTATGGCGCCTTGGCCAACCACAGTGCATTAAATACCTTTTTGTGCTACACGGAGGTATTGAAGAATAATATAAGGAGGTTAATGACTGGCTTCAAATGGCTTTGTGGCTGCAAGTTGATCATTTTGAGCAAAAAGTTATCTTTTAAGTGCAGCAATTCATAGTGACAATGCATGTGTACAGAGGGTTATTACTGTCATACATTTAGAAAAATATGACTTGTTTGAAAATTGAGAAAGATGAAGCATCATATAGTAACTGCACGGTAACGTCTGAAACTGCCAACATAAAGGCTACATACATAGATGCACTGGCTGAAATCCCCGTGGCTGCTGGATGACTGCAGTGTCGAAGCTTTCTGTGGTGATTTTTGTAGGGAACTCTTGCTAAGTGACTTTGTCATAACTATCTTATCATTTGTAGAGCTTATCTTTTGCAGGTAATGAAGGAAACATTCTGTGGTCACAGAATGAAACACGACTTCAAAACTTCAAATATGACAACTGGTACACGCAATTTCTTGAGATAACCACATCATGTTGCTACAACTCTGGCCACTAAAGGCACTGGTGGCAGTGGTGTGACTGTTTGAGCCAATATTTCGCTAATGCAACACAAGGTGAAGATTGTGGAGATGAATAAATGTGCATTACTTAGCCCTAAATTGTCACGTTTCATTCCGTGAGCACTGTGTGCCCATGCTGTTGCTTTCACATTGAAACGAAACTTAGTCTGCTTTTTCTTAACATTTTCTTGCAGTTTTGCATCCTGTGCAAAATGGAGAATACACTCAAACATCGATATAACGGACACACATATAACGAATTATCAGTTATAACGAAGTAGATGAATGTTTTTGTCATAGGTACAGTGTTACAAATAAACGTTTATAACGAATTTTCGGATATAACGAAGTTATTTTCGTGGCAAATGTGACTTTGTTATAATGAGGTTTCAGTGTAGTATCATGTAACAGCAACACACTACTTCACTCAAAACTGCTTCATACTGTGACTTTTCACAATGGTTGGGTTATGAGCTGAGTGTGGTAACTGTGGCTGATTGTTTTTAAAGGGGGCCCTGACCGCGGATGAAGACCTGACACCAACAGGCCGGATTCTGTCGCAACTTCCAGTGGACGTCACCATTGGGAAAGTGCTCATCCTGGGCTGCGTCTTCCGGCTGGTGGACCCGATACTGTCACTCGCCGCCGCCCTCAGCATCCAGTCACCGTTCACGCAGAGGTCGTTTCGAGACCTCGACGCTTCAGTTAGTGTCTTTACTAGAGCGTCCTACTGTGTCCGGTATTCCGGTGCACGCAATGGCTTTTGCGTACGGATGGGCGAATATTCGGGCGTTTCGAAGTATTCGAAATGAACGAATATATGTATACATTTGACCGCACATAACTCCCTGTAAAGGTAGTTTCATTGCAGCATCTGGTTGCTGTGCCGTGAAACAACCCATCCGGGGGAAATCTGCACTGCCGCGAAGCCACACTTCAAGGTTAAATGTACATATTTTTTTAAGTTTAAAAGCGTGTTATATGGGCTTATGTGCGCTAAGTATAGTAACTTTTACATTGTAACGTATTGCAGCACTTATAACTTGCACCCTATTGCTATTCAAGGCTGCTTCCACTTCATTTCAAACCAAAGAAGTGACATTCACTCATACCTAGTTCCAATCCTTAAAAATATTGTGCAAGGGTCATGCCAAAAATGCTCATTTTTCTTAATAATATGTGGTAAATACTATTGAAACTATTCAATTCAAAATTATTCGACCAAATCACTATTCGCTTCGGATTCGCTTTGAACCTCAAATTTGCTATTCACCCATCCCTACTTTTGCGTAAGCAGGGTCACTGTATGATGCTGACAAGTTGTGAAGCTTTGTCTTACCACATTTATAGACACATCCTTTTGTGTTCAACATATGTTCTTTTCATTGACACACTTAAAGAGGCAGTACACTTGCACTTATGCCAGTTTCTAAAATTACAGTGAAGTCAGCAGTGAAGTAGAATACTCTTAGTTGCAGTACTGTTAGCAAGTTTTAGTACTGCATACATAGCACCCATAACAGCATCTATAACATGTGTACAACGAATATTGCATGTAACGAAGCCATTCCTGCATCAAATGCAACTGTATTTGAATGATGTTTGATTGTACGGTGTTTGCGTAAAATTTGGTGTCCAAATGGGCATTGTGTGGCCAGGCTTGGCTAATTCCATGCTTTGGTTTCTCACTTGAAAGACTTGCCAGGACTTTTAAGAACTTTGCCACTTCATTTTCAGTGGAGTTGAATAGTTCAAATTGGTGCCATTTTTATGGTGTAGGCATACACATTGGCTAGTCCACACTCATATTCGACACTGCCTCCTTACGTGAGATCACTCATTCGTCATTCTCCCAACGTACAGGCAGCACGCAAGAGCGTGGACTCGGACCACGGCGACCCGTTCACGCTGCTGAACGCGTACCACGAATGGCTCGCAGCCAAGTCCAGCTACGGCGAAGACACCCGGAAATGGTGTCGCCGTCTGGGGCTTGAAGAGCAGCGCTTCTACGAGATGACAAAGTTGCGGAGCCAGTTCAAGAAGCTTCTACAGGTGGGGGTCAAAGGTCAACTGTGATGGAGTTTCACTGTGGTTAAATACATTATGATTGAGTAGTCACCATAGTCATCATGTCAGTGATCTCCAGTTTACCTTATGCTGTGCTAGCCGATTCCATTTTATTCCTGCAAACTTCTTAATTTCGTCAGTCCATCTAACTCTTGGCCTTTCTCAACTGTGTTTCCCACCCCTTGGTAACCATTCTATTGCCCTTACTGTCCAGCTGTTGTCTATCCTATGCATTATGTGGCCAGCCCTGGTCTGTTTCTTTCACTCGATGTCAACTAGGTTATCCGCTACGCCTGTTTGTTCCCTGACCCATTCTGTTGTCCTCCGATCTCTTAATGTTACTCCTACCATTTTCCGTTCCATTGCACGCTGCGTGGTCCCTGACCTTGTCTCTAATTTCTTTGTTATCCTCCATGTTTCAGCCCCACATGTTAGAACTGCCAATATGCAGGGATTATATAACTTTTTGCTTTAATGACAATAATGTGTACCACTGAAGAATCTTGGCAAGGTCGTAGAGCTGGTAATGGCACAGTTTTCTTATATGCAGCTTTCGAATAGCACCTAAGCAGATGACATGACCTCCTGGCAGTCGTCGCTATTAAAGGGACACTAAAGGCAAATAACAATTTATGTTAGAGTGAAAGCCCAATGTATGACAACTTTTAAAACGGCAATATTATCAACAGCGGTGCCCTACTTACCGAGAAATTAAGCTAAATGTATCACATGACGAGCGCCACGAGTGGGACATTTTCGAAGTGATCCCGATGACGTAGGGAAGTCGGCCTACAATAAATCACTAGTAATCAAACTAGCAGCAGTAAAAAAAGAACATTCCGAGCATCAAAAGACGTAATAAAATGCTGTTTGTTCGTTTCTGCTTGATTCATGGAAAACAAAACCTCCGTGGCGTTGCCATGGGGAACGGCGCGCGTGGTTCAAAGGTTCCGTTTTCGCCGAACTGTGCCTCGCCCGTCTCAGTTGTAGTTTCGGGATCGCGTACTGCCGTGCGTGTTTTGCGCGCTCGTGAAGGTCGCTCTGACAGAAAGTTCGACAAAATGCCGCATGCGTGTGATATTGCCGGATGCCCGAATGGTGCACAACGCCAGTGCTGCAGCAAGGAAACCGGTGTGTCTTTTCACTGGGTGCCGCGGAATGAACCCTTACTACGGTCCCTAGAAAATTCTAGGGACCGTACCCTTACGCTCGAAATGGCTTAGTGTCATGCCATTGCGCCAGTATGCTAAACAGTCAAAACCTCTGCGTGTGTGCTCGCTGCACTTTCATACTGAGGATTACGAGACCAACCGCAACTTGGTGACGGCTTTGAATGTGCCCATCCGATCAAGTCTTTGCCGCAGCGCCGTTGTTGCTACTGTGGGTCCCGCTACTTCCGCTCGGCTGCTACTAGTGTCGGCGGCCGCGCAGTAAAAGCGGGCAACGTTGGGCATGGCAGCAGTGACGTATGAGAGTCGTATTTTCAGGCGGGAGATTTGAAGCGCGCTAACGCGATGCGGACCACTAAAAACGTGATATTATTTCAAAATAAGCACTTCCTTAGCACAAAAGCAGCGCTACGAGATTTCTGGACCGCTATTTCAACAATAAACGTCGACTTAATATTTGCCTTTAGTGTCCCTTTAAATAGGTCCACATATGCAACTTCCGAGACTTTTCAGTACCTCCTTATCTCTGAGGTCATGCCCAGAAGTTGCATGTACTTCTTCGTTCCTTAGTCATGGGTCGCTTCCGGCAAGCGGTAACTTCGGAATTATATTTTTTTTTCAGTCTTGGTATCAAAAACTACTATTCTTGTGAGCTTATTGTGACACTTCTGCTTGGGTTTCATACGTGAAATTTTGCCTCTGGCCACTGTTTTAGCGCACCGCCATAGCTTAGTACTCATAACACTCTGCTGCGGATCATAAAAACACGGGTTCAATTCCTGACCATGACGCCCATGTTCCGATGCTGCATAGTTCTAAAATCTTGACATAATTATACTTTGATGCATGTTAAAGAACCCCTGGTGATTGAAGTTGATCCAAAGCCCTCTGCTAAAAGTTTCCTCGAAGCCTGTTTGTTATGTTTAGGTGCCAAACCCCACGATTTGATTTTTATTGCCGTTCTTGCGACTTCAACTGTGACTCCCAGGAGGTGGGCCTGATGGAGAATGAAGTCGAGGTCACGGACAGTGTTGCCCGTATCCAGCGGCACGGTGAGATGAAGCAACTGAGAGATCTGCGGAGGCAGCTGCAGAAGGCACCGAGGAAGAAACGCATACTCCGTATCGGGAACTGGGGCGACGAGGATGAAGAAGAAGAGCAAGTGGACATCAAGGACGTTGAGTTCAGGCTACAGCAGGACCCGACTTTAGTTCAGGTACATGCAGCAGTGTTTCTCTATGACAGTTATAGTTTCTTCAGATGATCTTATATTTATGCATAGCCTCCTCTATAACTTCTGTGCCTGAGCGGTCAGTCCCTCAACACCATCCCCCGATTCTCTCGTTTTAAGTCTCGGCGCTCCGCGAGGGACGCTCGCATCCCATAATAGCTCACTCAGCAGTTGCTGCAACAGCAGGTGCACACCACCACACCGCGGTTTTCCCGCCGCGCACAAATTTGGTTTGCCGTGCTTGATGTAAAACTCTACTTGGCCCATTGTGTTCTCTGCTTGGCCGTTGATGTTTTTATTGCGATAGCAATTTTTTGGACAGTCTCGACGGGTTTTTGCCGTTGCCGTCACGTCCCGTATGAAGTCCAAATTGATAAGAGCCCCCCGCGCATCGTATGTTCTACCTCGGGTAAAAGTGTGCAAGCGGGGGCGACGAACGCGGCCGAAGCAGAGATCAAACGAGCCAGCCCATTTCCGTCGCTCGGAGGGTGCATGCAATAACATCACCCCGCTCGGGAGGCCTGCCGTAGAAGCAGACAGGAAACACCCCGCCCGTCTTTAACGACCATGAAAAGACGCGAGGGGGGGGGATATCGCGCGAGCAGCAACTTTGAACTTTGAATCTAAGGGCGCGGTCCCGATCGCTGGCGCGCGCGCTATCTCGACAGCCATTACAGCGGGTGGCTCGTATACCCTTCTACGTGCTGCGCTCTCAATGCGAAGTGACTATGCGGAGAGCATCTCTCCCTGGAGCGGGCGTATTCGCTTACACCAGCATTTTGTAGTTACACAAGGTCGGGTACAAAACAGTTAGCTGCCAGCCTCACTCCGTATTACACTACAATTTGTTGCTATCGCATTTATTGCTTCGCCCTTGCGGTGAAACTGTGACTTTTTTTTTTCTAGTGTAGTATGTGTCCCCCAAGAGCTTTGCTAACTGCAGCGCTCACTGAGACAGCTGTGCCTGTGTCAAGTGCGATTTCTTCCAACTTTTGGCCGATTTGGATAAGTTTTTTGTTAAAAGTGTTACATCGTTAAAAAATCCACGGTGTTTTTGTTATCTGCCGCACTACCAAAAAAAAAAAGGCGGCTTTCCGTGTTCAGAAGTTTGCTTGTGTCCCGAACGCTACACAATGCCGTACTGCAGCGTACCACACTGAAAATCAGGGAGTGGCCAGAAAGAAACCGGAGTATCTTTCCACAAAATTTCCAGTGACCAAGAACTTCGTGAAAAGTGGCTTAAGGTAATCTCAAGAGACAACTGGAGCCCGAATAGCACATCTTGTTAGTCTACTGTTTGCAGACAACACTTCGTCCCGTTCGACTATAAAGAAGGGTGCACGGCACGAAGACTGAATAAAGGCTCTGTCCCCAGTATCTTCTAAGAGTACTCATCGTATTCCAAGAGTACCCATCGGCTGCCTCAATACTGCTGGAGCAGGTCAAAAATTTTCAGAAGGCGAAACCGACATGGTCCGAAGTTACAGTCCGTCATGCAGTGGGCCTTCATAACCTCTCAGCAAGGGCATTCGAACACATAAGGAGCTCAGGGCTACTCCACCTAAGCACGCTGAAGCGCTTCCTTGGTTCATCACGCAAAGTAGGCGTCACACACTTGATTAAGCAGAGGCTGTCAGCTGAGCTCACCTCACACACGAATGCTCAGTCAAAGATGTGCTCGCTCATTGTAAACAAAATGAGGGTCAAGCAGTGCCTACTGTATCTGAAGCAGAGAGATACCTTCGTTGACAAAGTGGACTACGACGACTGCTTGCCGCAGAAGCAACCGGGCAAGCCAGAAGAGCCAGTTCTTGCAAACTCGCTGCTCTGCTTTGTTTTAAGAGGCTTGTCAAGGAGATATAAGATTCCCGTTGCTTATTTTTTTACTAGAAACTGCACCGGTGAAAAGCTTCACCAGATCATGCCGAACTCAAGGAAATTGAAAGTACAGTCTTTAGAATCGTGCAGATCGTTACTGACAACCATCGGATTAATGTGAAAGCGTTCCAACAGCCTATGTGCGGGTAACCTCAAGCACTGCATACCACATCTGACAAATCGAGATCACAAATTGTTTCTCGCTTTCGATAAGTGCCACTTGATTAAAAACGTACAGTCACAGTTTCTGTCACACGATATCGGAAAGGGCGGCGAAATAACCGCCCAGTACCTGAAAGACCTTTACAAAATGCAACAGCACAGTATTGTCAAGCCAGTGTGGTTCTTGACAAGAAAGCACGTACATCCGACTAGCATGAAAAAAATAAACGTCAGGAGGGCAGTGCAAGTCGTTTCGCCACCTGTGACCGCGGCGCTGAAGCTCCTGAAAGAGCAGGCAGGTCACACATGTGACACAAGCTTTGCCCACATCGGTTCCACCGTCGTATTCATGGACACCACGTACCGTTGGTTCACCCTTATGGACGTAAGCAACTGCACCCAGCTTGTACACCAGAACAACCCGGACTGCAAGCAGTACGAATCTAAAGACGCCGAACAGCTAGGTAGGCTTGAAACAACATTTCTTGACTACCTGGCCGAAATCAAGCGGCAGAGCCTGGTCAAGAATTTTCTGACCAAAGAAACATACGAGGGCTTGCTGATCACTACCATCTCAAAGGTGGAGTGCATCCGGTACCTTCTCACGGTTATGCACTTTCGTTTCGTTCTGACTAGGAAGATGTCCTCTGACCCAATAGAGGCCTTTTCTGTGTGGTTGAGGAAATATGCAGGCTCGAACGACCAGACAGACATAAGGGCAGTTTTGTCCAGCATTGAAAAAGCACTGACGACGGGCACATCCTGCACATTCAGCAGCATCAACGTGATGACTGCAGATAGCAGCAGTTGCTCCTCATCAATGCTCCTACACCGACCGGCAGGAGCAGCGCAAAATGATGGCGAGGCATTTCCAGCGGAGGCAACCACGACTCTCAAGGAGAGTCTCGACAGGGGGAAAACGTTGCTCCCAACGTCAGATGTTGCTGCGCTAGCAATAGTTGGTGGATATATATCGCAAGAACAGTCCACGAAACCATTTCCTCTTATGAATGTTTTACTCTAGTAACGAAACCAAACAGTTCTGTGCCATCGGATGCCTTTATTAGGCACCAGGACAAAAGTGGACTCCTCTGTATGTCTGCTAAGCTTGTAATGGTTAAAATAACGCGGAAGTTTTCCTCACAAAAGCAAGACAGATGAATCAGCCAATGAAGGCTGCCGTTGACAACGCCGCGGAAATTCTACAGAGACACAAACAACTCAAGTGCTCAACCCCAGGTCACCATGAAAAGCTTTTGGACGTTGTGCTTGTGAAGTTTCTCCGTCCACTTTTTGTGAACTTCGCGACGAGTGTGGCTGACAAACACGACATTGCAAAAGATTTTCATGCCAAACCGTTATCTCGAAAAGTGCTCAAGCTTTGAGCGTAGAATCAAATCAAAAAGCTCGCATTGCATTCTGCATACAGGGCTTGTGTTAAAAATGTTATGTGTGCGCACATCTTAACATATATGCATAATCTAATGCCATGAAGACGGTTTCTAGACTATCATAAATGCAAGTGTGCAGAGGCCGCGTCATCTGCTGTTATTATGGGATCGGGGTGGCTTCTGGCGGCAAGTGCCGGAACTATGAGGGATGGATGGCACGTATGTATTTCACGCCAACGCACTGGCATGAAAGTTATAGAGGAGGCTATGATTTATGTTTCTTCATTTATTGTAATTGAGTGTGCCATGTGACTGCATCTCCTTTTATGGAGGGTGAAGTGAACATTACGAGTTCGGCGCTTCATGTTTCTGTCTCTGTCATGTGTGCTTGCGCTTCCAAAAAACCATCTCATTTTGCACTTCCAAAAACCTATCTCAGTTATTCGCTCTTCTTCAAATCTTTTAATATGTTTTATCTGTCTTTTACTGTATACACTTCTAAATACTTGCTCATTTTTGACTGAAATGTTTTTCTGTAACATCTTGTTTACATCTCGCAATGAACTATGCATAGCACCATTTTGCCACTTGGTTTAAGTTACCCATATTTTGGAAACAAATATTAGAGGCGACATACTTGACATTTGTACAGTATGTCTTTACCTGCATTGCCTATTTGCCCAAACCGAGACAAAGGAAAGAACGTTATCAATGTTCATAACACACGCTCTTGCCTTCCAGTCCCTCATATATCGCTGCGCGGCATTATTAAATAGCTGCACTATTTGCTGCACCAGCCCAGCCACTGTGGTGTCGCTAGCTGGTTCAATCCAAGTCGAAGCAGCCACATTTTGATTGGGCAAAGCGTAAAAACCCTCATGCACTTCAATTCGGGTGTACTTTATTCAGTGTACGATTCAGGTGTCGGTGCTGTGACTTATGGTTCTTTTTCTTCTTGTTTTCTGTTAATGCACTCCTTCCTTCAAAATGCTTTACCAACAAATCCGATTTTCAACTCTGCACTTTAAAGAACCCCAGCTTGCCAAATCTAATCTGTAGACCCACACTACGGCTTACTTCATAGTGAAATTGTGGTTTTCGAATGTAAAACATCCCAACTTCTTTCTTGTTATCGTTATTAGCTAAGTAATGTTAAATCACTTGTAAATTTTTCCTATAATATTTTCTCGTAGTCACTTACTCTGATAAGACCTCCTTGTTGTGATGGATGCATTTTCTTGTGAATCGTTATTGTAGACAACATCCTAATACGTTCTTCTCTCTCAGGAGTTCCTTCGTCGCAGCCGCAGTTTCGGTTTCCACGACCTCAGCCTGATGAAGCTGATCCTGTGCTCCGGTGTGTATCCTCAGATCGCCATCTCGGACGATCACAATTCTTACAAACGGGACTCGGACCAACTTTTCCACACCAAGGTGAGTTGAACTTTGTTTTCTTTTCCTTAATTTTAAACAACCAGATATGAGTATGTGGTAAAGCAGGGCATCAATTAAGGAATCTAGCCTGATTAATCACAATACTTTGATCGATTAAGTAATGGATTATTTGTATTTGAAGGTCTGCGTATTTCAGCTGATTAAAAAAATAATCTACTCTGGGGATTTATGTCCCTTATCTGTCGGGAAAATTTTAAAAATCCATGCTATGAATTGATAGCAGTAGCCAGTAACCTTTGGTATCGCGTCAGTAACCTCAATATATAACAAATTTATACCGAACCATGTGGAGTCTTCGGGTCAGCTTCATATACACACATTTTATGTTTAGATTTATTGATACACATATTAGGCTGTTTAGCAATCTCCTGTGGGTTCTGTAATCCAGGTTTCCACCGAGATGCTGGCTATCCCAGCAGACAGAAACCATGTTAATCTCAGAAAAGTGAAGAAAGCTTTAACGTAGTTCAGTTGTGTTGCATAGATAGCCCTGATTGCCTTTTGTGAGTGGCCATTTAAAGAACTGTAGGTGGTTTAAGTTACAACAATAAAGACATACTGTTTTTTTTTTTTTTTTGCTTTGATGTGTTAAATCGCGTGAAAAACTCACAGGGTCCCTCGTGCATTCAGCTAAGACGACTCGAAGGCGAAAGCCTTCTGCTCAGTTGATTGCATTGATCCTGCCCCGCCATCCTCCGAAACCTATCTGCACCTAATGTGGTTTTGCACTGCCTCCAGGATCGGGGGCACCTCTGCTGGTTTTGCACTGCCTCTGTGATTGGCCCCCTTTTGACCGAGCAAGGATGTCATGTGATGACGTCGCCACGTGACGTCGCCACGTGACGTCACAGTGACATCATTGTGACGTCACAAATTTTGGCCATCTGTGATGTTTTGACGTCATATGCTGACGTCATCACGTGATGATATTTTGCATCACTCGTGTGGATGCAGTTGCGGGACGCCGGTCAATTTTCGCGTTTGATGAGGCATCTAAGGCTTTCGCCTTAATTGCCATCATCAAGTTTGCTGAAGTGTGGCGACCGTGATGTGTGCAGGGCAAGGGATTCGTGGTCCTTCATCCCAACAGCGTCCTCGCTCTGCATGCGGAAGTGCTACGTCTGGATGACATGGACGTCCTGACAGTCCCCAACTTCAGGAGTAACCTGCCCGTCAGCTCAAAGCACCAAGTGGTGGCATTCATGTAAGTCCGCGGATGCCCTGAGCTTTCCCATTTCCCAGGGTCATCTGACATCTGGAAAGCAGCTCTCCTGTCGGCTTGTCACCTCTAGCTTCATCAAAGAGAGAGAGAGAGAAAAAATTATTGGATTATGGGTGTTTAAGTGGTGGTGAGACGTGACAGGAGGTGACGTTGAGGGCGCGATGTTGTGGGATCATCTCTTTACTGGGGTTGCTCTGTTCCCTTGTTCAAGTTCTTCTTGCACTTGCTAAGCAGCCTTGTGACTAAGTTTCTCACATTTCTGGCTTTTGAAGGTCTTTGCTGGAAACGACCAAGCCTTACCTGCTGAACTGCCTGAGGGTCCAGTGTGTCCAGATGTTGTTGCTGGTCTCTTCTGCCATTGATTCCAGTATGACCATGTCGAGGTATGTATTACCTAGGTTTTATGAAGGTACACAGGTCATACTTGAACATGTTTAACTTAGCGCAACGACGACGAGGACACAAGAGAAGAGGAGACAAACCACTCTTGTGTCCTCGTTGTCGTTGCGCTAAGTTAAACATGTTCAAGTATTATCACCAACTGGCCCAGCTATCAGTTCTTCTACACAGGTCATGTAATGAAAGGATGGTTAAAATTGGATAAAAAAATAGCTTTCGCACCACTCTTTCTGACTGTTTAATTGTTATTTTGTCTTAATTTGTCCTTTTGTCTTAATTTTCATGCCACATTTAAGAGATAATCTGAAATTATTTTCTGGACAGCCCTTACATATATATTTCCTGCAAATTCCTACTATGTTAAAAATTATCTTCCCAAGAGCAAATTTGGAAATCAAGAATTGATCTGTACAATGTTTTCTGAATGTGCATGTTTTATTCATTAGGTACATGCAGTCTATTGTGTCCTGTGTGACCTGTGTAGCAAGATTAAGTCATTGAAAAGTTACTGTTATGAGAAGTGTGCGCGCAAATGCGTACTGCATTTGCACAAAGCAAACACTTTACTGGCCTCACAAGAATGAGCCACACTTTTAGCAAGAACACAAGGAATCGAGAATTCTTGAATTCTTCACGTATTTGACTTGGAACGTCTGGGCTACGGCCGCCTTCATGGTTCCTCTCTGATATAGATTATCAACAATGGGCTTGTTTTTCAACAAAGGCATTTCTCTACCAAATGTATAAGTCAATAGGGCTGTGACTTATACGCTATTCATTTGTGTCCTCTTCTTGTTGCCAGGTTGGTGTTTGACGAATTTGTCGAAGTGACGTTTCCCGACCCAGATGAGGCCCTACAACTCCTGCTGAAGGTCCTCGCCGCACGAAACCTTTATGAGAGACTGGTCGCGCACATGCTCGAGGGTATGCTCTGTTCAAATGCTGTATACCATGTTGCTAAGCTTGTGCGAATATCACTTTTTTAGTTTGAAGCGAAGTCGAAGCGAACAGCAATTAGTTTCGAATGATTTCGGAGCAAATTCTAACAGTAGCAGAATGGGTGAAGAAAGGGTGCAAGTTGTGAGCGGTGAAATACGTTGGGTTTTAAGCCTGTATTTAATTTTAAAAATATATATATAACAATTGGGATGCAGGTGATAACGCAAACAAAGTGTGGCTTTGCGGCTGTGCACATTTTTTCTGATAGGCAGTTTCACGGCATAGCGGCCCTACACTGCAGTGAGACCACCTTTTCAGGCGGGTTACGTATGGTAAGCTGCATCTATTCCTTCACTTTGAACACTTAGAAATTTCGAAAATTTTAAATTTGTGTCAAAGCGAATTTGAATATTGTAATATGCACTTGAAAATTCGCAGCATTCGAATATCTGCACAGGTTTACATATTACTAATGTTTGTATCATACTAGCTGTACAGTCATGAACAATATTAGTGGGAACACTGAATTCATTTAAACCTTAATCATCTGTGATCTGTGTATTTGAATCTGACATGCTGTAACGCAAAACGTTGTATCTTTCCTGTTGAACACTTAGTATCATTGAGTACTTTCATGAGAAACAGTTATATTCATCACCATTTTTTACAAGCTTGTACGGATTTGCTTGCACATTAATGAGCAATTGAGAGGGGATGCCGAATTCATTTCCTGCGCTATGATTGCTCATGCTATATGTATTGAATGTTGGTATGTTATGACATGTGGTCATGTGTCAAGCATAATTTCAGTCCATTGAACACTGTCACGAAGGGGATTGCTTGTTTTCTTGCTATGACTTAGAGCAATTCTTCTTCACATTGCTCATGAGGGTACATTTGGGGTTTGTGATGGGTAGAATCGGAGGCAAAAATGTGAGTCGCCGTGTACTTTTCAAAATCTTTAAAAACCTTTGCTGTAAACTTGAAGGCTCACTTGTGAGTTTATTTTCTTGCTTGTTGTGTGAGTTCGTTACATATGTTTTAACTCACTCATTTGAGAAAATGTTGGTGAATTATCGCGCTTCATTCGCAGAGACGTTGTCATCCGAAGACAAAAAGGAGCCCAGCCCCCAGGTGAGGCACATGCAGAAGCAGTTGAGGAAGAGATACGATGCCGTGTTGAAGACGGAGATTGCCTACACGGTCAAGCGTCTGCTTCCTGCCGATGTGAAGCACCTCTACGCCGGTGCCCAAGGTAGGGAAGCCACATGATCAGCACATAAGCCACGCACATTGCGAAACAACCGAGAGGAGCAGAGTTTTATCTTACGAAAGTATCGCCGCACCTCATCGTTGCGTCAAGATGTCCCTGCTTGTAACAGGATGGATAGCTGGGCTAGCTGGTACTGCATTTCTTTAGAAAACTTAGAGTGTAAATAATGAGAGACTCGATGAAGAAAGGAAAACACACACCACTTGTGTGTGAGCACATGTGGTGTGTGTGTTTCTTTCTTCTTCTAGTGTCCTTTCATTTTAAGAGAATTTGTTGCATAATGGTAAAATGCAGAGTGCAAATTAGGTACTGCATTCGAACCCGAAGTTTCCTAAAGAAACTGTCCCTGCTTGCCTCTTGAAAGCGGCCACATGGCTTAGTTCATTTATGTAAAGGATTCTCCGAAGGCACTCGAAAATGAAATATTAGTTCATGTACAGTTGCTGCTGAGTGTGAGGTTGCAGGTTTGGCTCCTGACAACAGGAGCAGCATTAAAATGGGTGCGGAATGATAAAAATGTGCTTGTACATAGATTTAGGCTTACGCTAAAGAATCCCAGGTGGTCAGAATTAATCTACTTGCTTGGCACATTTTGGCCGGGCCTGGCTTTTGCGTCATTGAACTCTACATGTCAATCAATAAATAAGGTTAACTGAAGGTTCTCTCCTGCCTTCCCCATCCCTGGTACCTCGTAACGCACAACAGTTTCTTGGACAACAAACTCCATAGTTTTATTTAGCTTAAATGCAGTGTCATTAGTATTAATTTAAAAAGTCTACATTTTCAGTTAAAGCTACAGTTTTCAGCCAAACTAGTGTTTGTAGTGTGTATACGTGCATACGTAGTAACTGTCGATCCTAATCAACCTCAGTATCTTAAACGTAGTCTTATTTACTGCAGCATTCCGTGCACTTGCACAGGAAAATGAAGATGGCCTGTCTGAAGACCGGTTTAAAATGAATCCAAGAAAAGGAGGAGTCTTCATCAGCGGCTACTTCACCTTTGGGTGGTAAGATTAATGTTTTTCTTAGTTAAGCTGGTCACGGCTGCAGTCAATCTTAAATGTTTTCGGCAACTGGGTTTTAGATGTTCGTAAGCAAGAATACAAAGCGGTAATTTTTTTAATGTTCCCACCTCAATAATACATACTTAATTTTGTATTGGGAACCTTGATACAAATGTAACCCTGGGTTATAGATGTTTTTCTTTTTTTTATCTATCAATACGTGGCTAGCTCGGCCACTGTGCAACTGAGCTGCACTGAAAAGCTAACCTATCAGGGTGGTTTTTTTCGTAATAGGCAGTTTGGGACTACACTACAAATATAACATGAGATAAAACTTCTTCTGGTACAGTGATTCACATTATAATTACACAAGTATTTCTTGCAGCAACATAGAATATCACGCATGTGTGCATTGCACTATTCTGATACGTAACACTGCCATAGCAACAACCTTGCATCTGGAGACAAACATGCACATGAAGGGCACTACCATGCAAATATGGAAGTGATTTGTGCAGAGGCACAGAGAGGTTAAAAAAAGTGAAAGAGTATGCCTGAGGCCACAAATATCATGTAAATCACACTTGCTAACCTACTTCTAGAAGGCATTCCTGAACAATGTGTGTTTCAGTATGTTTCAAGGTCTTCAAAATTACATTTTGGTATCGTAATATTGGTACCACTGCAAACCTCGCAGTTCGTGCTTACCACTCATAACATGGTCGTGCATAGCTGTATGCACATTCTGAGGTTTAGAAAAGATCAACGTTACCGCAGCACTTGACTTCTGTTTGCGACAGCCTGGAAGAAATCAGCATGCCCGAGGAGACGCTCGTTGACAAAACTTGCAAGTGCCCCCTTTGCGACTTGGAGCTCCCATTTGCAGTCATGGATGCTGTTCTTCACTTGGACGCTTGCGACAAGGACAACCTAATCACCAAAGGTATGGCCGGCCCACTCTCAGTCATAGACAGAGGTTAGTCAAACAGCTTGGTGGCCTAGTGGTTTGGGCAAGCCTTCTCAATTTTGGCGGACCAAAACAGGATTTACTGAAATAGTCCTTTCATGTACGGGATCGTTTACATCTAAGGTGAACACCGCATTAGTATTCAAGACCTCATAGAAGCTGATGTTTAATACACAATGCGGAAAATTACGATTGCGTTTATGGACACCGTGATTAGACATCATATAATGGATTCATGAAGTAGAACAAAAATTCAAGTTTTACTCCCTTGAATACAAATGAGGTGTTCACTTTATACACTTGAACCTCATTATAACAAAGCTGCATTTGACACGGAAATAACTTCGCTACTATATCCGAAAATTCGTTATAAGCGTATATCCAAACCACTGTATCTATTACCAAGGCTCTTCTTCATTTACTTCGTTATAACCAATAATTCGTTATATCGGTGTTCATTATATGGAGGTTTAAGTGTATGTGGTCAACCCTGTACATCAAAACAGCCTGTCCTTGAGGCTGTCTCTGCTGAAGCTTGTCCCCACCGCACTCAATGTTGGCTCTGTCCACTTTCAATATGCCATGCCACGCTTGTGGTGCTTTAAACCGTCACCTTCTTTTTTAAAGAGATTTGTCATTTTGGCATCTTCTTGCTGACAGTAGAAAAGCAGTTTATAACCGTTGCCACACACTGTGCTGTACCGCAGCATACGAGGAAGGAAGGTAGGAATGTTAACTATAGTTTATAATAACAGGTATTCTAGCCTACTTTGGAAAAAGGGATGGGGGACTTTAAAGAGAGAGAGGGGGAGCTCACACACGTCATAGTCAGTCAGTTTTGTGTGGTATGCAGCGCATAGCCGCTTGTGCAAGTCTGTTGTCTTAAAAAATTTTACTATGCCTTCGTCGCCTTCATCCACAATCACCTTTCAGGACAGAATTCCAGAATTAAGACTGCACGTAATTTCAGCCTAGCGTGCAAGTCATATTTTCTGTCAATTCAAAACATGTAAACCTGTGTGTATGTTGGAAGAATTGTTTGAGTTGATGTTGATTGTCATCTTAATAAATGCCTATGTATTGCAAGCGATAAGTTACTAGCTAATAAGTACCTATGTACTATACAAGAGTAAATGTATATATATATATATATATATATATATATATATATATATATATATATATATATATATATATATATATACGAGGGTGGTTTGAAAAGTTCTCGGCCTGATGTAGAAAAAAGCGCTTTGTACCTTCAAAATTATTTTTATTTTTCAACATAGTCTCCTCTCAACTCTACACACTTGGTCCATCGATATTCCAGAGCCAGGATTCCGTCCTTAAAATGACTTTGTGGAAGTCCTGAAAGGTACTCATCCACAGCAGCAATCGCTTCTTCATTTGATGAAAAACGTTGCCCACCAAGAAAGATTTTGAGTTTTGGGAACAGGTGGTAGTCCGACGGGGCCAAGTCAGGAGAATAGGGTGGGTGCTCCAACAATTCGTACTTCAAATCGTGAAATTTAGCCATTGCAAGATGTCCTTTGTGCACCGGTCCATTGTCCTGATGAAAGATGATTTTCTTCTTCTGCAAACCTGGTCTTTCCTAACGAATTTTCTGATTCAATTGAGTCAAAAGGTCACAATAATACTCCCCAGTTATGGTTTTAGCCTTTTCAAGATAATCCACAAGCAGAATGCCTTTAGCGTCCCAAAAAACAGAGGCCATCACCTTTCCTGCGGAGGGAACTGACTTGGCTTTTTTTGGTGCAGAGGACCCGGCTTCAGTCCACTGCTTTGATTGTTGTTTCGATACCGGTGTGTAATGGTGAATCCAAGTTTCATCCATTGTTATAAATCTGCGCAAGAAGTCCGCTGGATTTTTGTTATACAGCTCCAAAGCACGCTGTGACATCGTCATGGGGTTGCGTTTTTGCTCAGGAGTAAGGATGCGCGGCACCCATCTTGCACAGAGCTTGTTCATGTGTAATTCGTTATGCAAAATGTGACATACACGTTACACTGAGATGCCAACAGCCTCGGCAATTTCACGCAACTTCATTCTCCTGTTTTCCAAAACCATATCGTGCACACGGTCAATCAATTCAGGGGTTGTTGCACTTTTGGGGCGCCCTTCGAGCGGGTCATCTTCAATGCTCTCTCTCCCCCGCTTAAACTCAGCAGCCCATTTCTTGACTTTGGAGTATGAAGGTGAATCTTGCTTGTAAACTTTAACACACCTTTGGTGAATTTCATTCGGAGATAAACCTTCTTTTACAAAGAACTTTATCACCGCACGGTACACAAGCTTCTCCATGCCTTCCGGTGCTTCACACTACACCCACTGTGATCGACTGTCAAAGCCAAACTGCTAATCGGCACTAGATGGCGTTTCATCTGAGACTTGCAGAGACTTGTATGAACGTGCACATGAGTGCTACAAGTTCTCGCTCGCGTGATTCTTATTGAGGCCGAGAACTTTTCAGACCACCCTCGTATATATATATATATATATATATATATATATATATATATATATATATATATATATATATATATATATATATATATATATATATATATATATATATATATATATATATATACACAGGCATGTATTTATATGTTCGTTTTTGTTTTTGTTTTCTTTCCTCTTAGCTGACCTGCACATTGTTGCATATTGTGTTGGACCAGCCACTAGCCACTTTAGGCTATCGGTTCAAGTAATCTTTGCATATGCAATTGTCTGTTCATGAAAATAATGTTCCATTGATTGATTCATTTATTGATTGATGCCTACATTGGTCTATGGTCAAGGCGTGCGAGAGCTATTGCAAGTGATCGTATCTGCAGACCTTAGCAAGGACAGTCGCAGAAGATGTGTTGTAATGTCTCCTTGCTAAAGCAGTCATCACGAAGAGCATTGTTGGCCGTTGCAATGCAAAAAGAAAATGACCTCGTGAAATCCACTCTAAGCCATAACTTGCATGGCAGAGTGGGCTCTCTTCGGTGGAGTCCATCCAAAAACGTAGCAAGGCGTTCGGGTGGCATTGCTGATTATTTTGGCTATCATAAATCAGCAAGGAGGTGAACGATGCCATGTGAAATTGGCAGCCATTGGGTAAAAATAGCCATTAAGCATAATGAAACATTGGTTCACTGACTAAGAATTGGAAAGATGATTAAAGATCATTAAAACACCATATTTGACTACACTGATTTGGTATTGCTCTTTAGTATCTCTTAATCAAACCCAGATATGCCATGTGCGATTTGAGGTTATCTTTCTGGAGTGCTATTGCGGAGCAATTATGTTGCGATTCTGTGACTTTTTTGATGCCATTCACTGCCATTAGCCGTCTGCCATTGATCATAATTTCCGGGCTGCACCTTTTGACCTATGGCAGATGGCTAATGGTGGCGAAAGGCATAACAGTCATAAAATTGCTCCGCGATAGCACCCCTGGAATACATATGCGCGATTTCGTGTGTTCTTGAAAACGATTGCAAACAGTTAATTAGCATCTTGCATCGAAATGTGACAATACTACAATAGTATTTGCAATCAATAGGACACCAGAAGTGTGTGTCTTTGCCTTCCCAGATGCTGGAAGCTGCCCCCCAACAGAAGATGAGGTGTTAGCGGAAGACGATAAGAGTGACCCTTTGAAAAAGGCCTACTTCTGCAAGGAATGCAGCAGGGAGCTGCGGCTGACACTCCCGGAGATATTCCAGCACCGAAAGACCCACCAGTCTACGTCACAAGGTATGGTGTAACTTACAAATTTCCCTATTAAAACCAAAAACTTTAATAAAGCAAAGGCTTGTTTACTTTACGCAAGTGGCTTGATACAGCAACAAGCCAGACCAATATGACTATTCTATCTCAATACTTCTTTCTGTGATATCTAAGTATACTAGTATAAGTGCCACTTGAAAGTATCAGTAAATGATGTTAAAGGCGTACTGACAAAAATTTTTATACGTTTTCATATCGTTGCTCAAAAGAAAAACACTGGCATTGAGTACCCCAAGAAGAGTAATATGGAGCCCCCAAATGTGCAGAATATATTTTTAATATTGCTACCTTAAAGAACCACTTTAGATTTCGATGTGAAGGGAGCAGTTTCACAGCTACATACATAGTAGGTTTAAGTCATGTGGGGACAGCAACTTGGGACATACTAGCAGAAGCTCTGGCGTCTGCTGTCAGTTGCACGTTGTGCACGTACGTATACAGTGATGACAGAATTGTCGTCCAGCGACTCCGACAGCAATTACGGCCGCATGCAGGACGCAGAGTTCGCAAACTCAGTAAACTGTTTTCACTTGTCATGATAATGTCCATTGCGGTGGGACTGACTCACAGATGCTGGGCGATGAAAACTTTAAAATCAGACTAATATTCCGTAGTTGTTTCTTGGCTCCAGTGAGTGGAGAGCGGTAACACTGCATGCCAAGGAAATGAAAAATGTCCCTTTTGCAATGCCTCAAAGTCGTGCCAGTACTCCGTTTAAGTGCTTCCTTGTCATCCCCAGCCACTTGCTCCATTATTAGTGTACGTACCTGAAGCGCGTTGCCACTTATTCGTCATCATCGTCCAATGGCTCTGGCAGGATGCACTAAGAGCATCATGTGCCATCTAGAGCCCAGTGGTAAAACAACAGGAAGCAAGACTTTTGTTAACAGTTGATGTGTGTGTGTTTTTATTGGCTGGGCTCCCCGTATAAAAGGACACATGACAGAAGAAACAGCAATTTCAAGAAAAATACACTCTATAAAAAAAGACATGCTTCTTCCCCTAGAATCGATATTTACATCATTCCACATGGCAGTCCTCTAAGCAAATCACTGCGTACACAATCGAAAACTAGTAACGCCGCAGCGGTGACCGTCTGACGGTGATGATGAAGGAAGGTGTTACTCTATTTCTGCTTGTTTCTGGCGTGGAACTTCTTGGCAGTGTCATTTGCGTGGTCCCTTAGAAGTTGACAGGGCTGGAACTCTGGTCCGAACGTTTGCGTGAACTTGTCCATCCACTGGCAGAGCCTGTCCGCGCCGTACGTGTCGATGAAGTGAAACGGACCGCCCAGGAACGGTGGGAAGCCGAGGCCGAACACGGCACCAATGTCTCCCTCAACCTGCACAGCATCAAGGAGTACACTCGAACCTCGACATAACGAATTATTGGTTACAACAAAGTAAATGAAGAATAGCCTTGGTAATATATACAGTGGTTCAAATATACACTTATAACGAGTTTTCGGATATAGCGAAGTTATTTTCGTGTCAAATGCAACTTTGTTATGATGAGGTTCAAGTGTATGTAAATTATGTCTGGAAGTGAATTATATACTGTTAAAGGGACACTAAAGAGCAAAACGATTTTTCTCGCATTAGTAAAGTAGTCTTCCACGATACCAAAAACACCACGCTTGCTGCGAGAAGACGCTTAATAAGCCAGAAAACGCGCAAAGAGAAAATACAAGTGGCGACGCCACCTTGGAATTGCCGCACCATTTGCCGTGACGTCACATATTTTTGACGGCGCCTGCTTGGACTTACGTAGTTCCTAATCGGTTAAATCGAAGTACATTGTCCTCTGAGGGGGCCAGAGACTTTACATAACAAGTTTGTAAAAATTTCGTCGAGCCAGTGGCGCCAAAATACGTTAAATGCTCTTGGAAATCTTTTACGTCACGAATTACAAAGTTCAGCGCGAAATTTAAAACTGAAACTTTCAACTTCGTTTTCTCCTCTAATAATAAACCTATGGTGGTGAAATAAACTATACAAGAGTTCTCCGAGCACACTTTAATCAATCTAAACCAATTCATTGTTTCTCTTTAGTGTCCCTTTAAGTTGCGCCACGATTGTTTGTAGGATTCAACAATCCCATCAACCACGGCTGGCAATTGAACCCGCTATCTTGAGCTAATGTATGCAGAAATATCAAAGGCTTTACTTTAATGACAGCCATATACCTATAGCATAAGCTGGAAGCTCAAGTTCATTATGTGTTGAACATCAAATTTTTGGATGCCCAAGCTTACCTGCTTTGGCAGGTCAGCACATAAACCAGTACTAACTCCCAAATCACATTTGAAAGAACATTCCTGAATTACCTATTCTCTTCTAGTGCTCAGTGGATTCAGCACATTAAATTAACAGAACGAATGCATTGAAAACAATGTATTCTAACAATGAATCCAGAAAAAAAGAAAGAATTTAGGTAAAGGAGGGGGTTGGCTTGTAGTCTGTTATCATTGTGTTATTGTACTGGAAAATGATATACGCTCAAACCTCGATATAACGAACACGGATATAACGAAGCAAATGAAGAATAGTCTTGCCATAGCTACAGTGTTACAAATAAATGGTTATAACAAATTTTCGGATATAATTTTCGTGACAGATGTGACTTTGTTATAACGAGGTTTGAGTGTAGTATCGTAGCGCACTCTGTACATGAAAAAGTGAACTAGGTGCACCGACTTGCTAAATGTTTTTGGTATGAGGAATTTGGACATACAGTAATACCTCGTTAACTCGAAGTAGTAAAAACCAGAAAAAATTTCGAGATAAGCAGATTTTCGAGATAAGCAAAGTTGGGCAAATTCCATTGAGAAGTTCAGTTCTCTCTAGAAACGTTATCCCTACTGACCAGTTTCTTAACAGGAGCGCCAAACTGGCTCTTTGTAAAGGTTTTGAAGAAAAATAATGACATACTAGCGCTATTAACCAGCTGTGTTTTTCGGCACTGCCTTTTTATTTAGTGCAGAGAGACCGACTAAGGCTGGTCTGCCTCTCAGTAACAGTTGCACCTAGCAAAGCTTTCTCGAGTTGCTTAACACATCGCATGTGCCGATCATCCACGCCGCTGCACTCAAATTTATTTCGCATCAAGCGAAGCATGTTTCTTGTTTCGGCGGATGTCGTCACCCCTCGAGTAGCAGCGTCGACGCTGCCGCGATCACTGTGCGTGACGCCGTTGTTTGGCATAAGAAAATGGTCAAACCAGCCGATGTTGCAGGCTAGGTCAGTTTAGCCCACCGCTAAGTCCAGAGAATCGGCCTTATCTGTCGATGTGACTGGAAGGGGCTCCTCTCGCACGATGCCACACATTCAGCGCCGTTTTGACGTCCGGAAGCTTCGAGCCTCGAATCCGTTTCTTTGATTAGGGCTACCTTTCTTTGCAGCATCAGTGACTTGCTTTGCTTTGGTGGCGTTATCCTCACCACATCGCACGGCCGACGAAAAAATCCGCGCGACGTGCCTTGCGTAAATAAAATGCTGAAATCGCATCTCTGACGGTAAACAAAACGTGTACGACCCGAACTATTTTGCAGGGCCTGCTTATGTGCACGTCTATAGCGTCACATGACGTGACACAGGGTTGCTCGACAAAGTTGGTATGCCGCTAGGTTCCGACTTTACTTTCGGGAACAGTGTCCACTTCGTCGTAAACGCGGCAGCCTCGCGCGAACCTTGTGAAACGTATGACATTTTGCCGCTAGTATTTTGTGAAACAGTTCGGCGGCGAAGTTTCGGTTCCATTATCAGTCGAGATTTCGAGATAACCGAAAGTGGGCACGGAAATACTTCGAGATAAAGGGCAATAAATACATTGCACCTATGGGAAATTGTTCGGTACCGCGGAAAACTTCGACTTAGCCGATTTTTCGAGATATGCGAGTTCGAGTTAACGAGGTATTACTGTACAGTCGATCCCGGATATATCGAACTCGAAGGGGATCGCGAAATAGTTCGATATATCGATAATTCGAAATATAAAATATGCGTATTTAAGGCTTATATTAATGCATTCGTAACAAGCGCTAGCATGACGATTCGCTCACAACTAGTATGCTAAATAACAAGGTGGCAACTTTTTCTCTTGCAAGTTACCGCACTCTCTTTCACACGGAAATAGTGCGTAAGGTTGTCTTCGTTCTTGCGCACTGTCAAGTTCATCAAGTCATCCTAAATATCATTGAAACTTTCCAAATAAGCAAATTCAGCCACAACAGTGGTGATTGTCGCTGAACGCCGATGCAAGCTCTGGAGCGCGGTAAAAGGTTGTTTAGCGACGACATTGGCATCTTCATAACCGCACGGGCCCACTTCCGCGGCACCGGCAACATCAGCCTTGATCTCGGCATCGATGCAGTCAGAAACAGTGACGTCATCTGCACCGATGAAGTCGCTTGCTGTACTCCTGTCCGAGAGCACGCCCGGAAATGCTAAGTCGCAAAATTCACTGAGGCACCGTACGCCGTTGTCAGCAGTCATGACGCACCCAAAGTCGCCACCTGGCACCAAAGCCCGCAAGGAAACGGTTCATGACGGTTCTTTGCTTGACCTCGTTCCAAGCACCAGTCATCATTCTATCGCTACGAGTGGGTCAATGTTCAGTTTGTCTCCCGAATGAGGCTTTGTCAGGAACGAAGCGAGAAGTACACAAGTTCTCAAGCCGCAAGAGACAACGCTGCCCACAAACAACGAAGGAAAAGTCCCCACCACCATCGACATCATGGCGATGACGATAGCACTTGCGGCTTTGTAGCAAGCAGCCGCTGCTTTGCGCGAAAAGCAAGAAAAAGCGTAGCCTCAGAGATGTGCGTTTTATAACCGAAAACGCCAAAAATACGTCACGACGTTGCGGATCTCGAAGGCCATGCTTTTCAGGCCCGCATGCCATCGTGCGCGGACAGGGCAGGGAATGCGAACATTGCGACGAGGCTGGCGAGTATCTCCGCATGCAATCGGCCCCTTTGAAAAACACTGCCCGCGCGTTACAACCTACAGATTGCGCGTCAAACAAGCCGGTGCACTCACAAGCGCTGCGCAACCAACCAGATCAACGTAATGCAACGACCCCGTCTTATCGTCACATGCGCACAAAGAGTAATCTGAACTTGTCAGAACGCGGCCGAAAATGACCAACATTTGTTCGAAAAAATGCACTCCCTGGAGTTTGGCACAGCGCAGCATTCGATATATCGGATGTTTCACTGTGCAGGAGTTTGATATACGTGTGCACCAGCCCTATACTTTTGCATGGGAAATTCAAGGGGATTTTTGAACTGTTCGATATAGCCAATAATTCGATATATCCGAGATCGACTGTATTGCAGTGGACAACCTGAATGAGTTCATGGTGGTGAGCTTGCAAAATATGTCAACATGCTCCACAGGAGGTAAAGGATTAAAGCACTGAGCTTGCACTAGATTCTTCAGTAAGAGTTCTCCACGGTTATCATAACCGGACATACTAAGCGCGTATGAAACACACATGGACAAGTGGCTTCATTGTCTTTGTCATTCTGCCTGCACACTGCGCATTCTGTTATGGTGATCACCAACGAACTAGTCTAGCACCATGTCGAACCGAAGTGTATTGTACACTCACTGGTAGTATAAGGTAGGTGTGCACATAGTTTGAAAACTTGCCACAATGTGGAGTAACTGCACAGCGGCTTACAGTTTTTACCACGGTTTATGAAGACACCTGTCACTCACCGGGTTGGCTAGAACACCTTCCTGCAGGCAGAGAACGGCTTCGTTGATGAATCGGCTCGCTAGCCGGAACTGGAGCTCTTCTACCGTGTTGCTGCAACAGAAAAGTTGAAAATTTGTGAAGCAACGCTAGCACGATGGATTTGCAAAACGGAAAAACTAAAAGATGTCTGCATGTGCGTTCTTACTCGAGCTTCTTTGGCAGTGCATAGTTCTTGAGCATGCTTTCTGCCTCGGCGTTGATGGGTCGGTCCTTGACACCAGGCTTGTAGATGTAGCAGCCCTTGCCAGACTTGCGTCCTGCAAGATGTCAGAAACCAGTTCGTATGCAAAAAAAACCTACATGACGGTATGCAAACCACTTGTTCACATCCAATTTTCTCGGACATCTTTCATAAACACACATGAATCCTTTTTCTTTTTAAACAGCAAATGAATAAACTACGTGGAAATGGTATAACCGTTATTAACAGAATCAGCTTGTGTAGCGTTTCCTATGAAACTTGACAGCGAGGTGCAGTTTTTTTGCTGCCGTGATTACGATGATAGTATGCAGGAATTTGTCTACGTAATCTTTTTCGCTTTTTTGAGAGGCTGACTGTTCTTGTGATATATATCAAAATTTTTAAGCACATAGTGTCCTAAACACAGGAACACAATCAATCCCTGCCCATATGCATAGTCGATGTGAAATGGCGCATTATTTTGCCAAAGATGAGCAGTGCCCAATGTCACAAAGCCATTTGAAGACACAAAGATGAGGCTTAGTGAAGCCCATCTCTACCAGCATTGCCCATGCTGGAAGAACCACCACACTTGAGGTTTACAGACATAGCAACAGTATTGCCGTCATAAGTAAGTTTTTGCAGAAAACTATGTTCTGGGGTGATATTCTGGACACTGTCGAATTCCGCCATACAGCAAAACTCGTTAATTCGGATGTCACAGGACCAGAGAAAATGTCCGAATTATAGAAAGTACCAAGAAAACAATAAACAGCTGTCTACTACATCAATGCAGTTTCATTTTCTTGACGAATACGTAAATTAAGCACTTATTTTGCATAAGAGCAGTGTAAAAGCTGCAATTTTCGTCATATGCATTCATTCATAACGTGACTGCGGCTCAAGACCCTCTTGTATTAAGCAGAAATGTGCTCTGAACCCATGCCTTATATTGTACCACCACCACCACCATGCGCACATGACAAGAACTTTTTCGCTGGAAGAATGGCCAGCAACTGATCGTTCGTCCACCACAATATAGCGAGCAAGTTTTATGCCAGCATGCGGACCGCGGCTGAAGCACTTCATCTTTAACTTCCACCATGTTTGAGTTCTGTGACATTGCACGTGCATTGCCCAAAGTTAAAACGAAGCTACTGAGTGCCGTATCCGCTGAGGACGAATCCATGGTCACGAAATACACAATCATAGCATCCGCGCTGTTCTGAAGGCACGCGTGCGGCCTATATTCAAACTCAAAAAACGGCTGAGCACCGCATCTGCTGCAGAATAAACCTGGCTCACTAATGCGCAATCACGGATGGTAGCACAACGCAGTTCTGAAGCCATGCGATGAAAACAAAAGTACTGCTTGTCCAGCTCTGATCCAGTCGCTATCGACGCGATCATAGATAGCGCCCATGCAGTTTGCGTGCACCAAGTAAAATCGAAAACAAAACAAGTTTGCCGCAGCCGCTGAAGTCTTGGTTGCCAACAACGCGATTGTAGTAAGAATGTGGATGGCGACCACGCCTTTCAGAAGGCCCGCGGCCATTCTGGTTGTTCTCGAACTCCGTTGTCACTCCTTTACGTCGCACATTTGCGGAACTTCGTGCTTGGCGTGGTCCGAGGATTGTCCGAATTAACCGGGTTGCGGCCAAATATGACTGCATTAACGAGAGTGTGTTGCCAATAAACAATACATATGCTTGCCGGGACCAGGGAACACGTCCAAATTATTTTTCCAAATTAACAGGGGTAGAATTAATGAGCTTTTACTGTGTCAAATTTTCTAATGGCAGCATTTTAAGCCAATCAAAGAGGCCAAGCAGCCCTCTGGGCCAATCAGAGTTGGCCAATGGCCGAATTTGACAATGTCCAGGATAGCACCCATGGTATGCATATCTTCAGCACAGCTTACAACAAAACGTTCCATTTTTATGGCTCTTTGAAAATGCCCTCTCATCCACCTTTACTATACAAAACTGTTTGCCAGCAAACAAAGCTTACACCCTCGATCCACCCGTTTTCTTAATCATTTCTTGTTCGCAGATGGATGAAAAATCACCATGCACTCTACCAAAGAAAGACTCACCCAGAAATCCTGCCGCAACCATGTCCTTGAGAATTTGCGGGTTGCCGCCCTGGAAGCGGCTGCCAAACTCCTTGCCCAGGTACTCAGCAATGTGCTCGGCGACATCGATGCCCACTTCGTCGACCAGCGTGGCCGCGCCGACGGGGAAGCCAAATTTCTTGGTCAAGGAGTCCAGCTCCTTGACTGTGACTCCCTCCTGCACAAGTCCCACACAAATGTGCACTTTTGAAGAGGGAGGGGAAGCCATCGAAGTGTTCGAATGGATGCATTCAGAGAGACTCCTGTGTCATCTTTGCCATCATGGCAACAATGACAATGCTGTTAAGCCTTCTCATAATGATGTTGCACAGAACTAAAAATATCATGTGTTTATATCTAACATTCATCCTATGCATGATACCAGCGAGAAAAAGGGGTATGCAACTGTACGCCAGAGTGACGCAAAGTAATCGTCTCCAATGGGTGCTCAAAAGGTCTCGTGTCAATCCTGGACCACCAATCAGCAGTTAGTTGATGTGTTAATTAAAAGCAGTTACATTACAAACATGTGTTTTGCAATGTCAGTAATATTTAACTGTGTGATCAATGTTATCATGCATGGGTCAAAATCCATTTGCTCATCTAGAATGTGCCGCTTCAGTTGCTATATAGCACATGTGTTTACCATTTTTGCTACCAGAACATATATCTCGTGTTGCTGAGCAAACAAATACAGTCGAACAAATATATCCAACTTGAAGCGGATTGCAAAATAGTTTGATACGCTGATAATTCAAAATAAGGAAATATGCCTATCTGAGGCTTACTTAAAAGTTTCACCTGTCTTAGTCTCTCGAAGTCATGAAATGCAATGGAATTTACAGACTTGTTGCTCTAAGGCCGCATCAAAGGCACAAAAGATTATTTATTCACTTTTCATATACGCCTTCTTGTGGAACACTTGCACTGAACCAGGAGGCCTTTTACGTTCTTGAAGTCACAATGCTGTCCTCTTTATGAATAGCAGAACGGCCACTAGTAGTATGCTTCACTGCACAGTGATTAGCTCTTTCTGCTATTAGCACTCTTCATCACAGTGCGTGGCTGTTTTGCGGTGAAGCTTACAAAAGAAAATCCATCGTTGCAGAATGCAAATACCTGCCACACAAGCCATCCGTATTTTAAGATTAAGACACCACTTTGCTGGTTCTCCTCAATTGCTTGCACTGCTTTTTAGGGGCGAAGCTCCTTTGGGTGTAGGTCTGTCCCTCCTCTGTAGTATGTAGTAGTAGTAGTAGTAGGTAGCCACCTCTTGTTCTTGGAGTGTTCACTAGATGGTGCTGTCGTAGCCACCTCTAGTTCTCAGAAAGATTCCTAGATGGTGCGGAGGCGCTCGCTGCGTTGCAGATGCGTGCGCTAGTCCCCCCCCCCCCCTCTCGCCTCGCGACGCCGACGCAGGCAGCGTCTGCTAGCGAGTTTCTTGATTGAAAAAACCGACTGCTCGCGCTGCACAACCGTTCACTGACCACCCCGTATATATAGGCACTGGATTTTGACCTCCAAGGTAGCGCCTGTGTGAGATTTCTCCTGTGTGTGATTAAACAATAAAAATTCACAGCGTAGATGTAAAATTAAAGTGAGCTGCAAGTCGCCATGACTCTCATCGACCCTTTAGTATAAACGCGCCCGATCTCACGCCGTTGATGATGCACTGGGCAGAATTCACGGAAGATTCACATATGGAGCGTGTCATTGGTGGAAGGCAATCGTTCGGTTTAGTGCAGCGACGTACGCGAGAGGGACCGTTGTAATAAAATCCGCTCACTGTTGGCGCGCTTTCGCTTTCGCTCGGAGTATTCACGGTTTACCGATGATTCCCTCCGGAGCTTCGCCCCACTCATCATTCACCCCGTAGATATACTGCGGATTTTTTTGGTTCACAGCCCCGTTTGACAGCATATGCTGAAAACAGTGCAGCTTTCTTGGCATCAACATTTCCTGTGACACAAGTGATCTCACACAAACTATGAGAGGTACACCTTCAGGGGTGCTGCGCAGTGCAGCTTTAGATTTTTAAATCTGGAGCTGAACGGGAGCTTGACATACGCGTAGCAGAGTGCTATGCTTTTGCATGGGATTTCCAAAGGGATGTAACAAGCGCTGAGCATAGTGAATGCAATACATCCGCACTTGATTGTACAGTCCAAGCCTGTTTATATCAAAATCGCATCCGACCTGAAGATGACTTAGCGCTGTACTTAATTAACACTGTATTATTCTAGTTTAGTTCGTTATAACCAATCAATGGTTATACAGTCGCCGACCGATAAATCGGACACCGATAATTCGGACATGCTCGGTAATTCGGACAGTCGCGCGGCACCCCCGATGATCCCATAGAAGTAATGTGTAAAGACGACCGATATTTCGGACAGGTGCGAGATCTACATTCGATAATCCGGACCCTGTCCGAGACTGCCGCGCACGCCGAATCGCCAGCCATTATCTCCTCCGGCACCCGTACTATACAAAGTATGGCCTCAGAGATCAAAATGAAAGCTAATTGGTGATCTATGAGGCTCTATTTCGATCGCTACTTTATGCCTCAGATTTGCGATTGGAAATGCTGATCTTGGAGGCACTGGTCAACTGTGGGAAATCGTATCGACATCGCGAACATCCTACATTCCGTTTCCTGTATCCCCGCGCTGCGCTACTATCGCCGCCATTTTGTCGAATGCGTCTGCGGTAAAGCGTTCTGCGCGCGCGTTCATTTTTATCTTGAGACTTGCTTTATTTTACGCTTTGCTGTCTCAAAAGATCTGAGTTAAATGGTGCCAACGGTGCCCTCACAGCCAGCGCCGAAGGCCGCGCCGACGACAATTAGGAAAGGCGGCAGATACATTCAACTGCCGATTTTTCGGACGCCCGATTTTCCGGACATGCTCGAAAATTCGGACGCTTTCGCGGCACCGTCACCAGCCTCATAGACGTCAGTGGTCAAGAACGTCGTAAATTTCGGACGCTAAAACTCTTCGGTGTCCGATTTTTCGGACTTTCTGCCCAAATTGCAGGTTCGAAAGGCAATAATTGAAGCCCCCACCTCTGCCGCGTCTATCATCTCGTAGGTTCGAACCAGCGCTTTCGCGAGTCGACCTGTTTGCGACAATAGCAGAGTCTAAAAGTCAGCTTTGTCGCGATGCTGAAGTGTTATGGGGTGAAGCGGACCAGAAATTCAAAGGGGCCACTATCACTGCGCCGTGCGGCGATGTCTTTACGGATAAGCAGTGGAAATGCACGGAGGCGTGATGGCGGCAGGTGGCAAACACAAACATACAGCTCAATCGCTGACAAGCCTTACGATAAGCATCTTCAGTCAACTGCTCGATAGTGCATGTGGCCTGGTGCAGTTGCATGCGTAGTGCACACATTTAATAGGCGAGAACCCAAACGCGCCGCGCCGCCATTCATGCTGCCTCTTTGTGCGACCGCTAAGTGCGCCGCACAGACGCGTTGCCTTCACAAACGAAACCAGCTCGTCATCGTACAGCGATCACATCACACTGGCGGAGATACAGGCGGACTTGGTTGCACGTAAGCGGAAGTGCAGGCAGCAACGCACTGACAACTTTTTTCGACCACCGGGACCTTGAAGTGTCAATAAAAGTTTTTTTGTTTTTTTTTGGCGCATTCGTTTTTTCGGACATTCGATAATTCGGACTTATTTACGTTCCCCGTGGAGTCCGAATTACCGGTCGTCGACTGTATCAGTTTTCGTTATACTGAGTTTTGACTGTTCTTTAGCCGATACTGTTGCAGATCTTGTGTCTGGAAAGCCGCGAATGGTTTCAGAAAGCGTTCCCACCTGCAGAAGCCTGATGGCTTCAGCCAACATGGCCGCCAGGATGCGCGTGGTGTAGAAGCCGGGCGCATCCTTGACCGTGATGACCACCTTGCCCTGTTTGAGTCCCACAGCAACGGCAGTGGCTGCGGTGTCCTGCGAAGTCTTCTCGTGGGTGATCACCTCCAGCAGCTGCATCTTGTCGACGGGGGAGAAGTAGTGCATGCCCACCACCTGGATGGAATTGCGAGTGAACCGGTGAATGCCACAGTGCAGTGAGATGGGTACCGTAATTTTTCACATATAACGCACCTCCTGCATATAACCCACAACTACAACCCACGAGAAAAAATAAAAGTCCCCACATAGTTTTCACACATTGCAACTGCGCAAATTATTTTACACTTTGACAGAGATTACCCTACTAGCTGTTGCAATAACATTATTTTTGCTCGGTTTAAGTCACCAGTGTCACTCCCCAGTGCTCAACTTTCTGTTAGTCTTAGCTGGAGCTGTGACTGCCACCTTCCGTGTATTGCCAAGAAGCCATCTTGCACACCAAAATTAGTGCATAGCCCACACTTCAACTTGAGGTCCGAATTTTCTGTAGTTCTTGTGCAGGTTATACGAGAGTAAATGCAGTAACCAGGCTACAGTACACTCTCAGTGAACGGTAATCTCTTAAACAGAACTGCTGCTTAAATGTAACAGCTGCCTGTAATATGGTTGGTTAGCGGAAGCGATCAGCTGCCTTGCTTCGATCATCTGGGCAGGGCCTCTCCGGACTTCTCAAGTTGTATCCGACTGTAGTGGGTATGCATTCATTTTTTTTTTTAACTTATCCATCCCAACAAAAGGTGGGACGCAAGAAGTAATGGGACAAGTGGCTTACATACACAATGTGAACACTGCCATCAAAGCTCAAGCAAGACTTCTTGCCTTTTCGGGTCTTTTGCTAGCCTGCGCAATCTTGGAGATGGGCAGCGCGGAGGTGTTGGACGCAAAGACGCAGTGTGCCGGAATGACCTCCTCCACTTCTTTCAGCACGGCGTGCTTGATGGCGAGGTCCTCAAACACGGCTTCAATGACAATGTCGGTCGACTTGAAGTGGTCGTATTTGAGCGTGGGCTCGAGCGCCGACATGTACAGATCTCGCTCATAGCTGAAAGGCGCGGAGAGAGAAAAGGACTCGGTATTGGGATGATAGGCCAAACGCACACACAAAAAAAAGTTGACAAAAAGAAGGGATATTCCAAGCAAGAATTTAGTACAGGAACGAAGAACTCAAGGTCATTCAGAAACACATCCTGTTCCCTACTTTCTGTGAAAAGGGTCACATCACAAGAACTCTGCACAACGTTATGGTTGCTGGTGACGGCCCACACAACGTGTCCGGTTAACTGAACTCACCAACTTCATGCATTACAGTGAAGACTAGGGCTCATCGCATAAGAACGTGACTTACGTAGCCGCAAGAAAAAAGAAACGATACAAACGCCCGGTTTGTGTCGTCTGCTTCTCTTCTCATGTGTCTGCGCACCTTACACTTCTACCATGAATATTTTCCAACTAGCTCAAACTGTCATTCTAAGCTAGAGTTCATATTATCAAATAAGTACAACTAGAGCTGGAAATGTGTTCCATAAAGGAAGCGGGCTCTCCCTTTTTACATCGCTAATCCTTCCTTAATGCTTATACAAATTGCTATGCAGGGTCAGAGGTGGACGACAGAGAAGTCGTTTCATTGGTTCTCAGTCTTGGTTGGCTATCAAAATTTTCGCTACACTGCGTCGAGTTGGCGAGGCAAAACGCAGCTAGGCTTTGACAGCAACGACCCGAACTAGCTGTTGGTGAACGATAAGTCCCCTTTCTCTGTCTCTATTTCACACAGTCCGTATCAGCCACATGCCAAAGGCTTACGCGGATAAGCGCTTCTTCTTGACGCCTTCGTCCAGGCCCTTGCGAACTTGCTGCTCGCCCCGTGTCAGTCCCTTCTCGGCAGTGTCCTTGAGCACCACGCTCCAGCCTTTGTCCACCGAGACTTGCGCGATTCCGGCACCCATGAGGCCAGCTCCGAGGATGCCCACTCTCCTGCACAATGAGACGACAACGTAGGCTCATGCATCTTCAACAGACGCGTCTTCGGACTACAGTCGAACCCAAATATATCGAATCTGAAGGGGACCACAAAAAAGTTCTTTACATAAGTAATGCGATACATAAAATATTTCATATATCAAAAATATATTCAGGGAGATTTTACCATTGTTCGATGCACACAATAATTCCTTATAATGGGTTCGATATATGCGAGTCTGACTGTATCTTCAAAGACAAGCAGCTGTTAATGAACGACTGTCTAGCCAGATTATGTAGGAAGCTGCAAATACTTGCGATTTTGGCTTGTACACTTTCCTGTCATGATACAAACAAGGAAAAAGAAAACAGGATCATATTCACATTGACTTGAGCACACAAAGGCACCTGCTGATATCCGTGTCAGCTCGCAACAACTAAACGAGTAATTATTAAACGTCTAAATCATCATGCAAGCTTGTCACAGTCGATTAAGAGGTCCAATACAGTACTGGTATGTTTGTATGCTTCTTACGCTAATTCATGTACCAAGAAACACCGCATGAAAGCTGGAGATACCAGAACAGTGTCACATTTAGAGCTATGGAGTTTTGGGCAATTCTTAAACAACTCATACTGCACAATTAAGGAAAGGGTTGGAACATGAAATAAGTGTCGATAGACGCAGTGCTCAGCGGCACACGCATATTGATGAACGGCAGTTTTGAAGTTGGTTTAGCTTAGCAAATGGTTACAAAACGGCAACAGTACACTCACTTGACTTCATTCTGGGGCTGTCCGAAGCGATTCTTCTTGCAGGTAACCTGACCGAAGTAGAGACCCATAAGCCCCTTGGACTGCGGGGTGATGCAGAGTTCGCCAAAGCCCGAATGCTCGGCTTCGTAGCCAAACTTGGGGCCCTTCACTACGCCAGTCTTGACAACCTGCACAACAACATGAGTGTGGCCATCTAAGCTGCCATCCGTCAGATTAAAACCCGGTTTAGGAGCGTGTGACCATCACAGTCACAAAACACCACCAAGCAATGACCCACTCAATTCAAAACAGCACAGCAGGCCAGTTTGCGGCACCTGTCACCAACTGCTAGGAAAGTGCAGACAATCACTGCACGCTGGCTTGTCAGCCTCACCATGATCCAATCGCCAATGCTTCATAACTTTGCAAACACAAGTACTATGCACACAGGCTTTAGTTTGATGGTTGCATGTGAAAGGGCCAGGCACTTCAAATGAACATTCAGTAAGCTTAAGGCTAGCAGTCTTTCATCCCAATAGTGTGAGCCAATTGGCTCTGCCCCACATAACACTTGAACATCTTGTTACTTCCTGTTATTATCATCCCTTTTTTTTCTGCAACAAGGAACACTGGGTTGCTTAATCCAGCCATCAGAACAGAACTGATGCACAAGCCTGATAGGCTGCAAAAAAAAATGTGTGATCTGGGAAATATAACATGCAATAACAATTTTTCTGCATAATTTTTTACTGTGAAAATAAAAAGAAAAAAATGTGACAAGACAGAATGCGCACTATAACAACAGTTTGAGAAAGGCGAAGGGAGGATGGTGTGCTCCACTGGCCGGATGGTGTGGCCACGAGTGAACATGTAGGCTGCCCATCAGCCGTTAGTAAGAGATGACAGGCAATTTTGCCGTTTATTTGTAAAGAGTGGCACCACACAGCAGTCAACATAAGGACTGCCACTTACTTTAGACAATACAACTGGGAAGGGAATTGTAAGAAACTGGAAGCTAGCACACATGACCCCAAGAATTACACATGAGTTGTGATTCAAGGCACGAGAGCTCTAAAAACTAAAGACATACACTGGAATGTATGAACGAGGTTTTACTGTATACACCCAAGCCATGTAAGCATGGAAATGTGACTGATCATTAATTTCACCACTGTACATTGTTGCTGGGCAAAGAATAACAAGAGGGACGGTACCTCGAGGATTTTTAGCGGAGCTGGGTACAGTCCCTGCGTCATCTTCATCACCTGATTCTTTGCCTTGTCAAACACCATGTTCCGCACCAGTTCGTACTGCAGGGCCTTGTTCATTAAACCTATCGAAATGACATTCATCACATACACAGCAAAGTGTCAGAAACAATACATTTATATGAACGAAACAAACTCGCCAGAGTGTCCATCAACTTACGTTCCATCAGGGGACGTGTTCGGTTCGGCTTCAGTGATCCATCAGCAAGGCCTTTGGCGGCCTGAATCGCAACTTCTTCGAGGTATTCGATCATCCGTTCCTCGATGGGTTTTATTCCGGGGCCTGAAAGAAGTGTGGTTAATTTGAAAATTTAGAGCCTTGCAGGCCATTGCAAAATGGACTTGGAGCAAGCATTTTGTCTCGTCAGTTAATGAAAAGACCAAATGATGGCTGGCATGCAGTTCCATGAATCATTCAATGCTACCACTTTAATTTGATAAGATCCATTTGTACCAGCTCGTGGAAAGCTAGCATTTCTGCTGAACGGCATAATTTTAAAAGCTAAAAGCCAAGTCTCACACCTGAAATCGGTGACCTTTATTAACTGTGACAATAGAACTCACTGATATTCATGTACTCATGGTCTTACCAGGACCCATCATTAACTCGATGATACTTGACAACAAATATAATGAACAGAGCATCGGCCAAAAACCATAAATGCAATTAGAATTTAATGCATTGTACTAGTAGATAAGCCGCTGGGAATGAACCACTAGTCTAGTGGTCTAAGAACACAATTACCCAAGGGCTCCACTGTTTGATCGACAAGTCCAATCTTTTTGGCCCGGTCTGCACGTACGTTTCGGCCAGTAAGCATCATATCCAACGCCGTTGGAAGCTGGACCTGGAAAAGCAGTTGAACACAAAGTAATCTCGAAACCGTTACAACAAAAGACGTGAGGAAATTGAAACGGCATGCCAAAAACTTTGAACAGAACAAGAACTTGTGCAAACTTCACCACTTCGAATCCCAATTGATTACACTCTCTGGACTTACAAGCTTTGGGAGACGCTGAGTGCCGCCAGCCCCGGGCAAGATTCCGAGCATAACCTCGGGAAGACCGAGGACCGTTTTCCGGTCCTTGACTGCTATCCGGTACTGGCAGGCCATCGCAACCTGAAATGTTTTGTGTCGGATGAGAGACGGAACTATTTATGGCAAGCTAAAAATAACAATGCAGTCACACGGCAAAGGTGTCAAATGGTGTGCATTCGCACGGTTGTCACGTAAAATGCTGCAAAATGCATAAAAGATGACACAGAATTCATCAGCAGTCTCGCAGCAAAAGCTGATTGAAACATAGCAGAGGCACTTGTAACTACTTACATGCTCTCCCAGTCCCAACTAAAAATACACATTCCACTCAAAAGAAGTTCTGCAGGTATTCATCCATGATACTAGTACTTTTTTTAATAAAAAAAAGTATCTTGGAAATAATTTGGGAGGGGGTGGGGTATGTGTATGTATAAATCAATGCTGTTGTGGTTTCAATATATTTGGGGCTCAGGCTGTAACAACTACAACCCAACCACGAAATAAACTCTTCCTTTACAGCGTATGACCGGTTTTCCTTACAGACATACACTGTCAAGATTTATTATTCCTACAAAGAGCTGCGATGGGCTTTGTTTGAAAGAAATGTGCAATCATGCAGGAACATTTCAATGTTTAATGCAGGTAGACATAGCAGCAATTAAAATTAATTGCTGGGGGTCTTATGTGCAAAACGACAATCTATGCGGTAATGAGGGAGGCATCTAAATTAATTCTGACCACCTGGGGTTTTTGAAACATACATATAAATCTGCACACGTGGCTGTTTTAGCTCTTTGCGGAAATATAAATGCGGCCACTATGGCTGAAAATTGAACCTGTGCCCTCATGCTTAGCGGCACAGCGCCTTAGCCGCTGAGCCGCCACGGGGGGTACAGTCATGAACAATATGAAAGGGAACACGAAGTTCGTACTTCAGCAATGATTAGTTGTGGTGCGCAGTTACAAATCTGACATACTGATTAGCAAATGTGCCTTTCCACTTGAACATTTAGTGTTATGGACATTTTTAGTGCATGGCACCTGCGTTTAGCCACTATGGCCTCTTGAAGGCCATAGTTCGTGTTGCAGCAACGATTAGTCATAAAGCATGGATAGGAATCTGATGTACTGATTTGCAAAATGTACTTTTCCACTCAAACAGTTACGGTTACAAACATTTTGATGCTTTGCAACTGCGTTTGGCCAATATGGCCTCTTGAAGGCAACCTCGGTGTTCCCTTTCACATTGTTCATGAATGTAGTACCACAAGCAATCCAGTTACCTCCAGGCCGCCTCCGAGGCACGAACCCATGATGGCTGCAACGATAGGCTTGCGGCTGTCCTCCAGCTTTTGGACCAATTCCTGGGCCTCGCGGGAGAGACGAGCAGCTTCCGCTGCAGTCTTGCATTTGTCCAGCATCCTGATGTTCAGGGGCAGCATGGATTATTCATCTGTTCTCCTTGCTTAAGGATGGTTACATGGTTACTCAACCATACACATGCAAAAAAAGAAAGGTTCAGCCAGTCCCACATGATGAAAACCATTAGACTTCGAGTGAAGCTGTAAGCATGCGAGTCTATGCAGTTGTCTAAGTGAAATGACGTCACATGGCGTCGTAAATCTGCCATAAATCATCTCGAGCATATTATCATTTCGAGCACCATAATAATCATTTCATTTCGTTTTATTTATTTCTTTATTCACTACCCTCATCTGGTCAAGTGACCTGCATGACGCCTACTACTACTACTACTGCCACTACTATTACGACAACGATGACGTCGCAGGTTTGACTGAGAGCCATCTGACCAGGTAAAGTCACGGTATGAAATTATTGCTTGGTGTACATACTGGAACCTTGTTCACAATACAAACGACAAAACTGACTTTTCTTAGTGACAAGATTTGGGATAAATGTGCTACAAAAATCTAAATAAAGGCAGAAGTTCAGGGAAAAATGGAAGCTTGAAGAGACGAAAAATTTGTGAACACGGGGTGTTGCTGAAGCCGACGTTTTAACAAGCGAACTTTTCTTCAAGGCTGCAGCCTTGAAGAACACAAGTCCGCTTGTCGAAACGTCGACTCTAGCAACACCCCTTGTTCGCAAATTTTTCATCTCTTGTGCTACAAAAAGTCATGCGTAGATTTTTTTTTTCTGTGTCTAGCCAGCCTCACATAGCCATGATAAGATACCCTGTAATAACGAAATATATCAGGTGAAAATTATAGTGCAACAAACACAATTACATCCTTTCAAATCCCCATACAAGCACATATCTGTCACCCTTTTGTTAATCAAGCAAAACTTGTCTGCGAAGAAGTACAATGAAGTATTCCTTTTCCAAATAAAAAGCGACTGGCCATCTTCAGAACATATTTGCCTCGAAACAGCATCAGATCATGTCGCATGCCACACATGCTATTTTTTTAAAGGTTTTTTATGTCTTGTCGTATCTCGCATTAGCTTCTCGTATGTAAAAACATTTCCTCATAAGCTGAAACTCGCAGGCACCCACGACTGGTGCAAGCGACACACAAAACAGGTAAGCCTATGCTTTCATAACATCTGCAGCGCTTCGCAAACCTCCTCCAATTCTGTGCTGTCGCACATGAATTAACAGCTGTGACGAGAGCAATGCCAGGGAACTCGGCAAAAACTGACAAGAGAGATAAAAATCGCACAGTGTCCAGCAGAGACACAGTGACAGATGCAGTACTTCCTCTTCAGCAGGGCAACTCAATAACCCCGGCCCCCACAGCTGTGCAGTAACATGCTGAGCTGTAGTGACAAGCAACATCTAATAAAAAAAAAACATTCTAACTTCAAATTGGGTTCATACACCAGTGGGAGAAGCAAAAGGGATGAGAAAATCAGGACAACAAACACAGCACTGAACCAGCAAATAGAAGCTTATTGAAAAGAAAACTCATCATTTTATTTCATATCTACCTGCCTTCTAATTACACATGGTATTTCACTACACAGCCTGTCAAACCACCAGCTTTGACATGCCTGTCAAAGCTGGTGTGGCCTTAGCTGGTGTGGCTTTAGAAGGCACGGCTCTGTAAAACATTTCCCGTTCGCTGCGACAAAATTTCGCCACCGCACATATGTACTTTTGTGTACTTGTAATAGAAGGTTCATATGCAAATTACTTTGCTAGTGCTGACATCTTGTGAAGCAGTGTTTTTAAACAATGCAAGCGAATCACTTCCAGCAATAACCAACTCTGCCTATCTGCCACTGTAATCTTTTTGGTCCAGATATACTAATCACAACCAGAAGTGTTCTTCGTCATTTCCCCTCTTGGACAGGTCACGCAGCTAAGGAACACCTTTTGTGGGCTATGGTTGACTCCAGCATTACACTGTCACCACCAGAGGTCACTATGTGATCAGGGCAGCATTGAGGACACATTTATCTCCTACAGTATCTTATGATAAATGTATCAGTATTTTTATGTTGGATACATATCTGGTGTATTGTATAGATAACATACTTCTACAGGATAAACCACTGCTCAAGGAGCCAGAAATCCCTGAAGCACACCAAAACAAAGAAAATAGGATTTTCTTTACAGTTCATTTGTAGAGAACTTATTTTATTTTTATTCATTTCCGTACCAAAAGACAATCCTACACACTTACCTAAAACCACACTTAAAGGGACGTTAAAGAGCAAAACGATTTTTCCCATATTAGTAAGGTACTCTTTCACGATACCAAAAACACTACACTTGCTGCGAGAAGACTCTTAGTAAGCGAGAAAACGCGCAAAAACAAAATGTGGGTGGCGACGCCACCTAGAAGTTCCTGCGCCATTCGCCGTGACGTCACATGTTTTGACGGCGCCTACTAGGGACTACGTAGTTCCTAATCGGTAAAAATGAAGCACATTGTCCTCTGAGGGTGCTATAGACTTAACATACCAAGTTTGGGGTAATATTGTTGAGCCAATGGCACCAAAATACGATAAATACACTTTGAAATCCGTGACGTCACGTGGGAAGTTTTCGACGCAAAATTTAAAAATGAAACTTTTTTAACTTCATTTTCTCCTCTACTAATAAACCTATGATGGCGAAATTAACGACATTAGAGTTCTCAGAGCACAATTTATCGATCTAAACCGATTCACTGTTTCTCTTTAGCGTCCCTTTACACTACACTTCATTCAATCATGGCTCTTATTAAGTTTTGTTTGGAACACAAGTTAATACCCCTGTCAGATAGAAAATCTAATGTCATTTACAGCGAATGTCATTCAGTTGTAATGTCTTTTGTCTGCTGTCAAGCGGGGAAACTAATGCTATTAGATGAAACGACATTTTCTGTTGAAGAGTTCACGAAACACATTCACATTCGATTTCGAACCAAACGTGTGGCCTTGGCACCAGAAACTTTTAAGGAGATAGCGAATGACTTCTGTATATGTAACTTTTTTCATTCATAAACAACTTACTCTTTACTAGATTAACTAATTGCTGGTTTGATGACGTAATAGTACGCGCGAAAGTTTCTAAAAGAAAGCTACTCTCAACTGCAGCGGCTGGACGCCAGCCATGTTTCATTTGTGCTCTGTAGTCGTTCTTGCCTGGATCACAGGTGTTGATCGTCCAATTGCACGTTTTTGGTGGTCAAGGTGGTGACTACATGAATTTGCTGCCGCCATCTCATTTGTGCTACCAGAGTGTCAGTCACGCCCCCATGCTCCGTCATGTCGTTGGCCATGTTGTTTTTCGAGTGGCTCTTGGCTTGACGAGGAGCTTGACTTCGTTTGTGTTGTGCAGCTGTGGCAAATTGTGTAAAACGGCTGCGCTTATATTCTTGGAGCAGCTTTTGAGTGATAAAAATTATTTTCGAGGACACACACATGTTACATGCAATTTTTGGTCGATTTTTATTTCTGCCAAAGTCATGGCTCAGGAGGGCTAAGGTCATCATTTTAAAATTATATTTGTTTTTGTCGCGCGACAGCAGGCAGGTAAAATGACATTAAGTTCACCTAATGTCATTGATTGTAAACAACGCTAGATTTGCCGTGTGACAGGGGTATTACATACTTAATTTTTGGCCCCCACAGAGCAAACACTTTTCTGATAAAAAGCTGTTGCAATGCTTCACTATATTTATAACTGCATGCTTCTTAGAACAGTGAAGCATAGGGATTGACGATGACTGTGACAGCACTTGGAAGACCAGTTTTGCCAGGTTTCGCGCCAGTGCTTGTGGCGCCCCCACCTGGCGTCGCCTAGCAACTGCAACAGGTGGCACCACGCGTACTTGATGCAGGTCTTGTGGTTGGCACGCAGGCAATGTTTGAATTTTAGGAGCAGGAAAATGACTGTGACAGTCACTCAGCCGTATGATGCATGTCTCAGCTTAGCATGGAAAGCTTTCTGCAATAATGCACATGACCAGCTTGTTGCCATTTTATGCAAGTGTTGCAGTTCCCACATATTCCAGAAAACAAGTGAACTGGCATGTCTACACGCATTACTTGCTTTCTTAAATAAATTTAAGTAAATTGTCAAGCTTCTAAATATGAAAAGGATGATCGGGCACCAAGCTGGCTTTTCGCTGTGAGAAGCCACTTTCAAAAATCTGTGAGCCAATTCTAGTCAATTACTGCAACGCTTATAGATGTATCAGCTTGTATGTTGTACTTTAATAAGAACTTTGATGGGTACACTGAATGCATATTTTAATGTACTTTTAAAGCATCTTGCCCAGCACCTTTAGGATGTGTTCCATTCGTCTGCACTACACCAAAAAAAATCTCCATCATTCATCAGATACAAATCAAATTATTGCTTCGTTATACACCACACCTGACAGTGTTTATCATCACTGCAGTGATCAAAATTTTTATGCGTATACCATTTACAAACACGTCAGCCTTACAAGATATCTGCTCCGGCGATGAAGCAGCCAGGCTTCGAGGAGATGAGTACACCGCTGGACACCGAACCGTTGTTCGTGAAGTCGTCTAGGATGGATTTCACATCCTCCATGACTTCGGCATTTAGCGAATTCACCTGCGCGAGTGAACAAATCGTGTCACCAACACACCGCAACACGGCTGATGAAATCTACAAACCTTCGAGTTGGGCGAGTCGAATCGAATGACGGCGACGCCTTCCTTGACATCGTACTTTAGGTGTTTCAATTCTGGGGGGAAAAAATGAGGAAAACACGGGCGTTATTTTCACATGAAGGCGGGGCTACAGCGTACAGGTAGGCAGGAGACCGACGATTCAACTTACGACGCATGCTTGAAAGTGAGAATGTCCTCACTGAGCTTCCTCCTGAAATGGGAAACGCGTCATTTCAGTTACACATATGCGCGCAGTCTTCGCGCATCCGTGCGATCTCTAGCCTGCGCCTGCCCAAGGTAACAACGAGATACGAGGAACAACTTCAGTAACGTAACGTGACATCCAACCAAGTCATGTTCAGTTGTTAACGCTAGCGTAATTGCGCGAAAATACTCGTATTTTATTGTACCAACAATTTCAGCGATGATACGGCGATGCCATGTAAAAGCACGGGCGACAATCCCAAGAGCGTTCATGCCGGCAAGCCCCCCACAAGATAGGGGTTATTCTGAGTGACCCCGATAGTACCAAACAACGGCGCACTGAATTCCGCTTCTGAATGTTACAAAAAAGCGAACCAATGTGTTGTCAGTTCTCATTAGCTACTTACGGATCGAAGAAACCAGATGAGGATAAATTCGTAAAAGTCCCAGCGCCCTACAAGCCATACTTATTTTCCGTACTTCGCCTCCTCGTTGACTGCTAAATGATTGCCAGCCGGCTGGGTGGTGGTAAAACCCGATGCTATCCTTATTTACATGACACGTTGTCTTTACTTAAAAAGTTACTCACGCCGCTTCACTCTGTTAAAATTTAATAAGTATGTTGAGTTAATTTTAGACTTGTTGATTACAAGCTCTCATTGTGCGATAACAGCGTTATCGACACGCGGATGAGTTAGAAAAGGGTGTTTTGGGGCGTCGCCCATGTCGCGTTTTCTGGGGTCTCGTCCACAGCAATCATGGCGTTCGTGTCGGCTCGCATCGGTGTGTCTTCGACGCTCAAACGAGCCAAATTCTGTGAGTACAGCGATTTAGCCATTACTGTTCAGTTTGCGATCAGTCTTGAATTCGAACTTTTCAAGCTTATTGTTGTCCTTCGCTGTCATGCTTCGTTTATTCTCTTTCAGTTTTATTTTCAGCTGCGGTCCGTGTTCGCCTTCAGAACGAGTCGAAGGAAAAACGATGTTTTCCTGGTTTTCGTATTTCGCGTTTTTACCCCAATATTGCACCTCCCTGAACCGGTTGCCGATAATTAGATGATGCATTATTGCCGCAACTTGAATGTTTCCTGTAAGCGTTGAGTATTGCTTTCGTAGATTGCGGTTGTACACAACTCCGTGCAAGATCTTGCAGTCGCACTTCGATCGAAGTTCATGCGATTGCGTGTAGAAGTTCATCTAGTTTCGCTTCATTCAGAACGGTCCCTCCTTACTTGAAAATTGCAATGCCTCGCTTATGAACAACCCTAGTCTAAAGAATAAATCTGCCGGCTCGTTGCTATTTGTTGAGCGTACTTTTTTCGTTCGTGTAAAACTACTATGTTTTTATGTTTCTATATTTTTTTTTACACAGCAGTGCAACGCTGCATTAAAAGAGTTTCAATGAAGGAAACACAAATGAAAAATCGGTAAACTAATGTTTGCACAGTAATAAAATTCAAGATGTGTAAGATCTTATGATCTTATCGAAGGTCAACATGTCACCAGCACGCTTGGTCTCCTGCGTCTGTTCGTATCTTAAAGTTTATTCGTGTGAACTACTCCTTTCTTTATCCTCTCCAAACAATCGCTTTGCGAGCTTCGGTGCGACACGGGACAACTCACCCAATCTCCTGCTTGTACTATCGAACCCGGATCTGTGTTAATCAGTGCTTGCCTATTGACTTTTTACCAAGTGTCATCCGGTTCAGATAGGCTACACGCGTACAGCGTATCGATAGGACGTACTACAACCCCTATCAGTGCATTCGCACTTTCAACCTCCGAATGCCGCCATTGTAGTTACATGTTCTAGAATTTGCTTTGTTTTATCTTTTGCTGAACTGGTGATATCAATGTCAAAATCTGACAGCGAACGTTCTCCTCATTACTCTTTTTATTTCGAAGCCGTATATTAATCGTTGGTGGGATTTTTTCGTGTCCATCGACAGGAAACTCCCAGAAACATAATAAATTTCCTGGCGGGGCTGTATTAGAAACCGGGCCCCGCACGCTTCAAAGGAGAGCGACCTGACCACAGGGCTACACATGCACACTTGCATATGGAGCATATGAATGTGTTGTACCCGCAGTGCAAAACGAATGTAAAAAGAGAACGCTTTCTCTGAAGGCTTCGTCGACTTTCATGGTAGTGGTATCAAAGTCCTCGGCAGGGCAAGATGTAAAGTCAACATGCAGAATCGTACACGTCAGGAAAATTTACGTCTTTGTGAAAATTTGATGCCAAAAACGCAGCCCAACACCAATCCAGGCCATACGCGTGCGCACAGGGGGGCAGGGGGGGTGGCCGCCCCCCCTAATCACCTAAGGGGGGGGGCGCAAAATCTGCCTCGTACATTGACCCTTCTAGTCACCTAAGAGGGGAGGGGGGGGCGCAAAATCTGCCCCATACATTGACTTAGAGACCCTTTGCCCCCCCTAATGGGGAACCCTGCACACGCCTATGATCCAGGCTACAGTAAACGAGTCGATGCCTTTGTTGAAAACTCTGTGTAACCTCCATCTGGTGTGCTGAACAGCTTTGCTGGTCATGCACCTTGACAGAGTGGAATATCTCCTCATTTTTTTCTCTTGTGCAACATTTACGGGTATCGTCATATTGCAAAAAAAAAAAAAAACATGTGGCGAATTGTTCTGTGAGAAACTGTGGTAGGTAGAACTGGAGCACAATAGAACACAACCAAGGTACGATGGAGGTTTTAATGTCTTGTTTTGCATCGGTAGCGTTCTTTTGCTCTCTCAGTTTCAGCTTTTTTTTTTTTCTTTTTTAATGCTTACCGAAAAGCGGTCCACAGACATCTAGGTATAATTCCTACAAAATGCTTCGCATTAAACTGAAATTATCAAGAATATAAAAATGGTGGTAAGCTGGCTTGTCGGTACGCACGCATAGTTTTTCAAACGGCGCAGGAACTGGACGCCTAGAATAGACCACACAACACAGCGCCTGTGTTGTGTGGTCACTTTTCTGGGCTGCTTGAAAAACTATCTTTCAAGAATAATTGTGTTCAATTGCATCAGTGAAGTCAGTGCAGTTTGTCTTGGTTGAGAATTCTGCTGCAGTGTTTCAAGTCAAACAGGTGCGCCTATCAACCAGTTCTGGATTATTATATTCAATATTTGATAGTGAAATGTTAAGTTTCAGAAAGGGAGGCCAGTAAATGTCATACTGTTAGATGTACCTCTCTTTTATAACGAGGTCATTGCTTTCAAGCTTGTTTTGCCAACTCTTCAGCCACCTGCTCATTCTCGATGTTTGCCTATTCCACGCATGTAGTCTCACGACATCTACTTGAACTGACATCGCTTCCTCTTGTTACAGTGATTGAGTACCTATGATGATGAGTTGGCATGTTTGTTGCCTGAATGCAGCAGCCGCATCATGACGGTGGTGGAAACAAAAAGACACTTGCATGCTTAGATTTAGGTACACAATCGAGAATCCCAAGCGATGTAAATTAATACATGGCCTGACACTGTGCTGTCCCTTATATCCTGTGTGTTGATCGATTTGCAACGTTAGCAACACCGCGCGCAAAAGTAAGTTGCCGAGCTTAAATTAGAAATAAGCAGCATGAACTACCGAAGCTATCTTTGTAAATTTACAGGGTCGTGTTATGGAGTACTTTTTTTTTAGTCAAATCTAGGGGTGTGCGAATGGTAAAATATCATGTCGAATCGAATCGAATAGTGCCGAATAGTGGCCAGAAATATTGAATACCATACTTACACGAAACAGGTACTGCCAGTTACAGCAAGACAAAAGGAAAAATCAGGGATGCTATGTTGTGCTGACTGCTTTATTACGCGCTTGTTCGTGAGGGGCTCTTTGTTTACAGCTTTTATGGCCGCACAAGCATGCATGTTGATAGAATAGCTGCCATTCCAGTCAGCAGTGCCACTCCTAACCTCCTAATGGCTAACGGAGGGGTTACGGTAGCTAGTTTTTCCTTCATGGTCGCTCAGTATGGCTTACCTGACAAAGGTAATGTTGTGCTTCATCGCCATGGGTGCTCTGGGCCCAAAAAGCGTCGGGCGCCCGTTTACAGCAGCCTTTTAACTGTGCACCGGAACCGCGGGAATTTCTGAACGATCGGTGTGGTGCGGCAGTGGTGACTTAACAGCATTAACAAATTTTCATGCGTGAAGCCAATCACCGAGGGTTTGCGGGCCAAGGTCGGGACGTTTTACGGCACTTACGGCATACGCTAACTATGCTAGAAGTCGGTGCCTTCGTTTCGCAAGCGAAGTTGTGAAGGGTTTGACAATTTTCTCATGTTTCAAACACATTGATGCATTCGTGTGTCTTCTTAGCGCGGAAATGACATAATCTCCTTTAGAATAAACATGATGCGCTCGCTAATGAAGCAGGATATCAATGAAAATTTAACGAAAGGCCTACTGTAACGACGTTAGCTTTAGCCACCCCACCGTAACAAAGTTGCACCATTGCAATTTGTCTAATTTTAGATATTCGTTCTGTCGAATTATTCGAAACTTAGAATAGTAGCTATTCGAAAATCTAGTCGAATTATTCGAGTAGGGATTGTTCAGTTCGAATTCGAAACTCGAAACCCCTAGTTATATCCTCTTGTGCCCCAGAACTACCAATGACAAAGTAATTCATCGATACAGAGGGTGTACTGCCTTGTGTACTTTTGACACACAACAAAAATTATACAGCATACTTTGCAATTTTTTTTTTATGAAGACCAGTACTAACTGTATTACAAGTGTTCCCATTGCCATGTGTGTTCTTTTTTTTATAAAAAGAACAAATTTTCAGTTTTGTTCATCAATTTGTTGTGGGGGTCGGGTGAATTGTGCGGCACGCAAGCAGGCATTGCATGCACAATTTGGTTAGCAGATGTGACGAAAGCCTCAGCCTGTCGTCCCTGGCATTTCTTTAGCAGATCAAGGGCAGTCACTGGCGATGCCTAATCTCGAAGGTCGTGCCAAGGAGTCGCACATTACCAAGTCGCGCGTTGCTTTGCAAAGAAGGTTGCACTACCTTGTTATTTCAACACATAACACTCAATCTTTTCCTACTAATCTTTTTTTTTTCAACAAGATCAGCAAACACTCGACAGACATTCATCGTAGGTGGGGTTTTTTTTTTAAGGAGTAGCAGATAAATTCAAGCTTAAAAAGACTTGCACTTTTTGTCAATCAACATTTTCTACTAGAGTTGTGAGTGCCTAAGCAGACATATCTACATGACACTTGGCATTTGTGATGAAAGTGCATACTGAGGAATGTAGAAGACACGTAATCCTAAAGGCCACGCCTAATAGTCAAACTATTAATGTTATGTATAGTTCCAATTGAAGGGGCCCTGCAACACTTTTTCAGCAGGGTCACAAAACGCTGCCGATCGGTAGTCGAGGCTCCCGAGAACATGCAAGCCAAACGTTATAGTGCAGCACGTGGCCTGGGATTTACAATAAATTCTCAAAGTCAGCAAAAAATCGCTTCCTCTTCTCTCGACACAAATGATGCTTACGGCGTCACTGACACAACTTCCACGCCATTGGCTGATCTGAACATGGCGCGCTCGGTAGTTACTGCGGCCGCTGCGGGAGGCCGTCACTTGCCAGAGCACGATCGCTCTGAAAGTACGTTGCGCGTGTTGGAAGAAAAAAAAGGAAAAGAATAAAATGTGCTCAAGGTCACGAGGCACACGTGACATGCCTTCTTCCCCCGTGCCACCCCTCCCTGCTTAGCTTCCAGCGCTTTCGTCAGGACAAGAGAAGAGAGACAGCAATTACAACATGCGACAGATCTTTGTAACTCCGGTCATGCTGGGCAGATTCTAAAAATTTTTGCAGTGGTCAATTCATGAGGAAATAAGCTCCTGTAATGAAGCCATTCCATGGCTACTTGGAAAAGGGTTGCAGGGCCCCTTTAAGCATCATGGTTACAAAATAGTGACACTTCTTGCAAGAAGTAATGGAGGCTTTTTTTTTTTTTCCGACATTCATTATTGACTTCCAAAACCTCTGCTTTTCTGACATATATGCTTCTATTTCAAGCTTAAAATTTATCGTAGAGGCTGCTTTATACCTACGATATTTGAAACATTTCACGCAGACAAAAATTTTTATTACAACTGGCCTTAAAACCCATGCTTTTATTTGAGTTGTAACTGTAGCTGGCCCTTTCTTGCCTAATGCTGACTGTTGTTGCCGTTATAAGTGCGTTCTTCTTACTCTGTAGATGTACCCGTAGCTATAGACTCGACAACGCCTAGTGGCTGCTACACCTTTGACAGCTGTCTGACCCTCGTTGGCATTTTGAGTTGTGATGTATTTGTGCTTGCCTGTCACCTTGTGTGTGTCGTATTGCATGCTGGGCGAGAGCACTGCAGAAGGCAGCTGCAACAGAGGACGTTCTTGTGTCTAGGTGACGGGTTAGAAGATAAACTCTGTACATTGGACACCGCTGTAGTTTGAATCGTTTGTAACTGTGGCTGGTATGTGCTCCCTTTTGCGAAAGAATAAAAAGTGGCTTTCTTGCGCATGTTTTCATGACCTGTATAGAAGTCTCTGAATACAAAAATATAGGTTTTTAAAAGAAATTTTAATTTATCATCAGTAGTTTTTAATTTGATTAGTAGTCGGTACTATATATATATATATATATATATATATATATATATATATATATATATATATATATATATATATATATATCTTTTTTTTTTCACTATTTATAATGCTCGTTCATTTCAGACCTATTATTTACTTTTAGTTGCCTTTATCGAAAATAGGCATTTTCTTGCATGTTAAAACTTGCAAGCATGATTCTTCATTGTATAATTAACACTTCTTTAATGATTTGTGTAAGTGTGTGATGTCCTAGAACTTACATTTAGTCCTTGTGGTATAGTGATTTCCTGACATGTTAGAGCTTCTGTACATTTATTGGATAATTATAAACAATGCAAAATCACAATTACAAATAAAAAATTGCAATTTTTTGTAATTAAACTAGGTTTCTGTAACTGCATGCTCTCTACACCTATTAATGCTTTTTTGAAGCTCTCTTTACAGAGTGCCCATTCTTTGGACCTGTGAAGTGTTTTGATTAAATAAAGAATGCAAAAGAATATAATACAAATTAAATGGGCTTTTTTTTTTTTTTTTTTCGTTGGGAACTTGGTGCAAGATAAGAGAGACTGATTGTGGCACGAGTTTCAAAGCTATTGGGAGGAGGGCTGAAGAAGAACGTATGAACAAAACATCAGGACGCATTAATAATGTGCCAAAAGCATGATATGTTTATGAGGCATGCCCTTGTGAAGGGCTCCGGAAATTCCTACCATCTGGCATTCTTGAACGTGCCCGGACATCACACAGTATACGGGCCACTAGAATCTAGCCTTCCTCGAAATTCGACCGCCACGACTGGTGTCGAACCCTTGACCTTCGAGTCGGCAGCCAAGCACCGCAACCACTGCACCACCAACGCGAACCATCAGGACACGTTCGAACAGAAAAAAGAGCAGTGCTGGATATTAAAGATTCATATTATTATTTGACAAGACAATTTTATAATTAACACTGGTTACTACCCTTGCCTGCATTGCCGTGAATTTCGGAAGCATCACGGCATTTTTTTTTTTTTTTTGTATTTATTCAGGTAGCCCAGCTGCCTTGTCCGGTGCCATCTCGAACAGCCACTATGCGACAGCCACCAGTAAGTTACGTAGTGTGCACTTACCGACCTGTGTTATTCCATTTTGTAATACCGACTGATATCTGCTCTGTACAGTTACAGTACTCGCGGATTGAAACGCGAAAATTCATTGCTAAGTAATGCACATGCTTTTGTTTCCAGCATCCGCACTTCGCTTCATATCAGTGTAATTTTGACTCTAACACTTGCATTGGAACCAGCACTACCTTTTGGCAGCCAGATTTGCACAAGATTATGCGGTTATCGCTAGCAATTGCTCATAGCAGTCGTGATACTAAAAAGCGATGTCGCGTTTCAATTTGTGTGTACCGTACATTTCAATATAAGTCAACAGGAAACCATATTCACACATCTTAGAATGAATTTCATTGTAGCTTCTTGCCACAATTTTACTATGTAAAAAAAAGTGCCATCTGAAAGCTCTTGTTTTTTTCATATTATTTTTAATGCCATAGGTTAGTCTTATCGCTCTAGTAATATGTTTTTCTTCTCTTCATGAAAAGCTTTTTAAGCTTTTAAAAGCAACCTAAATGTCTAACTACTACTTCATGTGTAAATATTTATGTAACTACATTTTTTTTCCCCTTATTGGTTATGCTGTATTATTGTTGGATGTTGCAGATAATAAAGTGAACATGAGTTTTAAAACCTCAGTGGGACCTTCAGTGACCTATATGAAACATGTCTTCTTGCGAATTACGAATAAGCTCTTTGTAACTGAATTTTTTGTTACTGTGACTCTTCTACATACTCCAACTTTTAGGCCACATTACTGCTGGGGTAGCAGTGCAAATTTCCCTTTTCATATTCCTACTTTTATTTCTAAGTATTGTCATAATTGTTTCTGTTATAGACGTGAGCTTTTAGGGGGGCACAAGAACCCTACGTAGTGGATTATTTGCTCAAAACTTTCATTAAGCATGCTATACTGTAGAGCACCTCATCTGCTGCGACATCATTTATTCTTCGTATTTTTTAACCAGCTGAAGTTCAGTAAGATATGGCGAACTGCACTTTATTGTATGAACACACATAATTTATTGCAATGCCACATGCATTGTTGTGGCATTCATAAACGTAATTGCCAGCCTCTGTATAAACTGTTCAGATGTCTTGGCTTCGCACCTTGGTAATGCCCTGTGTCAGCTGCTTTCAACTGCAACTCTGCATTTTGTAACCGAAAAGCTTGAGGTAATGTCAGTTAATTCAAACCTCTCCTTATGAAGCAGCCGCAAAATGCATTAAAGATGTAGCAGGCCAGTTACAGTTTGAATATCTGGTTGAATTTCTGACCTGAATTTTTCATCGCTGCAAGTACTGAACTCAATTTATAACTGTGACTTAGTTCCTAAATTCAACTGTCACTCACTATTTGTAGTTTCCTTGACAAGGAAGTGCCTGACAAGGAAGTGCCTGGTGTCGTGTGTCCTTTATCTTTTTGTTCTGCACTGCGTCTGTGTGTCTTTGTTCACTCAGTGCACCTTTGAAGGTGAAAAACTCTCGTGTTCTTTCTTCATCTGTAGCCTCAAAGCCAAGCTCGGGCCAGAGAAACATCGTCCTCGTGGAAGGCGTGCGAACACCATTCCTTGTCTCCGGAACCAAGTACAACAACCTGATGCCCCATGACCTTCAGAGAGCTGCTTTCCTGTGAGTATTTTTCCTCTTCACAAAGGTGATTAAGCTTGAGACATCATTCAAAGGAGGTGGGGGGGCTCAAAGCATTTGTGGTGGTGTGAATGTTAGTTGGCTTTCCTGTTTAGTCAGGTACAACCTAATCAAATAGGGTCAGCTCCGTGCGCAGCCATCACTCCCCATCCCACAGAGAATCAGCATAAATGCTCCATCCAATAGTCATGACAGATAGTTGACTTTCCCATACAGACAGACATTTGTGGCGCTGGTTTTAGGTTGGAAACTTGAACGTTCTCATAAATTTCGTCAGGGATTCTGACATCGCTGCACAGCCAAACGTAATGTTTTATTTAGTAGTGACAAACCTTTAAACTATTGAAGTGCCTAGTTAGTTACATTAGCCGAGAAAAGGTACTTATGGTTCAAGCGGAAACCGGCAAGCACGGCTGTCGTTCATTGGTGAATGGCAAGGGTGCAGTGGTTTTGTGGGCGGAGCCTACATTTTTGCTTAGGTTGTAACCAAGTATAGCATGAAATTTTGCATCTCATTGACTTCTTGTTAACAGTGCACTATGCCTGCGTATGGCAAGGCAGTGAAACATAATAAGACAGGCAGAAAAGCAAGTAGACTATTATTGCTACTGCATGTGATTTAGTAGGAAAACCTACAACAGTGATTCAGGAATAGAAAATGGGTCCTTCTGGGAACGTGATTTCCAGGATTACTGTATTAGTGACTGCTAAGATCAGATAAGTGTTCATGGTTAACACACTGTAGGCGTCTAGGTGAAGGTGCAATGCGTCGGGTTGCTGCGTTTATTGACGTGTACCTTGAGTCTCTGGATTAGTAAAATGGAAGCTGAATATCGTAAAAATGGGGGTGCATGTCATAATTTATCTCATTAGACAGGTGCCGCTTTCATGTGCATGTTGTGTGTAAAGCTGTCAAAACGTCACGATAAGTATTTAGTTAAGCTGACAAATTTTAGGATGAAAATTGATGAGAATCAAAAATGCTAAAACTAAGAACACCATGTTTACAAACTCTCTGCGACAACTTAGAAACAGGTACCAAGACTGCAGAGAGCTGTGCAGTCATTAATTTGGTTTCTGGGTGTTTAATTGTATAGGTTTGTGTGCATCTGTATGTCAACGGGAAATTTTCATTTAGGTCTCACCTTCAGAACAATAATGTCTGCATGCTGGCAGCAGCAAGACCTTTAGTAGTTTTTAAGGTGCAGAAAAGTATTGAGTGGTTTGACAGAGGAAGGGGAAGCAACAACTACGGTTCTACATTACAGCAGGTTATAGTTCTGCCAATGCATTATTGCTTGGAATTTCAGGGGGGGGGGGGGGAGGTCAGAGATTATGCTACTTTTTATTGAAAACTGCACTACATCAAACTTACAGGCAGTTATGTTTCTCATGTTCAGTACAAACAGGTTGGACTTTATGACATCGGCAGCTTTGGAGTCACACTATATTATACACGTTGTGTTTTGCTTGATTTGTGCCATTTGTTTGCAGGAATCTGCTGAGGAAGACTGGCATTCCCAAAGGTGGGCAAGCTACAATTCCCTTATTGCCGAATTTTCCGTTACTTTTGGTCTATGTCAAGAGCAGTTGTTTCAATCTTTGCGTTTTGTTTCGTTTTGTGTGCAGAATCGATTCAGTACATTGTTTCGGGAAGCGTAATCGCCGAGCCCACAACGTGCAATGTTGCCAGGGAGGCAAGTTTCCTTTGTTTCTTTCCTGTTGATTGAGACACCTTATTTATTGTATTTTGTTACTGCAGTTTGTGTTCTTACTTATTTTTAAATTTATTACTCATATAGAAATCTTGCCTTACTTGTTGTTTTGTGTTGAGAGATTACTTAGTTGCAGAGGCAGTGCTACTTGTGCATAGTAAGGCAAACTCAGTCTGCGTACATTTTTGCCAGCATTGTTTTTAATTAGTCTAAAGACTCTGTCGTGAGCTCTTGATGTGGTTAAAGTTATTAGTGAAGCAGGAGCACAGTGCTAAAACTTTTGAATATTCCACCAGACTTGGTGAGTGGGTCTTAAAAATGCGCATTTTCCAGGCTGCGCTGTGTGCCGGATTTTCGGACCGAACTCCATGCCACACAGTCACCATGGCGTGCATCTCTTCTAACCAGGCAATCACTTCAGGTGAGGCAGGTCACTCAATCAATCGACATTTATTTCACCAGAAAAATATGGTGAAATGAACTTTAGTGACCAGGCTGTGTTTCGTATGTTTCTGAAGATGTGACCATCCTTGTTACGGGATGCGCATGCCAGTTTGTGCTGATAGGGCTTTGTATGGCCCTTTGTTAAGTTGAGCCCAGAATAAGTCGTATTTTGAAACTGGTTATAGCTCGTTTTTGACACAGAAGCCTCATTCATCTCTTTGACAGTCGTAGTTCATCGAATAATTTCATATTAATATCATTTTCCTATGGTCGTGATGATGTGTTTTGTTTTATTGAAAAGTAGGATCTTCTTACAATTGAACCACTGTACATTGCCGAAACATTTGAAGCCTGCAAAGGAGATCAGTGTTCAGAGGTAGTCATGCAAGCACTAATTTTTATTATTTGCATCGCTGGGACCTGTTGTCCATCTTTAGCTTGGAAACTGTTTTTATAATTTTTAGTTAATTAGTTGTGGAAGCCTGCATGGTGGAGGAATATTAACAAAAGGGGAAAAAGTTGTCACCTACTAAAGATTGTTTTTTGAACAGGATAAGGCATTATTATTCACACGCTACGTAGTTCAGTGCATTATAAGATATGCAACAATTGTGTAATGATTACAAACGCACACAGTTCACCGGCCTCCTTCATTAGGGCAGTCGGTGAACAAGCAGCTGTATTTAGGGTGTGGTTTGCAGAAACCGCGGCCACCCTCGTAAGCTGCGTGTGCAACAGCAAAGTTGCGAACGGTGCTTTCAACGCATCGACGGAGCTATCCAGGACTTCAGAACCTCAAGTACAGGTTCTGGTGGTAGTATGCCGCTCCTACATCCCGTCTCTGTGGAACAAACATTTGTTTAAAGAAGTTTGTAACTCACAGTTTGAATTTGTTCATCACTTTCATTTCTTTAGTGTGCAACTGTTGTACTGAAACAGCTGCTGTAGGTTTTTCGGCTTACTCAAAACGGCCGTCTTTGGCAGTCAACGTCATGAAATGCTTGTGGCGAAAAATGACCATGATGCCATAAATGCATCATTTGTAATGTACTTAACATTCGCAAGAAAATGGATTACGAACTTGATCAACATACCATTCTCGTAACGCTTCCTTCGAGAAAATTTTCCTAATCAGTTGCCTATGCATCTCGGTTTCTTGTTCGGATAAATTTCACCTGTTTGAGTAGTGCCACTCAAGGATAGAAGAACATTGGGTGTAAAACTAAATGTCCAGTAGCGTTTTTCGTGTGCAGCTTGACAGAGATGCTGTGTGGTGATCGCACACGGTACTAAACAGCAGCTCGTCATGTGCAGTGATGGGGCTGATTGCGTCCGGCGCCATCGACGTGGGCATGGCGGGAGGAGTGGAGTTCCTCTCGGACGTTCCCATCCGACTGAGCCGGAAACTGCGCAAGCTGCTCCTGTCGGCCAACAAGGCCAAGACTCCCCTGCAGAAGCTGGCACTCCTGGCCAAGTTCCGGCCAAGCATGCTGGTGCCAGAGGTGAGGATGGGGAACCTTTAAAGGGGCCATGACACCCAATTTTCTATATAATCTGTGTTCCGTGGGTTAATCCTTGTGCATTCGGAAATAAGCTGGCCAAATTATTGTGCATTTGGTCCAGCACTTAATTTGTACTTGAATATTTTTATAAGCACGCGAACAGCCTGAGAGCAGGGCAACACTGGCGCACTCGCGAGTTGTGACGTAACAAGCAGCTTGCCGTGCGAGCATCTGCATTCCGGCGAACGATATTGCTCTGTGTTCAGCTGCGCATGAAATCGAGATATTTTAGCTTTCTTCAGCTTGGCACTGAAACTGAACGGCTTGCAGTGGCTGAAACTTTTGTAGAAGACGAAGGCTCCGCTCCATGCTGCACATGACGTCACACTCGCCATGGCAAAATGGCAGTCGCTGGCGGGGGGCAAGGTTTATATATAGCTGGCGACTTCTAGGGCTTGTTTTGCACTGAAATATTCTTTTACAGTCCACTTTTTATATATCTACTATAGGCATAATAGACTCTCTGCTTCTATTTTCTGAAAACCACCAATAGTTGGGTGACCATGTCATGGCCTCTTTAATGTGCGTGTAAGCATTGGGGATGCCATCGTGCAGTGATGCCTCTTCCACTGCTAATGCATCTTATGCTCTTCTTGCTAGCCCATTCGTCAGTATGATGGGCAGACCATAACTCTGACCAATAAGCAAGCGTGACGAGCATAAACGGAATCAGCATTGCAAAAGGCATCACTGCATTATAGCACCCTAGGAAAGCCAAAGTGTAACGTGTGCGATGTGAAATGAACTATTTCTGCGTGGCTTGTTTACCGTATTCACTCGCATGATACCAGCGCTGTTGGCTAATGTTCACTACACAGTAGCTTAGCATTGTGCATAAGGCATTGTGCAGCTATGCAGGATGGTGTGGGTTATATTCCCGGCCACGACAGCTACACGCTGATGGGGATTAAGTGCATAAATGCGCACATTTTTCACACTGAATCATCAGTTTAAACAACGTAAAATTTAGTCGCATTAGCCTCGTATGCTCGTAGCATGCTGCCACTTCCCTTCTCAGTTTACAGGGAGCAGCGTCCACAACATTATTTGGAAAGCGACCACAGATGACTGGTAAATGGAGTGCTTGTGCTTTTGTATTGTGCCGTGTGCAGCTCCCTTCGGTTTCCGAGTTCACCACCAAGGAGGTGATGGGTCATTCGGGCGACCGGCTGGCCGCTGCGTTCGGCGTGAGCCGTCAAGAACAGGATGAGTACGCCCTGCGGTCTCACACCCTGGCCGACAAGGCCTCCAAGCAGGGACTGCTGTCCGACATCATGCCCGTGTCAGTGCCAGGTAAACTGTACTCGCATTAAAGCAGCGTTGATGCAATTTGCAGCTACTAGGGGTGTGCGAATAGTGAATTTTTGAACCGAGTCGAATACGAATCGAATAGTGATGACACCGAATCGAATACGAATACAAACCGATTACTGTTCGAATAGTTTTCGAATAGCAAATAGCGAATAGTTTTCGAATTTTCGAAACAGCCCAAGAATTCCACGTCATTTTATTTGAAACAAGTATTCACAAGCTTTAACCAAGGAACACACAATTACTTTTAGCGGACAGAAAAATACCACAATAATGTAAAGTGAGGCAAGCTCGTATACAGTAGCAACTAGAGTGGTAGGAATATCTTGTAACTCCAGGTGGAAGTACAGCAGTGACTACAGTATTCAAGGTCGCACTTTGTGAACAGCTTTTAAAGAAACTGATGTATAAATATTGAACACTATTCATGACTCAACATCATGAATGTCATGATGAAGATAATGGGTTGTTGACTCTGTCGCTTTTGGCAACACTGGAGTTTTAAGCAACAGCGGCTTCATCCTGTATTCAATATAGGTAATGCCGTAAAACCTTGGGCTGCATGCATGTTGCTAATGCTATGACTAAAACAAGAAACGTTACCCCTCTATGTTCTAATATTTTGTTTCTTTAAGCATTTTTTCGTTCGGGCTTATTATTTGAATAGTGGAAAAATATTTGGTATTTCTAATATGCACTATTTGATTCGAGTACCGGATCGATAGCGCATATCGAGAGTGCATGAGCACATGAGAGCGCATTTCAAAGCTATGTTGCTGTCAACAGCTCCGAACACTGCTGTGCTCTCTTACCAGGGGAGTCCGCACCCATAGCCGCGGACAACGGGATCAGGGTGTCGACGTTGGACCAGATGGCTAAGCTGAAGCCCGCTTTCATCAAGCCCCATGGGACTGTCACTGCTGCCAACTCCTCGTTTCTGGTGCGCAGTGGAAGCTCCATAGCCTCCCAGCGTGGAGATTTTTGTCATGTGTTGTAGCTACTAGTTTCTGTAATTGAATGTCTTTATTCTATGCTGCACAGGCAGTGCTAGCAGTGTAACAACAATTGGTTTGAGAAATCGTAAATGTTGTAAAAAAATAATACTTTCGATGTCTTTGATTATTACATGCTTGTCGTGATAGGTAGGGCATTGGAGACTTAACGTTCATGACATAGTTCAATATTCTAAAAAAAGAGTCATGCAGAAGTGAAACTTTGATATCAGCCAGAAGTTATGGACAACATGACAAAAGAACATCATATACACAAAATGCGTGGCGGTACTAATAAGCTTCTTTTTTTTTTCTTCTTTATGCTAAATTAATAACAATTTTGTTCATATTGCTGAGTATTATGAGTAGAGCTGTGCGAATAGCAAAATTTTGGGTGCGAAGCAAATTCGAATATTTAAATGTGAGTGCGAATCGAATATTTTTTTAATATTTCTCGAATATTTTTCTAATACTTCGAAGCGAAATTGCAGAAAAAAAAAGTTGGAGAGGATTCCTAAGCATATTCTTATGAGATAAACTTTACACTTTACTTACACTTTACACGTGATAGGCAAAGATGCCATTTCTTCAGCCTCTCCTCCTCTCTCAACTTCTGTGGAAGCCCAACTGATGTGGCGGACAAGGGTGTGCTCCTTTCAAGTCCGGAGTTCCAAATCTGCCTCGTAGACGTCGATATATAAGAACATCTGAAATTTTGGATGCTAAAAAGCTTCGTCTTCCGATTTTTCGGACTTCCTGCCCAAATTTCAGGTCCAAAACAGCATTAATTGTGCCCCAACCTCATCCATATCTTTCATCTCCATGTTGGAACCGGCATTTTCTTGAGTTAATACATTTGCGACCGTAGCAGAGCTTGAAAAGCAGCTTTGCCGCAATACCGGAGTGTGATGAGGTGAAGCATATTGAAAATCTAGGGACCACTTCTAATCGAACGTTGCTTAACAAAATTCGACCGTAGCAGAGCTTGAAAGGCAGCTTTGCTGCAATACCGGGGTGTGATAAGGCGAAGCATATTGAAAATCTAGGGACCACTTTCAATCAGATGTTAACTGTGTCTTGGCAAAGTTCGACCGTAACGGAGCTTGAAAGGCAGCTTTGCCGCAATATGAGAGTGTAATGAGGTGAAGCATATTGAAAATCTGAAGGGGTCACTTTCAATCGGACGTTGACTGTATTTGTTTTTGGGAAGTTCGAATAGTAAAATTCCAGTGCAAATCGAATCGAATAGCAAACACTATTCGAAAAATATTCTAAATTTCGAATGTTCGCACAGCCCTACTTTTAATCTGACGTTGACTGTCTTGACAAAGTTCGACCGTAACGGAGCTTGAAAGGCAGCTTTGCTGCAATATGAGAGTGCAATGAGGTGAAGCATATTGAAAATCTGAAGGGGTCACTTTCAATCGGACGTTGACTGTATTTGTTTTTGGGAAGTTCGAATAGTTCGAATAGTAAAATTCCAGCGCGAATCGAATCGAATAGCAAACACTATTCGAAAAATATTCGAAATTTTGAATATTCGCACACACCTATTATGAGTCATTTTGCTTAATTTAGTGTTGTTCATAATACTCTGCAGTTGGCTGGAATAAGTTTTTTTTTTTTGCTTTTTCCAGTGAAGCTGGCTTCACCCTCCTGGTGTCAGTTGTAATTTCTAGCAGCTACTCTTAAATAACATGCTTCTGTAGCTGCTCTTTCCTGGAATTCATGCTTATTTTAACAAAATCCTTCTGCATGACAATGACTCTTGAAAACATGTCTTCGAGTAAAGTTGTTCTAGTGAAGGAGCCACTAGCCTGAGCACTCCAAAGTACTTTCAACTGCTGCAGTTAACGCAGTGTGTTGTAATTTGTTCGACACATGAGCAGTGCTGAGAGAACAGGATTGAAGTCTTTAACTCTACCTGCAGATTCGCCCTGCATTTTTTGTTGTAGTATAAAGGTGTGCAGTGCTACTACGTTTGGTAATTTATTAAAGGCAATTTTTGTGTTGTGCACTCGCAGACAGATGGTGCTTCCGCAGCATTGATCATGTCTGAAGAGAAGGCACTGGCCATGGGATTCAAGCCCAAGGCCTACCTCCGCAGTTTCGTCTATGTAGCTCAAGATCCCAAAGACCAGTTGCTCCTCGGGTGAGTTCGCTGAGACGTGGACAGCCCCCCTCCCGTCAGATTTTTTAATGTCCTAGACACGAGACCAAGTTATAAATGTAAACACTTGCCACATACTGTAGGCCTTTCTATTACATGTAATAACAAGGCTAGTCGAAGTGCTTTGTCAAATTGAGCAGCTCTTAAAGCCAAGCGTCTGTTTGAAAATGCACAATTAGACAAAAACCTCGTTTTTTTCTGGAAAGACAGACATTCCTGTACAACCAAAATAAAGGAAGCCGCAGTAGTTAAAAAAACAAAAGAAAGAAAATATCAGAATTGAACAGTGCCTCAAGAAGTTTTCAAAGCGCATTTTTTTGCTTTTTGTTCCAGCCCAGCGTACGCAACACCAACCGTGCTAGCCAAACAGGGACTTCAAATGTCAGACATCGATGTTTTTGAGTACCACGAGGCCTTTGCAGTGAGTGGTGCCAAAATTTATACACGTTTGCTTGAAGGGACTCTAGAGGCAAATATCAAGTCCAGATGGATGGTTGATATAGTGTTCCAGAAACCTTATAGTGGTTGTTTCGTGCCAAGGAGATGCTTAGATTGAAAGAAAATCGTTCTTTAGTGCTTCGCATACCGTTGGCACATTTCAAGCCACCCGCCTCCGAGAACAGGCTCATGACATAGCATTGGCCCAACATCCAGCAATGCGGCGCACAGCCAGCACAGCCCGGCTGTGTTGTTCTCAATGGTAGTATCAAGAAGCGTTTTTTTCCCATTAATCAAGCTGAAATGCGCAAGTTGCATTTTATTCCGTCTTGAAATGCACCAAGATTTTCTTTTTTATCATGGGTATTTCGAGTACTTGTGTTCAGTTGTACTGAGGGTCTACAACATTTTCAGAATGTCGCAGTGATGGCACAAATCGTGTTCCGCATTAACCTTAATTTCTCTATTACTAAAGCACTTCTGTGCATAATATGGACATTTTAGTAGGGGTGGGCAAATAGAAAATTTGAGGTTTGAAGCGAACTTGAAGAGAATAGTGATTTGGTCAAATAATTTCGAATGAAAATATGTAAAAGAAATGTGAGCATTTTTGTCATGATCCAACCTACTTTCACAATATTTTTAAGATTAGAACAAGGCTTGTATGAATGTCACTTTTTTTTGTTCGAAGGAAAGTGGTAGCAACTTTGAATAGCACTAGGGTTGCAAGTTACAAGCGGTGATATATGTTGCGCTTTAAAATTTGCTATACTTAGTGCATATAAACCCAAGTAACACGCTTTTAAACTTAGAAAAAGAAAAGATAATGAGGTGCAGGTAAATATGTACACTTAAACCTGAAGTGTGGCATCGCGGCAATGTGGATTTCTCCTGGGTAGGCGGTTTCATGGCACAGCAACCTCCCGCTCCAGTGAAACCACCTTTTCAGTGGGGTTAAATGCGGTAAAAAATCACATGTCTATTCGTTCCTTTGAAATACCTCGAAGTTTTGGAAATTCGAATACTGGTAATATTTGTTAAAATATTCAAAGCGCTCAAATATTCTCACAAGCCTACACTTTAGACGTGCTCAAGCATTGACCTTTCACACTGGCATAAAATCTTATTTGCCTTCAACATCCCTTTAACATAACATTTCATGTAGTGGCTAAATGTTAATACTTCACCATATATTGCAGGGCCAAATCCTAGCAAACATGAAAGCCATGGACTCGGACTACTTTGGCAAGACGTACATGGGAAAGCCCGGAAAGGTGAGCATATCAGAACGACACCATGGCTCGCCGCAATGTCCGAGTCTGAGCATGTAGTAGTGGGTTCGATTGCTGGTCAACTTGTCTTATCTGTTTCTTTCATGTTGTACCCAAGATAACCACAATTTCCATCTTTTCTTTCACTGTACAGCCTAAAACTACGCGGCAGCAACTGCTATTTCTCACAGACAAGCAAATGTGTTCTTTAGAGTTTAACAAAGAAACAGATAAGCACTGCACACAAAATGCAAAGAATAAGCAGTCCAATCAGGTATTAGAGATGAATTGCCGTTTTTCTTATTATGCTGCGACGCCCCTTTTTTCAAAGTTAGTCACATCAACGTTCAGTCTGATGCGACTCAGCTGCTGCATTTCTTGCCCGCCCGGCTCACTCAGTTTCGATATCACCTGGAATAAGGGCTTGAATTTCGATTATTAATATAAAATTGCATGCGTGTTTTGGGATTTTTAAAAAATGGTTATGGGCCACAAGTTGTCACGCCCTGCAACTTTTCCATTCAAACAGCTGCCCTACAGTTAATAATTAAAGTGTTAATTAGTGAGTTCTTGTTAATTACTCATCTGAATGTAACTTTAGGTGTGGCAATGTTTTTCCACCTCGGCATGGAGTTTGTTTGCAGAGATGACAGGGCCTGTCTATCGTAGCATTTTTATAAAAAGTCTGTATTGTCTAAAAAAATACATCTTGTATATATCTTACAGCTACGCATACATTTCAGCAAACTGAACATTTGTTTTATTGACAAAATATTTTCAACAAACAGGTTGGCTGCCCACCGATGGAGAAACTGAACCTCTGGGGAGGGTCCTTGTCGTTGGGCCACCCATTTGGAGCCACTGGGATCCGCCTGGTGACCACAGTGGCAAACCGCCTGATCCATGAGAACAAGCAGTGGGGCCTGACAGCAGCCTGTGCAGCCGGTGGACACGTAAGCCTCCTCTTTTTCAATCATAAGGGCCGTTCCCATGCCAGTCCGTGCTGCGTAAATAGGTATATAAGATGTTGTGTGCTGATCAAAGTGCTGTGCTGGTTGCACCAAGAAAGAAATTCTAATACATAATGCATCAAATAATTCCTTTTCACGTTTATTGCGCTGTGCCTCATGGTTTAACCTCTACGCCGAGCCTACAGGCTCGATTGCTATAATTTCAAAACTCTGTGCAAATTGTTGAAGAAGCCAAGCCAAGTGGATTTTCGGTCTTCGAGCCGCTACTAATGGCATGTGCACCTTTGCTTGCAGAGAGTGTGGGGTGTAGTTGTATCTGCAGCGAAACTGGAATGCATATCTTCGTGATCGCAGCTGAGTGTTCAATAGGCTGGCGGCAACATTGAAGCGCACGCATTAACCGACTCCCGTGGGCTCTTCCATACGTGGTTTTGAATTGCAGTGGCTCCTTCACAGAATTAGGGGAAGTCCTTTATGCCAAAAACAACTTCCATCACTGATTTATGCGAGCTAGAGCACGCATAAGCGATCGACATTGTGCGTGCCAGTGTTTCACTCGAGAACTTGCAAGGACGCTTTCCGCAGGGTAGCACCACAAAGTGCTCCAATGAGCCCACAGTTAGATGGTGTGCGTAGACATCCCAAGCTTTATTTATAGATTCTGCAGCTTTTTCCTTTGTCTAAGCTGCTCACACCATTGGGGGCCGCTGGCAATAGGGCATATATGCCACCTGATGCTGTAGGTACAGTCAACAATTCACCTAAATTGTTTTTATTTCAGGTGCCATAACAATTGAAATACAAAATAGTTGGCACCAACTAAAAGACATTCTTTCACTTTTATTTTCACCAGTGCACATAATGTTAGCGCGATTTCAGCTTGCCTGCTTATGTGAAACCTAAAACATCCGTCAACCACACGTAATTAGCGATGTGAAATACTGCCCAGGAGTCATCACTTGCAAAAGCTCCCTTGCTTCATTATTCTTTAAGTTTCATTTGCACTTGATTGCGACGCTAACTCTGGCACCAATATGGCAACGTTCGCATGTGCTTCGTGGAGAGCTAAACATCAAGAGATCGAATAGCCATGCAGCAAGAACAAACATCAGGGAACAATGAATAAAGCATCACTACATGTAGAAGTCGTTAGTCGAATAAAAAAATTCATTCACCTCAACACGGGCATTGATCGCAAGTCTTCTTAGTTTGAGTCACTCATTGTTGCATTTGTGATTTGTAATTTTCAGTCCAGCTACTGCTGTTTTTAACTGGCCTTTAGCAATATTTATTACTTGCGAACATTTTGGGCGCCTTATTGTGGCTATTAGTGCAAGTGATCTTTCAGGGTGTTGTTTTTTCTTCCCTCCCCCCCATCAAGTAACAATCGTTTTCGGTTTTCGGCAAGTGTGGTTTCACATTCATGCGTCTGAACGGCATTTATGTTACTGCAATTTGGAAAATTGGTGCTCGTAACTTATTGTGCCTATGTATTGATACACTTGGTCTTTGTGCAATCGCTTTTTGGAATTGTTTACAATCATATTAAACTTTAGCATGCATAGCACCAAGAGATTTCTTGGACACAACTAATAAATTGACAAGTACTGCAGAATGGGCAAGTTGGTGCATTATGACATCGTATTGGTATAGCACAGCTCAGTTTGAGCATAAAGAAAAGAGGCTTCAGCGAAGAAGGAAACACAGGCAACAGGATGAGCGCTAATCCTGTTGCCTGTGTTTCCTTCTTCGCTGAAGCCTCTTTTCTTTATGCTCAAACTGAGCCGCGCTATACCAATACGATGTCATAATGCACCAACTTGCCCATTCTGCAGTACTTGTCGATTTCATTTCTAGTTCAACGGGCCCTTTTCCTGCTTCTCGTCAGAACCCTTATGCATTAGCGCTCATCCTGTTGCCTGTGTTTCCTTCTTCGCTGAAGCCTCTTTTCTTTATGCTCAAACTGAGCTGCGCTATACCAATACGATGTAATAAATTGAGCACCTCTGTCGTGCCATCCCCGTATCGACACGCACGCTTCAGTAGTGCATGGAGGGTTGGCAAATCTCCAGGAACGTGCAGCGCCTTTGGCTATTAAAGATAACAAAGCTAAATTGATGTAATGTCACACTCCATTCAATCAGCTATAATGAAACTTCAATCAAATGCATGCATGCACCGCACAAATCCTCCTTCATAACTAAAATGGTCACATATCTCAACCTCACATTGGTGTCGGCTGTGCTAACACGTCGTCCATCTCTTTCTCCTTGCAGGGTCATGCCATGATTATTGAGAGGTATCCGAACAAATGAGACAACAGCCTCCGAGAAGATACGTTCCTAAGAAACTTTTCTAGCTGTCGCTGAATAGTCTGCACTTTTTCACTTTTTTTTTTTATGTGAATAAACTTGTATATAATACTAATGTGATGTCTATTTCGATGGTGGGTTTCCTGTGGTGTTTTATTAGGGAAGTGCACAATTTTGCCATTTGACAGAAAAGCTTTATTTGGGGAAACTAAACACCGATGCGAATACGTCAGCATTGGCTTTGCGATCTTATGTTGTTAAGTACTGTTGACTCCTCGTGACGCCATGAGTACATATGGACTGCAATTAGACCTGCTCATTACAAGTTCTTTAAGGTCACCCAGACATCCAATGCTTCCATGAAGCTATGCATGACAGCTCTGGCATTTTGGCATTTCGCTGAGGAGTGTTCCTGTTACCTGCATTTCCTGAGAACTTGTTGATCAGCTTTCGACGTTAACCTTTAGTTTGCGTGTGCTAACAAGAAAAGCGAATGTAAAATGTCATAAATCAATGGAAGATAAGTATTATATGAGTCAGTGCCTAGATGTGCTTTTTCTAACCTCTGTGATGTTTCCCTTTCTTGTACGTCTTTGGTTGTGATACATAGCCGAAGTGTACAAGGTCTGCCTTAGCGTTTCTTACAGTCAAGTTAGCATACCTAAAGTAGATGCTTCCTTTTACTCTGCTTGTCCTGAGAGCACATTTTGTAATTATTTAAATAACAGGAAAATAACCTCTTAAAGCATAGTGTATCATTGATTAATGAGAACTAACAGACAATAACGCCTGTTAGTTCTCAATAATATTGTGTCTAACAAAGGAAAACGAGCCCTTAAAAGTCACTTTCTTTCCTTTGTATCATTGATGACACACATAGCACATCTTCTAATTTAATATAGAATCAACGCAAAGAAAATCTATGCACATTTTTCAGAAATCTGCACATTTTCTACCAATGAAAATTGAAGCAGCCTTAACTCTGGAAATAGTTTTTTTTTTTTTTTTTCAAGCCATTTTCCTCTTGAGATGCATATATATACGGTATACACACACCGGCAGATTGCCATGCAATGCTATAGATTTATAAATATGAAGTTCATCCAAGTATTTCCAGTAGTAATGTGCCTGTGGCTGCTGATAAAGACAACTCACTCAACTCGTTAGTGGCAAATAGATTTAAGGTCTGTAAAGCCTGACGTAATGAATACATCGTTATTTTGTTTACGTAGAATTGGAGAACACATATTTGTATATCCTTCAAACATAACTCTATTGCTTAGTCGTGAATGCCTGTGGCGAGAGACGTCTAGCATTTGAATAGGTGTCTACTCTGTATGAAAAGTGTGGTGTTTATCCATCCATTGCAAGAGAAGCACAACTACGTATTGCTATTGTCACGTGGTCGTGACGTCAACGAAGGCAGCAGTCAGCGTGTCGAAGGTTAAACTATTTGGCCAAACTTGTGGCCGGGAAACGGAAAGTCAAACTACAGCAGTACACACTGTACACTGATAGCAGCGAACAGAGCGTCGGCCGTCGATAAACTGATCATGGCTGGGACGCGTCGTGTTTTATACATCATGCATCGAACTTTCCAGCCTTATCACTGGTGGTTGCGCAAGCTCTGGAATAATCTTGACTATTCGTGTCATGTGCACAATCTTGACAAAATTATCTACTACAATCTGGAATGTTCCCAGACATTCTGGCGCAGCCCGTGCAAGACAGCGATCACACGTGCAACGGACCACTTACAAAAACATAGCAGAAGGAGCGCTCATGGCACTATAGTAAACAAGAAATCGGTCAGTGGCATTGCAGCCAGCAGCATAAGCCTGATCACCCACCATCTGTTATGACGTCTCAAAACTCAATAGAAAAAATGTGTGCAACTCTGAATCTCGTCTATTGGCTTCATGGTGGCAATTGTCAAAGACTTGCAAACTAATGCATGCTCTTGTCTTGATATCAGTCAGGGGCGGCGCCAGGATTTTTTGGCTGGGGAGGGCAGCCACGACAAGAGAGTCGCTTTAGGGGGGCAGGGAGGCGGGGAACTTACGCGTTACGTTATGACTATCTTTGATCATGGGAAGAGAGGCCGGGGGGGGGGGGGGGGGCACGCGAGAATTCTGGGGGGCAACTGCCCCCCATAGCCCCGCTATCAGTACAAGTCGGGTTGCTTGAATAGGAAAAAGAACAGAGCAGTCAAGAAATGTGACATATGGCTTATTTCATGACACCTGCAAACACATTAAAGTACTTGGAAGTTGGCACCCGCCCTGTCATCTTTGTAGGGTATTGGTACGGGCTCAGTATTTCATTTTGAAGTTGTGTACAGAGCAGAAAAAAGTGAGAGGGCAAAGAGCTGCTCGTCTTTGTCGGTTCTTTGTCCCCTCGTCTTTTTGTGCGCTGTACGCAAGTTCAAAACTGTAATCTTTTCCTGCTTATCTCTCCTTATTTCTCCTCCTATTCATTCAACTCTGAGTTGCACCGAAAACAAGACAAAATCATGCCATACCCACTCGCCTAATTTGCCCACTTGTGCAAGGATGGCAGTGCTGCTAGCATGCTAAGGACAACCATTCTGTGACAGATATTGCTTAGTAAATCACTTGGTTCACTCTTGATTCACACTTAATTCACTTGACTCACTTTAACATACGTTGATTCACACGTCACTTGATTCAAGGAGGCACGTACCCCTTCTGACAGTGCCGTTTTTACACTCGAATGCAACGAGAGACACTTTCAGTGTGTAGCGTTTGCAGTAGCTGTTACTACTGGGGCATACTTGACGGGTCTTCGTTTTCATTAACGTAGATTGTGAACGCCACACAGCATTCAAAGCTTCCTGATATTCCACATCTGCACCTGCAAGCTCCTCCTTTCAAGATTAGCATCTTTATTCGCGCTGCCCTTAGCTTGGTTATCACCGATGCTCACGACGTATTCTCGCTGTCCTTGTTGCCTACGTTGATTACTCTGCCCAAGGCAGCCGCACGCAGAGAAGATGCCATGTGTGTACCAACACAACTCGTCGCTCCAAGAGGAGGATAGACACGCGTTTTATATGCGCATACTATGATAATGCACTGTGTGTAGACCCGAGTTCCAAGGAATACTACACTCTGAAATACTACACTGAACTTAGAATAACAGAGAGCTGAGCTAGTTGGTAAGTATATTCATTCTAAAAAGACAGGGCGTGCAAACACGGACACAAGAAAGAAGCCAGGACACCACAAACGCCGACTAACAGCTGAAGAGACGCACAACGGCGGAGAAGAAAGAAGGCACGAAAACTTATCTGCGCATGCCCATGCAATAGGCGAACCTTTCAATCTGGCACGCGTGGGGGTCTACGTATCGACGGTTGGCTCACGCATGCGATACCACTATTCTCGATATGCCATGCCTCAATCATCAGGCGCGTTTCTTCATTTCTATGCCGGTACAACCAGGTACAACGCTGCGCATTAATCGAATTTTGGCGTGCACTTACACTCTCGACAATGTAAAGATAGATTAGAAGGTGAGCCTCCGGTTAGCGATCTCTTATGTTCCAACAGTCTCTGGTTAATGCAGCGGCCCGTCTGTCCTACGTAGAAGCGGCCGCAGCTGAAAGGGACCTCATAAACCACAATTGTACGACAATTAGTGAATTTGTTGGTGTGTTTTACGAAACAAATATCGATCCGCTTTTGTGTTTTACGAAACAAATATCGGTCCGCTTTTGTCTGATATTCCACATCTGCACCTGCAAGCTCCTCCTTTCAAGGTCCATTCTGAAACCTGGCGGCTAAGTTATATAGGTACCTGATATGAAAGCTTCGCTGCAAGGGGAAAAATAAACTAGGAAACTAACCAGCAAGTGTTAAAGTGTGCACAGTGGCCAAAACAAAAGGGTGTAAGGGTATTATAAATGCAGGAATACTGTAAGTACTAGGGACGGTAATCTAATTGTGGAACTGTGTCAAGCAGCAGAATTAAATCGAAAGCTTTATAGTTGAGGGAAGTGCCATATTGGAAGCTTTATAATGTGGCTGTTGAATAAACTGGAACTTGTCATGCCAATATTAATTAACCAATAAATTTTGAAGGGGCACTATAACCGGGATTGTTAAGTTGTAGTGATAAGTAGTTTTGCTTCAGCAACGGAAGAGCCACCTGTAAAAGATGCAAAAATGAAATACTGCTGGCTCAAAAGTTAGCCATATGATGTCATAAATTTGTTGGTGCCATGTGGGGCATACTCAATTTTGCATACCACCTTTAGGACTACACTGCGTTATGATTATTTGTTATGCATACAAAAATACACAATGACACGGAGGAACTGCTTCCCTGAGGGGCACAACGCCTGCCTCTTTCAGGAGGAGGGAAGAGATTGAGGAAGGGAGGACAGTAGCTGAGAGAAAGAGGGACTGCGTTCGGAAAAAGGGATATATGCACTGAACTCTTCCTACGCCAATAACGTCCATCGAATACTAAACATCCCAATAGCATTGTACAGTAGCTGAGAGAAAGAGGGACTGCGTTCGGAAAAAGGGATCCATGCACTGAACTCTTCCTACGCCAATAACGTCCATCGAATACTAAACATCCGAATAGCATTGTAGTTAATCGGCATCGCAGCGACTTGCGCCGTGCGTGAGGGCGAGCGCGTTACTAATTTGCAGTGTTTCGATTACGGTCGAGACCGGTCGGGATCGCGATTGGCTTATTTGCAAAGGATGCGGAAGGGTGCGCAGTCGCGTTTGCGAAATCCGATCCACATCATGCAGGGCTCGATCGCGATCGAAAAGCGGGCCCGTATGTGTACGTGTTGTTGCGGTTAAGATAAATGAGTACGTGGGATCAGAGGAAGGGAAGAACTGTGATTTAAAAAAAGAAATGGCCTGTTTTTTTTTTTTTTAATGATACAACTTTATTCACTTCCTAATAAAGAAAAACTGTAACCCTGCGGCATAACCGCGGTGCAAGGATAATTCATCTTAAAGTGTAAAATCAACGCAGAAACAAACGGGGAAAAAATTAGATGCGCGACAAATTCGATATGTTGGGCACCTTTTTCGAATTACATCGTTGTGGTCCCAGTCACTCCAGCCTTTCGGTTTGCCGCTGACCGTGCACCCCATTTTGTAAGCTAAACTGACCGGATGAACCGCAGAACTCCCACGGAGTTTAACTTCAACCGCCAACTGATTTGAGACGCGATCCATGTTTGAACTGGCGCGCGATAGTGCAAGGTGGCGAAGCCGAAGCCACAGAGCTAGGCTAGGCGTTGCTCCTGTCAGCTGTTTTTGCCGGCGCGCAACTTCAACTATCTTCAGTAGTGTTGGTGGAGTATCTGCGGGAGATCGAAACAAGGTCAGCAGACACAATGCTCAGAAAGCGAGCCCGAAAACTTTCTCGGTGCGATACGCGCTGTGGATCAGCGGCTTTCGAGACCCTCCGAAGTTTTTAACCGGAAGCGGTCGATTGCACTACCGGAAAGCAACTCTTTCAGACAGTGCAAGGTGCAAAGGCGTTGGCGCGTTATCGGCGTTATCGCAGTATCGCATTGCGGGTAAACATGCGAACATGGAAGAGGCAGTGAGTTCCCGTAAAAAGACATCCGCAACCAAATCCCGCGGCCGGGAAGACCACCCAGCATCAGAAGTCGGCGATAGTGAAGATGGAGCGGTGTCACGCCGAAACGAGGAAGTTTGTGACAACGATAGCGAGTCGCCGCCTCCCCTCGCTTCTAAAGTTGCGCATTCAACAGCGTGTCAGGACGGCACCGCTTTGCTGCCGAAGCGTTCTCGGGCCGCTAATCGAGGTGAGACATTTGATGACAACCGGCGAGAAGAGATGGAAGTCGAGCCGCAGTCCACAGAGGCGGCTTCCGCCGTTGTCAGTGCACCGCAAGTGGCACCTAGCACGCCCGTCTACGCTCCCACTGAAGTGCGCAGCAGTGGCAGTTGTCCTACAGAAACGAAAGAAAGTGAGACGACAGAAATGGGCCCGGCCGTTCCTCAAGAAATGCCGTCCGCCCTTGCGGGTAAGTCGGGCGTTGGGTGCAACTACAGGAACGAAGTAGGAACGAGTGATCCAACGGGAACCCCTTCGGCTCCACCAAATTTTCCTACAGACACGTACGATGACCTACCCTCGGCCCCACCAACGTTTTCTTTGGTCACTTGCGATGATCCACCTTCTGCCCCACCAACGTTTCCTGTGAACGCTTGCCATGATCTACCGTCTGCCCCACCAACGTTTCCTGTGGACACTTGCAATGATCCATCTTCTGCCCCACCAACATTTCCTGTGAACACTTGCCATGGTCCACCGTCTGCCCCACCAACGTTTCCTCTGGACACTTGCGAAGATCCACCTTCTGCCCCACCAACGTTTCCTGCGGACACGCACAATGACCTGTGCGGTTTTCTTGCGATTTACGATGGCGCACCAACTTCTCAAACTCAAGTTTCAAGTTGCCAAGTTACTACTGTTTTGTCACCGATGGCATGTGGCTACGATGTGCTCGGTCGAAGCAACGACGTCGGCAGACATTATCCCGAAATTTCAGGCATTTTTGACAACCGCACGAGAGCTAGACCGCTCTCAGAAGATCAAGTACTTCGGCTGTACGGAGGTGCCTGGTTGAACGGGAGAAAAGGCATGGTAGCCGACTTTGTCACTCTGAACCAAGAAAAGAACCTGAATCGTCACAGCCTGTATGTGTTGCTGGCAAACTACTTGCGATCCAGGGAGCTCCTGAGCGAGACGACGAGCCTCTTGGAGAAATTACGAGAAGAGATGGCCCACTGCGAATCAAATGTGTGGGATATGGTGTCAGCCTCGGTGACAGGATCCGGGAGTTGTGGTGACAACAAGCAGTTCAGTGGAACACACCGTTTCAATCAAGCTCAGTACAACGGTGCTGTTGCATCGCGCCTAGCCTCGTGTTCTCAGCAGATGCATGCTTTACTGAGGGAGAAACATGTTGTTTGCATGCACAATGTCAGCACCATCAGGGTCCAAATCGATTACCACATTCAGCTGGTTGTCGATGGCGCTTCGCTCGGGGGCATGCAGAGCAGTACGCCCGTCACCTTCAAAATGCACCCAAAACCAAACTGTGATGTCTCTGAACTTATGTCGTGCATTAGTGTCCTGTTTTTGTTTTTAAGAAAGGGTGCGAAAGACAAAGCCTTTGTGGATGAAGTGCAGTCGTGGCTGCAAATGTTGTCCAACTTGCTGCTACGTGTAGCTTCTCTGGCCGACCACTTCTTCTTGCTAAACCATGTGCTTAGTTGTCCGCCAGGGATTCACAAGTGGGCGGTAAGCTTGGTCCAAGTGCCCAATCCCCTGCTGTCACCTGAAGACTCTGACTGCAACCAAATGCTTGACTACGCCCTGACAGTATTAGCCACCATACTGTCGCCAGTAAAAGCTTTTAAAGAGTACTTGCAGTCCTTGCAGAAGAACGAGCTGGCCTCAGCCCTTAGCTGCAGGGAAAGTGATGTTGTCGCCCTGCTGAACCAAGTACCATTCATCGATATCCTCAATCTTTTGCATGCCGCAACTTGGACGTCGGAGCAACATGTTCTGGAGGTGATAGCAGTGGCATCGCAAGTGATCTCTATCCTCCACACTGGCCTGTACACCTACAGTGGTCCACGATATAAGCATTTGTCCAAGAAAATTGCTCGCCTGATTTCTCTTGCCATGCACAGTGTGGCTGACTTGTGGAAGAGTTTTCAGCCGATGCACGACAAGATTGACCCCGCTCACCTCGCACATCTGCAAGTTGAGTACGATCAACTATTTCTACGAGCTGTCAATGGCATCTATCACTCGCAAGGAACAGGGGCATGGCAGTTCATGGTGGGCCTCCCCTATGCATCAATTTCTGCAGCTGCGACTTGGCAGGTGCTGTGGCTCCTGCATAAGAGCCATGAGAAGGATCCACATGAGATTTGTCTATCTCCTCTTGAAATTTGCCATGAGCTGCGTCGCAGGAATCAAAGGCTTTCTTTCAACGAAAGGCTGAGTCAGGTTCCGCATTCGGAGATATTCTTCTTGATGACTGCACTTGTGGACATGGCAGACAGCCCTGCCCTTGCCTACATTGTTGCTGTTGACGTCTTTGAGGTCACGTACCTTAATATTAACCTAAGAAGTTCACTTGCCAAAGATGGTCGTGACCTGCTTTCCGCCCTCGCACTGAAGCAGCCATTTGTTGTGTCGGTGCTCTTGGATGCAATCGAAAACCACATGTTGATACTGGGTGCAATGTCGTGCTATCTGATGGACGCAATGCCGCTGGAGTTGTGGCATCCTGACAAAGAAGACCTTGACATCGTAGCCCATTTCCTGCTCTGCTATCCCCTAGACTCGCCTCAGAGTCTACTGGCAAGGATGCTGATTGATGCTCTGAACTACGGCAAGAATGAGCAGGGCCAGCTGTACCTGGAACGCAGCCTACACCAGTTTGTTGGAGTGCTGCTGCTCGAGTCTTACAAGAAGTTCTGCTCTGACAGTGTTCACAAACAAGCACGCTATCTGCCTTTCGTTGAGGCTGGTACTTGCAAGTCCTCAACACCCACAGACTTCGGCAGCTGGGTCTGGAATATTCTTTTTAAACTAAAGCTGCATGCTTTTGACAGTAACCACCACGCTCAGCTCAGCCTTGTTGTGGATGAAAGTCCGCCTTTGGACATTGCACCAGATCTTCAAGAGTATGAATGGCTCCAGCCAATTGCACATACCGCTGATGAACTGTTGCCTTGCGGTATTTTTTTGTCTCTTTCTATTTCAAGAGTGGGTCACTGCAGGGAACAAGTGCTTTCCACTGGTCTTAAGTGTATCTCAACACTAGTACTTAAGAAGCAGTACGCAGCTGCTATAAAGTGCCTGAGTCATGTTCTTCCACTTTTCTACATGCGGCAGGAGATGCTCCTTGCTAACCAGCAGTTTTTGGTAGATCTCCAAACCCTTGTTTTCGTTGACAGTACTAGCTTGGCTGCAGTTCGGAGACTGGCGGGATACGAGCATGAGCGTTGTGTGCTTGAGCTGCTGGCTGGCACAATGGCCCATCATGTCAAGCAGGCCAAGCATTGGGGCTTCCCTTCACTACCTGTCAGGCTTTGGGCATCATTGCTTTTGCACTTGCCAAATATCGCTATGCACAAGGTGGCCTCCAAGTCCAAGGGCCAGAGCGATGTAATGTACCTTCTTGACACACTGGCACAGCTAGCTTATTTCGAGGCAGACTGCCTCGAAAGTGTCGTGGAACAGCTCGCAGCATTGCTGAACAACCTTGCCGAACGGGCAACTGCACCATTGACCATGAAGACCTGGCCCACAGTGGTGCCTTTTGACTCTGCACCGTCATTTCCCTGGTTCGCTCTTGTCAGCATGCTTGCAGAAGCCGTGCTGCCCAGTGTGTCAGTCATGTGGGAGGCTGTGCTCCGTACTTTAACATCTCATGAATGCACTGCTGCAGTCAAAAAGGCAATGCAGGCGCCCTTGGATGTTCTTTTGCTGTACCGCTGGGCCCGTCAAGCTCTTGTCACTGATGCAGAACATCCAGCTCTTCCTCTGATATGGCAGCAGTTCTTTTTTCTCTACCTGCAAAGGTGCCCTGATGGCGGTAGTTCAGGTCCACGTTTGTTTAAGTGTGGTGGGTTTTCATCTTTGCTGAAGAAAGTGAAACAACGAGTGACCGATCTAGTGGACCATTTCTCCAAGTGCTCTGCAGGTGAAGAGAAGGGCACATTGCCAAAGATTCTGTGTGAGAGACTCCTGAGAGTGTATCGTGCTTTTGGCTTGTGGTTAGAGGACAAGCAAGTTTTGGGAGCAGGCGACAACCTTGCTTCATTACCATCACAGTACTGTCCCGAGATATTGTGTGCCACTCTCCAAGGCAACAGTCAGCTCTGGCACGAGCTTGTGTCAATGGAGGCATGGCGAAGTCAGCTGCAAGGCCTGGAACTGGCCATATTCTCACCTGCAGTAGCCAGCCTGAGAAAATGCCCAAACGATGTGCCAGCGTCTAGAAAGGCCGTGATTTTTCCATTGAGAACTCACGATAAGCCCATTCCAGCACCTAATGTGCCCAGACTGATACCTGTCATTCCGCCTGCACCACTTGTTGCATCAGAAGTGCGTGAGCTGGTTGCTTCGCAAATGAGGGCACTTCGGGACCAGGCAGTCAACGTTAATGGCCAACTGGACAGGTTGGCACAGTTAGACGAAGCACACCAAACTGAATTGCTGCCCGCCCTATACAAGAATGTTATGGCGCATGTGACTCTGGTACGCTCGTGCGGTTCCGACTGCAGTGGCGCAGTCTACTTAAACCTGACATTCTATGAGGCCCGTCAGGATCCTGAAATCCTGCTAAAGGTAAAGCAAAACCGGACCGAGTGGCTTGCCACCGTGACAGTGCCAGCATATGCTAGCTGCTGCGCCATTGTTCAACTGGAAGCATGCCTCACCCAGCTGGTCCAAAGGCACCGCCAGGCTTTGCCCACTGACAAGGCAGCACTCGAAGCGCTTGGGAGCGACGTGTTTTTTGACATGGTTCGGGCAGCTCATAAAGAGACTACCAGCTACTCTCCCACACGACAGTTTGTGACTCTATGCCTGGACATGTTGGGCCAGGAATTTGTGTCCAACAAGGCCAGTCAATGCCTGCCGGTACTACAAGCAATGCTCAGGGATCCAGGCACTATAAGCCACGTGTCCCCATTCTTCACTCCTGCAGCAGCTGATGATGAACAGTATGTTCACATGTATCACTTGTTAAGCTCTTGCCTAGTCCCAGCTCTCCACAGCCCTGTCTTCGCGTTGCTGTCCAAGTTTGCCCTCCCGCATTGGCTGAAAAGCCATACGCCAAGTCGGGCTGTGCGGGGCCAGTTGCTGGTCTCCTTGGAGATGATGCTAAAAAAATGTGGACATAATCCGGAAATAGCTATGCTGCCATTGGTCGAGCTTCTCTGTTCCCACTTGCGGAGCTTGTTACAGTTCAGCTTTCCTCAGCAATATGCACCTGTGGTTACCATGCTTCTGAGGGGCACATCGTCCTGCTCAATCCCCGTAGTCACTTGGAACATTCTCATTGAGGCACTGCGCTACAGTACTTCTGGCAGTGCAGCACAGGCTAAAGATGCAAATGCAAAGAATCTATGCACCTTGTCACTGGATGAATTAACGGAGACTCTGGCTGCTGCAACAGCTCACTTTTCCATGCTCCGAACATCTGATGCCTCCTTAGTCAAAGATTGCCTCTATGGCACTGTGACGCCGTATCTTTTAGTGCTGGGTGATTTCTTCAGCATTATCGTGCACAACTACATATGGAAAAAAGTGAACTCTCTGAAGGACGACTTACAGGAGGCTGTCAAGAGTGTGCTGCAGCTGTATGGGCCCTGGCTGGAGCTTACACAAGAGACAAATGCCCATGTGCCATGGCTCCCAAGAGACACTGGCAAAGCAGTCCACATGGCACACTCACTTGTTGATGCACTAACTTTCTTTCATGGCCGCTGTTGCAATGTGGCAAACATCAGTGTCATGTCTTTGGTGTGGCAGCACTATTTTGTCAAGTACGTCTGGACAAACCCACCACAGTACATCACGGATACTGTGCAGGCTGCATTTTACAAGCTGCCATGGTCACAGTTCTCACCTTCTGTGGAGGATGTGAGGCTTGCCTGTAAGTTGTTGGATGTAAAGTATGCTGCCCACCAAACTTTCCTGGCACAAGTGTTCGTGCAAGTGCCATGGCAAGCATGTCTTTGCGAAGCACTGCACCTGGCCCCTGAGCTTCTAGTGGACTATTGTTCCTCCTTTGCTGAACTTGTCCTTGGCCTTGCATGGCATCCAAACATGTCCACATTCATCGCAACTTCTCTCGGTCCCCTGCGTGAACACAACTGGGAAGTAGTGCCAGTGAATGTTGTATGGCGCCTGCAGAAGGTGTTTGCCAGCAGTTGCAACGTGCACCAACTCCTGAAACTGAGCCCTGGAATTGAGAAGACAGTGCTGGAGTTTGTGGCCACGTTGTCATGCATGCATCGTCCAGGCTCTGAGAATGACTCCCACAAGCAGCACGCATTTGTGAGCACACTCGTTGGACTGTACAGCTCGGCTCTCGACGTTGCTGATGCCAAAGATCTCGTTTCACTGCTTTCACACCTTCTTGATAGCTGTGAGAATGTGCAGGGTCCTGTGGTTCTCTTGGGGCGTGCCCTCTCGCTCCTGGACAGCTGTCAGGAGGGCAGTCCGCAGGCACAGGCATTGGTAGAAGGCTTGTTACCCTGGTTGGAGGCTCGCGCGGGACAGCCGATCTTGCTCTCTGTGCTTACTGCAGCCTGCATCAATGTTGCTTCAGTGCAGCAACTTGTGCGCGTTACTGAGGCCTGCCTCACTGCATTTCTTGAAGGGACTCTTGTAGACGATGGTGGCTGGGCTCATGCTGTTACTGCTCTCCAAGTTCCTGAACTGACCTTGACCAACTTTCTGGAGCAGTGCATTTGCCAAGCAGCGCATCTGACTCAGCTAATCTATGTGCTGCACTGCTTGCCTCGATGCTGCTCCCTCGAGGACGAATGGACTCTGTTGGACCAGCTGGCCAATTGGGTGTCTCGAGGATGTGCGACTTGCACGAGTGAAGCTTCCGAACCGAAGCTGCTGTTGCTCTGGTTCAAACTGCTGGTCTTGAGCGTGCGCCAGCTTGATTTTGGCGATCGTCCAGAAGCGGTCCACAGCCTGTTAGCCAAGTTTTGCTCCGCACTCGGCACACTCGGCGAGGACCGCGACACCAGTGGCCTTTTGGGAGCCCTTGGTATGGGGCGCCGATCGATGGTTTCCGCGGCATTTCGACTGTGCTGTAGGGCGGTGGCCGCCTTTGTGGCTACGCGGCTTGACAATAGTTCGGCCCTCGCCAACCAGACGCTCTCTCGACTTCGCAGCCTGCAGACTTCGAAGGCGTATCTACCACTGTCGCGGGAAGTTCAAGAAGCCCTGGACATCGTACGAGATGCTAGTCGTGGTGCCATTAGGGACAGTCTACATCTCATGAACAAGCTTGTAAACTCATTGTACCGTGAGAAGGTGTTATTGCGTATCCTTGTTTTCTGGCAGCGTGCAGTGATGCCTGGGGGCGTATGACGAGTTGGTGTGTTGTGCAGTGCTAGTACGGCAGTCCACATAGTGCGTCGCTGTACAGCACCTACAGTAGGGATCACTCTCTAGTGGCAGCCAGTGTTTTACCCATTTTTGATATGTGATTCTATATGTTAAGTTTGTTGCACCAGGTACAGCGCTTGGTTTTGTTCCTTCGTGTAGTCTTGTCAGTGGTTGAGTGCAGATGTGACAAATCCATGGTGCACCATCTGTGATTGTGATGACATCATAATGTATAACATTTTGGAGAATGACTGGCGAGAAGAAAAGTTACACATACACTACAATAATCACCTTGCAGTCTTTGTTTCTTATACTGACAAGCTTGTGCAACTGAACTGAGGCCCCACGCTAGTCGTGGTGCCATTAGGGACAGCCTGCATCTCATGAACAATCTTGTCAACTCATTGTACCATGAGAAGGTGTCCACATAGACTTCTTGTTTACACATACTACAGAATTACATTCGTGTATCTTTTTCTGTTCATCATTGTTCCTTTTATCAGCTTCAGAAAGCTTTTCTTTTTCTACACCTTTGTTTTAAGGAAAGGTCTACATTCCTGAAATAGTGCTGGCAGAAGAATGTTGCTTTGTTAGCTGCCGATTTTTTTTAAATGGTACGGTGCCTCAGGTAATATTGAGTGCTCCGTTTATGTCGCCTGACATTTCATTACACAAAATTGTAAGTGAAGCAATAAGGGCTGTACGATTGAATACTTGGGTGGGACATAAAACCCCAACAATTGAAAATTGATTATATAATACTTGGGATGCCCATCTCATACGGGGCTAAGTGTTTCACAACATCTTGAATGTTAAGTAGTGCGCTCTGTAAGGTGCACAGCACATAGACAGGACTACATCCAGTGCTGCTCTTTTCAAAGCACCGTAAGAAAAAGAGATCATAATAGATGCCTAAATGGTTGTGAAACAATAAACTTAAATCAAAAGCATGGCATCTCTAACCCCAACCATTGCTTTTGTAAGTGCACGTTGCTGTGCATCACGCAAACATTTTTTTTTCTCTAATGTTATACCATAGTGTGTAGATTATTGTAACGTTTGCTTGTTTTTTTTTTTTCAGTGCTGGTTTAGATGTCCTTTCTTTTTTACAGGGAGACAACATACTCCTATCCACACTAAAACCTAACACGCACGTTTCATGTGGCACACACTCCTTTTGCTCCATATTACCAGTTTAAGCTGCTATGTCGTACTTCATAATTTTTTAAGAGTGTTTCTGGGCCTCTTCCATCTTTTTACTTAACGTGGTACGATGACATATGATAATTTCTGACTGCATTCAACTGCCATATACATCTACGTGCATACTGTTAGCACTGACCAGTGTCGACTCTCCCATACACTGCTAAACGGCTACATTGTCTCCATTCATTCCAAACTTAATGACTGAGTTGTCCACCAGTTTCATTTACAACTTTTCTTTTACAGTTGAGTATGCACAAGCCACCTAAAAATACGGTTGAGCATACATTACACCTGTGTTTCTCTTTTTTTTAATAGCGAGCTTTTTAAATCAATCATTTTGTGTCACAAGGTATATGTAAGTTTGTTCATTTTGTCTAGGATAGTCTAGCTATAGTCACATTCGTGCTCGTTGCTTCAATTGTTGCAATGTCTTGCGCAATACTTTTGTTTTAAGCGCTTTCTTAAGTTTTACGTTCATGCTGCATATATACAAGTATACCATATGCACTCGAAAAAGAAATGTGATACTATATTTTTCACAATATTTTGCCGTTTGTGTTTGACATGCGAAGATTAGTGTAACTCTGCCATTGTATTGTACTGCCGACATATAGGCTTCAGTGATTCACTCGAGACCCTTAAAACCATTCGGGAGAGAAACGTGACAGAAGAGTGTGTTCCGGTTCTGAAACTTTCCTGGTGAAAGCTCCGTACGTCTATGCACCAAAGAAAAAGTACAAGACAAGGCTGCTTGATGTCTGAACAAAAAAGCTGAGCACACTTGTGCGTAGGTAGCTACTAGTCTTTTTTATTGTGTGAATCTCTAAAGTGAACACTGCTTGGATGTGGGTTTGACTCGTTCCAAGGTGTTGTCAATTCACTACGTAGGTTTCTTCATTCTCGTAAAAGGTCTTGTGAAATTTAGAGCTGTGATGAATATTAGCTTAAGTTATGACATACTTTACAACTTTTCACACCCTCTTTCTCATAAGGGGAGTGTGGATACGTGACCGATTGATTTATTAAACCACCACAATGTCGAGGCACGCCTTACAGTTGATGGCATTAGTGAACCGGTCACCTTGTCCAGGAGCTTTTTTATTTTTGTTGCATTTGCACGGGCACTGAACATTTTAAGAATACAATGCTTTATGCAATTAGCATTTTTTTTGTGTGTGATCTCTGTGCTGCTCCAGGCAGTGCACACCAATGAAGTAATCTGTATTCCGATATGTGCTTACAAATGATGTGTGGCTTTTGGACAATAAAACATTTTTAAGTTTCATAATTGTAGTAGTAATTGGTGTCATCTATTGAATTCCTGCTTGTTTTGGAGGCTTCTCGTTGAAGAATCACAAGAAATGAGAAGTTTATAAATTCGAAGCATGTTTCTTGGTAAGTAAGCCAGAACTTCTTTGGGCTACCTCTTGCTTCGTGTCTACGAAACTATTTTCTGGGCTAAAATTGAGGAAAAGACATCTATTGATGTAAAGTTGGACATGAAAGCTATCGTATAAAATAAATGAAGACAAAATATGCACCCGAAGATTAGAACTGCATGACTTTGCCTAATGCGTGTCGTATGAAGCCCACCATATGTCTCACATAACATACGATGGCTGGCTAACTGTGGGCTGTTGGCTATGTGCTCTTGTAACAATGTCAGAAAATGCTGCTTGTGCACTGCTGTGCCTCTTGCCCATCTCCATGTGATGGTTTGCGCACAAGTTCTCCTTAAGGAAATTCGGTGCAAATTTTTATGTCATGCTCATGAACTTCATGGCCTAGTCGGTGCAATTGTCATACATAATACATAACTGCCGCGAAAACCACATGCACGACGCAGTTAAGGGGTATGTTCAGTCAACCCTTTGAGGATTTTTAGCCATACACTCTAAGAAAAACGAGTATTTGGGGAATATTCCTGCCATACAACTATAATCGTCATCCACCCCGCGTCTGTCCTCGCTTGATCACCGCGGTCCCGGCACTTTCCGGTCACGAACAATGCGCGTATCAGCGCGGCATATCATCTTGACTAGGAAAGGGACGAGAGCTGAGTTTTCAAGAAAGGAAACGCGAGCAAGCCAGATGACGATTATCGTTGTGTGGCAGTAAATACTCCCCAAATACTCGATTTATTCTTAGAGATGTATATATGTACGGTGACCGTTTTCCGTCCCGCAAGGAAAGTCCTTGCCATACTGGAACGCAGTTCCCACGATACCTCTATACAACGTTTTATAGTGGTTTATAGAGGCTTTAAATATTTTAAAGACGTTTTATAGAGGTTTTGTGTTTCATGGGTAATTGCGACCCTCCGTTTGAAATTTCGCGCCATAATGACGATTTATGCTCACTGAGCGGTTCTGCCACTTCCTAGGCACTTACAAGAAGCGTTTGAAATTTGTTTGTGACACCTTCTTGCGGTGATAAACAGAACAAGTTTCTAGCTTCAGCGCGTCGCGCTGTCCATGCGGCATCGCCCTTTCGTGCTTTCGGTTTTGCCGCGTGATCTCAACGGAGGCGCGCGAGTCTTGAATTTTATCTTTATCGCACTCCCTCGCAGAGGCGGCGGAAGTAGATTAGCATCTTTATTCGCGCTGCCCTTAGCTTGGTTATCACCGACGCTCACGACGTATTCTCGCTATCATTGTTGCCTGCGATGATTACTCTGCCCAAGGCAGCCGCACTACACTGTAGCCGCACCGCCGCACGCAGAGAAGATGCCATGTGTGTGCCAACACAACTCGTCGCTCCAAGAGGAGGACAGACACGCGTTTTATATGCGCATACTACGATAATGCACTGTGTGTAGACCCGAGTTTCAAGGAATACCGCACTCTGAAATACTATTGAACTTAGAATAACAGAGAGCTGAACTAGTTGATAAGTATATATATTCATTCTAAAAAGACAGGGCGTGACACGGACACAAGAAAGAAGTCAGGACACCATAAACGCCGATTAAAAGCTGAAGAGACGCACAACGGCGGAAAAGAAAGAAGGCACGAAAACTTATCTGCGCATGCCCATGCAGTAGACGAACCTATCAAACCGGCACGCGTGGGGGTCTACGTATCGACGGTTGGCTCACGCATGCGATACCACTATTCTCGATATGCCATGCCTCAATAATCAGGCGCGTTTCTTCATTTCTATGCCGGTACAACCAGGTACAACACTGCGCATTAATCGAATTTTGGCGTGCACTTACACTCTCGACAATGTAAAGATAGATTAGAAGGTGAGCATCCGGTTAGCGATCTCTTATGTTCCAACAGTCTCTGGTTAATGCAGCGGCCCGTCTGTCCTACGTAAGCGGCCGCAGCTGAAAGGGACCTCATAAACCACAATTGTACGACAATCAGTGAATTTGGTGGTGTGTTTTACGAAACAAATATCGGTCCGCTTTTGTCTTTTACTCGCTCATTCTTCCTCTGCACAGCGGCACACCCAGAACATGCGAAATTGAACATTTCGCAGTTCTGGGTGGTGCTGACACCAAAATTTTACTGACTTTTTTTTTCTTTGCAATTTCTTCCGGACTTTACACAATTTGTACATTCAAAATCCGCAATAAAGTAATTTCTTCATCTGGGGAAGTTTGTTTTTTTCACAAAAATTCGACCCTCGAAGGGTCTTTAAGAACGTCGCGTTTCAATAAAATTGATTAGGAGTGCATTCCCGACCAAAAAGGGAAGCCGATAGCCTCGAAATATTGTATTTTTCTGTATTTTTGTACTGCTTGAAAGAATAGTTACATTTGAATAAAATTCATTTGGGTACACTTTTGACCAGAATTGTAGATATATATTATTCTTAGAATTCTGAAACTTTCATTCCACTTGCATAAATTTCATGTGGAACCTAAGGTAATATGTAGCTATTCTCACCGAAAAAGTAACCTAGCCTTTGGAAATTTTGTATTTTTCAATACTTGCAAGTTTCGTCGCAGCTTTTCTGATGAAAAAAGTATATAAGCCTGCAGCCTTTGTAGAACTTGCGTTTTCCGAGATTTGAAAGTTTTCCATCAGTTTTGCTATCGTCCGCGAAGTCTACGCTTCATCGCAACAAATGGAAAGCTTAAAGTAAGGAGAAAAGGTGGTGGGATCGTCATGGGGGAGATTTTTGCACCATGGAACAGCCGATGAGGGAGAGGAGAATCCGAAATCTTTATTTTATGGGGTCCATGACCGTCTAGGTGGTGTTGCCAAGACGCGTCAACCAACAATTTGCGACTTTAAGTGAAAAACTGCAGCAGAGGGTCCCTTGTACATGCCAACACATATGGGTAAAACGGACTGTAAGAGAATATTTCAGTGCAAAATAAGCTCTAGAAGTCGCCGGCTATAAAGTCCTCCCACCGCCGGCGACCGTCATATTGTCATGGCCTGTGCGACATCATGTGCTGCATGGAACGGAACCGTTGTCTTGTACTAAAGTTTCAGCAGCTACAAATCGTTCACTTTAAATGCCAAGCTGAACGAAGCTGAAATAGCTTGATGCCACCTCTTCACCACAATTGCTATTAGACTCCATTTTGGAACTTTTTTGTGCACAGCACCACCATATGGTATGTGACATTGACAAACTCACGAAGTCCTTCTTAGGAAGTTTTATTGTGTCTTTATTGGCACACTGAATACCAAGCCAATAACTTTATGTGATAGTGCAATCATCACCATCAATGACCACAAGGAAGAGCCTCTTCCTTATGGTCACTGAAAAGAGACCAGTATCTGCACCCGAGCATAACAGCAGTGCAGTGCAAGAACTTTGCGATATCACATTAAATACAACAAGAACATCTCTTCCACTGCTGTTCACGAACGTTACAAACAACATAGAAAGAAATACTAAGCATTCTGAAAAAGACATTGCCAACAAAAAGTTGCAAACAGTGATATGAAGTATAGTTTAGCATCAGTGGACACCTGCCTGTTTCATAAATTTTTCTTTCAATATTCTCAAACAAGCCTGTGCGTGAGTACCACATGTAGGTACAACGTGCAAGTACCAGGTTTGGAGGCATATGAGGAACAATATCGCTTATCTAAGGAACTAATCACTCTGAGAGGACACTATGGCATTCTTTGAATTCAGTAAACTAAATATTTTCTCGTTATATAACAGTGGGGGGATGACGACATTCGTTCAGACATTACTATAACTATACACACAGCAAGGAGCGAAAAATCTCACTGAAAATTTGCCCATCCTTTCATAAGCATTTTGAATCTGCTATCCTTCTCTATAGACAACGTAACATAATAGAGAACGCTATTTGTTGTTGACGTCTCGGAAAGCAACACAAACAAGAGGTGTGACAGCAAACAAAATCGTGAAATAAAGAACATGGAGTCACACAAGGGTCCAAACGACCTAATTCAATCTGCCAAGTGATCGATGACTTAGTTCAGAATTAACTAATTGCTATGTACACCAAATGCAGATAATGAGTGTCAAGATGTCATCAGCACAGTTTGGCATACAAAACTAGCTGTGAACAAGTAGAGCTGCCATTGGGGTCAGTTAGTCATGCCTAAACACATTTTTAAATACAGTAATAGGATTGTGATGGGCGCACCACCATGAGTCCAAAATAGGACCCCTTTATGATATAGGTGCTTGCTAACAGCTGCAAGTAGCACATGTCTTATCTGGTTGTCCTCATCCGGCTTTGTCCCTGTACACAGTTCCATCTGAATCACTTGAAAAATGCTGAACTAGCTTAAAGCGGGTGATGACATGTTTAGCTATCGTGCAGCTTCACTTATGCAATACGGCATTCACAGTGCGACAGTAAGGTAAATCTTCTCGAGGCGTCAATACATTGTGGGCGCAATGCTTTGTCTGCTTTACGTGCATTGCGCATGTAATTTTCACAAGTCATGAAATGAAGGTATAGTATGTTTCTGGAGATCAAACACATCCCACATCCCCTGCATTACCAGAAGCTTAAATATGGTGGTTGGGTTTATTCCAGAATGTCAAAAAGCATGGGGAAGTGGTGGTAGCAATTTTTGGTACCTAGCCTTTGGTATAATTGCCTATACCTCCTCACCTCCACACCACCACATCAGATCTTACTTATTCTGTTAGTTTCTGTGAAGGGCTATTACAGTTACACTTTTTGCCGACTAGCCAAAGGTATGTGGGCATGTGTACTTCTCTGCAAACAGAAAAATCGAGGAGGTATGTAATAATAAACGGCAGAAAGTACACACATAATATGACGGAAAGAAGGCGGAAAGGAAGTGCACCGTTTCACTACATAATTGGTACACTGGCCTAGCTTTCTCTAATGACTAGGGGTGCACTGATGTTGTCAACATCACAATGAATAATATCAAAATATTTTCACAACCTTCAAGACTATAATTTTGTTAATCGAAGATTATGTGATTACATGCAAATGGTAATCTTATGCCAAGAAACAACGGCCACAGCACGCAATGTTACCTTTCCCTGCCATCTGTGGAACTTGGCAATGCTCGTGAAGGTCCACACTACCTTAACAAAATGAGGCTTTGCTTTAATCATAGCGTAGAGGAAGCATGTGTGTTCCACATAACAGCAGATGCGTTGACAGTCACCCATAGTAAAGGTAGGACAGGGACACACTTATCAAGCAATTCAAAGAAGCCTGGCATCACCCATCAAAATGTCCTGGAAACCGGTCGACAGCACAGAAGAAAGTTGACAACAACATGAATCAACTCCTTAGGGACACCATAACTAAGCTCACTATTACGGCAAGGATCGATCCTCAAAAAAAAAAACAGAAATAAATGTTAAGCCATACAGAACTGGTGTAAATGAAGAATGATATGCATTGGCTTCTGCGAAAAGCAACACAAAGTGGCACATTCTCAAAGAAACCTACTAATGCAATGCTACACAACAGTGAACCACAATGTCACAATCACTTCCACATACTTGGCCAAATGCGTGGCTACATGAGCAGTGCAGCCTACAACATTCAATATAACATCCAATGAGTTTTGTGTCCTGTTTGACCTTGTCCTGGAGTCGTGCATGTTCTTTCTGTCATTGAAGTGGCCCAATGGCACATTTCTATGGCACATTTCACGGGGCATCAACGTTAGTTCTTGTACACCAGCACTTGAAGCCACTGAATCTGGCGCACACGTGACATGCCTTCTCAAACTTTTTATGGTTAACATACACCAACAGGTAAACGTTGCTAACACTCGTGAGTTATCAAGTGGCGCCTAAGGTCAGTCTTCCATGCAGAACTGAAGGGGCAGAGGTGGCACTCATAAGGTCGCTCGCCGGTGTGTATGCGAAGGTGCGTGCTCAGGTTGTACTTCCGATTGAATGCTTTGCCGCAGTAGTCGCATTTGTATGGACACTCGCCTGTGTGTGTTATTTGGTGTTTTGATATGTGCACACGCACGCACTTTCCTCCTGAAGGATCAACATGAGGTAGCCGGCCAGGGTGATGGCGCACAGTGAATGAGCCTGCAAAAGTCAAAATGGTGCATGTTCAGCAAATGACACATTTAATATTGGAGGGCAAGGCTGGGAGGCTCACGAGTGCAACTACTCTATACACTGGTGCGAAAGGGTGGTCAAGGTTTTCGCCACTGACTGCCCTTTCACATCAATGTAGAGCAGGATACCAAACAGAACATGCACATGAATGATATTAAAAAAATGCGGCCAGCGCCACATTCACGAACACTGTCGAAACAGCAAAGCTCAAGCCTCCCTCCATCAGGCTCACCCTCACCCATCTTTGCACACCTCTCATTTGCTCACCCTTTCCGCCGAGCCTCGACACTCCTCCTCTTTGCGCGCCTCTCGTTGGCTCACCCTTTCCACCAAGCCTCACCCTCGCCCATCTTTGTGCCGCTCCTATTGGTTCACTTTTCTGCCAAGCCCCGCCTTCACCCATCTTGACATGATGCAGCCCTTCGCCTTCCTACACAGTCCCACTCCCGTCCACACCGCAAGACCACATGACCAGCGCTATGCCATGCACAGACGAGGAAGCATGGACTAAGAACATCTTCGCTGTTAAAAGCACAACACCAGCAATCCCTGATGCAATCCACACGCGAAAAAGAACAGTAGCAATGCATTCACATTCCCTGATAATTCCTAGTGCAAGTGCACAAGAATTACTTCCATAGATGGAGTCAATTCTAAAACGCTTGGAACAATTAACGACTATGTTTGCACGCTATTGCAATGGCAGCCATGCAGGATGTTTCCAGACTTTCTCCTCCATGCAATATTTCTCAGTAGCGACTCACCCGAAGCAAGCCAGCAAATGAGTGTTGGCTCACCAAGGCTCACCGAGTATGAGATGAAGCACTCGTTTGCTCAACCCCTCTACGTCACATGTCAATTGGTATGTGCCTTCTCTGTGACTTCGATGGAAGTCAAATACACAGAGGCAATTAAGGTAGTTGGTGTTTACTGAACTTCAGGAGTTTTGCAAGCTTGAACATTTCCAATGGATGCTCGACATGCTGCCATGCGCCATAGCAATACCCTTTTGTTTATTTGTGACTTTAGAGCAGAGACTATATCAAGTGGTTTTAAGACTCATTTGTTTTACTAATACTGGTGCTCACCTTGTGAAATGATTAAGGTATTGCAGGGGAGTCAAACAAAACTTGTAATTGTGCGTGGATCCAACAACAAAATGATCTGACCACTTCAGATGCAATTTGGAAAACGAACAATTTGCAGTACAGCATGAAGCGCAATGATTTACACACAACACAATAAGAGGCAACCTCATGTCTGCCGCTTCATCCCCAAGTGTCTGCCTTAGAGGAAGCCAAAAGAAGACATTCAACATCTGCGAATGGTTCAATCAGACAAAAATCATGCAGTAGCCCAGAAAGCCAGCCTTGCTTAACATTGTTCGCTTGTTTCCCTGCCTAGTTTATTAGGGCTTTAAGCGAAAGAAAAAGGTATACCTTCATTAGCTCAGAGTAACTTCTGTCACAACCTCTGAATAGACCATCGTGAAAAACACTTAACCACGCAAGAAAGAGTGACCAAAAATATTGGCTCGCTTTCTCACGTTGCTTGTTGCGATGTCTAATTCGGACTTGCCACACTCTGAAAATTTGTACAGTTCCTGAAGCGAGCTTTTAAGTGAGTTAACAAAAACAAAAGCCATCTCCATGCTACAAAAATTTGCAGCGTCACAAGATGCTCAGAAACAAGGGTATTACGGAATATCATGAAGCAAGTGAGAAAGTGGCGGCAGCCAATTTTACAATCTGCCATTAGGGTAATTGTCTATATCTGGCCCCTCCCTCCCCAGCCTTGAAACTTCATTCCTTTAGTTACACTGATGCTTCTTGCTTATGCCGTGGAGGTATTGCATGTGTGTGTCTATTTGTCAGCACGTAGGGATTGAGCAGACATGTGAACAAGAGAAAATACACACATTATAGGATAAAAAAACGTTTCATAATAAAATAAGCGCAGGGGCTTGTTACCTTTCTATAACTTCCTGGTAAGCACCTCTATTCTTAATATCAAAGCAAATTGTATCCAAACATTTTAATAAGTATCACGATTATAATTTTATTACTGCAAGCGTACATGGTAATGGTAATATATGCTAATAAACTATGGCTACAACACTTACAGTTAGCTTATCCAACAAACAATGGAGCTTGGCAAGGCTTTTGAAAGAAGTCTGCACATATTTTCATCTTAACAAGACAAAGCTTTGCTTCAATCTAAGCATAGAGATGGCATGTGCGTAACATGAAATATAGCAACTGCTGTCTGAAATTTATGCATCATGCAATATGTCCGCTTTTGTTCCACATAAGAGCACCTGTGCTAAGAGTCTCATAACAAAGGTAGGACCAAGGAACACCCTTACTGAGGAATGAGAAGCCTGGCATCACATACGAAAATCTTCTGGAAGCCGCTCGATAGCATAGAAGAACGTTAATAGCAGCACGCGTCCACTCTTTAAGGACACCACAACTGAACTTACTGGTACAGGGAAGGGATCCTGGGGAAACTGAGGGTTTCTCTCTCGCCATAAGTGATAAGGCCAGTGTATCCCGCAGAGCACAAATCAGTGCAGGCATTCGCTTTTGCAAAAAAACACGGTGACTTATTCTCAAAGCACAGTACTGACACAATCCTAAACATCTGAAAACCAGTACATCACAAATTAACTTCATTCACTATAAGTTTGGGGTATGCTTAAACACATGGATAAGGGTACATAATCACTCGCACACACCACACACTTAGCCAAATGCACACCTACAAGAGCACAGTCTACAACATTCATCATAACAGTCAATAAGTTTGGTGTCTCGTTTGTATTTGTCCTGATGTCACGCTTGTTCTTTGAGTTGCTGAAGCAACTCAGTGGCGAATTTCACTGCGGTGTGGACAAACCGGCACGCAGAATGAGATGCACACATCATGTGCATTCTCAGCCTCTTCGGTCAAACCTCAAACACAAGCACCACCAGGAAAATTTTGCACGCCATGGCGAGCTTTCAAGTGGCGGGCAAGCTCGTTCCTACGTGTAGAATTCCAGGGACAGAGGTGGCACTGGTAAGGTCTTTCGCCAGTGTGGACGCGGAGGTGCTTGACCAAGTTGGACTTCAGATTGAAGTCCTTGCTGCAGTAGTTGCATTTGTACGGGCGCTCGCCTGTGTGTATTATTTGGTGCCTCAACATGGTAGACTTGTAATATGCGGTATAGCCACACACAAGACACTTGCGCGCACGCTTTTCCGTGGCAGAGAACGGATGAGGTGGCTGCCCGGGGCGATGGCGTACGGCAACCAAGCCTGCAAAAGTGAGAAATATGCATTGTCAGCAATGGACACAGTTAATATTGGGGGACATGATAGGGAGGCAAGTGCGTAAAACTGCTCCCTACTGGTGGGAAAAGGTCCTGGCAGGGAAAAATGAAGATGGAACTAGGAAAAGGACACGCACATAAACACGAGAAAAAGCACAACGCTTACAACCTGTGATGGCAACACAGGTATGAGAAATAACAGCAGGGATGCGTTCCAAGTTCTTATAAATGCCCGCACAAGTGTACCGTTCTAATTTCCATCGATGGGTACAATGCTAAAATATTCAGTACCATTACCATTGCCATTGTGTTTTCGCTCACTATTGTAAGGGCATCCACACAGGATGTTGCCCAACTTTTTCCTTCATTTGAAATTTCTGAATAGGGACTCCTACAGAGCACATGACAGTAAATAAGTTTCGGCATGATACCTGAGGCACACAGTTGTGTACATGGATTGAAGATGACAGTGCATGTATGCCACACTAACATATGCACATATGCACAAGTTTGCAGGCATAAAATGTACATCACAAGGCAAATACATCACATACTTCACGAAGACTGAGACATCGAACATGGGACACAGGTGCTGTGTCTTAACACAGGCAGCACAAGACACAGCGCCTGTGCCTCGTGTTGCCTGTGTCGGTCCTCGTGAAGTGTGCACAGCATCTGCCTGGTGATGATGAACAATTAACTAGCTTGAGATGCGTTATTCATGTACAACATCACTTCATCTTATCTGCTACTTTTCTCTTAAACAAGTCTGCGGCATTTTTTGGAAAGAATAAATTAAATCTACATTTATTGGGTGGCATGCAGAGTATAAGTTTTGTTCAGTTATTTCTGCAGCCATACAAATGGGTAGGGAACCACAAAACTAGTACAAAAGTTGCCCGCCCCTCTTCAAGGACCGTTTATTCAGCTATTATTTCCGGTCGACAGTGTTACATCACAGAAAACTTGATGTAGTCCATAACCTCAAAAACACAACAACAAAAAAAGCCATCACAGCAAGCAAAATGGTCGAAAAGGAAAACAAAAGGTAGAAACACATGATGACCATTTCACATTTCTTACTGATCATAATGCGGAGACAAATGGAGTGAAAGAAGTAAAAAGAGTAAGGAGATATTGCTTCAATCCCAACATAGAGATATGATGTATGTGACATGGTATACAGAAACTGGTGCAAAATGCACACATGATGCAATACATCCTCTATTATTAGATATTTCAACAGGTGTGTCGCCAGCTGCCAAGTAAATGTTTATTTATTTATTTATTCAAAATGCCTTACAGGCCCATTGAAGGGCGTTGAGTAAGGGGGGCATCGGTATATAAAAAACAACAATAAAGAGAAATACAGACAAAAAGCAAAGAAAGGAAAAAGAATCAAAACAAAGATTACAAACAGCAAGGTGCAACAATGTTATACAATACTAGAGTTCAACGAAATCAGGTTATCACGGAATGTTTCACGATTAGGGATGGATACAATGTGATCAGGAAGATTGTTCTAATGTGCAATGGCTCGAGGTAGTGATGATGAGTTAAATGCCTGCGTGTGACCATGAATGCGCATGAAACTATGTGCGTTATGAATACGTTGTGAATGTTGCACGAATAGTCATCGAAAATGAATAAGCATGGCATCCCACATCAAAGCGTACTGAAATTAAAGCACTAGACAGCACGGAAGCAAAGTAATAACAGGATGTGTCCACTTTTTAAGGACGCCATAACTAAACTCACTGCGAGAGGGGCGGAATCGTAGAAAAACAGAGGGTCTATCTCTCGAAATAAATATTAACGTAGCTCTATCACATTGAGCAGGTACAAGTGAAGAATGATATTCACTGGCATTTATGAAGAAACATAAAGTGGCTTATTCTCAAAGCACAGAACTGACGCTGCCCTAAATATCAGTCAACCACTTAACAAATCCCTTCATTCAATGCGAATTTGTGACATGCATAGACAAAAGAATTGGAGTACATAATCACTTGCACACAGCACACACATAGTCCAATGCATACCTCCTTAAGCACAGCCTTCAAAATTCACTAAAACATCCAATAAGTCTGGTGTCCTGTTTGTACTTGTACTGGTGTCATTGCATGTTCTTTATGTCAAAGTGGCTCGGTGGTAGATTTCAGTGGGGCATAGACAAACTAGCCCTGACCTTAGTACTTCAGGCCATGCACTTGAAGCTCACATGTGAGCACCATCAGGCAAATGTTGACTGTCCTTGTGAGCTTCCAGGTGACGCGTAAGCTCATTCTTCCATGCAAAATTCCAGGGACAGAGGTGACAGCGATAAGGTCTCTCGCCGGTGTGGATGCGACTGTGCGAGACCAAGTTGCACTTCTGATTGAAGGTTTTGCCGCAGTGGTCGCATTTGTAAGGGCGCTCGCCTGTATGTATTATTTGGTGTCTCTGCAGGATATATTTGTCTCTTGCAGTAAAGCCACACACAAGACACTTGAGCACACGCTTTTTTGAGGGAGATCCCAGACGAGGTGGCTGGCCAGGGCAATGACGTACAGCAGCCAAGTCTGCACAATGCAAAATGGTGAATCTTTAGCAAACGACAGAGTTGTCATTGAAGGGCAAGTTAGGAAGGCTAGATAGTACAACTACTCTAACAATGGGGTTAAAGGCTAGCGACACTGAAACATGAGGAAACATAGAATCACGACAAGAACGGACACTTAAATGTCTGAAAAGAACACAACTCATATAACCTATGTTGCAGTCCACGTGTGAGAAAGAACAGCGGGGGTGCACCCAGATTTCTGTATATACGCCTACAGAACCATATCGCAATCATTTCCATTGATGGGATCAATTCTGAAGTAGTCAGTACAATTAACATTGCATCTTTGCACACTATTATTAGGTTGGGGGTGATCAGAAAACATAAGCTAACGTTGCCATTCGTGTATATATATATATATATATATATATATATATATATATATAATATCAGTGATCTCCAAGAACATTTGGCATCAGGTTTCGAGAAACGTATCGGTGCTAATCTCCAGAATGACTGAAATGTGGACGCCGATTCTGAAATATAGAGTTTTGTTCCACGATTACGTTATAACACATGGTGACCTCGTGGGGTGCCCCACGAAAGAAAACTGCTTGAGACCCATCACATCTGTGTAGCTCATGACCACAGTTATTAGAAAAATATATATATGGCATGAAGACAGTCATCTGTGGGCCGGTGCGGGCCGCAAACGAGTGGTGCGGCCCGCGGGCTGCACGTTTGAGACGCCTGAAATACACATTGAAAATGTAGTTGGTGTTTATTGAACAATTACAGGAGATCTGCAAGCTTGCACCTTCCTTGTGGGTAATTGTCAGGTACACTTTGCTCTGTTTGTGATTTTAGAGCAAAAAATGAGTGTCATGTTGTTTTTGATACATAGTGTTCTGACTAATACTGAAGCTCACGTTGTGAAGTGGTTAAAAAGCTGCAGGGGAATCGAGCAAAACTCATGACAGTGCATTCACAGAAATACGACAGAAAGATCTTATCACTTCAGATGCAGTAAAAAGTGAACAATTTTCAGTGGTGGATAAAGTGCAATGATTCACACACAACACAATAAAAAAAAAAAGAAGCAACCTCAACTCTACTGCTTCGTCCCACACCAAAATGTTATGTCTTGCCCACTGGTCTTTCACTCAGCGTTTCCCAAAATGCACAATGAATTATGCCTTACAAATGTGTTTTGAGCCTCTTGCCTTAGAGGAAATGAAAAGAAGGCAGTCTGCATTTATTAGTTGCTCAATTAAGCGGTCAAAGAGTGCGACATAACTGAAAAAAACGACCTTCGCATTTCTTTCTGTGCATTTCCCTGCCTAGTTTGCTTGTGTGTTAAGCAATAAAAAAAGGCATTTCCATCTGCTGAGAATAACCTGTCACAGCTTCCAAGAGTGCCACTGTAAAAAGACATTGTCACGCCAAAAACGCACGATGCTAACCAATGACTCGCTCCCCAACATTGTTGGTGCCAACTTTCAATTCACAACTGCCACACTCCAAAAATCTGTACAGTTCCTGAAATCAGTTTTTGATGAGCAATGAAATGACAGAGCCAATTAACCAAAGCAAAATGAAGAACCTTGTCCACGGCACAGGATTGGCTGCATTACCAGAGGTTCTGATTCGAGGTGCATTCCGAAACCTCAAGAAAAACGTAGCACTCGGGGATTATTCTCAATATCCACCTCCGCTTTGACACCTTACTCATTATGTTCGCTTTTTGCGATGATTTATTGCACTGACATTCTGGCCAACTAGCTAAAGGTATGTGAGAATGTGCGCTTCTCTTCAAGCAGAAAAACGGAGCAGACTTGCAACTCTGAATGAGGAATACACACGTAACAGGACAGAAATAAAACAAAAAGGGAGCATAGTTTCATAATAAAACAGGTGCACTAGCTTCTGTGCAGAGCTTTCTATGATGAACCGGGGAGCACCTCTGTTCTCTACATTAAAACAAATGGTATCAAGATATCTTAACAAGCCTCAGGGGTATAATTTTGTTAACATGGGAGCACATGGTAATCATAATGATATCCCAAGAAACGACGGCTACAACACTCCAGGCTGGCTTAGCCTGAGATAAGTGGAACTTGGCAAGGCTCGTGAAAAATCTACGCACTTCTTCATCTTAACACAAAACCAGGTGGCGCCTCAAAATCACCATAGAGATAGCATGTGTGAGATAAAATATAGGAATCGACGCACAAGAACCAACACATAATGAAATACGTCCTCTTTGGCTCCATTTAACAAAAGGTGTGCTGGCAGTTGCCTATAGCAATAGCAAGCCCAAGGAGCATCCTTGTCGAAAAAGGGAGAGGATCTGGCATCACAAACGAAAACATCCTGAAAGCCACTCAGTTGAGCACAAGAATGTTAATAACAGCATGTGTCCACTCTTTAAAGACATCATAAACCATCTCACCTGCTACAAGGAATCATAGAAATACAGAGGGCTTCGTAACACAATACCCACACTTCTTTGTAACACAAAACCAAGTGGTGCTTCAAACCCAGCATAGAGATAGCATGTGTGTGAAATAAAATATATAAACTGATGCACACAAAAACTAACACATCATGAAATACGTCCTCTTGTCCTCAGTTTAACAGCTGTGCTGACAGTCGCCTATTATAATAGTAGGCCTTAGTAGGCCCAAGGAGCATCCATATCGAAAAATAGACAAGAGCCAGGTATCACACATGAAAACACCCTGTAATCCGCTCAGTTGCACAAATGAAAGTTAATAACAGAACGTACCCACTAGTTAAGGACATTATAATTAATCTCACTGCTAAAAGTAAGGAATCGCAGAAATACAGAGGGTTTCTGTCTTGAAATAAACGCTAAGGCCGGACGATCACACAGAACACATATCAGTGTAGAAGCGATGCGCATTCGGCTTTTCCAAAAAACACAAAGTGCGTTTCTCAAACCACAGTAATGGCTCAATCCTAAACATCGACAAGCCAGTAGTTCACAAATTACTTGATGCAAAACAACTTTGCAGTATGCATAATCGCACGATGAGTGTGCATAGTCACTTGCATGCGCCACACCCTCACTCCAATGCGTACCTACAGGAGCAACTCTTCAACATTCATCACGGAAAAACGTCTGAGTCTGAAAAACACGTCGCCATGCCTTCTCTTTACTTTACAGTTCACGCACATAAACCATCAGGCGTTGTCAGTGCTTGTGAGTTTTCAAGTGGCGTTTAATGTCACTCTTCCATGCAGAATCATAGGGACACAGGGGGCAACGGTGTGGTCTCTCGCCAGTGTGGATGCGAATGTGTGAGAGCAAGTGGCCCTTCTGATTGAAGGTCTTGCTGCAGTAGTCGCATTTGTATGGGCGCTCGCCTGTGTGTATCATTTGGTGTCTCTGCAGGGCAGATTTGTCTCTTGCAATAAAGCCACACACAAGACACTTGAACACATGCCTTTGCGCGGCACATCCCAGACGAGGTGGCTGGCCAGGGTGACGATGTAGAGCAGCCAAGTCTGCGCAATGCAAAATGGTGAATCTTTAGCAAATGACAGAGTTGTGATTGAAGGGCATGTTAGGAAGGCTAGCTAGTACAACTACTCTAACAATGGAGTTAAAGGCTAGCGACACTGAAAAGCGAGGAAACATAGAATCACGACAAGAACGGCCACTTTAATGTCTGAAAAGAACACAACTCTTATAACCTATGTTGCAGTCCACTTGTGAGAAAGAACAGTGGGGGTGCACCCGGATTTCTTTACGTATGCCTACACAGGCGTATCACAATCATTTCCATTGATGGAGTAAATTCTGAAGTTCTATTGCATCTTTGCAAATATTGTTGGGGGTGATCAGTATATATATATATATATATATATAAGTGATTTTTCAAGAACATTTGGCATCAGGTTTCGAGAAATGTATCGGTGCTAATCTCCAGAATGACTGAAATGTGGACGCCGATTCTTGTTCCATGATTACGTTATAACACATGGTGACCTCATGGGGTGCCCTACGAAAGAAAACTGGTTGAGACCCATCACGTCTGTGTAGCTCATGACCATAGTTATTAGAAAAATGTATATATGGGATGAAGACAGTCATCTGTGGGCCGGTGCGGGCCGCAACCAAGTGGTTCGGCCTGCCGGCTGCGTGTTTGAGACCCCCGAAATACACATTGAAAATGTAGTTGGTGTTTATTGAACAATTACAGGAGATCTGCAAGCTCGCACCTTTCTTGTGGATAATTGTCAGATACACTTTTCTCTGTTTGTGATTTTAGAGCAAGAAATGACTGTCACGTTGTTTTTGATACATAGTGTTTCGACTAGTACTGGAGCTCACGTTGTGAAGTGGTTAAAAAGCTGCAGGGGAATCGAGCAAAACTCATGACAGTGCATTCACAGAAAAACGACCGAAAGATCTGATCACTTCAGATGCAGTAAAAAGTAAACAATTTTCAGTGAAGGATGAAGTGCAATGATTCACACACAACACAATAAAAAAAAGAAGCAACCTCAACTCTACTGCTTCGTCCCATACCAAAATGTTATGTCTTGTTGACCACTGGTCTTTCACTCAGCGTTTCCCAAAATGCACAATGAATTATTTTATTTATTTATTTATTTCAAAATACTGCAGGCCAATTGGCCCAAGCAGGAGGAGCAATACACATAAAAGAAATATACAAGGATGGCATAATACATGTAATGGTACAAACTAGAACTAATACAGAACAATAAAGGCTCGAGAACAAAAGACTAGGGATGGGCGAATATTCGGGTGTTTCGAATATTCGAACGAATATTACAGTATTCGAATTCGCTTCAATACGAATTTATATTATTCGAAATTTCGAAGTACTCGAAATGAACGAATATATGTATGTTTGACCGCACATAACCCCCTGTAAAGGTGGTTTCACTGCGGCGTCAGGTTGCTGTACCGTGAAACCACATTTACAGGAGAAATCTGCACTGCCGCGAAGCCACACTTCAAGGTCAAGTGTACATTTTTTTTTTTTTAAGTTTAAATCGTGTTATATGGGCTTATATGCGCTAAGTATAGTAATTTTTAAATTGTAACATATTGTACCACTTCTAACCTGCACCCTACTGCTATTCAAATCTTGATACTATTTAAGGTTGCTTCCAATTCATTTCAAACCAGAAAAGTGACATTCGCTCATACTAGTTCCAATTCTTAAAAATATTGTGCAAGGGTCATGACAAAAACGCTCATATTTCATAATATTATGCGCTATATACTATTCGAACTATTCGATTCTAAATTATTCGACCCAAATCACTATTCGCTTCGGATTCGCTTCGAACCTCAAATTTGCTATTCGCCCATCCCTACAAAAGACAATGGGTACATAAACTTAATAACGCTCATATATAGTAATGAAGCAAAATCAGCACTTAGAAAACAATTAGTCTAACAAAAAATATGCTCTTCCAGAGCCTCAACGAAGTGTGCCTTACAGATGTGTTTTGAGCCTCCTGCCTTAGAGGAAATGAAAAGAAGGCAGTCTGCATTTATTAGTTCCTCAATTATTCGGTCAAAGAGTGCGACGTAACTGAAAAACACGACCTTCACATTCTTTTGTGTGTATTTCTCTCCCTAGTTAGCTAGTATGTTAAGCAATAAAAAAAGGCATTTAAAACTGCTGAGAATAACCTGTCACAGCTTCCGAGTGTGCCACTATAAAAAGACATTGCCACGCCAAAAACGCACGATGCAAACCGCTGACTCGCTCTCTAACGTTGTTGGTGCCAATTTTCAATTCACAACTGCCACACTCCAAAAATCTGTACAGTTCCTAAAATCAACTTTTGGTGACCAGTGAAATGACAGAGCCAACTAACCAAAGCAAAATGAAGAACATTGTATACGGCATAGAAGTGGCTGCATTACCAGAGGTTCCGATTCGAGTTGTATTCCGAAACCTGAAGCAGAACGTAGCACTCGGGGATTATTCTCTATATCCACCTCTGCTTTGACACCTTACTCATTATGTTCACTTTTTGCGGTTATTTATTACACTGACACTTCTGGCCAATGAGCTAAAGGTATGTGAGAATGTGCACTTCTCTTCAAGCACAAAAATGGAGCAATCTTGCAACTCTGAATGAGGAATACACACGTAACAGGACAGAAATAAAACAAGAACTCGGCCACAAGATGCTTTGCATCTAAAAGGGAGCATAGTGTCATAATAAACCGGGGACCACCTCTGTTCTCTACATTAAAACAAATGGTATCGAGATATCTTAAGAAGCCTCAAGGGTATAATTTTGTTAACATGGGAGCACATGATAATCATAATGATATCCCAAGAAACGACGGCTAAAATACTCCAGGCTGGCTCAGCCTGAGATGAATGGAACTTGGCAAGGCTCGTCAAAAATGTACGCACTTCTTCATCTTAACACAAAACCAGGTGGTGCTTCAAACCCAGCATAGAGATAGCATGTGTATGAAATGAAATATAGGAATCGATGCACAAGAACCAACACATTTCATCCCGTATACGCCTGTTCGCAGACGACTGTGTCATTTATCGAACCATAACATCTTCCTCTGATCATGAGGCCCTTCAAGGTGACCTAGACCTCGTTTGCAGTTGGTGTAATAAGTGGTTAATGAGCTTGAACACTTCAAAATGTAAAATAACGTCGGTTTCCCGAAAAACCTCGATTTCCACTTTTTCATACAAAATTAAAAATAGCGAAGTATCTCGAACCACATCATACAAATATCTAGGGGTTATTATTGACTCTAAACTTTCATGCTCTTCCCACATAACTTGCATTTGTTCCAAGGCATCCAAAACACTAGGTTATTTACGTCGAAATCTCCATTACTCCACATCGAGCGTCCGCAAAATAGCCTATTTAACATTCGTACGTCCACAGTTAGAATAAGCCTCACCAGTTTGGTCACCTTATCAACACTATTTAATACAGATGATCGAAGCCATTCAAAACAGAGCAGCCCGCTTCATCACTCAGAACTACCAATGTCACAGCAGTGTATCACAAATTAAACGCGATATCGGTTTACAACCATTGGATATCCGCCGCAAGATAGCCCTCCTTGTGTTGTTTCACAAGTACATTAATAGCAGAAATCCATCCGCTTTCCCTCTACACACACCGGATCGCATGTCTGCACGCATGCGAAATCAGCGCAGCTTTAGGCGTATTTTTGGCAGAACACGCGCGTTCAACTTATCTGCTTTGCCACAGGCAATCTCACTGTGGAATGATCTTCCCGACGTGATAGTTTCAGTCACTAACAACAACGCGTTCCGCGAGAAACTATTCTCTCACTACACCTAGCATCATTTCATAGACATTTGTATGGATGTGCATATACTTGGTGACTGTATTTTCCTTGTAATCAATGTTCTATTACTGTTATTAGTGTCGCTGTTATGTTGCATTTATTTGTATATTTGAACTGTATACGTTCTCATTTTTCTTTCTTTTTTTTCTGTAAGCCCCCCTTACGCTATGCTCTAACGAGAGCCTGTAAGGTATGTTAAATAAATAAATAAATAAATAAATACATCCTCTTTTGGTCAGTTTAACAGGCGTGTGGACAGTCGCCTAAGTAATACTAGGCCCAAGGAGCATCCTTATCGAAAAATAGACAAGAGCCGGGTATCACACACGAAAACACTCTGTAATCCACTCAGTTGCACAAATTAAGGCTAATAACAGCACGCGTCCACTAGTTAAGGACATGATAAATAATCTCACTGCTAAAACTTAAGGAATCGTAGAAATGCAAATAAATGCTAAGGCAGGACGATCACGCAGAACACATATCAGTGAAGAACGATACGCATCGGCTTTTGCAAAAAACACAAAGTAGCTTTCTCAAATCAAAGTAATGACTCAATCCTAAACATCAACGAACCAGTACTTCAGAAATTACAAATACAACTTTGCAGTATGCATAATCGCACGGATGAGAGTGCATAGTCACTTGCACGTGCCGCACCCTCACTCCAATGCGTACCTACAGGAGCAAGTCTTCAACATTCATCACACAAGAACGTCTGAATCTGACAAACACGTCGTCATGCCTCCTCAACCTTTTGTTTTACAGTTCATGCACACAAACCATCAGGCGTCGTTAGTGCTTGTGAGTTTTCAAGTGGCGCATAATGTCTCTCTTCCACGGAGAATCATAAGGACACAGGGGGCACCGGTATGGTCTCTCACCAGTGTGGATGCGACTGTGTGAGACCAAGTTGTACTTCTGAGCGAAGGTTTTGTCGCAGTAGTCGCATTTGTAGGGGCGCTCGCCTGTATGTATCTTTTCGTGTCTCTGCACATCACATTTCTTTCTTGCAGCAAAGCCACACACAACACACTTGAACACACCCTTTTTTGTCGGAGATCCCGGATGAGGTGGCTGGCCAGGGCGATGACGTACAGCAGCCAAGCCTGCGCAATGCAAAATGGCAAGTTTTTAGGCAAACGACAGAATTGTCATTCAAGGGCAACACTAAGGAGGCTAGCTAGTACAACTACTCTATAATGGGGTTACAGGCGTAGGCAGTGCGCACAGGGGGGGGCAGGGGGGGGGTGGCCGCCCCCCCTATTCATCAAAGGGGGGGGGAGGCGCAAGGTCAGCCCCACACATGGACATAATAGGAAGGGGGGCGCTGCGACTCGGGGGGGGGGAGCATTGTCAGCACCATATATTGACATAATTAAGGGGGGGGCGCTGCGACGAACCATCACCCCCTGAAGGGGAACCCTGCGCAAGCCTATGGTTACAGGCTAGCAACACTGAAAAGTGAGGAAACATTGAATTATGACAAGAACGTTCACATATATTTTTGAAAAAACACAACCCTTACAACCTGTGTTGCAGTCAACGTGTGAGAAAGAACAGTGCGGATGCACCCAAATTTCCTTATATATGCCTACGCAAGTGTACCATAATCATTTCTGTTGAAGGAGTCCATTCTCAAGTATTCAGCATGATTAGAATTGCATTTTTGCGCACTGTTGTTAGGGCAGCCATACAAGATGTTGACAGACTTTGTCCTATATGCCATATTTCTCAACATCCACTCACACACAGTCCATGCAAGCAAATAACTGAATGCCTTGTGGCATGTTGGCACAATACCCCAAGGCATTCAGCTGTATGTATGGCATGACTCTCATCTGCTACTGATACGTGCCTGTTCTGTGACCTTTAGGGCAGTCAACTACACAATGAAAATGTAGTTGGTGTTTATTGAACGATTGCGGGAGATCTGCAAGCTTGCACCTTCCTTGTGGTAATTGTCAGGTACACTTTTCTTTGTGATTTTATAGCAAGAATCGACTATGATGTGGTTTCTGATACAAAGTCTTTTGACTAATACTGGAGCTCACGTTGTGAAGTGGTTAAGGTGCTGCAGGGGAAATCAAGCAAAACTCGTTCTAGCGTATTCATCCAACAACGACAGAAAGATCTGAGCACTTCAGATGCAGTGGAAAACGACCAATTTGCAATGAAGCATGAAGCACATCGATTCAAACACAACGCAATACAAACAGAGGCAACCTCAACTCCACTGCTTTGCCCAATACCGCAACGTTGTGTCTTGTTGCCACTGGTTTTCCATTTAGCGTTTTCTACAACACACAATGAATTATGCCTTACAAATGCGCTCAGCGCTCTTGCCTTAGAGGAAATCAGTCAAAGAGCATGCAGAACTGTGAAAAGAAACCTTGCATTTTTTTTTGTTTGTATATTACCTTGCCTGGTTTGCTAGTGTGTTAAGCAATAAAAAATGGCATCTCCATCTGCTGCGAATAGCTTGTCACAGCTTCTGAGAAGACCGCCATAAGAAGACATTGCCATAACAAAAACGAGTGATGAAAACCACTGACTCGCTCTCTCACGTTGTTTGTGCCAATTTTTAATTCAGAACTGCCATGCCCTTTCTGTCGTTCAAGTGGCTCAGTTGCACATTTCACCAGAGCATCAACATCAGTTTCTTCTATGCCAGCACTTGAAGCCACGGAATGTGACAAACACATCGACATGCCTTCTCCAGCCTTTCCTTTACGGTTTAACAGTGCACAAACCATCAGGCAAAGGTTGCTAGCGTTCGTGAGTTTTCAAGTGGCGCGTAATGTCTCTCTTCCACGCAGAATCATAGGGACACAGGGGGCAGCGGTAAGGTCTCTCGCCGGTGTGGATGCGACTGTGTGAGACCAAGTTGCACCTCTGGCTGAAGGCTTTGCTGCAGTAGTCACATTTGTAGGGGCGCTCGCCTGTAGTGCATCATTTGGTGTCTCTGCAGGACAGATTTGTGTCTTGCAGTAAAGCCACACACAAGACACTTGAACGGACACATTTTTGTGGGAGATCCCGGACGATGTGGCTGGCCAGGGCGATGATGCACAGCAGCCAAGTCTGCGCAATGCAAAATGGTGAATCTTTAGCAAACGACAGAGTTGTTATTGAAGGGCAAGATAGGGAGGCTAGCTAGTACAACAACACTGCCCTGGGCTTAAAGGGTAGTGAACATGAAGTGAGGAAAGACAGTATTATGACAAGAATGTTCACATAAATGTTAGAAAAAACAGAACTCTTACATAACCTATGTTGCAGTCCATGCGTGAGAAAGAACAGTGGTGATGCACCCAAGTTTCCTTATATATGCCTACACAGGCGTCCCATAATTGTTTCCGTTGATGGAGTAAATTCTGAAGTATTCCAATACCGCAACGTTGTCGCTTGTCGCCGCTGGTTTTCCATTCAACGTTTCCAACAATGCACGATGAATTATGGCTTACAAATGCATTTAGGCCTCTTCCCTTACAGGAAATGAAAAGAATGCAGACTACATCTATTAATGGTTCAACCAGTCAGTCAGAGAGCATGCCAGAACTTAGAAAGCAAGCCTTGCATTTTTTTTGTTAGTGTATTTCCCTGCCTGGTTTGCTAGTGTGCTTAGCAATAAAAAATGGCATTTCCATCTGCTGGGAATACCTTGCCACAGCTTCTGAGAAGACCACCATAGAAGAGTGATGAAAACCACTGACTCACTCCCCAACGTTGTTTGTGCCAATTATTAATTCACAATCGCCTCACTGAAAATTTGTACAGTTCCTGAAGTCAATTTTTGTTGACTAGTGAAACGATCCAGCCAATTCACCAAAGCAAAATGAGAAACCTTGTCTACGGCATAGAATATGCTGTATTACCACAGGTTCTGCAACGAGGGGAATTCCTGAAACGTCAAGAAGATAGCAATCGAGGGTAATTCTCTATATCCACCCCCGCCTTGGCACTTGACTCATTACGTTTGCTTTGCTTTTGCGATGGGCTAGTACACTGACACTCCTTGTCAACTAGTCCAAGGCATGTGGGAATATGCACTTCTATTTAAGCAGAAAAATGGAGCAGGCTTGCAACTATAAACGAGGAAGAACACATGTAACAAAAGGAAAGAAAAGCAAAAACAAGCTAACAGTCAGAATAAAATAGGTGCACTGGCTTCTGTGCATACCATTCTACGATCAACTAGGGAAGACCCCTGTTCTCCACATTAATATGAATGGTATCAAGATACTTTGAAAAGTCTCAAGTGCTAAATTTTGCTAATGCAAAAGCACATTAAATCGTAATGACATCCCAAGAAACAACAAGTCTCAAAGCTCACTTAGCCTGGAGTAAGTACAACTTGGCAAGGCTCCTGAAAAGTGTCCGCACTTCATCTTAACACAAACCAGGTGGTGCTTCAGACTTAGCATAGAGATAGCATGCATGTGACATTGAATATAGCAACTGGTGCATAAAAATTAACACATCATGAAATAAGTCCTCTTTTGCTCAGTTAAACAATAGGTGTGTGTACAGTCGAATATAGTAACAGTAGGCCCAAGGAGCATTATTGTAGAAGAATGGAGAAGAGCCTGGCATCACACACGAAAACATCTAGGAAGCCACTCCATTGCGCAGAAGAAAGTTAATAACAGCACATGGTCCAGTCGTTAATGACATCACTAAGTAATCTCACTGCTACAGGTGAGGAATCGTAGAAATACAGAGGGTTTCTGTCTTGAAATAAATGTTAACATAGTCCACCACACACAGCACGTATCAGTGAAGAATGAGCACATATCATTAACCAAAGATAGGCATTGGCTTTCGCAAACAGAAACAGGAAGTGACTTATTCTCAAACCGCAGTACTGACTTGGATCCTTAACATCAACAAACCCACACACAAATTCACAAATTACTTGATGCATTACAATTTTGCAGTATGCATAAACACATGAATAAGAGCACATAATCGGTACATAAACACTTGCAGGTACCACAAACTCAGTCCAACTAATACCTGCTCATAACTCATAACATTCATCACAACATCCAATAGGTTTTGTGCCCTGTTTGACCTTGTCCTGAAGTCCTGCATGTCTTTTCTGTTGTTAATTTCAGCGGCATGTTTCCCGGAGCAACAACCTCACTTCAACACCAGCACTTGAAGCCACTGAACCTGACAAACACGTCGCCATGCCTTCTCTTTGATTTACGGTTCACGCACATACACCATCAGGCGTTGTTAGTGCTTGTGAGTTTTCAAGTGGCGCACAATGTCGATCTTCCATGCAGAATCATAGGGACACAAGGTGGCAGCGGTAAGGTCTCTCGCCGGTGTGGATGCGATTGTGTGAGACCAAGTTGCACCTCTGGCTGAAGGCTTTGCTGCAGTAGTCACATTTGTAGGGGCGCTCGCCTGTATGTGTCATTTGGTGTCTCTCCAGAACAGATTTGTGTCTTGCAGTAAAGCCACACACAAGACACTTGAACACATGCTTTGTTGTGGCAGATCTCGGACGAGGTGGCAGGCCAGGGTGATGACGTACAGCAGCCAAGCCTGCGCAATGAAAAATGGTGAATTTTTAGGAAACGACAGAGTTATTGAAGGGCAAGATAGGGAGGCTAGCTAGTACAACTAGTCTACACTGGGGTTAAAGGGTAGTGACATAGAAAAGTGAGGAAAGATAGAAATATGACAAGAACGTTCACACATATGTTTGAAAAAAAACAGAACTCTTATATAACCTACCGTATTTACTCGAATCTAGGCCGGCCCCGATTCTAAGCCAGCCCCCGAAATTCGCAAGGCCAGAAAAGAAAAAAGCCTATTCATTGTACTCGAATCTAAGCTGACACCCCCACTTTCGCACATCGTTTTTTTTAAAAAAACAACGGCTTAGATTCGAGTAAATACGGTATGTTGCAGTCCACGTGTGAGAAAGAACAGTGGTGATGCACCCAAATTTCCTTATATGTGCCTACACAAGCGTCCCATAATTGTTTCCCTTGATGGAGTAAATTCTGAAGTATTCTGTACAATTAACATTGCATCTTCGTACACCATTGTTAGGGCAGCCACACAGAATGTTGACCAACTATCTCATTTGTGCCAGGTTTCTCAACATCTACTCCCACAGAGTTCATGCAAGGAAATGAGAGTTGGCATGACACCCCCAAGGCAATCAGCTGTACAGGACGAGGTACTCTTCTACTACTGATATGCGCCTGCTCTACGACTTTAGGGCCAGTCAAGTATACAATGAAAATGTATTTGCTGTTTATGGAACAAATGCAGGAGACCTGCAAGCTCAAACCTTTCTAGTGGATAATTGTCGGGCTGGGCATGAACCAGAACAAGAACGCCTTTTTTAGATGCGAAGTATCTTATGGCGGAGTTCAATCCGGTGGTGGTGGTGGTGGTGTGCGGCGTGACCGCCCTTACTGCGCATGCGCATACCCTCTCCACTCCCCCTCTCCCCTCCCCCTCTCCACTCTTTCTCTGAAACGCAGGCTAGACATGCCGAAATTCTCTCCTGCGCAACGCCGCGATGAGCACCAGCGCATGCGCGTCCCCTCCCCCTCTCTCTTCCCTGCTACGCTGCCCCCCTCTCGCATGCCTGCCGACTGCGTTCCCCGCTCGCCCTGTGAGAATTAACGGCCAGGCTAAGGGAAGACAAAACGCGCGTAGCGTTCCTCTTCGCGTTCCACAACGCGACGTCGGTAGCATGCCCAGAGAACGCCAACGGAACGCGATCGTGCAAGTGCTCCGGCTTCGCTTCGCCTCATGGTCCTCTTTAGCGGGAAATGGTGTAATTTTTTGTTTTGTGATTTTAAAGCAGGAAAGACTATAATGGGATTGTTAACACAAATTCTTTTTGCTAATACAACTTATAATGGATTGTTGGGTGAATCGGTGCGTTGTAATAAAAAAAAATAGCGCAGACAACGAGGGCATAGAGAGGAAGGTGTCAGCATGAGCACTTACTTACAACTGAACATTTATTGAAAAACAAATAAAAGACATATAGAAAAGTTAGGTGACCACGCGTAAGAAACCAACAGGCGCAATGACGTAGTTATGAAAGGTGGCCCTCTAGATAATCTATGTCAGCTTTTTGCACTGTCACCGAGGGTTGCGCGATACACTGCAAAAAGCTGAAACAGATTATCTAGAGGGCCACCTTTGATAACTACATCAATGAGCCTGTTGGTTTCTTAAGCGTGGTCCCCTAACTTTCCGATATATATTTCTTTTGGTTTTCAATAAACGTTCAGTTGTAAGTAAGCGCTCATGTTGCCACCTTCCTCTCTGTGTCCTCATTTTTTGCTCTTCTTTTTTGATGACTAGCACGGATTATTTTTACTAATACTTGTGAAGTGGTTAAGGTCCTGCAGATGAATCAAGTGGAACTCGTTAGAGCGCATTCATCCAACAACGACAGAAAGATCTGACCATTTCAGATGCAGTGGAAAACGAACAGTTTGCAGTGAAGCATGAAGCACAATGATTCAAACACAATACAAACAGAGGCAACATCAACTCCGCCGCTTTGTCCAATACCGCAACGCTGTGTCTTGTTGCCACTGGTTTTCCATTCAGCGTTTTCGACAATGCATGATGAATTATGGCTTACAAATGCGTTTAGGCCTCTTCCCTTAGAAGAAATTAAAACAATGCAGAGTGCATCTATTAATGGTTCAACAAATCAGTCAGAGAGCGTGCCAGAACTTAGAAAGCGAGCCTTGCATTCTTTTTTTGTGTGTATTTTCATGCCTGGTTTGCTAGTGTGTTTAGCAATAAAAAAAGGCATTTCCATCTGCTGGGAATAGTTTGCCACAGCTTCTGAGAAGACCACCATAGAAAGTGATGAAAACCACTGACTCACTACCCAACGTTCTTTGTGCCAATTTTTAATTCACAACTGCCACAATGAAAATTCGTACAGTTCCTAAAGTCAATTTGTGATGACTGGTGAAATGATACATACAGCCAATTAAGCAGAGCAAAATGAGAAACCTTGTCTACGGCATAGCATTTGCTGTATTACCAGAGGTTCTACAACGAGGGGCATTCCGAAACGTCAAGAAGATAGCAATCGAGGGTAATTCTCTATATCCACCCCCGCTTTGGCACTTGACTCATTATGTTTGCTTTGCTTTTGCGATGGGCTAGTACACTGACACTCCTTGTCAACTAGTCCAAGGCATGTGGGAATATGCACTTCTATTTAAGCAGAAAAATGGAGCAGGCTTGCAACAATGAAAGAGGAAGGACACATGTAACAAGAAGGAAAGAAAACCAAAAACAAGCAAAGAGTCAGGATAAAATAGGTTCACTGGCTTCTAAGCATAGCATTCTATGATGAACTAGGGAAGACTTCTGGTTCTCCGCATTAAAATGAATGGTATCAACATACTTTTAAGAGGCTCAAGGGTAAAATTTTGCTAATGCAAAAGGACACATCGTAATGACATCCCAAGAAAAAACAACTCTCAAAGCTTGCTTAGCCTGGAACAAGTGGAACTTGGCAAGGCTCCTGAAAAATGTCCGCACTTCATCTTAACACAAAGCCAAGTGGTGCTTCAGACTTAGCATAGAGATAGCATGCGTGTGACATTGAATACAGCAACTGGTGCACAAAAATTAACACATCGCGAAATACGCTTTCTTTTGCTCCGTTTCACAGCAGGTGTGTGTACAGTCGATTATAGTGACAGTAGGCCCAAGGAGTGTTATTGTAGAAGAATGGTGAAGAGTCCGGCATCACACACGAAAACATCCAGGAAGCCACTCAATTGTGCAGAAGAAAGTTAATAACAGCACGTGTCCAGTCCTTAAGGACATCATAAGTAATCTCACTGCTACAGGTGAGGAATCGTAGAAATAAACAGGGTTTCTGTCTTGAAATAAATATTAACATTAGTCCACCATACACAGCACGTATCAGTGAAGAACGAGCACATATCATTAACGAAAGATAGGCATTTGCTTTCGCAAGAAATACAGGAAGTGGCTTACTCTCAAACCGCAGTTAAACATCAACAAACCAGCACTTCACAAATTACTTGATGCATTACAACTTTGCAGTATGCATAAACACATGAATAAGAGCGCATAATCGGTACATAAACACTTGCAGGTACCACACACTCAGTCCAACACATACCTGCATGAGCAAGTCTACAACATCGATCATAACATCCAATAAGTTTTGTACCCAGTTTGACCTTGTTCTGAAGTCACGTGTGTCCTTTCTGTCGTTAATTTCAGTGGCACATTTCACGGAGCATCAACCTTACTTCTACATTAGCACTTGAAGCCACTGAACCTGACAAGCACATCGACATGCCTTCTCCAACCTTTCCTGTACGGCTCACACACACAAACAATCAGGCAAACGTTGCTAGCACTTGTGAGTTTTCAAGTGACGCATAATGGCTCTCTTCCACGCAGAATCAAAGGGACACATGTGGCAGCGGTAAGGTCTCTCGCCGGTGTGGATGCGAATGTGTGAGACCAAGTTGCCCCTCTGGCTGAAGGTTTTGCCGCAGTAGTCACATTTGTATGGCCGCTCGCCTGTATGTGTCATTTGGTGTCTCTGCATGACAGATTTCCTATTTGCAGTGTAGCCACACACAAGACACTTGAACACATGCTTTTGCGCGGCATATCCCAGACGAGCTGGCTGGCCAGTGCGATGACGTACAGCAGCCAAGTCTGCGCAATGCAAAATGGTGAATCTTTAGCACACGACAGAGTTGTTATTGAAGGGCAAGATAGGGAGGCTAGCTGGTACAACTACACTACAGTGGGGTTAAAGGCTAGCGACACTTAAAAGTGAGGAAAGATAGAATTATGACAAGAATGTTCACATAAATGTTTGAAAAACACAGCTCTTTCAACCTGTGTTGCAGTCCGCATGTGGGTAAGAACAGTGGGGATGCACCCAAATTTAGTTATATATGCCTACACAAGTGTACCACAATCATTTCCCTTGACGGAATAAATTCTGAAGTATTCAGCACGATTAACATGGCATCATTGCACACCATTGTTAGGGCAGCCACACAGAATGTTGACCGACTGTCTCATTTATGCCAGGTTTCTCAACAACTACTCCCACAGAGTTCATGCAAGCAAATGAGAGTTGGCATGACACCCCCAAGGCAATCAGCTGTACAGGACGAAGTACTCTTCTACTACTGATATGCGCCTGCTCTACGACTTTGAGGCCAGTCGAATATACAATGAAAACGTATTTGCAGTTTATGGAAGAAATGCAGGAGACCTGTAAGCTCAAACCTCTCTAGTGGATTATTGTCAGGCTGGGCATGAACCAGAACAAGAACCCCTTTCTTTGTTTTGTGATTTTAGAGCAGCAAAGACTATAATAAGATTGCTAATACAAATTCTTTTTACTAATACAACTTATAATGGATTGTTGGGAGAGTTGGTACGTCGTAATAAAAAGAAATAGCAGAGACAACGAGGGCATAGAGAGGAAGGTGTCAACATCAGCACTTACTTACAACTGAACGTTTATTAAAAACGAAACAAGATATACAGTAGACTCTCAGTAAACGGAAATCTGTTAAACGGAACTGCTGCTTAAACGGAACAACTGCCTGTGGCATGATTGGTTTCGTGCTTGAATTCTGCAGCCCTGCTCCTCTCTCAGTAAACGGAACTCCTGTTAAATGGAACACATTTTCTTGGTCCCTTCAGGTTCCGTTTATTGAGAGTCTACTGTATATCTGAAAGTTAGGTGACCACGCGTAAGAAACCAACAAGCGCAGTGACATGGTTATCTAAGATGGCCCTCCGATAATCTATGTCAGCTTTATGAAGTGCCACTGACGGTAGTGCGATACACTGTAAAAAAGTCACAGTTTCGCCGCTAGGGCGAAGCAATGAATGCGATAGCAAGAAATTAATGCTATACGAAGTGAGGCTCGCCAATGGATACTCTCAGTTTGAACAGCGTTCCTGTTTTCAAAGGCGGCCGAAGCAGCGAAGGAAACTAGCGTGCTTCAACTGTCGAGCTGTGACACTTGATAGTTCGCGCTCATCTTCTGTTTGTTCGTTTAGCAGCGTCCCTTCAGCTCGAGTGACTTTCGTACGCTCGGTAACATGAGCGCGGATATCACGGTGAAAGCGTGAAACATTCCTCTTCCCCTCACCGCGAGAAAACCGCGCGAGCAGACAACGGAAGGGCAATGTTCTCGCTGCGCAAATATAAAAAGCGAGCGAGCTCGACGACGACTTTTAAATGCGCCCGTCGCGCTGCTAGCGCCATCTCGCTGGTAATGAAGAAAGCTTATTATCGCCTACCGTCTGTGAGTCCGTCCAGCGGTAAAGGGTATGTATATAACGCTCGCCGTTAGCTACGTGGAGGATCTGCGTTTCGTGGCGTAGTGGATAGCGCCACTCGCTGCGGAACAAGAGGTCCCTGGTTCGATTCCGCGCTTCGGAAGCATTTTTCTGAATTATTTTTCTTTGGGGCTTTTATATATATATACATACTTATACATATACGGTGCATGACGGCGCGGTGGAAAGGCTATGCCTCACCGCACATAATGCCCGGGTGGCCTGAGCCCGGGCCGGCAACCTTGCAGGTGTTTTTTTTTTTTTTCTTAATAAAGTTTTTTCCGTCCGTCCGTCCGACGGCGACGGCAAAATCCAGCCGAGACTGTCCATATAATTGCTATCGCAATAAAAGCTGAAATAGATTATCTAGAGGGCCACCTTTGATAACTACATCAATGAGCCCGTTGGTTAAGCATGGTCACCTAACTTTCAGATATATATTTCGTTTGGTTTTCAATAAACGTTCAGTTGTAAGTAAGCGCTCATATTGTCTCCTTCCTCTCTGTGTCCTCATTTTTCGCTCTTATTTTCTCATGACTAGTATGGATTATTTTTACTAATACTTGCAAAGTGTTTAAGGTGCTGCAGAGGAATCAAATGGAACTCGTTAGAGCGCATTTGTCCAACAACGACAGAAAGATCTGAGCACCTCAGATGCAGTGGAAAACGAACAGTTTGCAGTGAAGCATGAAGCACAATGATTCAAACACAACACAATACAAACAAAGGCAACATCAACTCTGCCGCTTTGTCCAATACTGTAACGCTGTGTCTTGATGCCACTCGTTTTCCGTTCATTGTTTCCAGCAATGCACAATTAATTATGGCTTACAAATGCATTTAGGCCTCTTCCCTTAGAGGAAATGAAAACATTTACTTGATGCATTACAAGTTTGCAGAACACATAAACACACGGATAAGAGCACATAATTGGTACATAAACACTTGCAGGTACCCCACACTCAGTCCAACACATACCTGCATGAGGAAGTCTGCAACGTCGATCGTAACATGCAATAAGATTTGAGCCCTGTTTGACCTTGTCCTGAAGTCACGTATGTCCCTTCTGTCGTTAATTTCAGTGGCACATTTCACGGAGCATCACCCTTACTTCTACACCAGCACTTGTAGCCACTGAACCTGATAAACACATCGACATGCCTTCTCCAGCCTTTCCTTTACTGTTCACACACACAAACAATCAGGCAAAGGTTGCTAGCATTCGTGAGTTTTCAAGTGGCGCATAATGGCTCTCTTCCACGCAGAATCATAGGGACACAGGTGGCAGCGGTAAGGTTTCTCGCCGGTGTGGACGCGAATGTGCGAGACCAAGTTGCACCTCTGGTTGAAGGCTTTGCCGCAGTGGTCACATTTGTATGGGCGCTCGCCTGTATGTATAATTTGGTGTCTCTGCAGGTCAGATTTGTCTCTTGCAGTAAAGCCACACACAAGACACTTGAATGCACGCATTTTTGTGGGAGATCCCGGATGACGTGGCTGGCCAGGGCGATGACGTACAGCAGCCAAGTCTGCGCAATGAAAAATGGTGAATTTTTAGCAAACGACAGAGTTGTTATTGAAGGGCAAGATAGGAGGGCTTGCAAGTACAACAACACTGCACTGGGCTTAAAGGTAGTGAACATGAAAAGTGAGGAAAGACAGGATTATGACAGGAACGTTCACTTAAATGTTTGAAAAAACAGAACTCTTATATAACCTGTGTTGCAGTCCACGTGTGAGAAAGAACAGTGGTGATGCACCCAAATTTCCTTATATATGCTTACACAAGCGTCCCATAATTGTTTCCGTCGATGCAGTAAATTCTGAAGTATTCAGTACGATTAACATGGCATCATTGCACACCATTGTTAGGGCAGCCACACAGGATGTTGACCAACTGTCTCATTTATGCCAGGTTTCTCAACAACTACTCCCACAGAGTTTATGCAAGCAAATGACAGTTGGCATGACACCCCCAAGGCATTCAGTTGTACAGGACGAAGTACTCTTCTACTACTGATATGCGCCTGCTCTACGACTTTGAGGCCAGTCGAATATACAATGAAAACGTATTTGCTGTTTATGGAAGAAATGCAGGAGACCTGTAAGCTCAAACCTCTCTAGTGGATGATTGTCGGGCTGGGCATGAACCAGAACAAGAACTCCTTTCTTTGTTTTGCGATTTTAGAGCACGAAAGACTATAATGGGATTGTTAATACAAATTCTTTTTACTAATACAACTGATAATGGATTGTTGGGTGAGTCAGTGCGTCGTAATAAAAAAAAAATAGCGCAGACAACGAGGGCATAGAGAGGAAGGTGTCAGCATGAGCACTTACTTACAACTGAACATTTATTGAACAACAAATAAAAGACATATAGAAAAGTTAGGTGACCACACGTAAGAAACCAACAGACGCAATGACGTAGTTATGAAAGGTGGCCCTCTAGATAATCTATGTCAGCTTTTTGCACTGTCACCGAGGGTTGCGCGATACACTGCAAAAAGCTGAAATAGACTACCTAGAGGGCTACCTTTGGTAACTACATCAATGAGCCTGTTGGTTTCTTAAGCGTGGTCCCCTAACTTTCTGATATATATTTCTTTTGGTTTTCAATAAACGTTCAGTTGTAAGTAAGCGCTCATGTTGTCACCTTCCTCTCTGTGTCCTCATTTTTTGCTCTTCTTTTTTGATGACTAGCACAGATTATTTTTACTAATACTTGTGAAGTGGTTAAGGTCCTGCAGAGGAATCAAATGGAACTCGTTATAGCGCATTCGTCCAACAACGACAGAAAGACCGGAGCACTTCACATGCAGTGGAAAACGAACAATTTGCAATGAAGCATGAAGCACAATGATTCAAACATAACACAATACAGAGGCAACCTCAACTCCACCGCTTTGTCCAATACTGCAACGTTGTGTCTTGTTGCCACTGGTTATCCATTCGGCGTTTCAAACAATGCACAATAAATTATGGCTGACAAATGCGTTTAGGCCTCTTCCCTTATAGGAAATGAAAAGAATGCAGACTGCATTTATTAATGGTTCAACCAATCAGTCAGAGAGCATGCCATAACTTAGAAAGCAAGCCTTGCATTTTTTTTGTGTGTGTATTTCCATGCCAGGTTTGCTAGTGTGTTTAGCAATAAAAAAAGGCATTTCCATCTGCTGAGAATAGTTTGCCACACCTTCTGAGAAGACCACCATAGAAAAGTGATGAAAACCACTGACTCACTACCCAACGTTCTTTGTGCCAATTTTTAATTCACAACTGCCACACTGAAAATCTGTACAGTTCCTGAAATCAACTTTTGATGACCAGTGAAATGACAGAGCCAATTAACCAAAGCAAAATAAGAAACCTTGTCTACGGAACAAAATTTGCTGTATTACCACAGGTTCTGCAACCAGGGGTATTCTGAAACGTCAAGAAGAAGGTAGCACTCAGGGGTAATTCTCCATATCCACCCCCGCCTTGTCACTTCACTTGTTACGTTTGCTTTGGTTTTTCGATGAGCTATTACACTGACACTCCTTGCCAACTAGTCTAAGGCATGTGGGAATATGCACTTCTCTTCAAGCAGAAAAATGGAGACTTCCAAAATTAACAAGAAAGAACACATGTAACAAGAAGGAATGAAAACCAAAAACAAGCAAAGAGTCACAATAAAATAGCTTCACCGGCTTCTGTGCATAGCATTCTATGATGAACTAGGGAAGACTTCTGTTCTCCACATTAAAATGAATGGTATCAAGACACTTTTAAAAGCCTCAAGGGTTAAATTTTGCTAATGCAAAAGCACATTAAATCATAGTGCCATCACAAGAAATAACAACTCTCAAAGCTCACTTAGCCTGGAATAAGTGGAACTTGACAAGGCTCCTGAAAAATGTCCACACTTCATCTTAACACAAAACCAGGTGGTGCTTCAGACTCAGCATAGAGATAGCATGTGTGTGACATTGAATATAGCAACTGGTGTGCAAAAATTAACACATCATGAAATATGTCCTCTTTCACTCAGTTAAATACCAGGTGTGTGTACAGTCGACTACAGTAACAGTAGGCCCAAGGAGCGTTATTGTAGAAGAATGGAGAAAAGCCTGACATCACAAACGAAAACATCCAGTAAGCCACACAACTGCGGAGAAGAAAGTTAATAACAGCACGTGTCCAGTCCTTAAGGACATCATAAGTAATCTCACTGCTACAGGTGAGGAATCGTAGAAATAAACAGGGTTTCTGTATTGAAATAAATGTTAACATTAGTCCACCATACACAGCACGTATCAGTGAAGAACGAGCACATATCATTAACAAAAGATAGGTATTGGCTTTCGCAAGAAAAACAGGAAGTGGCTTACTCTGAAACCGCAGTTAAACATCAACAAACCAGCACTGCACAAATTACTTGATGCATTACAACTTTGCAGTATGCATAAACACATGAATAAGAGCACATAATCGGTACATAAACACTTGCAGGTACCACACACTCAGTCCAACACATACCTGCAAGCGCAAGTCTACAACATCGATCATAACATCCAATAAGTTTTGTACCCTGTTTGACCTTGTTCTGAAGTCACGTATGTCCTTTCTGTCGTTAATTTCAGTGGCACATTTCACGGAGCATCAACCTTACTTCTACACCAGCACTTGAAGCCAGTGAACCTGACAAGCACATCGACATGCCTTCTCCAGCCTTTCCTTTACGGCTCACATACACAAACAATCAGGCAAACGTTGCTAGCACTTGTGAGTTTTCAAGTGACGCATAATGGCTCTCTTCCACGCAGTATCAAAGGGACACATGTGGCAGCGGTAAGGTCTCTCGCCGGTGTGGATGCGACTGTGCGAGACCAAGTTGCACCTCTGGTTGAAGGTTTTGCCGCAGTAGTCACATTTGTATGGCCGCTCGCCTGTATGTATCATTTGGTGTCTCTGCATGACAGATTTCCCTCTTGCAGTGTAGCCACACACAAGACACTTGAACACGCGCTTTTGCGCGGCATATCCCAGACGAGCTGGCTGGCCAGGGCGATGACGTACAGCAGCCAAGTCTGCGCAATGCAAAATGGCAAGTTTTTAGCAAACGACAGAGTTGTTATTGAAGGGCAAGATAGGGAGGCTAGCTAGTACAACTACTCTAACAATGGGGTTAAAGGGTAGTGACACTGAAAAGTGAGGAAAGACAGAATTATGACGAGAACGTTCACATAAATGTTTGAAAAAAAACACAACTCTTATAACCTGTGTTGCAGTCCACGTGTGGAGAAGAACTGTGTCAATGCATATATGCGTACACAGTGTCGATGTTATATATGCCTACACAAGTGTACCATAATCATTTCCCTTGACGTAATCCATTCTGAAGTATACAGTACGATTAACATTGCATCTTTGCATACTATTGTTAGGGCAGCCACACAGGATGTTGACCAACTGTGTCATTTATGCCAGGTTTCTCAACATCCAGTCACACAGGGTTCCCACAAGCAAATGAGAGTTGCCACAATACCCCAAGGCATTGAGCTATACGTATGGAATGAGGCGCTCATCTGCTACTGATATGTGCCTGTTCTGTGACCTTTAGGGTAGTCAAATACACAATAAAAATGTAGTTTGTGTTTATTGAACGATTGCGGAAGATCTACAAGCTTGCACTTTTCTTGTAGATAATTGTCAGGTGCGCTTTTGTTTGTTTGTGATTTTAGAGCAAGAAGTTACTCTATGCGGTTTATGACACGAGGTCTTTTAACATGAAAGTGTTTTATGCCGGGGTCCACTAAGACTTCACTGACATCCTTCCATCGCTGATATGACGTAAAATGTACACTTACAGATCCCTTGCTTCGCAGCACGCGGCGCGAAACGACCCAGCCGCAAAGCCTACATTCTTCAGTATACTAACGGCAAGCTATTTATATACACCATTTACCGCTGGTGGTTTGCGGAGCTTGGAGGCACTTGTTTTCGTTATCACCAGCGAGATGGCTCGAAGGGCGCGTAGGGTCCGCTTTAAAGGTCGTCGCCCCGCTCGTTCGGATGCGCGTGCACCTCCACCTGTAGTTTGCCCTACAGGGCGTGGCCACTGTGCGCATGCACTTATATCGCGATGGGGGCGGTTTGTACGTCTTGTGCTTTCACCGCAAGTTTACGTTGAAGTTACAGAGTGCACGAAGGTCACTTCGCTCGCTGCAGCGGCCGCGTTTTCTAAAGGAGCGCGCTGCTCAAACACAAACAAGTAACAACTGTGACAGTTAGTTTGCGCTTGTCCTGTGTGTGTTCTTTTCGTGCGTCCTTTGTGCTTGAGCAGCACTCTGCAAGTTTCGAGATGCTTGCCGTCCTTCGCCTGACATTTCAATTTGTTGCCATCGCATTCATTGCTTCGCCCTTGCGGTGAAACAATGCACAATAAATGCTCAACTACCTCTGTGAAGACACGTTTCACTTTCGTGTTATATCGATTCCTATGACAAAGAGATCAGCCATGTTATTTTACTACGTAAAACTGAAGCTCCAGTTGTGAAGCGGTTAAGGCGCTGCAGGGGAAATCAAGCAAAACTCGTTATAGAGCATTCATCCAACGACAGAAAGATCTGAGCCCTTCAGATGCAGTGGAAAACGAACAATTTGCAATTAAGCATGAAGCACAATGATTCAAACACAACAGAATACAAACAGAGGCAACCTCAACTCCACCACTTCATCCCCATACCATAACGTTGTGTCTTGTTGCTACTGGTTTTCCATTCAGCGTTCCCCACAATGCACGCTGAATTATGCCTTACAAATGCATTTAGGCCCCTTGCCTTATAGGAAATAAAAAGAATGCAGACTGCATCTATAAATGGTTCAACCAATCAGTCAAAGAGTGTGACATAACTGAGAAAACAAGCCTTGCTTTTTTTTTGTATTTCCCTGCCCGGTTTGCTAGTGTGTTAAGCAATAAAAAGAGGCATTTCCATCTGCTGGGAATAGCTTGTCATAGCTTCTGTGTAGACCACCGTAAAAACACATTGCCACGCCAAAAACGACTAATGAAGACCAGTGACTCGCTCTGTAACATTGTTTGTGCCAATCTTTAATTCAGAATTGCCACATTAAAAAAAATTTGTACATTTCTCGAAGTCAATATTAGATGACTAGTGTATTGACACGGCAAATTAGCCGAATCGAAATGAAAAATCTTGTCTATGGCACAGAATTTGCTGTATTACCAGAGGTTCTGGAACAAGGGGTATTCTGAAACGTCAAGAACAAGGTAGCACTCGAGGGTAATTCCCTATATCCACTGCCCGCTTTGGCACTCGACTCGTTATGTTCACTTTTTCTATGGGCTATAACAATCACACTTCTTGCCAACTAGCTAAAGGTATGTGGTCATGTGCGCTTCTCTTCAAACAGAAAAATGGAGCAGAATTGCAACGATGAATGAGAAAGCACACATATAAAGGAACGGCAAGATAACAGAAAATGAGAACAGTGTCATAATAAAATGAGTGCCACTGGCTTCTGCACAGCGCATTCTATGACGAACTAGGGAGTATCTCTCTGTTCTCCACATTAAAATGAATGGTATCAGAGTACTTTTAAAAGCCTCAAGGGCAAAATTTTGGTAATGCAGGAGCACATTTAATCGTAATAACATGCTAAGAAACAACAGCTACAACACTCAAAGCTAGCTCAGCCTGGAATAAGAGGAATTTGACAAGGCTCTTGAAAAATGTCCACACTTCATTGTAATGCAAAACCAGCTGGTGCTTCAATCCCAGCACAGAGCTAGCATGTGTGACATAGAATATAGCAACTGGTGCACAAGAATTAACACATCATAAATTACGTTCCCTTTGGCTCCATTTAACAAAAGGTGCCTTGACGGTCGCCCGTAGTAATGGTAGACCCAAGGAGCATCCTTATCAAAAAATGGAGGGGAGCTTGGCATCACACACGAAGACATCCTGGAATCTACTTAATGACAGTCTGCGTTATAATTAATCATAATAACTTTTGGGGTTTAACGTCTCAAAACCACGATATGATTATGAGAGACACCGTAGTGGAGGGCTCTGGAAATTTCAACCACCTGGGGTTCTTTAACATTCACCTAAATCTAAGTACACAGGCCTCAAGCATCTTCGCCTCCATCGAAAATACAGCCGCCACGGCCAGGATTCAATCCCGCGACCTGTGGGTCAGCAGTCAAGTACCAATTAACAGTCTGTGTTCACTCTTTAAGGACAATATAAATAATCTCACTGCTAGAGGTGAGAAATCGTAGAAATACAGAGGGTGATATACAAATGAATGATATACAAATGAATGAATACAAATGAATGCTAAGACTAGTACATCACACAGAGCACAGATCAGTTAAGAACGATAGGCATTGGCTTTAGCAAAAAAAAACACAATGTGGCTTACTCTCAAACCGCAGTAATGACTCAATCCTAAACATCAACAGTACTTCACAAATTACTTGATGCAATACAACTTTGGGATGTCTACACACACGGATAAGAGTACATAATCAGTACATAATCACTTGCAGGTACCACACACAGGTGAGCAAGTCTACAACATTCATTATAACATCCAATAGGTTTTGTGCCCTGTTTGACCTTGTTGTCCTGAAGTCATGCATGTCATTTCTGTCGTTAAAGGGGTACTGACACAAAAATTTCAGTGTGGTGTTTTTTTGCTGCGATATGCTGCATGAGGCCTATTAGCCACAACACGGCACATCGCTTGCAGCAGCACTTGACAGATAATTACAGACTGTTTATTATCGAGCAGTCCCAGTTTGGGAGAGCTCCAGGTATGACAAGCCGCCGTGTGCAACTAACGCCATCTAGCCTATGAAACGGCACACAGAACTGTGACACAATTCCGCGCTGCCTGCATTGTCTGCTCGCATTCTTTTTCATGCGGCATGTGCAGCGCGATGTCGCTGCCGTCATTGTCGTCACCTGGTGGCAAAGACTTTCGGAAGGCTTCCACACGTTCGCAGCGGGCATGGACTCACGAGCAGCCGTAGCCTGCTGGCACAAGCGTGGCAAAAGCGCAGTGGCGACTATGATGTCGCGATTTAGCTAGGTACAATATCGGAGCTCGACCACAGTGGTGACGTCGCAGAAGTTTGGGTCACCTTCAGGCCGCTTTGTATAATGTCAATGTCGAGAGGTGCGGCGTATAGCGCTGGATCGGCACGCGAACTTCAAAATTTATATAAATTACCTTCCAAGCTGTATTCGCTGTTCAGATTTGGTAGATGATATATGCATATTCACGAAAATCGATCCTGCAGGCTATCTCAGCTGCAAAATTTTTTGTCAGTACCCCTTTAAAGTGGCTCAGTGGCACATTTCAGGGGCACATTTCATGGATCATGAACCTTACTCCTACATTAGCACTTGAAGCCATTTAATCTGACAAACACATCGACATGCCTTCTCAACTTCTTGCGTTACGGTTCACGCACATAAACCATCAGGCAAATGTTGCTAGCGCTCGTGAGTTTTCAAGTGGCGCACCATGTCGGTCTTCCGCGCAGAATCATAGGGACACAGGTCGCAGCGGTAAGGTCTCTCGCCGGTGTGGATGCGACTGTGGGAAACCAAGTTGCACCTCTGGTTGAAGGTTTTGCCGCAGTAGTCGCATTTGTATGGGCGCTCGCCTGTATGTATCACTTGGTGTCTCTGAACATCACATTTTCTTCTTGCAGTATAGCCACACACAAGACACTTGAACACGCGCTTTTTTGTGGCAGAACCCAGACGAAGTGGCTGGCCAGGGCGATGACACACAGCAGCCAAGTCTGCGCAATGCAAAATGGCAAGTTTTTAGCAAACGACAGAGTTGTCATTGAAGGGCAAGATAGGGAGGATAGTTAGTACAACTACTCTACACTGGAGTTAGAGGGCGGTGACACTGAAAAGTGAGGAAAGACAGAATTATGACAGGAATGTTCACATAAATGCTTGAAAAAAAAACACAACCCTCATAACCTGCGTTGCAGTCAACGTGTGAGAAAGAACAGTGGGGACGCACCCAAGTTTCCTTATATATGCCAACACAAGTGTACCATAATCATTTCCGTTGACGGAGTCAATTCTTAAGTATTCAGTATGACAAACATTGAATCTTTGCGCACTGTTTTTAGGGCAGCCATACAGGATGTTGACCTATTCCAGGTTTCTCAACATCCACTCACACAGAGCTCACGCCAGCAAATGAGAGTTGGTATGATACCAGCAAGGCATTCAGCTGTATCTATCGGATGAGGAACTCATCTGCTGCTGATACGTGCCTGCTCTTTGCGCGTAGTCAAATATACAATAAAAATGTAGTTGGCGTTTAGTGAACAGTTGCAAGAGACCTGCAAGCTCAAACCTTCCTTGTGGTTAATTTTCAGGCTGTGCATGTGTCAAAACAAGTGCCCTTTATTTTGTTTTGCAATTTTAGAGCAAAAATGACTATAATGTCGTTCTTAGTACAAAGTCCTTTAACTAATAGTCGAAGTGATTAAGGTGCTGCAGAGGAATCAAACAACCTTGTTAAAATGCATTCATCCAACAATGACAGAAAGATCTGAGCACTTCAGATGTAGTAGAAAGTGAACAATTTGCAGTGAAGCATGAAGCACAACGATTCACACACAACACAATACAAACAGAGACAACCTCCACTCTGCTGCTTTGGCCCAAACCACAATGTTGTGTCTTGTTGCCACTGGTTTTCCATGCAGAGTTTCCCAAAATGCACAATGAATTATGCCTTCCAAATGCTTTTAGGCCTCTTGCCTTAGAGGAAACCAAAAGAATGCCGTCCGCATCTATTAATGGTTCAACCAATCGGTCAAAGAGTGTGACATAACTAGAAAAACGAGCTTCGCATTTTTTGTTTGTGTATTTCCCTGCATGGTTTGCTTGTGTGTTTAGCAATAAAAAAGGCGCTTCCATCTGCTGGGAATAGCTTGTTACAGCTTCCGCGTAGACCGCCACAAAAAGACATTGCCATGCCAAGAACGAGTGATGAAACCCAGTGACTCGTTTTCTACCATTGTTTGTGCCAATTTTTAATTTAGAATTGCCAAACCATGAAAATCTGTACGGTTCCTGAAGTCAATTTCTGATGAGTATTGAAATGAGAGCCAATTAACGAAAGCAAAACGAAATGCCTTGTCTATGGCACAGAATTTGCTGTATTACCAGAGGTGCTGGAACAAGGGGTATTCTGAAATGTCAAAAAGAAGGTAGCACTCGGGGTAATTTTCTATATCCACCGCCCGCTGTGGCACTTGCCTCATTATGTTAGCTTTTGCGATGGGCTATTACACTGGCACTTCTTGCCAACTAGCTAAAGGTATGTGGGCATGTGCACTCCTCTTCATGTATAAAAGCAGAGCAAACTTGCAACGGTGAATTAGAAAGTACACACATAACAGGACCTACACATAACAGGACCTACATAAAGAAAACAGAAAGGGAGCACACTGTCATAATAAAATAGATGCCACTGGCTTCTGCGCAAAACATTCTATGATGAACTAGAGAGCACCTCTGTTCTCTACATTAAAATGAATGACATCAAGATACTTTTAGTAGCCTCAAGAGTATAATTTTGATAGCGTAGGATCACATGGTAAACATAACGATATGCCAAGAAACAATGGCTACAACACTCCAAGCTAGCTTAACTTGCGAAAAGTTGAACTTGGCAAGGCTTATAAATAATGTCAGCACTTCTTCATTGTAACACAAAAGCAGGTGGTGCTTGAAACACAGCATAGAGATAGCAGGTGTGTGACATTGAATATAGCAACTGGTGGACAAAAATTAACACGTGAAATATGTCCTGTTTGGCTCCGTTTAACAAAAGGTGCGTTGACAGTCGATTATAATAATAGTAGGCCCAAGCAACATTATTGTAGAAAAATGGAGAAGAGTCTGGCACCACACAGCAAAACATCCAGGAAGGCATTCAGTTGAGCAGAAGAAAGTTAATAACAGCACGTGTCCAATCGTTAAGGACATCATAAGTAATTTCAAGGCTACAGGTGAGGAATCCTAGAAATACAGAGGGTTTCTGTCTTGAAATAAATGTTAAGGCCAGACCATCACACAGAACACATATCAGTAAAGAACGATAGGCATTAGCTTTTGCAAAAAAACACAAAGCGGCTTATTCTCAAACCACAGTACTGATACAGTCCTAAACATCAACAAATCAGTACTTCACAAACTACTTGATGCAATAGAACTCTGCAGTATGCATAAGCACACGGATAAGAGTACATAATCGCTTGCACATGCCACACCCCAACTACAATGCGTACATACAGGTGCAACTCCTCAGGATTCATCGTAACACCCAATAAGCTTTGTGTACTGTCAGTACATGTCCTGGAGTCATGCGTGTTCTTTATGCCGTTGAAGCAGAGCAGTTGCAGATTTCACTGGGGCACGGTCAAAGTAGCCACGACCTTAGTACTTCTGGCACAGCACTTGAAGCCACAGAATGAGATGCACACACCACGTGCCTCCTCAGGCTTTACTTTTACAGTTCACATGCATGCACCCTCAGGTGAATGTCGCCTGCTCTTGTGAGCTTTCAAATGGCGCATAAGCTCACGCCTCCATGAAGATTTCCAGGGACACAGGTGGCACTGGTAAGGTCTCTCGCCGGTGTGGATGCGCATGTGTGTAGCCATGTTGCTTTTACGGTTGAAGGCTTTGCTGCAGCGCTCACATTTGTACGGGCGCTCGCCTGTGTGTATCATTTGGTGTCTCTGCAGGGCAGACTTGCTTGTTGCGATATAGCCACACTCAAAACAGTTGAACACAAGCTTTTTCATGGGCGATCCCAGACGAGGTGGCTGGCCGGGGCGACGACGTACAGCAGCCCAGTCTGCGCAATGCAAAACGGTGAATCTTTAGCAAACGACAGAGTTGTTATTGAAGGGCAAGATAGGAAGGCTAGCTAGTACAACTACTCTACACTGGAGCTAGAGGGTGGTGACACTGAGAAGTGAGGGAAGACATAATTATGACAAGAACGTTCACATAAATGTTCGGAAAAAAACACAACCCTTATAACCCGCATTGGAGTTCATGTGGGAGATAGAACAGTGGGGATGCAGCCATTTTTCCTTATATATGCCTACACAAGTGTAACAGAATCATTTCCGGCAGGGACTGTACCTGCGCCCTTCGGTTCCGAAAGTTGCAGGTTCGGTCTGTGCCAGCAGGAAGTTGTCTTTTCGTCCACTTTAATTTCTTGACATTTATATCACAATTACTACAATACACTTAACTTGCCTTTATTATCTGCTGGTTTTCATCAATGTTGTTTCAAACAAAGAGACGAGCCCTCGAAATTCCCTTTTTTCAATAGACTATAATAAGCTTTTTGATACGGTCTTTTTTTGCTAACAATGGAGCTGACGTTGTGAAGTGGTTAAGGTGCCGCTGGGGTATCAAGCAAAACCCATTATAGCGCATTTATCCAACGACAGAAAGATCTGAGCACTTCAGATGCAGCAGAAAGTGAACAATTTGCAGCGAAACGTGAAGCACGACAATTCAAGCACAACACATTACAAACTGAGGCAACTTCATGTCTGCCGCTTCCTCCCATATCACAACCCTGTGTCTTGTTTTGCCTAATACAATGCACAATGATTTATGGCTTACAAATGCGCTTAAGCCCCTTGCCTTAGAGGAAATGAAAAGAATGCAGAGTGCATCTATTAATGGTTCAACCAATCAGTCAAAGAGCGTGGCATAACTGAGAAAGCAAGCCCTGCATTTTTTTCTTTGCACATTTCCCTGCCTGGTTCACTAAAGTGTGAAGCAATAAAAAATGGCGTTTCCATCTCCTGGGAATAGCTTGTTACAGCTTCTTTGTTACAGCTTCTTTGTTACACACAGAACACATATCAGTAAAGAACGATAGGCACTGGCTTTTGCAAAAAAACACAAAGCGACTTATTCTCAAACCACAGTAATGATACAGTCCTAAACATCAACAAATCAGTACTTCACAAACAACTTGATGCAAAAGAACTCTGCAGTATGCATAAGCACACGGATAAGAGTACATAATCGCTTGCACATGCCGCACCCCAACTACAATGCGTACATACAGGTGCAACTCCTCAGGATTCATCGTAACACCCAATAAGTTTTTTGTTGTGTCAGTATATGTCCTAGAGTCATGAGTGTTCTTTATGCCATTGAAGCAGAGCAGTTGCACAATTCAATGGGGCATGGTCAAAGTAGCCACGACCTTAGTACTTCTGGCACAGCACTTGAAGCCACAGAATGAGACGCATTTACTTTTACAGTTCACATGCGTGCACCCTCAGGCAAATGTTGACTGTCCTTGTGAGCTTCCAGGTGGCGCGTAAGCTCATTCTTCCATGCAAAATTCCAGGGACAGAGGTGGCACTGGTAAGGTCTCTCGCCGGTGTGGACACGCATGTGCGTGGCCAAGTTGCTTTTACGGTTGAAGGCTTTCCTGCAGTGCTCACATTTGTATGGGCGCTCGCCTGTATGTATCATTTGGTGTCTCTGCAGGATAGATTTGTTTCTTCCAATATAGCCACACTCAGAACACTTGAACACATGCTTTTGCGCGGCATATCCCAGATGGGGTGGCTGGCCAGGGAAATGATGTACAGCAGCCAAGTCTGCGCAATGAAAAATGGTGAATCTTTAGCAAACGACAGAGTGGTTATTGAAGGTCAAGATAAGGAGGCTAGCTAGTACAACTATTCTACACAGGGGTTAGAGGGTGGCGACACTAAAAAGTGAGGTAAGATGGAATTATGACACGAATGTGCACATAAATGTTAAAAAAAAAAACACAACTCTTATAACATGCGTTACAGTCCATGTGGGAGAAAGGACAGTGGGAATGCACCCAAATTTCCTTATGTATGCCTACACAAGTGTATCAGAATCATTTCCAGCAGGGATCGAACCTGCAACCTTCGGTTCCGAAAGTTGCAGGTTCAGTCTGTGCCAGGAGCAAGTTGTTTTTTTGTCCACTTTAATTTCTTGACATTTATATAACAATTACTACAATACACTTAAAACAATACAATTAACACCCCCATAACTTCCTTGCCTTTATTATCTGCTGGTTTTCATCAAGGTTGTTTCAAACACAGAGACGAGCCCTCGAAATTCCCTTTTTTCAATAGACTACAATGACCTTTTCGATGCGGTCTTTTTCTGCTAACAATGGAGCTGACGTTGTGAAGTGGCTAAGATGCCGCTGGGGTATCAAGCAAAACCCGTTATAGAGCGTTTCTCCAACGACAGAAAGATCTGAGCACTTCAGATGCAGCAGAAAGTGAACAATTTGCAGCGAAACGTGAAGCACAACGATCCACACACAACACAATACAAACAGAGGCAACTTCATGTCTGCTGCTTCGTCCCAGATCACAACCCTGTGTCTTGTTGCCACTGATTTGCCATTCAATGTTTTCCCCAATGCAATACCCAATGAATTATTGCTTACAAATGCTTTTAGGCCTCTTGCCTTCGAAGAAATGAAAAGAATGCAGACTGCATATATTAATGGTTCAACCAAAAAATCAGAGAGCGTGACATAACTGAGAAAACAAGCCGTGCATTTTTTTCTTTGCATATTTCCCTACCTGGTTCACTAGAGTGTGAAGCAATAAAAAATGGCGTTTCCATCTGCCGGGAATAGCTTGTTACAGCTTCCGCGTAGACCACCACAAAAAGACATTGCCATGCCAAGAACGAGTGATGAAAACCAGTGACTCGCTTTCTACCATTGTTTGTACTAATTTTTATTTTAGAAATGCCAAACCATGAAAATCTGTACGGTTCCTAAAGTCAATTTCTCATGACTAGTGAAATGAAAGCTAATTAACCAAAGCAAAACGAAAAGCCTTGTCTATGGCATAGAATTTGCTGTATTGCCAGAGGTTCCTAAAAGAGGGGTACTCTGAAATGTCAAAGAACGCAGCACTCGCGGTAATATTCTAATCCACCACCTGCTTCGGCACTAGACTCATTATGTTAGCTTTTGTGATGGGCTATTACACTGACACTTCTTGCCAACTAGCTAAAGGTATGTGGGCATATGCACTTCTCTTCAAGCAGAAAAATGGAGCAGAATTGCAAGTATGAATTAGAAAGTACACATATAAAGGAATGGCAACAAAACAGAAAGGAAGCACAGTGTCATAATAAAATAGATGCCACAGGCTTCTGGGCAGAACATTCTATGATGAACTAGGGAGCACCTCTGTTCTCCACATTAAAACGAATGGCATCAAGATACTTTTAGTAGCCTCAAGAGTATAATTTTTTTAACGTAGGGTCACATGGTAAACGTAACGATATGCCAAGAAACAATGGCTACAACACTCCAAGCTAGCTTAACTTGCGAAAAGTCGAACTTGGCAAGGCTTATAAATAATGTCAGCACTTCTTCATCGTAACACAAAACCAGGTGGTGCTTGAAACACAGCATAGAGATAGCAGGTGTGTGACATTGAATATGAACTGGTGGACAAAAATTAACACAACGTGAAATATGTCCTCTTTGGCCCCGTTTAACAAAAAGTGTGTTGACAGTCAACTATAGTAATAGTGGGCCCAAGCAGCATTATTGTAGAAAAATGGAGAGGAGTCTGGCACCACACAGGAAAACATCCAGGAAGGCATTCAATTGCACAGAACAAAGCTAATAACAGCCCGTGTCCAGTCCTTAAGGACATTATAGTTTCACTGCTACAGGTGAAGAATCCTAGAAATACAGAGGGTTTCTGTCTTGAAATAAATGTTAAGGCCAGACCATAACACAGAACACGTATCAGTAAAGAACCATAGGCATTGGCTTTTGCAAAAAAAAAACACAAAGTGACTTATTCTCAAACCACAGTAACGATACAGTCCTAAACGTCAACAAATCAGTACTTCACAAACTACTTGATGCAACAGAACTCCTGAGTATGCATAAACACACGGACAAGAGTACATAATCGCTTGCACGTGCCACACCCCAACTACAATGCATACATACAGGTGCAACTGCTCAGGATTCATCGTAACACCCAATAAGTTTTGTGTTCTGTCAGTACATGTCCTGGAGTCATGAGTGTTCTTTATGCCGTTGAAGCAGAGCAGTTGCACATTTCACTGGGTCATGGTCAAAGTAGCCACGACCTTAGTACTTCTGGCACAGCACTTGAAGCCACAGAACGAGTCGCACAAACCACGTGCCTCCTCAGCCTTTCCTTTTACAGTTCACATGCGTGCACCCTTGGGCTAATGACGCATGCGCTTGTGAGCTTTCAAGTGGCGTGTAAGCTCTTTACTCCTTGCAGAATTCCAGGGACAGAGGTGGCACTGGTAAGGTCTCTCACCAGTGTGGATTCGAAGGTGTGAGACCAAGCTGCACTTCTCAATGAAGCCTTTGCCGCAGCGCTCACATTTGTATGGGCGCTCGCCTGTATGTATCATTTGGTGTCTCTGCAGCAGAGATTTGCTTCTTGCAATAAAGCCACACTCAAAACACTGGAACACAAGCTTTGGCGCGGCACATCCCAGACGAGGTGGCTGGCCAGGGCGACGACGTACAGCAGCGAAGTCTGCGCAATGCAAAACAGTGAATCTTTAGCAAACGACAGAGTTGTTATTGAAGGGCAAGATAGGGAGGCTAGCTAGTACAACTACTCTAACAATGGGGTTAGAGGGTGGCGACACTGAAAAGTGAGGTAAGATAGAATTATGACACGAATGTGCACATAAATGTTAAAAAAAAAAACACAACTCTTATAACATGCGTTACAGTCCATGTGGGAGAAAGGACAGTGGGGATGCACCCAAATATCCTTATGTATGCCTACACAAGTGTAACAGAATCATTTCCGGCAGGGACTGTACCTGCGCCCTTCGGTTCCGAAAGTTGCAGGTTCGGTCTGTGCCAGCAGGAAGTTGTCTTTTCGTCCACTTTAATTTCTTGACATTTATATCACAATTACTACAATACACTTAACTTGCCTTTCTTATCTGCTGGTTTTCATCAAGGTTGTCTCAAACAATGAGACGAGCCTCGCAATTCCCTTTTTTTAATAGACTATAATGAGCTTTTCGATACGGTCTTTTTCTGCTAACAATGGAGCTGACGTTGTGAAGTGGCTAAGGTGCCGCTGGGGTATCAAGCAAAACACGTTATAGAGCATTTCTCCAACGACAGAAAGATCTGAGCACTTCAGATGCAGCGGAAAGTGAACAATTTGCCGCAAAACGTGAAGCACAACGATCCAAACACAACATAATACAAACAGAGGCAACTTCATGTCTGCCGCTTCGTCCCATATCACAACCCTGGGTCTTGTTACCACTGATTTGCCATTTAGTGTTTTGCCCAATACAATGCACAATGAATTATGGCTGACAAATGCGTTTAAGCCTCTTGCCTTAGAGGAAATGAAAAGAATGCAGAGTGCATCTATTAATGGTTCAACCAATCAGTCAAAGAGCGCGGCATAACTGAGAAAACAAGCCTTGCGTTTTTTTCTTTGCATATTTCCCTGCCTGGTTCACTAGTGTGTTAAGCAATAAAAAATGGCATTTCCATCTGCTGGGAATAGCTTGTTACAGCTTCTGAGAAGACCACCACCAAAAGACATTACCATGCCACAAACGAGTGATGAAAACCGGTGACTCACTCCCCAATGTTGTTTGTGCCAATTTTTAATTCACAACTTCTACACTGAAAATTTGTACCGTTCCTGAAGTCAATATTTGATGGCTATTGAAATGATACAGCCAATTAACTGAAGCAAAATGAGAAACCTTGTCTATGGCATAGCATTTGCTGTATTACCAGAGGTTCTGCAACCGAGAGGTATTCTGAAACGTCAAGAAGATAGCACTCGGCGGTAATTCTCTATATCCACCCCCGATTTGATACATTACTCGTTATGTTAGCTTTTGCAATAATTTATCACACTGACACTTCTTGCCAACTCTGATGGGGCTAATTCCAATATGTGCAGCATGGTTGACATTCCCGGAATGATACCAAAAGGCATTCGGCCGTGCATATGGAATGAAGGTGCCGGTGCCAGTATGCCCCAAGAACACTAGCACACACGTGCAAGTTCGGAGACGTAGAGCATACAATATCACTTCATCTCATCTACTAGATTGCTCACAAAAGACTCTGGGGAGTTTTTCGGAAGGAATAAATGAAACCCGACACTTATTGGCTAGCATGGAGAGTATGAGATTTGTGCAGACATTGCTGCACATATACAAATTAACGGGGAACCAGAAATCTTGTGCAAAAGTTGCCAACCCTTCCTCAAACACGATAGGCTATTATTTCCTGTCGACAATGTTACATCAAGGAAAGCTTAGTGTCATACAGAACCTCAAAAACATGGCAAAAAAAAACAATCGCAAGACTCAAAATGGGCGGTAAAAAACAACTGAACGTACAATAATACGGAGGCCCAAACATCCATTCCACAATTATGCCTCTTCATGATGTGGCAGAGCATACACAAATTGCCCAACAAGCGAGGGCCTTGTCGACGTAAATTCAGTGCTCATCGTACATGGCATTCTCAGTAAGCATCTGTGGCACAAGTCCACTTCAAACTATGGAAACCAGGAGAAATTCGCATCATGTGACAGAATGTGACAAGCAGTCACCAAGTATTGCTGCAACTGAGGCCATGTGTTCAGAGACACTGGACAGGGCACACGACACAATGTTCAAACTGGCAACACGCTATCGGAAACAGTGGCTGAGCAGTTGCTAGTTCAAGCGCTGCACGGTGTGCTCCCATATGTATTGTCTCTGTATATAACAGTGCCATTTGACTAAAGAAATAAGAAACAGTGACCACTTTAGATGCCCTGCAAGGATAACTATCTGTACAGCATGGAACACAACGGTCAAATAGGCAGAGAGAGAACATATACATTCCCGCACTTGCCTAACTGAAACCCTCTGCCATAACATTGCACGTTGCCCTGATTGTTTTTCATCTGAAACATTCCAAACTGTAAAATAAGCCATGGTGTAGCAACTTATCTAAATGTCTGCATTCGAGGAAAGGGCAAAGGTAAACATAAGGCGTTACAAAATTGTGCTGCAATTTACACGCCAACAGCATTTCACCGTCATCCATATTTCAAGAACTACAAAAGTAGCTGTGCCTCGCAATTTCGTTGAACTGTACAACTATTTTTATACGAGTACCCTTGTTCAATATCCAGGTACGACATGTTAGAGGGCCATAAAGCATGCAACTACCAAAAGATTTCTAGAGGGCTGGAATACGGCAATCTTCTGTGTTGACGTTCTCCGTGAGGCATCTGCCAATACAAACATATTCTTCGCCAACACGATGCCTACATTTCACAGACCAGTTCGATGTGCAAATTTCAGCGTCTCGGCAGAAATGCATAGTGAGGCCACGGGAGCAACTGCGGTGCTGCAATGTTAGTGGACTTGTTCATTAAGATATCAAGATCTAAAGTTGTTTTAAACATTTGTTGGCTCTGCTCCTTTGATGCTCGCTTCTGTACACTGGCCAGTGGTCGAGACATCTGCAAGCAATGAGACAAGGCAAGGCACAGAGATGTCAGATGAATAAAACTGCAATGGAAATGTGGAGAACATGCATGATAAACATAAAGCATGATGTATGCACTAGCACGTCAAGCATATCACTAAAGCTTGTATCTAATCCTCTCTTCAAACTGCCAAATCTGCAATGGCTGCTATGGTCCTCTGCTGCTCAGCACAAGGTCTGGAGTTCATGGCTGGTCATATACTGTTGGACTGAAAACCCAAAGATGGTTGTGTATTTAGACTTACGTACATGTTAAGGAAATCCCACATTTTTAAACTTAATCTACAGCCTTTGATACCCCAGTGACTTATTAGTCGCATTGAATCCCAGTAATACGCTACGGCCCTTTCCAAAATAAACTCTTAAAGTTTGACACTAATCGTACGCTTATACACAATGTCTCTATTAAAAAAAAAAGCATGCTGTAAGCAGAGTTTGCCTTCCTTAATTGCCTGTAGCATTATAGAAACTTGCTTTGTGAAAAACCTCTTCGTGATACCAGTGATTTGTATGTGTCACATGTGTAAACACATGCAAATCACAGGTATCCAAACACATGAAAAGAGACACGTGTAAAACAGGAATGTTCAAACAGGCAGGAATTTGTGAGGCCCAAATCAAATGCAGCTGCAGACAGTGCGATATCTCTTTCCGAGAATTTAGTTGCGAGATGAGGCCCTGTCCTTCTACCTCTTCATCCTCTGTTCTGCATTCTTGTCACAAAGTGTAAGTCAAGCAGAACCAACGTGAAACATTTTAACTAAAAGCCCTAACCCTTGTTGATACCTGTACATTTAGGATATAAAGACTCATAGCATGAGAGTCCATGGTTAAGCTTTCACAAGTGGAGCAAATTCACAACACCACGGAAACGTTACTTGCGCTACCTTCCCACAAAGCATTACAAATTCTCAAACGATAAATGCATTCAGATTTTGCAAGAGGCTCTAGAGGTGGGGAGCAATTCCTGAATTAGTGCTTCCTCATGCGTCTGTGTGGCATGCATATGAAACCCATGTAGTGTGCTGCATAATCTGAAGCAGCATCGAAGCCAAACGTTGTTCTGTGTGGCAGACGCTACTCGCTGGATTCTTGGCATTTCAAACATCTCAAAGATTCACACTAACACAAGGGAGGTAATGACAAGGCAAAACATCATCGCTCCATTCCATGACTACTCCCGTCTATTATTACACTGCTTTGTTTTTCAAGAAATATGAAGTTTGAAGAAGCCACTCAGGGAAAGTTGCAATACAAAGCAGCAGGCCGCTCCTTCTGACAAAAATTGTTTCGGCCCGAGCTTACACCAGTACCACATAAGCACTCCATTGCAATCAGTATCGATAGGTATTGAATTTCATCACGATCAACAATGGTCGCTGCTTAAGCTGAATTGCAATCTGCTAGCCAGATAGCGATCAAAATCACCCTTGTGACACCGGCTTATACAAAGCACACACCACATATTGCCGTAAGGTAGAGAGGTGGGTGAACTGAAAACGATGCATAATTGCAAAACCAGTGCGAACTCAATGGAGACACAAGACGAGCAGGGCTACAGAGGAACAGCGGTTGTAGATTGCTCAGTGAAGCATCGCAACCCTGCCATTTCCTGTGCTGTTGTTGTCTATAGAATTGCACTTTCCTGTGGAAAGGTGTACAGAGGCCAGTAAAAGAATTGCATTAATGAACGACTACGCCAACACAAGAATACTTTAAAGGGAAGGCCGACATCACATCTTTTCGCACATCGCAGGTCTAGTGGGTGTAACCCTTTTTTCAATAACACAGTCATTATAGTGAAGCGCAAACATAAAAGGGCTCGTGAGCTCGCGGAAGCGTTCATCAAAATGATGGGTGATGATTGCATACCTAAACCTGCCGTTTTTTTTTGCTAGATTGCGAAGCACGCATGCTTAGCCATTTCCTTCACGTGACTTGAAAATTCCTGCGCACGCATGGTGTTGGTTTTTTGTGTGGTAAGTTTTGTTTCAATAAACTTCTGTTGTTAGACAGCGCCCGTCCTGTGCACTTCTCGTCTTGTGTCTCCGTCGTGTTAGCGCTGGTTTTCTAAGTATGCACATGTTGTACGTCACATCACAGTTCGCAAGCACACCCGATGACTGCGTTTGAGTTGCTTTACAAAACGGAACCAAATACAAATTTGTGAAACACAGCAGTCACGAGAAAGGAGAGTTCCTACGCAGCGCACCTAAATGCGATGCACTAGATGAGAGTAAACAAAGGGCAACGACAGTACACGACACAAATGCTCTATCATACCACCACCCTCAGGACTAATTCAAAAACTGCAGTCAGTCAGGACAAGCTAAGTAAGCATGTCCTGCACCATTCGGCGAGTTGTTCAAAGAGCTTTCATTGTCCTTGAAAACTCGAAAGCTCAGCTCACAACGGAGTAGCGTAGGTAGCACGCAGTCTCCGAGTCATCAGTCCTATTGACCTCCGTAAAGCTTGGCCAGAAAGTAACAACAATCGAAGCCTGTTTCGCTGACTGTAGGCACACGAAGTCGACACTCGCGGGTCACGATTACGAACAACAACGAAGAGTGCGCGGTAATGGCGTGAACGAGCAGCACGTGTCATCTTTCAAATGACTGCTCATTTCCCTCCATGTTCTCTGGTCAAACAAACTTGGCACTGACAACAAACTTATCGCAGTGATTATTCTGTGGTACAGACCACAGAATAGAGTGCAGCTTTATTCTGTGGACCAGACCACAGAATAGAGTGCAGCTTTATTCTGTGGACCACACAATAAACTTGCTCGCTGTGGGCTGTGTGAAATGTTCTGTAGCCCTCCTCTCTTAACGACAGCTTCTCTCGCGAATCGCAATATTCGCTCACAGCTTTGTGAATAAGTCCGCACCAAGGAGGCCATTTCCGGGCGTAGTACGCGCGATAGAAGACGCTTATGCGTGAAAGGTTCGAAATACGAAGGCGAAGGCCACCTTTGGCATGCTTGCTGGTCTGACATGCCAAAGCATGTAAACTTGTCGTGAATTGAAGCAGCAAAAAGAAGGCGTATAATAATAAATGACAGCGGTTCTAAAAATTTCTGGACCTGATCTATCGAGTGCGGAACACTTAAGTCACTTTCACCACAGTACATTTGTCCCATGCAAAAAGAAAATGTGCACTAAGATCTGCACGGGAGACTCAAATTTTGAGCGATCTCCCCGATTGTGCGAACACAGCCACAGATCTCGTTAAGAACAGCGTCAACGCCACCGCGAGAAGGGAATCATAACGACAAAGGGCGACACTACTAAAATACTCTGGCCCTGATCTTTTGCGTCAGGACACACTTCAGTCACTTTCACCGCAGTGCATTAATGTCGTGCAAAAAAAGTGCACTGAGATTGGCAAGGGGCTACTTTAGCTGTTTCTGTAAAGTTTTCAGACGTTGACGATCATACAAGTACTCGTAATTATACGGCGCGTGCAAGTGTATCTAACTAAGTGACAAAGTGTGCTGTGTCCAGTGACAACTAGTAGGTTCTCGCCAATTTTACTGCGCTTTTTTTTTTTTTGCTTGACACAGGTGTACTGCGGCAAAAGTGGCTTAAGCGTTGCGTACTCGATAGATCAAGGCCAGAAAATTTTATACACGCTGTCATTTGTTATTATTGTTTTCTTTTCGCGGTGGCGTTAGCGTTCTTTTACGGGTGATTTATGGCCTCGCCCATTCAGAAGGATTGCTCAAAATTCGAGTCTCCCATGCAAATGTTAGTGCACTTTTTCACATGACACAAACGTACTGTGGTGAAAGTGACTTTAGTGTTCCGCACGCGATAGATCAGGTTCACGAAATTTTAGAACCGCTGTCATTTGCTTCGTTTTGCTGCTTCCGTTCACAATAACAAGCTTATCTGCGGCTTGATATCAATACTGGCATATGTCAAAACAATGGAATCTTTCACGCATACGCGTCTTCAATAGCGATTCACAAACGGCGAGCACATATTGAGGTTCGCGAGAGAAGCTGTCGTCAAGGGAGCTCGAGCGTTGGGAAATCGAAGTCTTCATGGGGTGGGTTCAGTTCCTTCTGAGGGCATTAGCAGTGCCTGTTCTGTGGACCAGACCACAGAATGAACTCTTGCAATTTGTGACAGAAAACCGTCGTCAAGAGAGGTGGGCTGCTTGGGCTACAGAACATTTCCGCACAGCCCACAGCGCGCAAGCTTATTTAAAGCTGCACTCTATTCTGTGTTGGTGGTGGTAGTGGTTTGAAGAGGAAAAGGCGCCTAATTTCTGCAGGCCGGTCGGGAGCACGGCGCAGCGCCTTGTGGTCTGGACCGTATAGTCACTGCGCAAACTTATCCTTGCTGCTGCTGCCACAGAATAGTCACTGCGCAAACTTATCCTTGCTGCTGCTGCTAACGATGGAGCTTCGATAGACGTGGCTCTCAACAAGAAATGGCAAAAAAAAAAATATTTTAACTCCTTACGTTCCCTATTAGAAACGCTTTTCACAACTTTATGACACTAAGCTTCTGAAGACCGCGCCTTCCCCTCCACGCCCACAAAACTCTTCTGATGTTTTTTTTTTGTTTTGTTTTATTTTGATAAAAAATGTTTTCTTGCTCGCAGATAGACGGTGAGCAAACTCATACTCAGATTGGCCTGAGTCGACAGCTATTTTTGTTGTATTTTTTCCTGTTGTGAATTTCAAAGACTCTGTGGTGCGCGCCGCCGCCGACAGCAAGGCACGCCAGTGTGGTTGCGTTATGTTGTTGGTTAGCGCTTACTATTTTAAATACGAAGCATTTCTGTGCGAGCGAAAGGCATTTTGACCGCTTCTGACTATCTTTCTATTTAGCCGCCTAGGTGTGGGTGCTCTAATCGCGTCCTTAAGTCTGTTCAGTTGAGCCTCGTTATTACGAACACTGATATAGCGCTATCGGTTATAGCGAACTAAGTACGACTAGCAGATATACGGTGTCCAAACTCACACTTAGGTTGACCAGAGCCAACAACATATTAGGGGCGAAGCACGGCGTAGTTCCCGCCGTCGCGTCTCCCGTATCATTCAATAGATGGCGCTGTCCCATAGAGACGCATGCAAACTGCAGTTGGGTGACGACGATATACTAGATGGCGCTGTCCCATAGAGATGTGTGCTATATGTGTGCAAAAAAAAAAAAAAAGCAGCGGCACCCTGCACGCTAGATGGCGTGCAGTAATCAAAGCGGCATATCGCTTTGATTACTGCTGGGCGAAACCACTGAACATTTCACGGTGTAACCATGATTGCTTCAGGAGCTTCGCCCAAGCTCTTCATCATTCACCCGTGGATATGCTGTAATTTTTTACACATGCTTGATGCAGAAACTTGTGGATCACCTTGAAGCGATTGCATATTACATCTTTGTTGTTCTGATAAGTCTTAGGAGCCCTCACTTTTAGAACACATGTCCGCGCTTCGCATGCAATTACAATGTGGGATGGGACCCACTGAAACTTTACATTAAATCTCTTGTTGATGAGGTGATAAATGAGTGCCAGAGATTGCCTTGTGAACTTTTCTTGAGGTAGGCCGCGGTGCAGATGTCTTAACACAGACTTTGAGTCCATCAGCACTGCTACATCTTGTGCAGAACAGGATCATAGTTTTCGCAAAGCCACGGTGATTGCTGCACTTTGTACCACTGTGGACAAAATGACAAGATCAAGGCAGCCCGACCATGTCATGCCAAGGCAGGGTATGCAGAAAGCCACTGCACAGCTATCCATCTGTGTACACACTAATACGTCCGTGTAAACTTGTAGGTGGCCGTGGTGCTCAAATGGTCCAGCACAAGAAACTTTGCTTCCGCAACTGCAACGGCGCGTTTCGCCACTGCCTGGGTGCACTGAAGCTCCAGATAACGTCCACAAAAGACCATGGCGATTCGATAGGGCTCCATTAAAGCAATTTCAAGCCTAAATATCAGAATATGTTCAGCGCCACACAGAAATGTGAGCCAGTTCTTGCTCTTAGCCGCTGGAGAAGCACCGTGCCTGCGGAGGACTCACCCAGTCCTAATAGCTGCGTCACCAAGGCCAAAGACACCAAAAGGCAAAGCGGAAGAGACTCGGCTTCATTAGTGACCTTCTTGTTTGTTTTTGTTTTACTTACAAATCTCAACGGCTGTGTGTACATGTGTGCAGTGCATAGCGTAGTGTAGTGCTACGCTATCTCGAGGTGCCGATGCAGTGTGGGCACAATGTTATGTTCGCTCAATGTGCATTGTGCACATAAATTTGACAGGTCAAGAACTGAAGTTGTCTGGAGGAAAACACATCTTACATTTCATAAACACAGAACATCTGTGAAACTGCGTTGCTTTTCCTTATAGTTCCTCATGCAGCGTTTTCCATACTATGCCAGGAACTGTACCTTACAAACATAACTAAGCGCATCTGCCTTCAAGGAAAGAAGACATTTCGTAACTTTCATTGGTTCAACCCACCAATAAAAAGAGTGCGACGTCACTGGGGAAACCTGCGTTGCTTATTTTGTTAGAATGTTTCCCCTTTACATAACATTGTATTACCCTTCATGCAATAAAGAAATTGTGAACTTGTTTCCATGTCATGTTTGCATGTTTGATGATGATATATGGTATTTAATGGCGCAAGGGCCAATGATGGCCAAAGAGCGCCACTGTTTGCATGTTTGTTAGGATGTTCAGCAGCAGGAAAAAGCGCTCGTTGCTGAGTACGTTAATGTTGGTTATTGACAAGGACAGCTTTTCATTAAAACCATCATATACGTTCTCGACATAACCACGCGAAAAAAAAAAAAAACTAATGAAAAACACTGATTCACTCTAACGTTGTTTGTGCCAGTTTTTAACTCATAATCACCACATTTCGAAATTTGCTGAAGCAAGTTTCTGGTGAGTACCAAAACAGCACAGACGATTAACTGGAACAAGGAGAAGAACATTTCCTACAGCATGGAACTCATTGCATTTCCATGCCAGAGGCCTGAACACATGGAAGGCAGAGCACTTTTCGCTGTATGGCATTCAAAAACTTGTTGTGCAAATCAGTTCTGTGGGCCAGGTGATTAATTGAAACCTTGCGGCTTCGTGCTACAAACGGGTGGTTGTCAGTTTCTCTTTCTGAAAAACTCGTTGACATGCCACTGCCGTTGGCTTTCCAAAAAAAGAAGAAAAAAAACATGGGGGAGCTTATCTTTTAGTGCAGTACAATGCTACACATCAGTGAAACAGCATTTCACAACAGACTTTATTCAATACAACTTTGGCATATACATAAACACATGGATATAAGTACATCAGTTGCACATCACACACACAGCCATAGGCGTGCGCAGGGTTCCCCATTAGGGGGGGCAAAGGTTCGCCGCAGCGCCCCCCCACCCTACTAAGTCAATGTATGGGGCAGATTTGGCGTCCCCCCCCCTCTTAGGTGAATAGGAGGGTCAGTGTACGGGGCAGATTTTGTGCCCCCCCCCCTCTTAGGTGATTAGGGGGGGCGGCCGCCCCCCCCCTGCCCCCCCTGTGCGCACGCCTATGCACACAGCCAACTGCTAGGCTTTATTAGAAACATCGTGAGACTTTGTGCCTTGCTTGCGGTTGTCTAAGGACCATGCGTGTCATTGCTGTTGTTAAAGTGGCTCAGGAGCCGATTTCTCAGGAGCATGGACCAACTATAGAGGCCCTAGACTATGAGAACACACATTACTGAGTGCCAAGTCAGGTTACCTATACCTATTGGAAGAATAGTGGGTGCATGGTGGTACTGGGAATCGAATCCAGTACCTCTCACATTGGAGATGGACACCCTACTGTTCTATAGGTTTTCTTGTGCAGCACCACCGTATGGCATGTGACTCATGAAAAACCTTCTTACAAGAACATTACTGTGTCTTCATCAACACGCTCAATGCAAAATGAATAAATTTATCACAATTGTTCATTGGAAGCATCCATACAATCACCACCATCAACGTCTCTCAAAGGACCCTCTCCTTAACGGGGCCCTCCAACACTATTCGAGCCCCCATTTTTTGCTCATGGGTTGCGTAGACCGAGGGATGGAAAGATTAATGCAGCAAGAATGGCAGCAATAGGGGCACACAGTCCAAAGTTATTCAGCCTAGAAAATTCAAAACACATGAAAAATAAAAGCCTACCCTCAACTCTATTTTCACGGGGTCACATGACCCTCCTACGTAGGGGAAGCTTGCACAGCATCGCTGTCTATTCCACCCGGCGCAGCGGTCATACCGTTACCGCAGTAACAAACAACGTGGTGCAGCACCTCTCTCACTAAGAGAATAAGGGCGAGACCAATAACAATGTGTCGAGGTGAAAGACTTCCACCCTTTGAATGCCATAACAATCACGAGTGCACAACAAGAGGCTGCTACACAGGCAAAAAGAAAAACTTTCGCGTAACAAGCCTCATGTGTGCAATTCTTCTATGCTCGGAAGCTATAGGCTGAAAAGCAGGCAGCATCCCTATCGTGTTTTCAATGAATATCTTTTTTTTTTTACGACGCTATCTGTTTACATTAGTATAAAAAGTACAGCAAACAAAGATTCCTCGAATTCGAAGCAGATACCCTACCACATATACAAAATGAGGCAGCTCGCGAACGTACACAAGCAAGAGAAAGAAGCGAGAGAAGCCTTTCTTACGGACATCCGATCCGCGCAAGCAAAAAGCCAGAGGCGAAATAGCAGCCTGCGCAACTATCGTCTTTTGTAGTAGTCTTTTTTTGTTGTTGATATTGTTGAAATGGTGTCTACTTAGCGTTCAATAAAAAAGTACGCAAAAGAAAACGAGAGAATGATCTCTTTTTTGGTGCATTACCTCGATCACTTCTGACGTTACATTGCTCCAATCAAATTCCTGTGCTCTTCTCCGATAAAAAAAAACTCGCCAGGCCTGCGAGGAACAAGCACCACAGTCAAAGCGAAAGCAGGAAGAGCGGCCTTTCTAGAGCCCATTGTAGACTCTGTTGGGGCAACTAATACAAGTACACATGCAAGGTATACCCACTACGCCATAAATAATCACAATTTTTCTAAGCACCCACTATGCCATTTTTAGTCATTCTTCGGAGAATCGTGGTACCCGCTACACATCTGTAAGGCATTATGTGCACTTTGTGCTGTGGCTGATGATGACGAATTGCTGAGCCCTTTGTAACGGGCTGGAAGCATCCAACTAGTGACTCATAGCTCAATTCGCATTGTGTCAGGTTGTTATTTTACTCTTCTGCCATGCTATATTACATATGTTAACACGATTCCTTGCCCTACATGACGCCTGTAGAGAGTATTTTTTGCGAAGGCGTTACAAGCACCAGCACTGCACTGTAGTGTAATACTCGATTGCCACGCAGAGGGCGCGGGTTAAAATCTCATCCAATCCTAGAAATTTGTTTCTCACTTCATATTTTTTTCACGCAGTAGCGGTTATGGACACCAGAGGCGGCGGACAACTATAGCGCGAAAATCGGATGTTGTGATCTCAAGACAGCATAGGTCGGCAAACTCACTCATGAGTCGACTCACTCAGACTCACTCAGACTCACATCGAGACGTGAGTCTGAGTCTGAGTGAGTCCGGGTGAGTAAAGTTTTTGTGAGTATGAGTCCGAGTGAGTTCGCTTGGGAAAAATTTTGGTGAGTCTGAGTCCGAGTGAGTCCGGTTGAGGAAAATTTTGGTGAGTCTGAGTCCGAGTGAGCCCTAAGGGCAAAATATATTGCATGAGTGAGCCTGAGTGAGCTCCACATTTTTTGCCGACCTATGGTCCTGTCTACTCAACTTCAGCATTACTATCAGCCTTATGTCGGCTCACATTTGTACACACGTGTAGTCCCGCATATGTCAACGCGCTACCGTTCATACGTCAGCTCAATATTTGTTGATCAGAGGCATGAGTTGAGGAGGGAGAGGGGGAGGAGGTGCCTTGACCTCCCCCCGCAAACTTCTTCATGGGAAGTTACTGCTAAAAATATCTCGTGTGAGTCATCTCTTTCAATAAAACGGTCCTTATTGAACTACAAAGTCAGATAACTCGTATTTGAAAGTACGAGATCAAAAGGTGCTAAGTAGCGCGCCGATTATGCGAGATATTGGCGTTAAAGAGCATTGACATTATGGCAGAAAAAGGCTAATTATAGGCTAGCGGACTCATGAGTCGACTCACTCAGACTCACTCAGACTCAGATCGAGCCGTGAGTCTGAGTCTGAGTGAGTTCGAGTGAATTATATTTTGGTGAGTCTGAGTCCGAGTGAGTCCGGTTGAGAAAAATTATAGTGAGTCTGAGTCCGAGTGAGTCCGGATGAGGAAAAGTTTGGTGAGTCCGAGTCCGAGTGAGCTCTAAGGGTAAGATATGTTTCGTGAGTGAGTCTGAGTGAGCTCCACATTTTTTGCCGACCTATGCAAGACAGCTTTCGCTGTAACAAAACTTCAGCGCCAACAATGCCGTCTCCACGCTGGCCTGTGTGAAAGGCGCGAAAGTCCACTTGCGTTAATATAAACATCTCTGGTTGCCATTGTTTTCGTGTTTTGCACAATTTCAACATAGCTTTGCTTTGGAATTCCTGCCTGAGGTACGCGCTAATAGTGTACCCTGAGAAATGCATAATTGCTCACATTGCATGACCTCAGTTGTTCCGGATTGCCAAGTTTTTTCGTGAACCGAAAAACGATCTTAAAAATAGCGGTTTCACTCCGGAACTAAATAATAGATAAAGTTTCGGTTACATTTCCGTTCCGGTCGAAAATATCGAGTTTTTTTCGTTTTTGGTTTTCGTTCCGTTACGACACACTGGTGCAAACGAAACCAGCTGTGTCCACATAGTACCATCAGTGAGGCCAGGTGATCACAAAGAAACACTACATACAGGTATAGAACTGTACGGGGCACACCACACTGAGCACAATTTAGGGCCTGTTATGACAAAGTTGCTAGATGTGAAGATATGATACGCCTCATCTAGTTTTGTCCCTGTACGTATAGTTCTTTTTGATTCCATTGCAACATTCTGAACTATATTAAAGTGTGGTACGAGATATTTAGCAATTGTGCAGCGACAGTCAAGCGGCATGTGCATGCACAGTAACTAGAAGTCGCTCTTCGAGCTGCCAAAACACTTCAGGCCCAATCTATCGTCTGCTTAAAGGGACACTAAAGGCAAATATTAAGTAGACGTTGATTGTTGAAACAGCGTTCCAGAAACCTCGTGGTGCTTGTTTTGTGCCAAGGAAATGCTTATTTTGAAAGAAAGCCACGTTTTAGTAGTCCGCACGGTGTTAGCGCACTTCAAATCACCCGCCTGAACGGGCCTTCTGACGTAGCAGTTGCCGTGCCCAATGTTGCCCGCCTTTACTGCCCAGCCACCGACGCTACGGTTTCTTGCACAACAGCGGCCATCAACCGTGCCAAGACGCAGCCACAGGCCACTCCGAAACTGTATAGTTAACTGTAACGGAGCTTAGCTTGGCCAACAGCAGCAGTAGAGTATCAACAGTGCAAAAATAGCGACAGCCAAGCACACGCAGCAGTACACGATACCGAAACTGCCACTGAGACGCACAGCTTGGCGAAAACGGGACTTTTGAACCACTCACGCCGTTCCCCATGTTAACTCCAACAAGTTATTTTTTCTATGAATCAAACAGAAACGAACAAGCAGCATTTTATTATGTCCTGTGATGTACGAAAGGTTCTTTTTTTATCACAACTAGTTTTATTACTAGTGGTTAATTGTACTCGGGACTCTTGACATCATTGGGACCATTTCCAAAATGTCCCACTCGTGGCGCACATCGTGTCCGACATTTACCTTAATTTCTCTATTAGTAGAGCACTGCTGTTGATAATACTGACGTTTTAGACGTCCTCACACACTGACCTTTCACTCTGACATAAACTGTTACAGTGAAACCTTGGTGATACGAATCTCGCGGGGTTACCAAAAATATTCATATCATCCGAAATTCGTATCACCAAAAAACATGGAAAATTAGTATGCGACAAAAGAAAGTTGGCATACGTTTTGATTCAGCGTTTCTCAGGGCCGCAGCGACGTCATGAACGGCTCTGAATGATTGCCAGTAAAGTTTTTAAACACAAAGATTATACTTGTACTCGTATATAAGGTGCATGCGCGCGTGTGTAATTAATGAACCACATGTGTTGTGCCCCGTGACCGCCAGTAGCCCCTTCCTAATCTTACTACGTTTGCTTTTCTGCATGACACCAAAGTACCGCGGCAAAAGGGACTTAAGAAGCGCTTTGCACACAATAGATGGAGGCCAAGCTCCTTCGCCAAGACCGTCTGCTTTGTCTCTTGGGGTCTTCATCCACCTTTAATGGGACTGCATGGCGGACCCACAGCCCAAGTTTCAGTCTTGTTTCATATAACGCCTGATTGCGGGGACATGGCTTGCATCGACGTGGCAGGCACGTGTTAACACAGTACAAAGACGCTGCTGCCTCGAGCAAGGAGCACGCGTCAACGCGTCGAAAAAAAAAAAAGCGCGACGTCAACGTCATCTGTAACCTAAACGCGAAGGCGCCTAAAGGCCTCCAATATTCGCGCGCACTATCTCGGAGGCAAAGACACACCGTTGATGGTCGCGCAGCGCGCATGCCCGCGCCCGCGCGTGACCGCCGCGTCTTCCGCGACAGCGCGGGCCGCAGCTGTTCGTACCTGTGCGCTAGCGTACGTTCGTATCAAACGTCGCGGGGTGCAAATCGGTTCGCAACAACCGTACTCCAATACATTGCAGGCTAATGGGCCTTGGCCGGGACCACAGAAAAATTCGTATCACCCCGTAATTCGTACGAGCCGTGATCGTATCACCGAGGTTTTACTGTATTTGCCTTTAGTGTCCCTTTAACGTACATCCTCCATGTAAGTTCAACAGGTTCCGAAATGGAGGCATAGACTGAAGAGGTACAGACCGAAACACATACCACACTGCGAAACACAGCATGCGCATACGAGCAAGGTTTCAACACTGCCTATGGATGTATGCTGCATCGTCAACTGGATTGCTGCTTTACAACCACGACTTGAGCCAGTACTGTGATTAATCAGGGTGCATAAATGTGCGAGCCGGCCCATAGACCTTGTGAACCAAATGGCACAGTGCTGCACCATGTGAAGTGGTTTAGCTGCTGCAGGGAAACCTAACAAAATTCACAACTATGCGTTCATCAAACAATAATAAAAATATCTGATGATTTCAGATGCAAAATAATGCAAACAATTCGCAATGCAGCGTGAAGCAGATTGATATACACACAATGCGAAAGAGAGAGGTGGCAACATCATGTCGGCTGCTTCATCCCCCGTAAACACTGTATGCTGTTGCCTCTGGTTTTTCATCTAGCCTTTTCCACAGTGTACAATGTCCATTACGGCATTAAACAAAAAGCGAAAAAGCCTTTGCATTTGCTGGGAGTAGTTTCTGTCACAGCATGTGATGGACCCTTGTAAAAAAGACATAAGCACGCAGAAATGGCAACGAAAAACTACCCTATAAGAATCTGTACAGTTCATGAACAGAGTTTCCAGTGAGTTAACAAAATGAAAGGCAATGTCTACGTTACAGTATTTGCTGCATTACCAGAAGCTCAGAGGTGGACATGGTATGTGGCGAAGTAATTTTCACAACTTAGCAATTAGTGCAATAGTACACCCCCTTCCCCAGCTGACATTTTAATCATTTTGCTCACACTGATGCACTTTTGCTACTAGCTGACGGTGTGTGTACTTTTCTCTCAGAAGAAAAATGAAAAAGAGATGCCGCGGTGACGAGAGAAATAAGATATGTAATAGGAGAGAAAGAAAAGAGAAAGGGAACACACTGTTTCCTAATACAAGAGGAGCATGGGCTCCTGTGCTACCTTTCCCTAATGGACTGGGAAGCACTGCTGTTCTCAACATCAACGCTAATCGCATAAAAATATTTTTAGTAGCTTCAAGAGAACTGTCTAGCTAATTAGGTGCATAGTGCTCACGGAGTGAAACACGACATCAAAACTTTAGGTAGAACGACTAGTTTGCGCATTTGCATGGGATGACCACATCACGCTGGAAGGGATCTCGCCACTAAAGCTACTGAAAACATGCATGAAACCTGTGCCAACATTGCATGTTGCCCCTCTTGATTTTCAACCAACACATTCCAAACTGTAGAGTGAGCCATGCTGTAGAAATATGTCGAAATGCCTACATTCGAGAGAAGGTCAAGAATGCATACAACATAAGTTGTTACATAATTGAACCGTGCTTTACACACCAATAAAAATTTCACTATCTGCATTTTTTTCTCCTATTCGCATGCGGGAATCGCAAAAGTAGTTGTGCCTGGCAATGCAGTTGAACTGTACAACTATGGTAATACGATTGTCCTTCTTCAAAATCCAGGTATAGGTGCCCCAAAAAGTAAAACGGAGCATGCGAGCTGTGGCCAAACTAGGTAAAACTGCATATGAGCACACTCTATCAGCAGATAACCAGAGCGCGTCAGCACATTTGGCTGACCCATCCCGATATTCTGATGCTCACCTTATCACCGGCTCAAGCGCTGCTACCCTCACTGCACGTCAGGGGCGCTTCCAATGCTTCATGCACATGTTTGCCCGAGTCGTGAAGAAATCATCGCAGGCGTGCGCTTTCTGCATCGCCAAGAATGCCACCACTTTCCCCTCGACGAGCAGTGATGGCAGCAGCTCAGCTTCGCTCGAGCCGGCGATAAGGCGAGCATCAGAACATCAGGATGGGTCAGCCGGATATGCCGACACACTCTCGGTATCTGCAGCACATCTTCTAATAGAGATTCAGTTTTGCCCAGTCTGGCCACAGCTCGCATGGTCTGTTTTACTTTTGGGGCACCTGTACGTTCGAAGTCCAGGTACATGTTAGAGAGCCATAAACAATGCAACTACCAAAAGGTTCACAGAAGGCTGCTATACGGCATTCTTGGGCATTGATGTTCTCTGTGGGTCACGTATATCTAAGAAAATTTTTTCCCCACCAGGATGCCTACATTTCACAGACAAGTTCAACGAGCAAATTTTAGTGCCTTGGTAAAAATGTACAATGAGGTCGTGGGAGGAACTGCAGTGCTGCAATTCCAGTGGATATTTTCATTAAGATGCAAAGATCTAAAGTTGTTTTCAGTATTTGTTGGCTCCGCTCCTTTCATGTTCTCTTCCACGCACTAACCAGTTGAATGGTCGAGGCATCTGGAATCAATGAGAGAGGGCATGGCATATTGAGATTTCAGCTAAATAAAACTGCATGGAAATGTGGAGCACATGCATGATACAGATAGAGCATGCTTTATGCACTAACGTGTCTAGCATATCATTAAAAGCTTGTATCTAATCCTCTCTCCAAATCTGCAATGGTGGCTACGGTTCTCTGCTGCTCAGCACGAGCTCAGGAGTTCACTGCCAGTCACATTCTGACAGGCTGAAAACACAAGGATGCTTGTAGATACGTGCATGTTAAGGAAATCCCATATTGCTAAATTGCTAAAACATATTGATCAACTGTCGTTGATACCCCAACGACATAGATTAATATCTTATGGCCCTTTCCAGCATAACCACTTAATGTTTGGCGCTTGACCCCCCCCCCCCCCAATTGCGAACATTGTCAAAACAACCCATTAGACCCCCCCTTCCCCCCCCCCCGCCCCCTTGCAAAGAAACCCTGGCACCACCCCTTCCCCAACTAATATTGGATCGGAACTCAATGGTCGATGCTTCAGCCAAATCGCGCTCTGGGAGACAGATCGCGATCAAAATCGCCCGTTGACACCGGCATAAACAACGCGCGCACCACATGTTGCCACATCACTGTCCGCACGCACACCCGATGAACACAGCAGTCGCGAGAAAGGCGCGTTCCTACGCAGCGAACCTAAGCGCGCGATGCACTTGACGGGAGCAAACAAGGGGCAACCGCACACAGGACTACTTTAAAAACTGCAGCCAGTCAGATAAAGCTGAGTCGACGAGTCCTGCACCATTCGGCAAGTTGTTCAAAGGGCTTTTGTTGTCTCCTTGAAAACTCGAAAGCTGAGCGCAAGACTGAGTAGCGTAGTTAGCACGCAGTCTTCGAGTCATCACTCCTTTTGATCCCTGTAAAGCTTGGTCACAAAACAACAACCGAAGGCTCTTTCGCTGACTGTAGGCACACGAAATCAACACTCGCAGGAGAAGACCGCACGGTGCTGCGCAACATGTGTGACCTTTCAAACGACTGCCGACTTCCCTCCACGCCAGCACGCCAGCCAAACTCACTTATCCAGAGAACTGACTTATTCATAGAGTTAGTACAGGCTCGAGAGAGAAAACTGAGCTGTAAGAGCGCCCACCAGAAGAACACCGCCATTACACTTAATTAATTAGCTTAATTAACCAATCAGTCACTAATTACATCCGCGCTGTCATGGTTGCCCGTGCAATTATTTACGGAACAGCTAAAATTAGCGCTTTGAAAGGCTACTACGGGTGTTTCAACGCATGAGAGACGTGCGAACAGGGTTTGATGTTTATCTGGGATATTTTGGGGAAAAATTCAAGGGTATTCAGGAAATTTACAGCGCGCATGACTTGTGACGCAGGAAGCGGTGTTTACACGCGCTTTTGCTAGATAGCGCAACCGTCGCTCGCAGCGCTCGCAGTGCGTCGTCGTCTGCGCTTTCTGATGACACGTGCTTACAACTATAATTTACATGACCTCACTTTCATTATCCTCGATGAAAACTGAATACTATCGTCAAGTCTAACGTCTCAGCGGCTGTAACGTTCGCAGGGTATTGCGGCGCCCTTGTGGTAGGAGATTTTATAGGGGCCCTGCAACACTTTTTCAAGTAATCATCGAATAGCTTCATTAAAAGAGTTTACTGCCTCACGAATCGACTGCCGCAAAAACTTTGGGAATCCGTCAAGTACGAGCGGAGTTACAGGGGCGAGCGCGCTGAAAGCAAGGCAGGGGGCCCAAGGGGCGAGGAGATGTGTCCGTTTGTCAGCGCGTTTTTTTTTTTTTCCTTCTTTTTTTCGCACGCGCGCGCGGGCGTGGCGGCTACAGTAACTATGCAGATCACGATGCTCAAATCAGCTAACGGCTGTGGACATTGGGCTTATGGCGCAGTTATTTGTGTTTATCGCATCATTTGACGAGAGAAGAGGGAACGATTTCTAGCTTTGAGAATTGCAGTTAAAACTCAATCTAAAAAAAACCCGATTTTATGAATTTCCCGATCGCACCAAGAAATATCCACTCCCCATGCAGGGACCCATATAGGGTTCAATGTTGTCGTCACCTCGAATTAACGAAGCTTTCATGGCACTGAACTTGATATAACGAAGTTTTCCAGGAATAAGTGAGCATTGAAAAATGCAGTGATTTCTTCCCAACTTTCACACAGACAGCTTTTCTACGGATATGCGCTTTAACCCTTTAAAACATCTAGCCACCCTAGTCATGACACTAGTTTTATTTTGATGAGGCTGCCCACCACTGTGAGCACTTTTACATATCAAATGGTGCTTGTCGGCAGTGGTTTGTTGTCCTTGTAGTTAGTCCCACAGCAACATGGTGGTTGCTTTCATTATTTAATGGTTTATGCAATAGATGGCACTGATCGTATCCTGGGAACTTTCTTGCGTTGCCTGCTTGCACATTAGCTGCATTCGTTCTCCCTGTCTTTGAATGGCATCTCGTGGTAGCTTCATGTGACCATCTGCCTTGCCTGCATTGCCAGAACACGGGAGTAATTCATGCTCGGGCTGCCCTCGTGGACTTTTAACACGTGCAGGTGTGTATTAGTGGCAAATAGAGTGCCGCGATAGCTTTCAGGCGACACTACGTTAAAAATCTTAGATTTCGATGACCGAGAAATCTCTCCCTCAATTTTACGAACTTCCTGATTTAATGAAATAATGAGTGCCCCGATCACTTTGTAAAGTTGAGTTTCAACTGTAATTACAAATTTGAGGCAGTGTGCTGCGCTGTGCTCGCGTGTTCTCAGGGGCCTCGATTACCGATCGGCGGCATTTTCCGACCATGCTGAAAAAGTGTTGCAGGGCCCCTTTAATGCGCGGGCCCCAAGCAGGGTTTCTTTTTTTAATCCTCTTTGATGGGCTTGCGGGGAGCTCTTCCTCAAGAGTGTGTACTAACTCTATGCACTTATCCTAGCTGCTGCTGGTAAAAATGGAGCTTTGATATAGACATGGCACCAAACATCAAGTGCGAAAAATATTTGAACAACTTACATTTGCTGTTACATATGTTTTTGGTGAAATCCTTCAACATAGCTCACTTCCAAAAAGGCAGGGGTTAGCTAGCCAGTTTCGCACCCAGCAGAAAGGAAGAAGTGGGGTGTATTTCTAACCGCAGACTGCAAAGGTCACTGAAGTGGCCTAAAAAATTCCACGTGCAAAAAAATATCTGTCAGGAAGGTGCGGGAGAGGGGTGTGGATTAGTTAGTGGCTTCATGGGGGGGGGGGGTGCAATCATCCAGTTGTCACCCCCTTGGATCCGCTACTGCTAACACTTTGTTTTGATAAAAGTAATGTGTGTAATAAAAGTAAAAGTACATGAGTGACCGCGTTATGTCGGACAATGGGCTACCTTTTAGATGCCTGTAATGTCCCTGGTAAGCCTACGATATGCATACAACTTAAATTACACAAAGATGTTGATACTTGGCTCAAAGTGCAGCATAAGCAGCTGCTCACTCAAGCTTCGCATGAAATTGATTCCGGAAATTTGTGGGATCAGCCAGAATTTTTCATCTCTTCTAGCCTCCGTCTCTCCCTGGACTTCAGCCTTATTTGAATGTCTGACCAGACAACTTATGTTAACAAAGCTAGCTGTCATTGAGGCCAGCCAGTCACACCTAAAATGCTTTTAAATACAGGCATAGAAGATTACGTGGCTCTCCACATGTAGCACAATATTACATGGCACTGTAGTGACATAGCTGCCAAACAGTTGCGAGCTTATGCTTGATGTACGGTGCACCTCACCCAGTTCTGTCACCGTACATAATTCTGTTCAGTTCGCTTGCAACATTTGCAGTTCCAATGTAGCTCGCCCTTACGTAATACTCAGACAGGGGTCTTCAAGGAAAAAATAAATGATGATGATGACTTTCATCGGTTCAACCCACCAATCAAAGAGTGACGTAACTGAGGAAAGCTGCCTTGCTTCTTTTGTGCGCATCTGTCCCTTTACGTACCAATGTATTACCCTTCATGCAATACAGATATTGTGAACTTCGGAGAACTTGTGAACTTGTTTCCATGCCATTGTTGTTAGGGTCTTGGGCAGCAGGAAAAAGGACTATGGTCGGATACAACTTTACAAGTCTGCAGCACTTCCTCATCAAAGGTGTATGCACACAAGCCGTCACCAATGGGCATGCGCTCCAGACTCATGTCGTGAGTCGTACTGCCGGTGACCCCACTTTCGGAGAATATTGCTGAGTGTATGAGCCATAGAGTCTCCTATAGATACACTAGAGGGAACTCTGAGGCTCATGTCTATGGGAGCTGCAACGCATGGCGCTTCAGCCAGCATGGGAATGATGGGTAGTATACGGATTTGTCTAAACTTCGTTCTTTCGGCTCTGTTTGGCTCCGTATCGCCTACATCCAATTTGTTGCAAGACGAGGTTCAGCAACAGTCAGCAGTTCCACTTCATCACTTTAACCTTTTTAGGCTCACCAATTTAAATCTAGTCACTAAGTTCACAACGATTCGTTCTTTTATACGAAACGAACGCCAAAACACAGCAAGAAACGAAGCCACAAGTGCGTTCGAAGCCGTAAGTACGAAGATTAGGCAAATCCGTGTACTACCCATCATTCCCATGGTGGCTGAATGATCACAGATCTAGGTAATTGAAGGAAACTCTATGGTATGATACTAAAACTTTAGCGCAAACCGAGCACGGCGGACAAAGAAACGACGAAGACAGGCGCTAACCTAAGAACGTCCCATGGCGTACGACACAGAACCCACCTTCTTTGTCAGAGTTCAAAACACAAAGGCCATTGCTCTTGAGGTAGGACGCCACTCGTCCAAGTGGAACAACTCTTCCTTGGTGGGAGTGTCGGCGAAGAACATCAACACCCTCAGAAATGCAGCGGTCACCTTCACTTTCGGAGCGCGTTTGAGACGTCATGCACCAACGACAGCAGTTCTGCCGGTGATTGCCTCCTTTCAACGGCGAACTTGGGACCAAGCGAGATGGTTCTGCTGACGTGGTCTGGCATGATGGTGTTCACCTGCCAGACCACGTCAGCAGAACCATCTCGCTTGGTCCCAAGTTCGCCGTTGAAAGGAGGCAATCACCGGCAGAACTGCTGTCGTTGGTGCATGACGTCTCCAAACGCGCTCCCGAAAGTGAAGGTGACCGCTGCATTTCTGAGGGTGTTGATGTCTTCGCCGACACTCCCACCAAGGAAGAGTTGTTCCAGTTGGACGAGTGGCGTCCTACCTCAAGAGCAATGGCCTTTGTGTTTTGAACTCTGACAAAGAAGGTGGGTTCTGTGTCGTACGCCATGGGACGTTCTTAGGTTAGCGCCTGTCTTCGTCGTTTCTTTGTCCACCGTGCTCAGTTTGCGCTAAAGTTTTAGTATTATGGAATACCAACTAGCCCGCTCTCACACCTTGCTTCTATGTATGAGCAGGAGTATTTCTTTAGGGAGGCGATCGGTTGCCGCGCTTCGTTGTATCGGCAGGGCCTCTTCGGACTTCTTAAGTTGTGTCCAACTATAGTTGCATAGTACGTAGGTGGTGATCATTGACAAGCCCAGCTTGTCAATACCACGTATAGGTTCTCGACATACCACACAAAAACGCAGTAAAAACACTGACTCGTTACGTTTACGCCAGTTTTTTAATTGATAATCACCACACTTCGAAAATGCACAGATGCTGAAGCAAGTTTCTGGTGAATACCCATATGGCACAGGTAATTAATTGGAACGTGCAGATAACATTACCTACGGCATAGAACACGCTGCATTTCCACTGCAAGCAACTTGAACGCATGGTGGGCGGAGCAATTTTTGCACTGAATTAGAGGCTGGGACCAAGCTAGTTGGTATAGCGACGTATTGAAACCGGTAAGTGCACCCTGACAAGGACAATCGAAACAATCGCTTTTGTTGTCCCTGTATAGGTGTGCTTACAGGTTTCAATGTCAGTTTTTGCAGCATAGCATTCGAAAGACTTGTCAACATACTACTGCCATTGGCATTTCAAAATGAGAGAAGAAAACACGAAGCAGCTTATTTTTAAGTGCAGTACAATGCTACAAATCAATGAAACAGCCCTGCACAACAGACTTCATTCAATACAACTGTGGCGTATACATAAACACATGGATATGCATACATCACTTGCACATAACACACACTTGGCCAAATGCTAGGCTCCATTAGAAACACTGCGAGGCTTTGTGCCTTGCCTGCGGTTGTCCAAGTATCATGCGTGTCCTTGCTGTTGTTTAAGTGGATTAGTGGCAGATTTCATAGGGGATGTAGACCAACTTTTAGCCACTGTAGCCCAGCACCTGAAACCAATAAATGAGATGCACATATCACATGCTTTCTCAACACTCCCTGTGATAGTTTAAGAGTGAATGTCATCAGGCAAAAAGTTTCTGATCTTGTGAGTAAACAAATGGCGCATAAGCTCATGCTTCCATGCAGAATTCCAGGGACAGAGGTGGCACTGGTAAGGTCTCACGCCGGTGTGGACGCGCATGTGCGTGGCCAAGTTGCCTTTACGGTTGAAGGCTTTGCTGCAGTGCTCACATTTGTATGGGCGCTCGCCTGTATGTATCACTTGGTGTCTCTGCAGGGCAGATTTCTTTCTTGAAGCATAGCCACACACAACACACTTGAACACACGCTTTTTTGTGGGAGATCCCAGACGAGGTGGCTGGCCGGGGCGACGACGTACAGCAGCCCAGTCTGCGCAATGCAAAACGGTGAATCTTTAGCAAACGACAGAGTTGTTATTGAAGGGCAAGATAGGGAGGCTAGCTAGTACAACTACTCTACACTGGAGCTAGAGGGTGGTGACACTGAGAAGTGAGGAAAGACAGAATTATGACAAGAACGTTCACATAAATGTTTTGAAAAAAACACAACCCTTATGACCTGCATTGGAGCTCATGTGGGAGATATAACAGTGGGGATGGAGCCATATTTCCTTGTATATGCCTACACAAGTGTATCAGAATCATTTCCGGCAGGGAGTGAACCTGCAACCTTCGGTTCCGAAGGTTGCAGGTTCGCTCCCTGCCGGTGGCAAGTTGCCTTTTCGTCCAGTTTAATTTCTTCACATTTATATTACACCTTACTACAATACGCTTAAAACAGTACAATTAACATCCCCTATACCTTCCTTGCCTTTATTATCTGCTGGTTTTCATCAATGTTGTTTCAAACAAAGAGACGAGCCCTCGAAATTCCCTTTTTTCAATAGACTACAATGACCTTTTTGATACGGTCTTTTTTTGCTAACAATGCAGCTGACGTTGTGAAGTGGTTAAGGTGCCGCTGGGGCATCAAGCAAAACCCGTTATAGAGCGTTTCTCCAACGACAGAAAGATCTGAGCACTTCAGATGCAGCCGAAAGTGAACAATTTGCAGCGAAACGTCAAGCACAACGATTCAAACACAATACATTACAAACTGAGGCAACTTCAAGTCTGCTGCTTCGTCCCATATCACAACCCTGTGTCTTGTTGCCACTTTTTTTTTTTATTGAAATAGAAAATAAATGAAGGAGTTGTTGTCACCATTGCTTGGTGACGGCTACCCCTTTCCACATAGTTGTTAGGATAATAAATAAATAAAATATATATATATTGTGGAGATAGGTTTGCACTAGGCTTACCTACGAGCGCGACCGTGCAGGGACGCGACGTTCTCCACTGCCGCTGCGTGCGACGACGCTGCGGCCGGGTTCGTCGTTTTCTCCGACACGGCGCAGAAACCACGCACGAGGCAGGGTAACAGCAACAACGGGTTTATTAACCCCAAGATGCAGCACAGTACGACACTCCAGGGCTTGCAGGCCGTATAGGGGAACTCCGCAAGATCGAGCAAGTACGCTTGCCAGCGGCGCTAAGACTACCACACAAAGGGCAGCGGTCGAGCACACGAACGAGAAGCCGCCTGCTAGAGCAGCGCGTCAACCTCTCGTGCTAGCCTGAGAGCATCTGACGCGGGCAAGCCCGCGCCAGACAGAAGCGAGCTCAAGGGGGAAGGGGGTTGTCACTTGGCGGCCAATGAGGAACGGCGTTGCACAGTGACGTAAGCTAGCTTGGCGGCGTGAGCATGTGAGCATGTCGAGGCATGCCCGGACGCGTGCCCGCGCGCCGGGAGCTGACGCATGGCTTGCACCAGACAAAGAGGCCTGGCGCTGCCGCCGCGTCGCCATACCGCCGATTAACGGCGGTTCCCCGGCGCTCGAGCCGCGCGGGGCCAACACGCGCGCTAGCTGGGGAAACGAGGCGCCAAAGGGAAGGGCGCGCTCGATTCCCACATTCCCCCCTCCTAAAGACCGAGGCCAGCCTGTGAAAGGGGCTGTCCGAGGCCAAGTGGCAAGGTCAGCTCAGCCGCAAGGGGGCTGGCCAACGGGGCAAAGTCCAACAGGGGGGTGTCGTCTTCCCGGAGGTGCAAGTTCAAAAGGTCGGCCATGGCCACACAAAAGTTCCACCAAAAGTTCCACCACAAGGGGAGTGCCCACCGCCGGGAAGAAGGTCCACAGCCCAGGAGGAACGGGGGCAAGACTGCACAAGGGCGGGCAGCCAGCCCGCTTGAAGTTCGCCGTACTGGAGAGCTTGGCAGCCGGGAACGTACGAGGCGTGGCTGCCAGTTGCGTGCGGCAGCCAACCGCCGGAAAGTCGCTGGGACGGGGGGCCACACAGAACAGCAGGCAGCCAGGAAACGGAGCCGGAGCGACCACGCTCGGGACTGGGCCGAAGCTTCGGTGGGCGGACTAGCCGCCGAGGGTGGCTGCCGAAGCTGCCAGGTGGGTAAGGCAGGATGGAGGTGGCCGCAGGGCAGAAGGCAGGCAGCAGGCCACAGCTGGAACGACCAGGGAACAGCAGGCCATCAGGTCTGGAACAGGCTGGTGGCAAGGTAGGCGCCGGGAGACGACAGGGCGATGCAGGAGTGGACAGAAATGCCCCCGGCATAGCCGGCTGCCGAAAAGGGGTGCCTGCCTGACCGTGCTGCCCAACAAAGGGGCGCTTGCCAGGTTATGGCTTGGACAACACGTCAGAGGGTATTTTCGGCCAAGAGGGCCTTCTACCACTTACAGACGTGTGCCGCCGCACCTTAGCGGTTATTCTCCATTCACTGTCATGGTATGGAATAAAGTCCAACTACCCGTCAGTGGGAGAAAGGTTGCTTAGGTGCGTTTCCGCAGGTTGTACCGAGGGCGTGGCTTGGAGCCAGCCTTCTCACGGTTTTCCCGCGGTTCGGTGACCGCCTCCCCCCCTCCCAAGTCGTTGCTGCGGGCAACGAAAGGGTTGAGGTCGGAGACGTTAACTGGACCGCCGACTTGTCTCCCTTGGGAGTCAGCCAGCTTGTACACCAGAGGCGACATTTTGGTCTGCACTCGGTATGGGCCCAACCACTTGGCCGACAGGGAGGCAGAGATGCCTTTGGCGGCGTCACTCAAGACGTGATTGCGCCTGAGGACGAGATCGCCGACATCGTAGTGCACTTCCCGATGCGACCGGTCGTATTGAGCCTTCTGTCCAGCTCGCGCTTTTGCCAGGTTGGAACGCGCCAGGTCGAGGGCTGCGTCCATCCGTGAGCGCAGTTCCGCCGCGTAGCCAGACGGGCCGGCTTTTGTGGCGGACGCCCCGCTGCCGCCCCGCAGAACGCGGTCCATGGGGTTCGGCAGCTCCTCTCCCAAAGTTGAGGAAAGCGGGCGTGTACCCGGTTGAACGGTTCACCGTGGACCGCAAGGAGAAGCCTATCTCGTTAAGATAGGCATCCCAATCCCTGTGTTGCTGCGCAAGGCTGTCAGCAAGGGCTTGAGGTTTCGGTTTATCCGCTCAGTCGGGTTGGCCTGTGGGTGATACGTGGTTGTCTTGCGGTGCTTAATGCCAAAGGCAGCACACGCATCCACAAACACCTTGGCCGTGAAGTAGGACGCATTGTCCGTGATCAACTCCGCCGGAAAGCCAAAGCGGGTAAAGACCTCGGTCCACTTGTCCCAGATTGCGCGTGCCGTTAGCTTCCGAAGGGGAAACAGTTCGACCCACTTCGTGAAGTGATCTGTGACAGCCAGGAGAAAAACATGGCCTCTCCGGCTTCTTGGGAAAGGTCCCATAATGTCACAGGCCGCGACTTGCCAGGGTTGTTGGCTGTCGATCGGCTGCATGAGCCCGGGGGGCTTGCCACCACGAGGCTTCACACATTGGCACACGCGGCATGAGCGGGCGTAGTGAAGGGCATCACGCTTCATGCCAGGCCAGGTAGCAGAGCGGCACAACTTTTGAAAAGTCTTAAGGCCACTCGCATGTCCGGCCAACCGCGAGTCGTGGAAATAGCCGAGGGTGGCTTTCCTTAGACTGCGGGGTATCACCACCTTGAAAGACTCCTGGGGAGCTTCTTCAGATGGGACATAGCGCAGGAGAACGCCATCAGCATCAAGCAGATACGAATCCAACGTGCCCGCAGCAATACCAGTCTGCGTCCGGCACTCGGCGCCGACAGCAATACCAGCTGTCCGTTTGCGCCCGGCGGCTTGACCGCCACGCTCCTCTTGGGAGCTCAGCTCTTTGAGCCCGTCAACAATTTGCTGACAAAACGGATCGTCCTGCTGTGCCTTAAGTAGGTCCTCTCTGCTGAAGACGATACCGGCGGACGTTACAGGGTCTACCAGGTGTGCGTCCTCACCCAAGGCGGTCGACTCGAAAGTCACTGCGCCGTCGGGGTTCGCGCCTTTCGACCCATTGGAGCCAGGGGCCCCTGAGTCTACTCGGTGCGAGTGCTCTTGGGAGTGGCGGACATAAGTGTCAGACGCCAGAACGGGGGCACGCGACAAGGCGTCGGCCACGACGTTCGAACTCCCTTTCCGGTAGCGCACAACAAAGTTGTACCGCTGCAAGGTCAACGCCCAGCGCGCGAGGCGGCCCGAGGGCTCGCGCAAGCGCTTAAGCCAGGTGAGTGCCATGTGGTCCGTCTCCACCACGAACGGCACGCCGTCGACGTAGCAGTCGAACTTCCGGAGAGCAAAGACTATAGCGAGACATTCCCGTTCAGTCACGCTGTAGTTGCGCTCGGCGGCGTTAAGTGACCGGCTCGCAAAGGCGACTGGCCGGAGGACGCCGTCGTGCTCCTGAAGCAGTACCGCTCCGAGACCCAGGTCGCTCGCGTCCGCTTGGACAACGAACTCCCTGTTGAGGTCGGGCAGCTTCAGATCGGCTGTGGCCACTAGAGCTTGAGATAGAGCCTTGAAGGCTCGCTCTTGCTCTGGCCCCCAGCTCCATCGTGCCGACTTTTTCAACAGTGCGGTCAAGGGCGCTTGGAGGTCCGCGCAATTTGGGATGAACTGTCGGTAGTAGTTCACCATGCCCAAAAAGCGCCTCAGGCCCTGAATGTTCGCCGGCGTCGGGTACTCCACAATGGCATCGTACCTTCTCCTCGCACGGCAGAACGCGACCGCTCTCGATGGTAAAGCCCAATAGCGAAATGCGAGTCTCCGCTATTTGAGCCTTCTTCGGGTTCAAGGTCAACCGGCGGCACGCAACCTTTCGAGGACGTCCTCCAAGTGGCGGAGGTGCTCCTCGAACGTTCGAGAGAAGATGACGATGTCGTCGAGGTACGCCATGGCGTGTTGCCATTTAGCGTCCCCGAGAACGCGGTCTATCAGTCTCTGGAACGTAGCTGCAGCTCCAGAACAGCCGAACGGCATGCGGGTAAACTCGTACAAACCTCTGTGGGAGGTGAAACGCAGTTTTCTCCGCGTCAGCCGGCTCCATCTGAACCTGCAGGTAACCGCGGCTAGCATCCAAGGTGCTGAAGTAGCAAGCACCGCCTAGCGCAGCCACGATCGAGTCAACGTTAGGCATAGGATAAGCATCCTTCCTCGTGACCTCGTTCAGCCGGCGGTAGTCCACACAGAGCCGGTGAGAGCCGTCTCTCTTGGGGACCATTACCACCGGTGAACCCCACGGACTGTTTGAGCGTTGGACAACTCCGGTCTCAATCAGCTCATCCAATGCCTGGTCAATTGCTTTCCTCTTCGCCGCACTGACGGGGCGAGGATTGCATTTCCACGGTTGTGCGTCGCCTGTGTCAATCCGGTGCCTCACCAGAGAGGTGCAACCCGGGCGTTCCGTGAACATGTCACTGAAACGTGTCAACAGCGACGACAGGCGTGCCTTCTCATGTGTCGACAAGCTGTCCGGCAAAGGCGGCAGCGAGCGATCCGAGCTGCTGCTTACCGGGGTGGTCACCGGCGTAGCCGAGACCTCGTCCACCACGGTAGCGCTATGCTCGAGAGAAAGCGGTAGGCACGGACCGTTTTCCGCCGCGCCGGCCAAAGGGCCAGGCTCGGCGCCGGAGTGAGAGACACGGGCCGAGGGGGCCACGCTTTGTCTCCTCTCCTCCTGCTCTCTCGTGGCGCCCGGCGACTTACGGGCAGCCGAGACCACGGGAGGTGTAGCGAATGGCCGTAGGGCGCCGGAAGGGCCGTCCCTGTAGCCTCCGCTCGCGACGTCTATCACGATACCCGTGTGCGCGAGAAAGTCGCGACCGAGAATCACGGGCACGGAAAGACCCGGGAGATGCACGAAGCGCTGTCGGCGCGCGCGATTCTCCCAGCGCACAACCAACCGCGCAGCGCCGCACGAGGTGGCGGTACCGCTGGCGAGATGGAAGGCAGTGTCGCAAGCTCGAATGCGGACAGAGCGGTCGCGCAAATGAGCCATAACCTCTTCGCCGAACAGCGAGATCGAAGCCCCGCTATCCAGCAACGCCGCAAACTCTCGACCAGCGATCGTAAGGGCGATGAACGGCGCCGGCGTGGCTGGAAAGTCATGTCCAGCGCGACACGCCATCGGTGCCAGAGCTTGGTTACACCCCCATGCTCTCGTACTGAGCTAGGAGGCCTCCGTTCGCTAGCCGCTGGGGGGGCTCCGCGATCGGATCTCTCCTCGTGCATTGAGGCACGGGGGTTCCGTTCTCGTTCGCCCTGCAGTGCAAAGGGGCACGCCCGGGCGTACGAGTACGGGTCGAGAGCGCGGTCCGAAACGTCCGGCGCGTCTCGTTGCTCTCTCACGGCCGAGGCCACCTCGTGTTTAGGGGGATTACGGAGTGACGAGTCACCACCAGCCCACGCACAACGAGGCTCGAGAGAAGCGGACGGCGGCGGCGGCAGGCTCTCGCCGCCAGTATGTCGCCCTGAATACGCTTCGCATCGGAGGCCAGCTCGTTTAGGTTACGATAACGGGCGCTCCGAAGGTAAGCGGCGAAGGTTGGATGAGCCTGGCGAATGGCTCGCTCTACCTTCTCAGCGTCTGATGCCGTAGGGTCGGCAAGGACGTAGAGCTCCTGCAAAGCCCGGACGTACTCGAGGAGAGATTCGTCGGGATGCTGTGTTCGGAGCTCTAGCTCACGACGCATGCGGCGCTCGTAGTCAGGAGGAAGGAATTCGCTACGGAAGAGCGCCCTAAACTCCTCCATCGAACGAGCTTGGTGGCCGACAAGTCGGTACCACCGCGCCGCTTGGGCTGTCAGCGATACAGGCAATACACTACCAAGCATAACGCTGTCGCTCAGCCCCATCGCCCGCTGATAGCAGTGCAGCGCCTCGAGGTACTCTGTGGCACTCATGCGGTCCGAATAACCGCTGTACTCAGGCAGAGGTACCCGTAGGCTACTCGGTGCGCTTGGCTGAGGGGGCTCGAGGTCTCCCTTGAAAGCACAAGGCTGCGAGCGCGCCGCTTCCAACAGGACGTTTAGGAGCTGCGCCGCAGTTGCGTGCAGCGGCGATTGCTCCGACGCAGGCGCGGCCGTAACAGGGTCGCGCGCCTGTTCTCCGGCATGCACGTCAGACCGAAAAGGGCCAGTAAACGGCATGGAGGAGGTTAGGGTTGTTTCCGCTCCGACGGGCGCATGAGGCCTCACACGATAGGCAAGCGGATCGACCGCGGAGCACGGTGGCCCACGTCTGTCGAAAGTACCGCCAACGGGCATCTGAGGCATGCAAGCGTCGGGAAACGCGGCGACGTTGTCGGCCAAGCGAGCTGGCTCGCGCACGACATTGTCAACCCTTTGCGCTCGCGACCACGGCGGGTCAGGAAGCGCGTTCCCGCCAACACCTGAGTGCCCCCGGTAGGAAGGATCGGGTGCGGCGATTTGAGCTGTCAACCGTGCTGCTGACGGGGAAAGGCCAGCGAGCGGAGACTGCGCCGGGGACAGGCCCATAAGCGCGTGAGCCTCGAACAGCTGATACAGCCCGTTACTGGCTTGGCTAGGACTGTGGTCCTCGTTCAAGCGGCTCGCATCACTGTAGGGGGCCCCGAAAAAGGGATCTCTCCCGGTGAACGCAAGCAGAGGGTCGCCGAGAGGGCCGTACCCCGTGCTGTCGCCGCCGTCCGCCTCGAACGAGATCAAGTCCGTCGCCACAGGATCGAACAGGAACGAGCGCCTCGAGGGGGACTGCTCTGATGCCATGCCGAAACCAAGTTGGGCGCCAGTTATGTGGAGATAGGTTTGCACTAGGCTTACCTACGAGCGCGACCGTGCAGGGACGCGACGTTCTCCACTGCCGCTGCGTGCGACGACGCTGCGGCCGGGTTCGTCGTTTTCTCCGACACGGCGCAGAAACCACGCACGAGGCAGGGTAACAGCAACAACGGGTTTATTAACCCAAGATGCAGCACAGTACGACACTCACGGGCTTGCAGGCCGTATAGGGAACTCCGCAAGATCGAGCAAGTACGCTTGCCAGCGGCGCTAAGACTACCACACAAAGGGCAGCGGTCGAGCACACGAACGAGAAGCCGCCTGCTAGAGCAGCGCGTCAACCTCTCGTGCTAGCCTGAGAGCATCTGACGCGGGCAAGCCCGCGCGCCCGCGCCAGACAGAAGCGAGCTCAAGGGGGAAGGGGGTTGTCACTGGCGGCCAATGAGGAACGGCGTTGCACAGTGACGTAAGCTAGCTTGGCGGCGTGAGCATGTGAGCATGTCGAGGCATGCCCGGACGCGTGCCCGCGCGCCGGGAGGCTGACGCATGGCTTGCACCAGACAAAGAGGCCTGGCGCTGCCGCCGCGGTCGCCATACCGCCGATTAACGGCGGTTCCCGGCGCTCGAGCCGCGCGGGGCCAACACGCGCGCTAGCTGGGGAACGAGGCGCCAAAGGGAAGGGCGCGCTCGATTCCCACAATATATATACACATATATACAGTACTACAAGTTCAAGAACTCAATAGCCATCGCAAATATGATTTGCCATTCAATGTTTTCCCCAATGCAATGCACAATGAATTATTGCTTACAAATGCTTTTTAGGCCTCTTGCCTTCGAGGAAATGAAAAGAATGCAGACCGCATCTATTAATGGTTCAACCAATAAATCGGAGAGCGTGACATAACTGAGAAAACAAGCCGTGCATTTTTTTCTTTGCATATTTCCCTACCTGGTTCACTAGAGTGTGAAGCAATAAAAATGGCGTTTCCATCTGCCGGGAATAGCTTGTTACAGCTTCCGCGTAGACCACCACAAAAAGACATTGCCATGCCAAGAACGAGTGATGAAAACCAGTGACTCGCTTTCTACCATTGTTTGTACTAATTTTTATTTTAGAAATGCCAAACCATGAAAATTTGTACGGTTCCTAAAGTCAATTTCTCATGACTAGTGAAATGAAAGCTAGTTAACCAAAGCAAAACGAAAAGCCTTGTCTATGGCATAGAATTTGCTGTATTGCTAGAGGTTCCTAAAAGAGGGGTACTCTGAAATGTCAAAGAACGCAGCACTCGCGGTAATATTCTAATCCACCACCTGCTTCGGCACTAGACTCATTATGTTAGCTTTTGCGATGGGCTATTACACTGACACTTCTTGCCAACTAGCTAAAGGTATGTGGGCATGTGCACTTCTCTTCAAGCAGAAAAATGGAGCACAATTGCAACTATGAATTAGAAAGTATGCACATAAAGGAATGGCAACAAAACAGAAAGGAAGCACAGTGTCATAATAAAATAGATGCCACAGGCTTCTGCGCAGAACATTCTATGATGAACTAGAGAGCACCTCTGTTCTCCACATTAAAACGAATGGTATCAAGATACTTTTAGTAGCCTCAAAAGTATTTTTTTAACGTAGGATCACATGGTAAACGTAACGATATGCCAAGAAACAATGGCTACAACATTCCAAGCTAGCTTAACTTGCGAAAAGTCGAACTTGGCAAGGCTTATAAATAATGTCAGCACTTCTTCATCGTAACACAAAACCAGGTGGTGCTTGAAACACAGCATAGATATAGCAGGTGTGTGACATTGAATATAGCAACTGGTGGACAAACATTAACACAACGTGAAATATGTCCTCTTTGGCCCCGTTTAACAAAAGGTGTGTTGACAGTCGACTATACTAATAGTAGGCCCAAGCAGCATTATTGCAGAAAAATGGAGAGGAGTCTGGCATCACACAGGAAAACATCCAGGAAGGCATTCAATTGCGCAGAACAAAGCTAATAACAGCCCGTGTCCAGTCCTTAAGGACATTATAGTTTCACTGCTACAGGTGAAGAATCCTAGAAATACAGAGGGTTTCTGTCTTGAATAATGTTAAGGCCAGACCATAACACAGAACACGTATCAGTAAAGAACGATAGGCATTGGCTTTGCAAAAAAAAAAACACAAAGTGACTTATCTCAAACCACAGTAACGATACAGTCCTAAACGTCAACAAATCAGTACTTCACAAACTACTTGATGCAACAGAACTCCTGAGTATGCATAAACACACGGATAAGAGTACATAATCACTTGCACATGCCACACCCCAACTACAATGCATACATACAGGTGCAACTGCTCAGGATTCATCGTAACACCCAATAAGTTTTGTGTTCTGTCAGTACATGTCCTGGAGTCATGAGTGTTCTTTATGCCGTTGAAGCAGAGCAGTTGCACATTTCACTGGGTCATGGTCAAAGTAGCCACGACCTTAGTACTTCTGGCACAGCACTTGAAGCCACAGAACGAGTCGCACAAACCACGTGCCTCCTCAGCCTTTCCTTTTACAGTTCACATGCGTGCACCCTTGGGCTAATGACGCATGCGCTTGTGAGCTTTCAAGTGGCGTGTAAGCTTTTTACTCCTTGCAGAATTCCAGGGACAGAGGTGGCACTGGTAAGGTCTCTCACCAGTGTGGATTCGAAGGTGTGAGACCAAGCTGCACTTCTCAATGAAGCCTTTGCCGCAGCGCTCACATTTGTATCGGCGCTCGCCTGTATGTATCATTTGGTGTCTCTGCAGCAGAGATTTGCTTCTTGCAATAAAGCCACACTCAAACACTGGAACACAAGCTTTGGCGCGGCACATCCCAGACGAGGTGGCTGGCCAGGGCGACGACGTACAGCAGCGAAGTCTGCGCAATGCAAAACAGTGAATCTTTAGCAAACGACAGAGTTGTTATTGAAGGGCAAGATAGGGAGGCTAGCTAGTACACTACTCTAACAATGGGGTAGAGGGTGGCGACACTGAAAAGTGAGGTAAGATAGAATTATGACACGAATGTGCACATAAATGTTAAAAAAAAAAACACAACTCTTATAACATGCGTTACAGTCCATGTGGGAGAAAGAACAGTGGGATGCACCCAAATATCCTTATGTATGCCTACACAAGTGTAACAGAATCATTTCTGGCAGGGACTGTACCTGCGCCCTTCGGTTCCGAAAGTTGCAGGTTCGGTCTGTGCCAGCAGGAAGTTGTCTTTTCGTCCACTTTAATTTCTTGACATTTATATCACAATTACTACAATACACTTAACTTGCCTTTATTATCTGCTGGTTTTCATCAAGGTTGTCTCAAACAATGAGACGAGCCTCGCAATTCCCTTTTTTCAATAGAATATAACGAGCTTTTAGATACGGTCTTTTTTTTTGCTAACAATGGAGCTGACGTTGTGAAGTGGTTAAGGAGCCGCTGGGGTATCAAGCAAAACACGTTATAGAGCATTTCTCCCACGACAGAAAGATCTGAGCACTTCAGATGCAGCGGAAAGTGAACAATTTGCAGCAAAACGTGAAGCACAACGATCCAAACACAACATAATACAAACAGAGGCAACTTCATGTCTGCCGCTTCGTCCCATATCACAACCCTGGGTCTTGTTACCACTGATTTGCCATTCAGTGTTTTGCCCAATACAATGCACAATGAATTATGGCTGACAAATGCGTTTAAGCCTCTTGCCTTAGAGGAAATGAAAAGAATGCAGAGTGCATCTATTAATGGTTCAACCAATCAGTCAAAGAGCGCGGCATAACTGAGAAAACAAGCCTTGCGTTTTTTTCTTTGCATATTTCCCTGCCTGGTTCACTAGTGTGTTAAGCAATAAAAATGGCATTTCCATCTGCTGGGAATAGCTTGTTACAGCTTCTGAGTAGACCACCACCAAAAGACATTACCATGCCACAAACGAGGATGAAAACCGGTGACTCACTCCCCAATGTTGTTTGTGCCAATTTTTAATTCACAACTTCTACACTGAAAATTTGTACCGTTCCTGAAGTCCAATATTTGATGGCTATTGAAATGATACAGCCAATTAACTGAAGCAAAATGAGAAACCTTGTCTAGGGCATAGCATTTGCTGTATTACCAGAGGTTCTGCAACCGAGAGGTATTCTGAACGTCAAGAAGATAGCACTCGGCGGTAATTCTCGATATCCACCCCCGATTTGATACATTACTCGTTATGTTAGCTTTTGCAATAATTTATCACACTGACACTTGATGGGGCTAATTCCAATATGTGCAGCAGGGTTGACATTCCCGGAATGATACCAAAAGGCATTCGGCCGTGCATATGGAATGAAGGTGCCGGTGCCAGTATGCCCCAAGAACACTAGCACACACGTGCAAGTTCGGAGACGTAGAGCGTACAATATCACTTCATCTCATCTACTAGATTGCTCACAAAAGACTCTGGGGAGTTTTTTGGAAGGAATAAATGAAACCCGACACTTATTGGCTAGCATGGAGAGTATGAGATTTGTGCAGACATTGCTGCACATATACAAATTAACGGGGAACCAGAAATCTTGTGCAAAAGTTGCCAACCCTTCCTCAAACACGATAGGCTATTATTTCCTGTCGACAATGTTACATCAAGGAAAGCTTAGTGTCATACAGAACCTCAAAAACATGGCAAAAAAAACAATCGCAAGACTCAAAATGGGCGGTAAAAAACAACTGAACGTACAATAATACGAGGCCCAAACATCCATTCCACAATTATGCCTCTTCATGATGTGGCAGAGCATACACAAATTGCCCAACAAGCGAGGGCCTTGTCGACGTAAATTCAGTGCTCATCGTACATGGCATTCTCAGTAAGCATCTGTGGCACAAGTCCACTTCAAACTATGGAAACCAGGAGAAATTCGCATCATGTGACAGAATGTGACAAGCAGTCACCAAGTATTGCTGCAACTGAGGCCATGTGTTCAGAGACACTGGACAGGGCACACGACACAATGTTCAAACTGGCAACGCGCTATCGGAAACAGTGGCCGAGCAGTTGCTAGTTCAAAGCGCTGCACGGTGTGCTCCATATGTATTGTCTCTGTATATAACAGTGCCATTTGACTAAAGAAATAAGAAACAGTGACCACTTTAGATGCCCTGCAAGGATAACTATCTGTACAGCATGGAACACAACGGTCAATAGGCAGAGAGAGAACATATACATTCCCGCACTTGCCTAACTGAAACCCTCTGCCATAACATTGCACGTTGCCCTGATTGTTTTTTCATCTGAAACATTCCAAACTGTAAAATAAGCCATGGTGTAGCAACGTATCTAAATGTCTGCATTCGAGGAAAGGGCAAAGGTAAACATAAGCGTTACAAAATTGTGCTGCAATTTACACGCCAACAGCATTCACCGTCACCCATATTTCAAGAACTACAAAAGTAGCTGTGCCTCGCAATTTCGTTGAACTGTACAACTATTTTTATACGAGTACCCTTGTCAATATCCAGGTACGACATGTTAGAGGGCCATAAAGCATGCAACTACCAAAAGATTTCTAGAGGGCTGGAATACGGCAATCTCCTGTGTTGACGTTCTCCGTGAGGCATCTGCAAATACAAAACATATTCTTCGCCAACACGATGCCTACATTTCACAGACCAGTTCGATGTGCAAATTTCAGCGTCTCGGCAGAAATGCATAGTGAGGCCACGGGAGCACTGCGGTGCTGCAATGTTAGTGGACTTGTTCATTAAGATATCAAGATCTAAAGTTGTTTTAAAACATTTGTTGGCTCTGCTCCTTTGATGCTCGCTTCTGTACACTGGCCAGTGGTCGAGACATCTGCAATCAATGAGACAAGGCAAGGCACAGAGATGTCAGATGAATAAAACTGCAATGGAAATGTGGAGAACATGCATGATAAACATAAAGCATGATGTATGCACTAGCACGTCAAGCATATCACTAAAGCTTGTATCTAATCCTCTCTCCAAACTGCCAAATCTGCAATGGCTGCTATGGTCCTCTGCTGCTCAGCACAAGGTCTGGAGTTCATGGCTGGTCATATACTGTTGGACTGAAAACCCAAAGATGGTTGTGTATTTAGACTTACGTACATGTTAAGGAAATCCCACATTTTTAAACTTAATCTACAGCCTTTGATACCCCAGTGACTCATTAGTCGCATTGAATCCCAGTAATACGCTACGGCCCTTTCCAAAATAAACTCTTAAAGTTTGACACTAATCGTACGCTTATACACAATGTCTCTATTAAAAAAAAGCATGCTGTAAGCAGAGTTTGCCTTCCTTAATTGCCTGTAGCATTATAGAAACTTGCTTTGTGAAAAACCTCTTCGTGATACCAGTGATTTGTATGTGTCACATGTGTAAACACATGCAAATCACAGGTATCCAAACACTTGAAAAGAAACACGTGTAAAACAGGAATGTTCAAACAGGCAGGAATTTGTGAGGCCCAAATCAAATGCAGCTGCAGACAGTGCGATATCTCTTTCGAGAATTTAGCTGCGAGATGAGGCCCTGTCCTTCTACCTCTTCATCCTCTGTTCTGCATTCTTGTCACAAAGTGTAAGTCAAGCAGAACCAACGTGAAACATTTTAGCTAAAAGCCCTAACCCTTGTTGATACCTGTACATTTAGGATATAAAGACTCATAGCATGAGAGTCCATGGTTAAGCTTTCACAAGTGGAGCAAATTCACAACACCATGGAAACGTTACTTGCGCTACCTTCCCACAAAGCATTACAAATTCTCAAATGATAAATGCATTCAGATTTTGCAAGAGGCTCTAGAGGTGGGGAGCAATTCCTGAATTAGCGCTTCCTCATGCGTCTGTGTGGCGTGCATATGAAACCCATGTAGTATGCTGCATAATCTGAAGCAGCATCGAAGCCAAATGTTGTTTTGTGTGGCAGACGCTACTCGCTGGATTCTTGGCATTTCAAACATCTCAAAGATTCACACTAACACAAGGGAGGTAATGACAAGGCAAAACATCATCGCTCCATTCCATGACTACTCCCGTCTATTATTACACTGCTTTGTTTTTCAAGAAATATGAAGTTTCAAGAAGCCGCTCATGGAAAGTTTCAATACAAAGCAGCAGGCCGCTCCTTCTGACGAAAATTGTTTCGGCCCGAGCTTATACCAGTACCACATAAGCACTCCATTGCAATCAGTATCGATAGGTATTGAATTTCATCACGATCAACAATGGTCGCTGCTTAAGCCGAATTGCAATCTGGTAGCCAGATAGCGATCAAAATCACCCTTGTGACACCGGCTTATACAAAGCACGCACCACATATTGCCGTAAGGTAGAGAGGTGGGTAAACTGAAAACGATGCATAATTGCAAAACCAGTGCGAACTCAATGGAGACACAAGACGAGCAGGGCACAGAGGAACAGCGGTTGTAGATTGCTCGTTGAAGCATCGCAACCCTGCCATTTCCTGTGCTGTTGTTGTCTATAGAATTGCACTTTCCTGTGGAAAGGTGTACAGAGGCCAGTAAAAGAATTGCATTAATGAACGACTACGCCAACACAAGAATACTTTAAAGGGAAGGCCGACATCACATCTTTTCGCACATCGCAGGTCTAGTGGGTGTAGCCCTTTTTTCAATAACACAGTCATTATAGTGAAGCGCAAACATAAAAGGGCTCGTGAGCTCGCGGAAGCGTTCATCAAAGTGATGGGTGATGACTGCATACCTAAACCTGCCGTTTTTTTTTTTTTTTTTGCTAGATTGCGAAGCACGCATGCTTAGTCACTTCCTTCACGTGACTTGAAAATTCCTGTGCACGCATGGTGTTGGTTTTTTGTGTGGTAAGTTTTGTTTCAATAAACTTCTGTTGTTAGACAGCGCCCGTCCTGTGCACTTCTCGTCTTGTGTCTCCGTCGTGTTAGCGCTGGTTTTCTAAGTATGCACATGTTGTACGTCACATCACAGTTCGCAAGCACACCCGATGACTGCGTTTGAGTGCTTTACAAAACGGAACCAAATACAAATTTGTGAAACACAGCAGTCGCGAGAAAGGAGAGTTCCTACGCAGCGCACCTAAATGCGATGCACTAGATGAGAGTAAACAAAGGGCAACGACAGTACACGACACAAATGCTCTATCATACCACCACCCTCAGGACTAATTCAAAAACTGCAGTCAGTCAGGACAAGCTAAGTAAGCATGTCCTGCACCATTCGGCGAGTTGTTCAAAGAGCTTTCATTGTCCTTGAAAACTCGATAGCTCAGCTCACGACGGAGTAGCGTAGGTAGCACGCAGTCTCCGAGTCATCAGTCCTATTGACCTCCGTAAAGCTTGGCCAGAAAGTAACAACAATCGAAGCCTGTTTCGCTGACTGTAGGCACACGAAGTCGACACTCGCGGGTCACGATTACGAACAACCAAGAGTGCGCGGTAATGCCGTGAACGAGCAGCACGTGTCATCTTTCAAATGACTGCTCATTTCCCTCCATGTTCTCTGGTCAAACACCTGACCGTCCCATCTGAGGGCTCCGTAGCCGTTGCGCATGCGCGAGGTGAAAGAGGGAAAAAAAGAAAGACGGGGAGGACAACTTCTTTTGGCGGATGTGACGTATTATGCTTTTCTTCATTTATTGATTTTTTTCCACGAGTACTCTCGAATCCGGGCCGCTCCAGGATTCGCGCGCGGGGCGCGCCTTGTTCGAGAGCCGCGCCAGCCGCGTTGGTCAAACTTGGCACTGACAACAAACTTATCGCAGTGATTATTCTGTGGTACAGACCACAGAATAGAGTGCAGCTTTATTCTGTGGACCAGACCACAGAATAGAGTGCAGCTTTATTCTGTGGACCACACAATAAACTTGCGCGCTGTGGGCTGTGTGAAATGTTCTGTAGCCCTCCTCTCTTAACGACAGCTTCTCTCCCGAATCGCAATATTCGCTCACAGTCCGGACCAAGGAGGCCATTTCCGGGCGTAGTACGCGCGATGGAAGACGCTTATGCGTGAAAGGTTCGAAATACGAAGGCGAAGCCCACCTTTGGCATGCTTGCTGGTCTGACATGCCAAAGCATGTAAACTTGTCGTGAATTAACAAATGACAGCGGTTCCAAAAATTTCTGGACCTGATCTATCGAGTGCGTAACACTTAAGTCACTTTCACCACAGTACATTTGTCCCATGCAAAAAGAAAATGTGCACTAAGATCTGCACGGGAGACTCAAATTTTGAGCGATCTCCCCGATTGTGCGAACACAGCCACAGATCTCGTTAAGAACAGCGTCAACGCTACCGCGAGAAGGGAATCATAACGACAAAGGGCGACACTACTAAAATACTCTGGCCCTGATCTCTCGCGTCAGGACACACTTCAGTCACTTTCACCGCAGTGCATTAATGTCGTGCAAAAAAGTGCACTGAGATTGGCAAGGGGCTACTTTAGCTGTTTCTGTAAAGTTTTCAGACGTTGACGATCATACAAGTACTCGTGCAAGTGTATCTAACTAAGTGACAAAGTGTGCTGTGTCCAGTGACAACTAGTAGGTTCTCGCCAATCTTACTGCGCTTTTTTTTTTTTTGCTTGACACAGGTGTACTGCGGCAAAAGTGGCTTAAGCGTTGCGTACTCGATGGATCAAGGCCAGAAAATTTTATACACGCTGTCATTTGTTATTACTGTTTTCTTTTAGCGGTGGCGTTAGCGTTTTTTTACGGGTGATTTATGGCCTCGCCCATTCAGAAGGATTGCTCAAAATTCGAGTCTCCCATGCAAATGTTAGTGCACTTTTTCACATGACACAAACGTACTGTGGTGAAAGTGACTTTAGTGTTCCGCACGCGATAGATCAGGTTCACGAAATTTTAGAACCGCTGTCATTTGCTTCGTTTTGCTGCTTCCGTTCACAATAACAAGCTTATCTGCGGCTGATATCAATACTGGCATATGTCAAAACAATGGAATCTTTCACGCATACGCGTCTTCAATAGCGATTCACAAAACGGCGAGCACATATTGAGGTTCGCGAGAGAAGCTGTCGTCAAGGGAGCTCGAGCGTTGGCAAATCGAAGTCTTCATGGGGTGGGTTCAGTTCCTTCTGAGGGCATTAGCAGTGCCTGTTCTGTGGACCAGACCACAGAATGAACCCTTGCAATTTGTGACAGAAAACCGTCGTCAAGAGAGGTGGGCTGCTTGGGCTACAGAACATTTCCGCACAGCCCACAGCGCGCAAGCTTATTTAAAGCTGCACTCTATTCTGTGTTGGTGGTGGTAGTGGTTTGAAGAGGAAACGGCGCCTAATTTCTGCAGGCCGGTCGGGAGCACGGCGCAGCGCCTTGTGGTCTGGACCGTATAGATAGTGCACTGCGCAAACTTATCCTTGCTGCTGCTGCCACAGAACAGTCACTGCGCAAACTTATCCTTGCTGCTGCTGCTAACGATGGAGCTTCGATAGACGTGGCTCTCAACAAGAAATGGCAAAAAAAAAATTTTAACTCCTTACGTTCCCTATTAGAAACGCTTTTCACAACTTTATGACACTAAGCTTCTGAAGACCGCGCCTTCCCCTCCACGCCCACAAAACTCTTCTGAGGTTTTTTTTTGTTTTATTTTGATAAAAATGTTTTCTTGCTCGCAGATAGACGGTGAGCAAACTCATACTCAGATTGGCCTGAGTCGACAGCTATTTTTGTTGTATTTTTTCCTGTTGTGAATTTCAGACTCTGTGGTGCGCGCCGCCGCCGACAGCAAGGCGCGCCAGTGTGGTTGCGTTATGTTGTTGGTTAGCGCTTACTATTTTAAATACGAAGCATTTCTGTGCGAGCGAAAGGCATTTTGACCGCTTCTGACTATCTTTCTATTTAGCCGCCTAGGTGTGGGTGCTCTAATCGCGTCCTTAAGTCTGTTCAGTTGAGCCTCGTTATTACGAACACTGATATAGCGAACTATCGGTTATAGCGAACTAAGTACGACTAGCAGATATACGGTGTCCAAACTCACACTTAGGTTGACCAGAGCCAACAACATATTAGGGGCGAAGCACGGCGTAGTTCCCGCCGTCGCGTCTCTCGTATCATTCAATAGATGGCGCTGTCCCATAGAGATGCATGCAAACTGCAGTTGGGTGACGACGATATACTAGATGGCGCTGTCCCATAGAGATGTGTGCTATATATGTGTGCAAAAAAAAAAAAAGCAGCGGCACCCTGCACGCTAGATGGCGTGCAGTAATCAAAGCGGCGTATCGCTTTGATTACTGCTGGGCGAAACCACTGAACATTTCACGGTGTAACCATGATTGCTTCAGGAGCTTCGCCCAAGCTCTTCATCATTCACCCGTGGATAGGCTGTAATTTTTTACACATGCTTGATGGCAGAAACTTGTGGATCACCTGAAGCGATTGCATATTACATCTTTGTTGTTCTGATAAGTCTTAGGAGCCCTCACTTTTAGAACACATGTCCGCGCTTCGCATGCAATTACAATGTGGGATGGGACCCACTGAAACTTTACATTAAATCTCTTGTTGATGAGGTGATAAATGAGTGCCAGAGATTGCCTTGTGAACTTTTCTTGAGGTAGGCCGCGGTGCAGATGTCTTAACACAGACTTTGAGTCCATCAGCACTGCTACATCTTGTGCAGAACAGGATCATAGTTTTCCGCAAAGCCACGGTGATTGCTGCACTTTGTACATTGTGGACGAAATGACAAGATCAAGGCAGCCGACCATGTCATGCCAAGGCAGGGTATGCATGCACAGCTATCCATCTGTGTACACACTAATCCGTCCGTGTAAACTTGTAGGTGGCCGTGGTACGTGGTGCTCAAATGGTCCAGCACAAGAAACTTTGCTTCCGCAACTGCAACGGCGCATTTCGCCACTGCCTGGGTGCAGCGAAGCTCCAGATAACGTCCACAAAAGACCATGGCGGGTCGATAGGGCTCCGTTAAAGCAATTTCAAGCCTAAATATCAAAATATGTTCAGTGCCACATAGAAATGTGAGCCAGTTCTTGCTCTTAGCTGCTGGAGAAGCACCGTGCCTGCGGAGGACTCACCCAGTCCTAATAGCTGCGTCACCAAGGCCCGAGACACCAAAAGGCAAAGCGGAAGAGACTAAGCTTCATTAGTTACCTTCTTGTTTTTGTTTTACTTACAAATCTCAACGGATGTGTGTACATGTGTGCAGTGCATAGCGTAGTGTAGTGCTACACTATCTCGAGGTGCCGATGCGGTGTGGGCACAATGTTATGTTCGCTCAATGTGCATTGTGCACATAAATTTGACAGGTCAAGAACTGAAGTTATTGTCTGAAGGAAAACACATCTTACATTTCATAAACACAGAACATCTGTGAAACTGCATTGTTGTTTTTTATAGTTCCTCTTGCAGCGTTTTCCATACTACACCAGGAACTGTACCTTACAAACATAACTAAGCGCATCTGCCTTTAAGGAAAGAAGACATTTCGTAACTTTCATTGGTTGAACCCACCAATCAAAAGAGTGCGACGTCACTGGGGAAACCTGCGTTGCTTATTTTGTTCAAATGTTTCCCCTTTACATAACAAACATTGTATTACCCTTCATGCAATAAAGGAATTGTGAACTTGTTTCCATGTTTGTTAGGATGTTCAGCAGCAGGAAAAAGCGCTCGTTGCAGAGTACGTAAATGTTGGTTATTGACAAGGACAGCTTTTTATTAAAACCATCATATACGTTCTTGACATAACCAAACGGAAAAAAAAACAGTAATGAAAAACAATGACTCACTCCAACGTTGTTTATGCCAGTTGTTAACTCATAATCCCCACATTTCGGAATATGCTGAAGCAAGTTTCTGGCGAGTACCAAAACGGCACAGATGATTAACTGGAACAAGGTGAAGAACATTTCCTACAGCATGGAACTCATTGCATTTCCATGCCAGAGGCCTGAACACATGGAAGGCAGAGCCCTTTTCACTGTATGGCATTTAAAAACTTGTTGTGCAAATGAGTTCTGTGGGCCAGTTGATTAATTGGAACCTTGTGGCTTCGTGCTACAAACGGGTGGTTGTCAGTTTCCCTTTCTGAAAATCTTGTTGACATGCCACTGCTGTTGGCTTCCCCTCAGCCCCCCCCCCTCCCCTCCCCCCCCCAAAAAAAACATGGGGGAGCTTATTTTTTAGTGGAGTACGATGCTATACATCAGTGAAACAGCATTTCACAACAGACTTTATTCAATACAACTTTGGCATATACATAAACACATGGATATAAGTACATCAGTTGCACATAACACACACACAGCCAACTGCTAGGCTTCATTAGAAACACTGAGAGACACTGTGCCTTGCTTGCGGTTGTCCAAGGACCATGCATGTCCCTGCTGTAGTTAAAGTGGCTCAGGGGCAGATTTCCCAGGAGCATGGACCAACTATAGAGGCCCTAGACTATGAGAACACACATTACTGAGTGCCAAGTCAGGTTACCTATACTACCTATTGGAAGAATAGTGGGTGCATGGTGGCACTGGGAATCGAACCCAGTACCTCTCACATTGGAGATGGACACCCTACCAATTGACCAACACTGCAACGTTCTACAAGTTTTTTTGTGCAGCACCACCGTATGGCATCTGACTCATGAAAAAACCTTCTTACAAGATTGTTACTCTGTCTTCATCAACACGCTCATGCAAAATGAATAAATTTATCACAATTGTTCATTGGAAGCATTTATACAATCACCACCTTCAACGTCTCTGAAAGGACCCTCTCCTTAATGGGGCCCTCCAACACTATTCGAGCCCCCATTTTTTACTCATGGGTTGCGTAGACTGAAGGATAGAAAGATTAATGCAGCAAGAATGGCAGCAATAGGGGCACAAAGTCCGAAGTTATTCAGCCTAGAAAATTCAAAATACAAGAGAAAAAAAAGCCTACCCCTCAGCTCTATTTTCACGGGGTCACATGACCCTCCTACGTAGGGGAAGCTTGCACAGCATCGCTGTCTATTCCATCCAGTGCAGCTATCATACCGTTACTGCAGTAACAAACAATGTGGTGCAGCACCTCTCTCACTAAGAGAAAAAGGGCGAGACCATAACAATGTGTCAAGGTGAAAGACTTCCACCCTTTGAATGCCATAACAATCACGAGTGCACAACAAGAGGCTGCTACACAGGCAAAAAGAAAAACTTTCGTGTAACAACAAGACTCATGTGTGCAACTTTTCTATGCTCGGAAGCTATAGGCTGAAAAGCAGGCAGCATCCCTATCGTGTTTTCAATATTTTTTTTTTACGACGCTATCTGTTTGCATTAGTATAAAAAGTACAGCAAACAAAGATTCCTCGAATTTGAAGCAGATACCCTACCACATATAGAAAATGAGGCAGCTCGCGAACGTACACAAGCAAGAGAAAGAAGCGAGAGAAGCCTTTCTTACGGACATCCGATCCGCGCAAGCAAAAAGCCGGAGGCGAAATAGCAGCCTGAGCAACTATCGCCTTTTGCAGTAGTCTTTTTTTTGTTGTTGATATTGTTGCAACGGTGTCTATTTAGCGTTCAATGGAAAAGTACGCAAAAGAAAACGAGATAATAATCTCTTTTTTGGTGCATTACCTCGATCACTTCTGACGTTATATTGCTCCAATCAAATTCCTGCGCTCTTCTCCGATAAAAAAAAAACTCGCCAGGCCTGCGAGGAACAAGCATCACAGTCACAGCGAAAGCTGGAAGAGCGGCCTTTCTAGAGCCCGTTGTAGACTCTGTTGGGGCAACTAATACAAGTACACATGCAAGGTACCCACTACGCCATAAATAATCACAATTTTTCTGAGCGCCCACTATGCCATTTTTAGTCATTCTTCGAATAATCGTGGTACCCGCTACACATCTGTAAAGCATTATGTGTACTTTGTGCTGTGGCTGAAGATGATGAAGAATTGCTGAACCCTTTGCAACGGGTTGGAAGCATCCAACTAGTGACTCGTGCAATTTGCATTGTGTCAGGTTGTTATTTTACTCTTCTGCCACGTTATATTACATATGTTAACACGATTCCTTGCCCTACATGACGCCTGTATAGAGTATTTTTGTGAAGCCGTTACAAGCACCAGCGTTGCACTGTGGTGTAATAGTCGATTGCCACGCAGAAGGCGCGGGTTAAAATCTCATCCGATCCTAGAAATTTGTTTCTCGTTTCGTTTTTTTTTTTTCACGCAGTAGTGGTTATGGACACCGGAGGTGGCGGACAACTATAGCGCCAAAATCGGATGTTGTGATCTCACGACAGCTTTCGCTGTAACGAACTTCAGCGCCGACAATGCCGTCTCCACGCTGGCCTGCGTGAAAGGCGCGAAAGTCCACTTGCGTTAATATAAACATCTCTGGTTGCCATTGTTTTCATTTTTTGCCCAATTTCAACATATCTTTGCTTTGGAATTCCTGCCTGAGGTACGCACTAATGGCGTACCCCGAGATATGCATAATTGCTCACATTGCATGACCTCAGTTGTTCCGGATTGCCAAGTTATCTCGTGAACTGAAAAATGATTTTAAAAATTGAGGTTTCACTCCGGAACTAAATAATAGATAAAGTTTCGGTTATGTTTTTGTTCCGGTCAAAAATATCGTTTTTATCGTTATTGGTTTTCGTTCCATTCCGACACACTGGTGCAAACGAAACCAGCTGTGTCCACATAGTACCATCAGTGAGGCCAGGTGATTACAAAGAAACACTAAATACAAGTATAGAACTGTATAGAGCACACCACACTGAGCACAATTTAGGGCCTGTTATGACAAAGTTGCTAGAAGTTGTGAGCTCATACCTGATATGATACACCGCATCTAGTTTTGTCCCTGTACGTATAGTTCTTTTTGATTCCATTGCAACATTTTGAACTATATTAAAGTGTGGTACGAGATATTTAGCAATTGTGCAGCGACAGTCAAGCGGCATGTGCATGCACAGTAACTAGAAGTCGTTCTTTGAGCTGCCAAAACATTTCAGGCCCAATCTATCGTCTGCTTAAAGGGACACTAAAGGCAAATATTAAGTAGACGTTGATTGTTGAAATAGCATTACAGAAACCTTGTAGTGCTTGTTTTGTGCCAAGGAAATGCTTATTTTGAAAGAAAATCATGTCTTAGTGGTCCGCACGGTGTTGGCACACTTCAAATCCCCCGCCTGAACGTGCCTTCTGACGTAGCAGTTGCCGTGCCCAATGTTGCCCGCCTTTACTGCCCGGCCACCGACGCTACGGTTTCTCGCACAACAGCGGCCATAAACCTTGCCAAGACACAGCCACAGGCCACTCCGAAACTGTATAGTTAACTGTAACGGAGCTTAGCTTGGCCAGCAGCAGCAGTAGAGTATCAACAGTGCGAAAATAGCGAGAGCCAAGCACAAGCAGCAGTACACGATACCGAAACTACCACTGAGACGCACAGCTTGGAGAAAACGGGACTTTTGAACCACTCGCGCCGTTCCCCGCGTTAACTCAAACAGGTTCTTTTTTCCATGAATCAAACAGAAACGAACAAGCAGCATTTTATTACGTCCTGTGATGTACGAAAGGTTCTTTTTTTATCACAACTAGTTTGATTACTAGTGGTTAATTGTACTCGGGACTCTTGACATCATTGGGATCATTTCCAAAATGTCCCACTCGTGGCGCACTTCGTGTCCAACATTTACCTCAATTTCTCGATTAGTAGAGCACTGCTGTTGATAATACTGACGCTTTAGACGTCCTCCCACACTGACCTTTCACTCTGACATAAACTGTTATTTGCCTTTAGTGTCCCTTTAACGTACATCCTCCATGTCAGTTCAACAGGTTCCGAAATGGAGGCATAGACTGAAGAGGTACAAACCGAAACACATACCATACTGCGAAACACAGCATGCGCATACGAGCAAGGTTTCAACAGTGCCTATGGATGTATGCTGCATCGTCAACTGGATTGCTGCTTTACAACCACGACTTGAGCCAGTACTGTGATTAATCAGGGTGCATAAATGTGCGAGCCGGCCCATAGACCTTGTGAACCAAATGGCACAGTGCTGCACCATGTGAAGTGGTTTAGCTGCTGCAGGGAAACCTAACAAAATTCACAACTATGCGTTCATCAAACAATAATAAAAATATCTGATGATTTCAGATGCAAAATAATGCAAACAATTCGCAATGCAGCGTGAAGCAGATTGATATACACACAATGCGAAAGAGAGAGGTGGCAACATCATGTCGGCTGCTTCATCCCCCGTAAACACTGTATGCTGTTGCCTCTGGTTTTTCATCTAGCCTTTTCCACAGTGTACAATGTCCATTACGGCATTAAACAAAAAGCGAAAAAGCCTTTGCATTTGCTGGGAGTAGTTTCTGTCACAGCATGTGATGGACCCTTGTAAAAAAAGACATAAGCATGCAGAAATGGCAACGAAAAACTACCCTACAGTTCATGAAGAGAGTTTCCAGTGAGTTAACAAAATGAAAGGCAATGTCTACGTTACAGTATTTGCTGCATTACCAGAAGCTCAGAGGTGGACATGGTATGTGGCGAAGTAATTTTCACAACTTAGCAATTAGTGCAATAGTACACCCCCTTCCCCACTGACATTTTAATCATTTTGCTCACACTGATGCACTTCTTGCTACTAGCTGACGGTGTGTGTACTTTTCTCTCAGAAGAAAAATGAAAGAGAGATGCCGCGGTGACGAGAGAAATAAGACATGTAATAGGAGAGAAAGAAAAGAGAAAGGGAACACACCATTTCCTAATACAAGAGGAGCATGGGCTCCTGTGCTACCTTTCCCTAATGGACTGGGAAGCACTGCTGTTCTCAACATCAACGCTAATCGCATCAAAATATTTTTAGTAGCTTCAAGAGAACTGTCTAGCTAATTAGGTGCATAGTGCTCACGGAGTGAAACACGACATCAAAACTTTAGGTAGAACGACTAGTTTGCGCATTTTTGCATGGGATGACCACATCACGCCGGAAGGGATCTCGCCACTAAAGCTACTGAAAACACGCATGAAACGAACACGAAAAACACATGAAACACGCACATGAAAACCTTCAGGAAACCACTCGACAGCGCAGAGGAAAATTGAATGAGATGCACACATCACATGCCTTTTCAGCCTTTTCTGTCAAAGCTCGCATAGAAGCACCCTCAGGCTAATACTTCCCAACCTTATGAGCTTCCAAGTGGCGCGTAAGCTCATGCTTCCATGCGGAATCCCAGGGACAGAGGTGGCACCGGTAAGGTCTCTCGCCAGTGTGGATGCGAAGGTGTGAGACCAGGTTGCACTTCTGATTGAAGGCTTTGCCACAGTAGTCGCATTTGTATGGACGCTCACCCGTATGTGTTATTTGGTGCTTCGGCATATTACAGCTGCGAGTTGTAGTATAGCCACACTCATGACACTTCCACAGGCGTTTTCCCTTCTGGGCACCCAGACGAGGTGGCCGACCCGGGCGACGGCGCGCAGTAACCAAGCCTGCAAAAGTCAGAGCGATGCATTTTCAGCGAAGGACACAGTTAATATCGGAAGGTAAGATAGGAAGGCTAGCAAATACGACTAGACCTCACTCGGTGAAAGGGTGGTGATAGTGAAAAAACTCTAAATCCTGACGCTTAATGTAGCGCTAATTCTGCTATAATCCAGCGCAATTCTGCGGTTAAAGGAGTACTGACACGATTTTGAAGTGCAGCAAAACGGACTTTTTTGTTTTCTTGGCATGTAGTGTTAATGCTCTCCCCACACCGCATCCTGGAAACACGTATAAATATTTAAGTTTGATTTTAAAGTTTTCATCTCCCAGCATCTGCAAGGCAGCTTCACCGCATGGAGAGCCCTATGACGTTTCAAGTCAGCTCACTTGGTTTACGAAATCTGGGTTCTGCATGCAGCCTAAATCACAGACATCGCTGTCGGAGGCACTGGACGACAGTTCACTCATTATGAACCACGTTCGACTGACAGCAAGGGACAGCAGTACATATTTCGTGGGTTGCAGTCTGCCCGTGACGTCACGGGCAGACTTGACACATCACTATGAAGCTGCCCTCTCGAAACCGAAACCGAAACTGCAGGTTGAAAGAAGCGGTATTAAAAATATATATGCAGTTTATCCCCAGGCACCACGACTCTTTTTAGGGTTCTCGACACCCGTGCTTTCATTTAGAGCAACAACCCCAAAAATTTTAAAATTCATGTCAGTACTCCTTTAATGTAGCGCCGTCTTTCTAGTGGAGGTCTTCGTGTTGTTCTAAACCCTGCGCTAATGTCATTCTTGTGCACGCCCTGGGGTAGGAAAGCTTCAATTTGGGCTAGTTGCTACGGTATTGTAATGTAGATGCGCTGTTCCTGTCCTCTTGTTACGTTTCACGTTTGTGCATTTCGCTCAGTGCATCTACATTACAACCCTGGTGAAGTTCTAAATGCCACACTAAATCCTGCACTAACGTCGTTCTCGTGTAGGTCTTGGCATAGTTTTAAACCCTGCAATTAATGCAGCTCCACTAGCGTGAAACCTGAAGAAGTGCATAGCATGGGCAGCCCAGCGAATTCCTTGGCCATTGCACTGCTTCGGCAATCACGTCGGAAGTCCACCGCCTCAGAAATCGTGCGCTTGCCGAGGCGGTGGTGCCCTCTTGCATGGCAAGGGTATCAGCCGCATATTTCAAACACGTTTTTCACGATTTTAGGCAAATTATTACAATTAATTCTTGGTTATTTCTACAGTTTATATTATTTTAGACCTTGTTTGTTTATTCTGCACTGGTTTTGAGCATTGTCTACCTTGTTTTAGGCCTGTATTGACCACTGCGTGACCATGTGACATGAGAGAGTGGGCGGACGAAAAGCTGGACCCCTAAAGTGCCACACACTTAAAACAAGGAAAGGTGGAACATTCATGAAAGCATTACACTTTTAACCTATAATGGCAATACATGTGTGAGAAGGAACAATAGGACTGCATTGAAAATTCCTCATAAGTCCCTGCATATGGGATCCTCCAACGGTGTCAATTCTAAAACATTCAGTACGGTTAACATTCCTGGCATGATACCCGAAGGCATTCGGCTGTGTATACGGAACGAAGGTGCCAGTGGGTGTACGGCCTACAAACACAAGCACACACTTGCAAGTTCAGAGATGTAGAACGTACACTATCAATTCACCTCATCTGCTAGTTTGCTCACAAGACTCCGGGAAATTTTTCGGAAAGGGTAAATGAAATCTGGCACGTATCGGCTAGCGTGCAGAGAATGAGTTTTGTTCGGGCACTGCCGTGCATATAAAAATGGACATGGAACCAGAAATATGGTACAAAAGATGCTAACCCTCCCTCAATTGTTACTTAAGCTATGATTTCCTGTCGACAGTGTTGTTAATAACAGAAAACAGAGCGCGCGCTAGAAGAAGAGGGAGACGAGAAACGGCGCGTGGCACGCGAAGCTTTGGTTTTTTTGGACTGGAATAAACGGCTGCGTTGGGACGCGCTGCTCTATATCTTCAGGCGTATTAGTCTTTAAACCCGGTATATATTAGAACGAAGTCTTCGGATTTTACAAGTGTTACATCACAGCACAAAGTTTGGTGTAGTCCACAACCTTAAAAACAGAACAAAAAAAGAGCCACCACAGGAAGAGAAATAGTGCATGGAAAAAGAAAACTACTGAATGCACAGTAAAATAATGGCCCAAACATCCATTTCACAATTTTGCTGGTTCATGATGTGGCTGAACAAAAAAAAACTTCCTTGTGCACAAGGGCCTCGTTGACATAGATTCAGTGCTCACTATACATGGCATTCTTAGTAAGCACTGTTGCACGAGTCCACTCCAAACTATGGATACCATAAAATTCGCATCATGTGACAGAGTGTACGTGACAAGCTGTATCCGCAAAACTAGCTGTGACAAAGTACTGCTGCGACTGGGGTCAGGCGCTTAGGCATGCTTAAATAACCACACTGTTAATTAACAGAAAAGAATCTGGACAAGCCACACCACACAATGTTCAAACTCATACCTCATCGTTACAAACAGCAGCTAAACAGTCGCTAGTTCAAACTCTGTGTGATGGGCTTTGACACGTACGCTTGTCTCCGTACCTAATAACAGTACCATTTGTCTAAAAAATAAGAAACTGTGATCATTTTCAATGTCCTGCATGGTTAAACGACCTGTACAGCACGGAACACAATGGTCAAATACGCAGAGAGAGAATACTATAGACATTCCCCACATTTGAAAAACTGAATCCCTATGCCAACATTGCATGTTGCCCCTCTTGTTTTTCAACCAACACATTCCAAACTGTAGAGTGAGCCATGCTGTAGAAATATGTCGAAATGTCTATATTCGAGGAAAGGTCAGGAGTGCATACAACATAAGTTCTTACATAATTGCACCGTGCTTTACACACCAATAAAATTTCACTATCTGCGTTTTTTTCTCCTATTCGCATGTGGCAATCACAAAAGTAGTTGTGCCTGGCAATGCAGTTGAACTGTACAACTACTGTAATACGAATGTCCTTCAAAATCCAGGTATAGGTGCCCCAAAAGTAAAATGGAGCATGCGAGCTGTGGCCAAACTAGGCAAAACTGCATACGAGCACACTTTATCAGCAGATAACCAGTGTGTCAGCACATTTGGCTGACCCATCCCGATATTCTGATGCTCACCTTATCACCAGCTCAAGCACTGCTACCCTCATTTTACGTCAGGGGTGCTTCCAATGCTTCATGCACATGTTTGCCCGAGTCGTGAAGAAATCATCGCAGGCGTGCGCTTTCTGCATCGCCAAGAATGCCACCACTTTCCCCTCGACAAGCAGTGATGGCAGCAGCTCAGCTTCGCTCGAGCCGGCGATAAGGCGAGCATCAGAACATCAGGATGGGTCAGCCGGATATGCCGACACACTCTCGGTATCTGCAGCACATCTTCTAATAGAGATTCAGTTTTGCCCAGTCTGGCCACAGCTCACATGGTCTGTTTTACTTTTGGGGCACCTGTACGTTCGAAGTCCAGGTACATGTTACCAAAAGGTTCACAGAAGGCTGCTATACGGCATTCTTGGGTGCTGATGTTCTCTGTGGGTCACGTATATTTAAGAAAATTTATTCCCCACCATGATGCCTACATTTCACAGACAAGTTCAACGAGCAAATTTTAGTGCCTCGGTAAAAATGCACAATGAGGTCGTGGGAGGAACTGCAGTGCTGCAATTCCAGTGGACATTTTCATTAAGATGCAAAGACCTAAGTTGTTTTCAGTATTTGTTGGCTCCGCTCCTTTCATGTTCTCTTCCATGCACTAACCAGTAGAATGGTCGAGGCATCTGGAATCAATGAGAGAGGGCATGGCATATTGAGATATTAGCTAAATAAAACTGCATGGAAATGTGGAGCACATGCATGATATAGATAGGGCATGCTTTATGCACTAACGTGTCAAGCATATCATTAAAAGCTTGTATCGAACTCTCTCTCCAAACCTGCAATGGTGGCTACGGTTCTCTGCTGCTCAGCACGAGCTCAGGAGTTCGCTGCCGGTCACATTCTGATAGGCTGAAACACAAGGATGCTTGTAGATACGTGCATGTTAAGGAAATCCCATATTGCTAAATTGCTAAAACAAATTAATCAACTGCCGTTGATACCCAAACAACATAGATTAATATCTTATGGCCCTTTCCAACATAACCACTTAAAGTTTGGCGCTTGACACCCCCCCCCCCCCCATTTGTGAAAATTGTCAAAACAACATTAGAACCCCCCGCTAAGAAACCCTGGCACCACCCCTTCCCCAACTAATATTGGATCGGAACTCATTATCGCTATCAACAATGGTCGCTGCTTCAGCCAAATCGCGCTCTGGAAGACAGATCGCGATCGAAATCGCCCGTTGACACCGGCATAAACAACGCGCGCACCACATGTTGCCACATCACTGTCCGCACGCACACCCGATGAACACAGCAGTCGCGAGAAAGGCGAGTTCCTACGCAGCGCACCTAGGCGCGCGATGCACTTGACGGGAGCAAACAAGGGGCAACCGCACACAGGACTTCAAAAACTGCAGCCAGTCAGATAAAGCTGAGTCAACGAGTCCTGCACCATTCGGCGAGTTGTTCAAAGGGCTTTTGTTGTCTCATTGAAAACTCGAAAGCTGAGCGCACGACCGAGTAGCGTAGTTAGCACGCAGTCTTCGAGTCGTCACTCCTTTGACCCCTGTAAAGCTTGGTAACAAAACAACAACCGAAGGCTCTTTCGCTGACAGTAGGCACACGAAATCAACACTCGCAGGAGAAGACCGCACGGTGCTACTGCAATGCGCGCAACATGTGTGACCTTTCAAACGACTGCCGACTTCCCTCCACGACTGTACCTCCACGCCAGCACGCCAGCCAAACTTATCCCACTTATCCAGAGAACTGACTTATCCATAGAGTTAGTACAGGCTCTAGAGAGAAAACTGGGCTGTAAGAGCACCCACCAGAAGAACACCGCCATTACACTTAATTAATTAGCTTAATTAACCAATCAGTCACTAATTACATCCGCGCTGTCATAGTTGCCTGTGTAATTCTTTACGGAACAGCTAAAATTAGCGCTATGAAATGTTACTACGGGTGTTTCAACGCATGAGGGACGTGCAAAGAGGGTTTGAAGTTTATCTGGGATATTTTGAGCAAAAATTAAAAGGTATTTAGGAAATTTACAGCGCGCATGACTTGTGACGCAGGAAGCGGTGTTAAGTAAGTAAGTAAGTAAGTAAGTAAGGTGTTCCTATTCCCTTTTAACACAGGGCAGGCAGTTTAAGTGCCACAGGAAGAAAAAAAAATGTAAACAAATGTCAAGTGTTTTCGTTGTTTTGTTCGAGCATAAGCAGAGTGTCACGGGTCACGGTGTCGCTTAATGCACACACTGGCACACACGCACACACACAGAGGAGGCGCTGCACACACACACGATTGGCTTGGTGGAAGTCGAGTCAAGAGTCGAGCCAAGCCATGCCGTGTTCTGCACCTCCGTGCATAGAGTGCCTCCGTGGCCGTTTAAACATGGCGGATGTTTACCGTTGTAGGGGGTCACCTATCCAGCGGCCGTGTTTGGGAGTTCCGTGATGCTAGTACTTTGTCTCAACCACTGTTCTCGACTTGGGTCTTGAAGCATGACTGGCCCTGCCAGCTTCTCGTCAGTCTGCTTTGACCCATTGCCACAAGGCGGCGGAGTGTTGGTGCGCGGGGCCGCAGAAGAGGGTGTGTGGGGCGTTTCCCTGGCCGATGTGGTCGCGACCTCTCTGTTAAGACGATCCCAGCGTAGCAGGAGATCCTTGGTGTAATTGACCCTATCGAAATGGTTTTCTTCTGTTTGGCCCGACAGGCCCAGGAGTTCCGGCAGACTTGGTGAGGTGCGGGGTTTATCGTGCAGGCGCGGGCAGTCCTGTAGAACGTGGGTGACAGTTTCTTCGGCTGCTCCACACAGGCGGCACGACGGTTCGGAGTCAAAGAGTTCATGACGTCGTTGTTGAGTCGCCAGAGACCCCGTGCGAGCCTGGAATAGTAGTGCGCTTGATTTGTCTCCTCTGTAATATGGTTCACAGCCCGGCGCCAATTTATGTGTTGCATAACACGATAGGCTGTGTTTCTTGGTGACCGCTTTACGCCAGATGTCCGTGCTGATCTGGGTGATCCATTCGTTCACTTCCTGACGCCATTCACTTTCTTTTTGGTTTGTTGGAGTTTCGGGTTCGGGCCGAATTTTGACTCTAATGTTGCAAGTCGTTGCATCCAGAGGGTTTTAATGCCTTTGTACCGTAGATGCAGGTATATTCGCTTGCTGAAGTTAGTTTCTGGCAGGAATTTCAGTCTGCCCATGTATTGGAATTTAGATCTTGCCTCCCTAATTTCGAAAGGTGACCACCCCATTTCACCTGTTATGGCAGCATTCGATGTACAGAAGTTTCCGCCCAACAACCACCGTCCCAGTTCATTTTGGTGTCTGTTTAGACACTTCATTGTTCCAGTTGGGTACGTAAGTGCATCAAGCGCATACGTTGCCGCTGGGACAGCGAGCGTTTTCCACAAAATACGACCCACCGAGTATGGGTTGTACGAGTGGCGGGAGAGATGCCACACTCTGCCTTTTAGGCGGTTTGATTTCTTTGTAACTAACTCTGTTTGTTTTTCCAGGTAGTCTTTTTTGTCGGTTATTTCGATTCCGAGGTATCTATAGGTTGCTGTCTTTTTTATATGTTTTCCTTGCAGTGTGAAAGTAGCTTCGTCAGAGTCTGTGTTTAGGCTCATCCATTGAGTCTTTTCGGTGTTGAATTTGAGGTGGTCTTCGGTCGCACCTTGGGAGCAGATATCCAAAAGGTCTTGGAGGTCTGTTGCCGATTCAGCTAGAAGTACGATGTCATCAGCAAATGCTAAACATGATATTTTGGTGTATACTTCTCGGTTGTCTGTTGTTATCGTCGAGAGTCTCAGCCCAGGTCCCTTGTCGTTAAGTGTTCTTAAAAGATTATTTATGAATAGATTAAATAGGGTTGGTGATAATGGGCACCCCTGTTTCAGGCCCACTTTTAGGTTCACTTTTTGGGATTTATGTCCATGGAGATCATATACTGCTGTGCAATCTGCATAGAGTGCCTTCAGTAGTTCAATAAATTCTTTATCTAGGGGTACATCCTCAAGCTTTTGCCATAGTTTGGCATGAGAGACCGAGTCGTAGGCTTTTTCCAGGTCTAGGAAGGCGAGATAGAGTTGTGCTTTTTCTTTGTGCTTCATCTCTATCGCTTGAGTGAGAGTGAATATATGGTCACTTGTGCGTCTCCAGGGTCGGAAGCCATTTTGTGATTCACAGAGTATATCGTTTTTTTCGCAGTAGGTTTGTAGCCTGTGGTTTAAAATTGTACTGAAGAGTTTCAGGGCGTTGCTAAGCACTGCTATTGGACGGTAGGCATTGATGTCATGTTCTGTTTTCCCTTTGCCTTTGTGGATAAGTTGTATACGAGTTTCTTTCCATGTTTCTGGAATGTCACCTGTTTTTAGGATGTCATTGAAGCAGTTGAGTAGCGTTTTTCGGGCATTTGTACGTAGAGCTTTCAGAAATTCATTTGGAATATCGTCAAGGCCAGATGCTTTCTGGTTTTTTATGGCACCGATGCGTCGTTTTAATTCTCCTTTCGAGATCTCCCAGGTCAGAGTTTCAGCTTCTTTCTGTTCTTTAGATCGGCCTTCTGTTGTGATATTTGTGAGTTGGTGTATTGGTATGTCGTAGTTTGCTTGTACAGATCTAAAATGGTGTGTCATGTATTGTTCTATTTCTCCTTTTTCGTGAATACTGCCGCCATCTCCTGTTTGGAGAGAAACCATCTTGGGCCGGGCATTTCGTGGTTCCATGGTCTGAATATATCTCCAGAACTTCTGGCTGTAATGTTGACGTTCCTTTCTTATTTGTTCTTCTTGTTGCTTGAATGCTTTGTCTATCTTTTGTGCAACCATCACCTTCACTTTTCCCTTTTGAGCTAGGTATTTTTCCCAGATGGCATCTTTTAGGCTAGTGTCTTCAGCTGGTGTGTGTCGGTGTTGTCTGGAGAGTTTCTTTCGTTCTTGTATCTCCTCTTTTAGTTCTTTGTCGAACCATGGTGTCGTCCGTGTTCTGTTTTTTCCAGATGTTTTCCCAATGGTTTTATTTGCTAGATGGCGCAACCGTCTCTCGCAGCGCTCGCTTTGCGTCGTCGTCTGCGCTTTCTGTGACCCCACTTTCATTGTCCCCGATGAAAACTGAACACTATCGTCAAGTCTAACGTCTCAGCGGCTGTAACGTTCGCAGGGTATGGCGGCGCCCTTGTGGTAGGAGATTTTAAAGGGGCCCTGCAACAGTTTTTCAAGTAATCATCGAATAGCTTCATTAAAAGAGTTTATTGCCTCACGAATCGACTGCCGCAAAAACTTTGAGAATCCGTCAAGTACGAGCGGAGTTACAGGGGTTTGTCGCACGCTTCAATTGCTTTTCGTTCCAGAGCGAGCGCGCTGAAAGCAAGGCAGGGGGCCCAAGGGGGCGAGGAGATGTGTCCGTTTGTCAGCGCGTTTTTTTTTTTTTTCCCTTATTTTTCGCACGCGGGCGTGGCGGCTGCAGTAGCTATGCAGATCACGATGCTCAAATCAGCTAACGGCCGTGGACATTGGGCTTATGGCGCGGTCATTTGGGTTTTTGGCATATCATTTGACGAGAGAATAGGAAATGATTTCTAGCTGACTTTGAGAATTGCAGTTAAAACTCAATCTAAAAAAAAAAAAAAACCCGATTTTATGAATTTCCCGATCACACCAAGAAATATCCATTCTCCATGCAGGGACCCATAAGGTTCAATGTTGTCGTCACCTCGAATTAACGAAGCTTTCATGGCACTGAACTTGATATAACAAAGTTTTCCAGGAATAAATGAGCAAAAATGCAGTGATTTCATCCCACTTTTCACACAGACAGCTTTTCTGCGGACATGCGCTTTAACACTTTAAAACATCTAGCCACCCTAGTCATGACACTAGTTTTATTTTGATGAGGCTGCCCACCACAGTGGGAGCACTTTTACATATCAAATGGTGCTTGTTGGCAGTGGTTTGTTGTCCTTGCAATTAGTCCCACAGGAACATGGTGGATGCTCTCATTATTTAATGGTTTATGCGACAGATGGCACTGATCGTATCCTGGGAACTTTCTTGCTTTGCCTGCTTGCACATTAGCAGCATTCGTTCTCCCTGTCTTTGAATGTATGTTGGCATCTGGTCGTAGCTTCATGTGACCACCTGCCTTGCCTGCATTGCCAGGACACGGGTGCAATTCATGCTCGGGCTGCCCTCGTGGACTTTTAACACGTGCAGGTCTGTATTAGTGGCAAATAGAGTGCCGCGATAGCTTTCAGGCGACACTACGTTAAAAATCTTAGATTTTGATGACCGAGAAATCTCTCCCTTTTTTACGAACTTCCTGATTTGATGAAATAATTCGAGTGCCCCGATCACTTTGTCAAGTTGAGTTTCAACTGTAATTACAAATTTGAGGCAGTGTGCTGCGCTGTGCTCGCGTGTTCTCAGGAGCCTCGATTACCAATCGGCAGCATTTTCCGACCATGCTGAAAAAGTGTTGCAGGGCCCCTTTAATGCAAGGGCCCCAAGCAGGGCTTTTTTTTTTTTTTTTTTCATAATCCTCTTTGATGGACTTACGGGGAGCTTTTCCTCAAGAGTGTGTACTAATTCTCTATGCACTTATCCTAGCTGCTGCTAGTAAAAATGGAGCTTTAATGTAGACATGGCACCAAACATGAAGTGCGAAAAATATTTGAACGACTTACATTTGCTGTTACATATGTTTTTCATCGCACGAACTATGTGAAATTAAACTTCTGAGGACTCTTCCCCTCCCCCTGACACTAACACAATGCGCTTCTGATATTGGTGAGATCCTTCAACATAGCTCACTTCCAAAAAGGCAGGGGTTAGCTAGCCAGTTTCGCACCCAGCAGAAAGGAAGAAGTGGGGTGCATTTCTAACCACAGACCGCAAAGGTCACTGAAGTGGCCTAAAAAATTCCACGTGCCAAAAAAATATCTGTCAGGAAGGTGCGGGAGGGGGGCGTGGATTAGTTAGTGGCTTCATGGGGGGGGGTGCAATCATCCAGTTGTCCCCCCCTTGGATCCGCTACTGCTAACACTTTGTTTTGATAAAAGTAACGTGTGTGCTGTAACATGAGTGACCGCGTTATGTCGGACAATGGGCTACCTTTTAGATGCCTGTAATGTCCCTGGTAAGCCTACGATATGCATACAACTTAAATTCCACAAAGATATTGATACTTGGCTCAAAGTGCAGCATAAGCGGCTGCTCACTCAAGCTTCGCATGAAATTGATTCCGGAAATTTGTGGGATCAGCCAGAATTTTTCATCTCTTCTAGCCTCCGTCTCTCCCTGGACTTCAGCCTTATTTGAATGTCTGACCAGACAACTTATGTTAACAAAGCTAGCTGTCATTGAGGCCAGCCAGTCACACCTAAAATGCTTTTAAATACAGGCATAGAAGATTACGCGGCTCTCCACATGTAGCACAATATTGCATGGCACTGTAGTGACATAGCTGCCAAACAGTTGCGAGCTTATGCTTGATGTACGGTGTACCTCACCCAGTTCTGTCACCGTACATAATTCTGTTCAGTTCGCTTGCAACATTTGCAGTTCCAATGTAGCTCCCCCTTACGTAATACTCCGACAGGGGTCTTCAAGGAAAAAATAAATGATGATGATGACTTTCATCGGTTCAACCCACCAATCAAAGAGTGACGTAACTGAGGAAAGCTGCCTTGCTTCTTTTGTGCGCATCTGTCCCTTTACGTACCAATGTATTACCCTTCATGCAATAAAGGAATTATGAACTTCGGAGAACTTGTGAACTTGTTTCCATGCCATGTTTGTTAGGGTGTTGGGCAGCAGGAAAAAGTACTATGGTCGGACACAACTTTACAAGTCTGCAGCACTTCCACTTCGAAGGCGCATGCACACAAGCCGTCACCAATGCGCATGCGCTCCAGACTCATGTTGTGAGTAGTACTGCCGGTGACCCTCACTTCCGGAGAACATTGCTGAGTGTATGAGCCATAGAGTGTCCTATAGATACACTAGAGGGAACTCTGGTGCTCGTGTCTATGGGAGCTCCAACGCATGGCGCTTCAGCCAGCATGGGAATGATGGGTAGTACACGGATTTGTCTAAACTTCATTCTTTCGGCTCTGTTTGGCTCCGCATCGCCTGCATCCACTTTGTTGCAAGACGAAGTTCAGCAACAGTCAGCAGTTCCACTTCACCACTTTAACCTTTGTATGCTCACCAATTTAAATCTAGTCACGAAGTTCACAACGGTTCATTCTTTTATACGAAACGAACGCCAAAACACTGCAATAAACGAAGCCACAAGTGCGTTCGAAGCCGTAAGTACGAAGAATAGGCAAATCCGTGTACTACCCATCATTCCCATGGTGGCTGAATGATCACAGATCTAGGTAATTGTAGGAAACTCTATGGTATGAGCAGGAGTATTTCTTTAGTAGTGGAGGCGATCGGTTGCTGCGCTTCGGTTGTCTGGGCAGGGCCTCTTCGGACTTCTCAAGTTGTGTCCAACTATAGTTGCATAGTACGTAGGTGGTGATCATTGACAAGCACAGCTTGTCAATAAACCACCGTATAGGTTCTCGACATAACCACACAAAAAACAGCAGTAAAAAACACTGACTCGTTAAGTTTACGCCAGTTTTTAATTGATAATCACCACACTTCGGAAAATGCACAGATGCTGAAGCAAGTTTCTGGTGAATACCAATAGGGCACAGGTAATTAATTGGAACGTGCAGATGAACATTACCTACGGCATAGAACCCGCTGCCTTTCCATGCAAGCAACTTGAACGCATGGTGGGCGGAGCAATTTTTGCCCTGAATTAGAGGCTGGGACCGAGCTAGTTGGTATAGGAACATATTGAAACCGGTAAGAGCATCCTGACAAGGACAACGGAAACAATCGCTTTTGTTGTCCTTGTCTAGGTGTGCTTACAGGTTTCAATATGCCAATATTTGCAATATATCATTCGAAAGACTTATTGACATACTACTGCCATTGGCATTTCGAGATAAGAAAAGAAAACACGAAGCAGCTTATTTTTAAGTGCAGTACAATGCTACAAATCAATGAAACAGCCCTGCACAACAGACTTCATTCAATACAACTGTGGCGTATACATAAACACATGGATATGCATACATCACTTGCACATAACACACACTTGGCCAAATGCTAGGCTCCATTAGAAACACTGTGAGGCTTTGTGCCTTGCCTGCGGTTGTCCAAGTATCATGCGTGTCCTTGCTGTTGTTTAAGTGGATTAATGGCAGATTTCATAGGGGATGTAGACCAACTTTTAGCCACTGTAGCCCAGCACCTGAAGCCAATAAATGATATGCACACATCACATGCTTTCTCAACACTCCCTGTGATAGTTTAAGAGTGAATGTCATCAGGCAAAAAGTTTCTGATCTTGTGAGTAAACAAATGGCGCATAAGCACATGCTTCCATGCAGAATTCCAGGGACAGAGGTGGCACTGGTAAGGTCTCTCGCCGGTGTGGACGCGCATGTGTGTGGCCAAGTTGCCTTTACGGTTGAAGGCTTTGCTGCATTGCTCACATTTGTATGGGCGCTCGCCTGTATGTGTCACTTGGTGTCTCTGCAGGGTAGATTTCTTTCTTGCAGCATAGCTACACACAACACACTTGAACACACGCTTTTTTGTGGGTAATCCCAGATGAGGTGGCTGGCCAGGGCAATGACGTACAGCAGCCAAGTCTGCGCAATGCAAAATGGTGAATCTTTAGCAAACGACAGAGTTGTTATTGAAGGGCAAGATAGGGAGGCTAGCTAGTACAACTACTCTAACAATGGGGTTATAGGCTAGCGACACTGAAAAGTGAGGAAACATAGATTTACGACAAGAACGTTCACATAAATGTTTAAAAAAAAACTTATAACATGCGTTACAGTTTATGTAGGAGAATAGACAGTGGGGATGCACCCAAATATCCTTATGTATGCCTACACAAGTGTAACAGAATCATTTCCGGCAGGGACAGTACCTGCACCCTTCGGTTCCATAAGTTGCAGGTTCGGTCTGTGCCGGCAGGAAGTTGTCTTTTCGTCCACTTTAATTTCTTCACAATTACTACAATACACTTAAAACAGTACAATTAACATCCCCTATACCTTCCTTGCCTTTATTATCTGCTGGTTTTCATCAATGTTGTTTCAAACAAAGAGACGAACCCTCGAAATTCCCTTTTTCCTTCTTTGCTAACAATGGAGCTGACGTTGTAAAGTGGTTAAGGCGCGGCTGGGGTATCAAGCGAAACCCATTTTGGCGCATTTATTCAACGACAGAAAGATCTGAGCACTTCAGATGCAGCCGAAAGTGAACAATTTGCAGCGAAACGTCAAGCACAATGATTCAAACACAACACATTATGTACAAACAGAGGCAACTTCATGTCTGCTGCTTTGTCCCATATCACAACCCTGTGTCTTGTTGCCACTGATTTCCCGTTCAGCATTTTCCCCAACGCAATGCGCAATGAATTATGGCTTACAAATGCATTTAGGCCTCTTGCCTTAGAGGAAATGAAAAGAGTGCTGAGTGCATCTATAAATGTTTCAACCAATCAGTCAAAGAGCATGGCATAACTGAGGAAATAAGCCTTGCATTTTTTGCTTTGCATATTTCCCTGCCTGGTTCACTAGTGTGTTAAGCAATAAAAAATGGCATTTCCGTCTGCTGGAAATAGCTTGTTACAGCTTCTGAATAGACCACCACAAAAAGACATTGCCATGCCAAGAAAGAGTGATGAAAACCACCGACTCACTCCACGACGTTGTTTGTGCCAATTTTTAATTCAAAATTGCCACACTGTGAAAATTTGCACAGTTCCTGAAGTCAATTTTTGATGACTAGTGAAATGATACAGTGAATTAACCAAAGCAAAATGAGAAACCTTGTCTATGGCACAGCATTTGCTGTATTACCAGAGGTTCTGCAACGAGAGGTATTCTGAAACGTCAAGAAGATAGCACTCGGGGGTAATTCTCTATATTCGCCCCCGATTTGATACCTTACTCATTATGTTAGCTTTTGCACACTGACACTTCTTGCCAACTAGTCCAAGGTACGTGGGAATGTGCACTTCTCTTCAAGCAGAAAAGTGGAGCAGACTTGCAACTATGAATGAGGAAGTACACAGATAACAGGACAGAAAGAAAACGGAAAGGGAGCATAGTGTCATAATAAAACAGGTGCACTGGCTTCTGTGCAGAGATTTCTATGATGAACTGGGGAGCACCTCTGTTCTCCACATTAAAACAAATGGTATCAAGATACTTTCTCAACGGTATAATTCTGTTAACGCAAGAGCACATGGTAATCATAATGATATCCCAAGAAACAATGGCTATCAACACTCTAAGCTAGCTTAGACTGCAATAAGTAGAACATGGCACGACTCATAAAAAATGCCCGCACTTCTTCACTTAACACAAAACCAGGTGGTGCTTCAAACCCAGCATAGACCCAGCATAGTGATAGCATGTGTATGACATGGAATAAAGCAACTGGTGCACAAAAATTAACACATCGTGAAACACGTCTTCTTATGCTGAGTTTAACAACAGGTGTGTTGGCGGTCGCCTATAGTAATGGTAAGCCCGAAAAATTAAAAGGAGCATGGGATAACACAACAAAACATTCTGGAAGCTGTTCAGCCGAGCAGAAGAAAGTTGTAATCTCACTGCTACAGGTGAGGAATCGTAGAAATACAGAGTGTTTCTGTCTTGAAATAAACGTTAACATTAGTCCACCACACACAGCACGTATCAGTGAAGAACGAACACACATCATTAAAGAACGATAGGAGTTGGTTCTCGCAAAAAAAAACACACAGAGAGGCTTATTCACAAACTGCAGTAATGACTCAATCCTTAATATCAACCAGTACTTCACAAATTACTTGATGCAATACAACTCTGCAGCATGCATAAACACACGGATAAGAGTACATAATCGCTTGCACATGCCACACGCTCACTCCAATGCGTACCTACAGGAGCAAGTCCTCAGCATTCATCATAACATTGAATAAGTTTTGTGTACTGCTTGTACATGTCCTGGAGTCATGCGTGTTATTTATGCCGTTGAAGCAGCGCAGTTGCAGATTTAACTGGGGCATGGAAAAAGCAGCCCTGACCTTAGCACTTCTGGCACAGCACTTGAAGCCGCAGAATGAGATGCACACACCACGTGCCTCCTCAGCCTTTTCTTTTACGGTTCACATGTGTGCAGCCTCAGGCGAACATTGCCTGTACTTGTGAGCTATCAAGTGTTGGTCAAGCCTGCGCTTATATGCAGAATTCCAGGGACAGAGGTGGCATTGGAAAGGTCTCTCGCCGGTGTGGGTCCGAAGGTGTGAGACCAAGCCGCACTTTTGATTGAAGGCTTTGTCACAGTGGTCGCACTTGTATGGACGCTCGCCCGTATGTATCATTATGTGCTTCGACATATAAGACCTGTCTTTCGTAGTATAGTCACACACAGGACACTTCCACACGTGCTTTCCACTTGGAGAGACCAGACGGGATGGCCGGCCTAGGTGACGGCGCAAAGTGACCAAGCCTGCAAAAGTCAAAACGATGCATTTTCAGCAAAGGACAGAGCTAATCTTGGAGGGCAAGATAGGTGGGCTAGCAAGTACGACTTCTGCACAGTGGGGCGAGAGCATGGCCACAGTGAAAAATGAGAAAACGTAGCAACTTTTACCGCAACAAAATGACACAGGAACGACGAGAGGAACCAAAGATGGAACTTAAAGCAGAACACTTATAAACTGAGATGGCAATACATGTGTGAGAAAGAACAGTAGGGGTACATTCTAAACTCTGATGTGGCTAATTCTAATATGTCCTGCATGGGTAACATTCCCGGAATGATACCAAAAGGTATTTGGCCGTGTATATGGAATGAAGGTGCCGGTGCCAGTATGCCCCAAGAACACTAGCACACACACGTGCAAGTTCGGAGACGTAGAGCATACAATATCACTTCATTTCATCTGCTAGATTGCTCACAAAAAGAATCTGGGGAGTTTTTCAGAAGGAGTAAATGAAACCTCACGCTTATTGGCTAGCATGAAGAGAATGAGATTTTTTCAGACATTGCTGCACATATACAAATTAACAGGGAACCAGAAATCTTGTGAAAAATTACCAACCCTTCCTGAAACACAATTGATAGGCTTTTATTTCCTGTCGACAATGTTACATCAAAGAAAGCTTGGTGTCATGCAGAACCTCAAAAACATGACAAAAAAAAGCAATCACAAGACTCAAAATGGCGGTAAAAAACTACTGAACGTACAATAAAACAGTGGCCCAAACTTCCATTCCACAATTCTGCCTGTTCATGATGTGGCAGAGCATATAAAATTGCCCAACGAGCAAGGGCCTTGTCGACATAAATTCAGTGCTCATCGTACATGAAATTCTCAGTAAGCATCTGTTGCACGAGTCCACTTCAAACTATGGAAACCAGGAGAAATTCGCATCACGTGACAGAATGTGACAAGCAGTGACCAAGCACTGTTGCAACTGAGGCTATGTGTTTAGAGGCATTTAGATAACCACACTGTCAGTTAACAGCAAAAAATTGAACGGGGTACACAACATAATGTTTAAACTGGCAACATATCATTAGAAACAGTGGCTAAACAGTTGCTAGTTCAAATGCTGCATGGTGTGCTCTGACATGTTTTGTCTCTTTTTATAACATTGTCATTTGCCCCCCAAAAATAAAAAGTGACCACTTTAAATGCCCTGCAAAGATAATATCAATACAGCATGGAACACAACGATTGAATAGGCAGAGAGAGCTACACACACATCGACGCACTTGCCTAACTGCATCCCTGTGCTATAACATTGCATGTTGCCAGAGTATTTTTCATCCTACACATTTCAAACAGCAAAGTGAGCCACGCTGTAGAAACATATCTAAATGTGTGCATTCGAGGAAAAGGCAAGAATGCACACAACATAACGTGTTACAAAATTGTGCCATGCTTTACACACCAACAGAATTTCACCGCTATCCGTTTTCCGAGAATTGCACAAGTAGTTGTGCCCGGTGATTTGGTTGAACTGCACAACTATTTTTATATGAGTGCCCATCTTCAAAATCCAGGTAGGACATGTTGGAGTGCCATAAAGCGTGCAACTACCGAAAGGCTTCTAGAGGGCTGGAGTACGGCAATCTTCTGTGTCGACGTTCTCCGTAAAGAATCTATATTTACGGACATATTCTTCCTCAACACAATGCCTACATTTCACAGACCAGTTCAACGTGCAAATTTCAGCTTCTCGGCAAAAATGTATAATGAAGCAGTGGGAGGAACTGCCATGTCGCAATGTCAGTGGACTTGTTCATTAAGATGCCAAGATCTGAAGTTGTTTTCAGAAATTGTTGGCTCTGCTTCTTTCATGCTCTTTTCTGCGCACCAGTAGAATGGTTTCATGCCAGTAGAATGGTTGAGGCATCTGTAACAAATGAGAGGGGGCATGGCATAAAGATGTCAGCTGAATAAAACTGCAATGGAAAGGTGTAGAACAAGCATGATAAAGATAAAGCATGCGTTATGTACTAACACGTCAAGCATATCATTAAAGCTTGTATCTAATCGTCTCTCCAAACCTGCAATGGCCGCTAGGTTCTCTGCCACTCAGCACAAGGTCTGGGGTCCATGGCTGGTCAAATCCTGATGGGCTGAAAACTCAAAGATGCTTGTGAAATTAGACTTACGTACATGTTACGGAAATTCCACATTTTTAAACTGAATCTACCACAGAGCTTCACGCAAATATGGACAATAATTATCAAACCGATTGTGTGTTCCTCGACTATTCAAAGGCATTTGACCGGGTTGCGCACTGTCGCCTGAATCGAAACTTTCCGCCCTGAAATAAGACTCCATTACACTATCATGGCTTCACAATTTCCTGTCTAATCGTCAGCAGTACACAACAGTTAACAATTTCTCTTCTTCCCTATCTGACGTTTCTTCAGGTGTACCACAAGGCAGCGTACCCATGCCGTTGCTTTTCCTCATATTCATCAATGATCTTCTTGCATCAGGGTTTTCGCTGACGACTGCATTGTTTACTGTCCAGTCAAGAACAGTGAAGATCACCTGCCACTCCAAAATGACCTCCACGTAATTATTGGTTGGTGTAGTGCATGGCTCCTGACGCTAACTGTCTCAAATTGCAAAGTAATATCATTCACACGTAGACCTAGCATATCCGAATTTTCTCACAGCATTAATCATACCATTCTATCGACTGCAACACAACATCAGTACTTGGGCGTAATACTCACACCTAATCTATCCTGGTCCAACCACATTAGGGCAATCTCTGCCAACGCTTCCAAATCACTAGGTTTCTTGAAACGTAACTTGAAAGCTGCACCATCAAGCATTCGCAAATTATTTTACTTAACACTGGTTTGCCCTCAACTAGAATATGCCTGTTCGATTTGGTCTCCGCATCAAAAATACTTGATCCATTGGAAAGAATCCAGAACAGAGCAAGCCGCTTCATTGCCAATAACTACAGTCCCCATTCCAGTATATTGCAAATAAAACAGGAACTTTCACTTCCACTCTTGAACATTTGTCACGACATTGCCTTGCTGTCATTCTTTCATAAAATTACCCATTCCTCCCTAATCACCGTTACTGGTCTGCAACAACCATATCTCACTTCACGTAGACTACACAATCATCTTAGCTATTCCCGTGTATACGGCTCAACAAACGTGTTCAATAAGTCCGCACTTCCATGTGCTATCCGTCTCTGGAATAGTTTGCCTGACCACATTGCTTCCCAGACAAACTATGACACATTCCATCATATCTTATCAAGCCATTTCACAAACTTCAGCGAGTAGACGCCGTATCGTAGTGCAAAGATGAATTTTGGCAACTTTTGAACCTACACTTAACATCATAGTAAATCTCTTCATCTGCTCATATGTTACATTATATATAGGGCTCCGTGTTTTCGGTTTTATCCGAAAAAATAAAAAAAATATATGCCGGTAAAAGTTTTGACAATTCGGATTTATCCGATAAACTCTGATTTCAAGAGCCAATATGACCTGATTCCGTTCCTTATCGAAGGGGCAAGTTCTAAGCGCTCATTGATACGTCTTCTGGTTTGACCGATTTAAAGTTTACCGCGCGTAGCTGTATTAGGAGACGTAGCGGTATTGTGCTCCGACTCGGCTTCTTACATGCAGAAGCTTCACAAGGACTTCCAACTCTCCAACCCCGAATTCAAGGCGCTTCACTTCAAAGATCCGTGCCACCTACTCAACAATGCTCTGGAGGATGGAATCAGGGCAAGCCGCGTTTAACATAGTTCACGAATTTGTTGTGCACTTTCCTGCCCTGTTGAAGTCATCGCGGGAGCTGCGCCGCAAGTTTGGTCTTGTGTGTTTGGCCATGGACATGTCCATCAAGTCACTGAAAACCGTATTCCATTGAGGTGGTTCTCTTTTTATGAAGCTATAGAAGATATTTTGGACTATTGGCGCGCCGTTTTGTCTTTCTTCAGAAGCGACGAAGCCAAGGGAACGAAGTGTGAGAAGCTCAAGAGTCTTATTTTATCGCCTGAAGCTGTGCACGAATTGCTCGTTAAGATGAGGTTTCTGAAGACCAAATCGTGTGCCGTGCTCTCAGTCATTAGGGAACTTGAGGCAGAGGCAGTACCCTGGTACATCAAGTTTATCCCATACTGGGGGTTCGTTTATCAGTCAATGGCGTGATCCAACCGAGGTCTTCACATCAAATGTCACGAGTCTGTTGGACCTCCTCGACGATACTGACCGCTTAAAGGGATACTGAACAAAATTTTCGTCGCCGAGATAAATGGCCCAATTGAAAGATTGGGTGCTGAAATTTGTTGAAACAACCTTCATTTCAGCCAGAGACTAGCAGAAAATAATGAATTTAGAACATTTTCGTAAATTGGCGCGTCTAGCAGCCGCACCGCGAACTTGAGAGGAAGTGACGCAAAACTCGGTGGATACTGACTCGCCAACCGTGCTCGCTGCAAAATTGCTTACCAATCGACATCGCAAGCCGCCACCTGCTGCCGCGCGTCTCTCTCAAAACGTGTTCTCACGGTCAGGAAGGTGTTCTTGAGAGGAAAGGTGGAGAAAGGGAAGTGGCAGGGCAGGAGAGAGCGTGCCGGTTGCCCCCCTCTTGCTGGAGCATTCGACGTCACGGCCGTCGACAAGGGCACTGGCGTGCAGCCACCGCGCTCTCACAATCCACTAAAAATACGGCCAACTGCTCGAAATTACGTGAAATAAACGCTGTTTATAGGAACAGTCGTGTCGTCCGAGTCGAATGCAAGTGTTTTCATAGCTTTTTCAAATGTTTGTTCAGTATCCCTTTAACGACTGTTGCAGACTTTCACAGATACTACGCTGCTGTCGCCAAAAAGTGGAGACAGACATCTGAGAGGAACCTGTGCGATCAACTCCAGTACCCCAAAGAATCGTTTTGGTACTGTGTTCAAATCGTGAATCCAAATGGGAAGCATGAGCTGCCCTGACGTTCGAAACCTATGCGCATATTTTTCAATTAGTGCTTCTTGAAACTGACGACATGAGCAGCTCCTGAGTGATTTTGTGAACTATCAGGGCCATGAAATATGTAACATTGTTGAATCCCTGTTGTTTTGGAGAATTCACAATGTCCGATGCTTTCTCACTGCGCGCTGCGTCTTCTGGCGCTTCCTGTTTCTAGCGCTAACGTTGAAAGGGCATTTTCAAAGCTGAGAGTCGTCAATCGAAAGGGGAGCGCGCTTCGATCACCGACAGCAACCTCGCAAAGTATGCTTGCGTGTTAAACAATAAGCTTTAAGCATAAGGGTGTTATACGCACAAATGCAGGTGTTATGTGTTCAAGTATTTCGCTTGTGCGTATGTTTTTGTGCATTCAACCTTCTAGAAAAAAAATGTGCTTTGTGTGTTTTGATGTTTTAGTATTCAGATATGAATTGATCTAAGATTTAGGGGTTTCGACAATAATGCAAAACTCTGAGTTTCGGAGAATTGGCGATTTACGAGAATTCAACTCCGATAAACGCCGAATTTCCGCCAAAAATATAAACTCCGATAAACACCCGCCGATTTTCAAGAAAAATAAACACCGAAAACATGGAGCCCTGGTTATATATGTCAGATACGCTTGTTCTGTCCGCTTCTTGTCTCTTTTCTGTTTCTTCATGCAGGAAATGCATCGTGCTGTATTGCTACCATGAAAAGTATCGTTTTTTTTATCTTGCCTGGTAGTATTTTTCATTTCTGTAATTTTCTGAGCTGCGTTGCAAACGTATTTTTTATACGAATTTGTTTTTAATATTGTCACAGCTATGTACGCAAAGATCGTGCCTTGTAGCTGCTCTTTCTTGGGAGCAAGAAACGCACCATTTCGTTCACTGTTCCCATGCGTTCCCAGTCGTACGCTTATATGCAATTTCTCTATTAAAAAAAAGCACGCTGTAAGCAGAGTTTGTCTTCCTTAATTGCCTGTAGCATTACATAAACTTGCTTTGTAAACCTCTTCGTGATTTGCACGTGTGCAAACACATGCAAATCACAGGTATCCAAACACATGAAAAGAAATAAGTGTAAAATAGTAATGATCAAACAGGCAGGATTTGTGAGGCCTAAATCAAATGCAGCTGCAGACAGTGCTGATATCTTTTTCCGACAATTTAGTTGCGAGATGAGGCCCTGTCCTTCACCATCCTGTGTTCTACATTCTTGTCACAAAGTGTAAGTCAAGCAGAACGTGACACATTTTAGCTAAAAGCCCTAACCCTTGTTGAAACTTATACACTATAGCATTAGAGTCCATGGTTAAGCTTTCACAACTGGAGAAAATTCACAACACCATGGAAATGTTATTTGCACTACTTTCCAACAAAGCATTACAAATGCTCAAACAATAAGTGTATTCAGATTTTGCAAGAGGCTCTAGACGTGGGGAGCAATTTCTGAATTAGCGCTTCCTCATGCGTCTGTGTGGCGTGCATATGAAACCCATGTAGTGTGCTGCATAATCTGAAGAAGCATCGAAGCCAAATGTTGTTCTGTGTGGCAGATGCTACTCGCTGGATTCTTGGCATTTCAAACATCTCAAAGATTCACACTAACACAAGGGAGGTAATGACAAGGCAAAACATCATCGCTCCATTCCATGACTACTCCCGTCTATTATTACACTGCTTTGTTTTTCAAGAAATATGAAGTTTCAAGAAGCCGCTCAGGGAAAGTTTCAATACAAAGCAACAGGCCGCTCCTTCTGACAAAAACTGTTTTGGCCTGAACTTATGCAAGTATCACACGAACACTCTTCATCACGACCAGGTTCGATACATATTGTATTTCATAGCACGGTCAACAGTGGTTGCTGCTTAAGCCGAATTGCAATCTGGAAGCCAGATCGTGATCAAAATTGCCCGTTTGACACCAGCGTTTGACACCACGCACGCACCGCATGTTGCCGTATGGTAGAGAGGCGGGCGAGTTGGAAACGATGCATACTTGGAAAACCAGCGCGAACTCGATGGAGACACAAGACGAGCAGGGCACGGAGGAACAGTGGTTGCAGATTGCTCAGTGAAGCATCGCAACCCTGGCATTTACTGCGCTGTTGTTGTTTATAGAATTCACCTCTCCTGCGGAAAGGCGTACATAGGCCAGTCAGAGAATTGCATGAATGAACGACTACGCCAACACAGGAACACCTTAAAGGGAACGCTCACATCACATCTTTCCGCTCATCGCAGGTCTTGTGGGTGTAACCCTTTTTTCAATAACACAGTCATTATAGTGAAGCGCAAACATGAAAGGGCTCATGAGCTCGCAAAAGCGTTCATCATCAAAATGATGGGTGATGATTGCACACCTAAACCTGCCGTTTGTTTGCTAGATTGCGAAGCACGCATGCTTAGCCACTTCCATCACGTGACTTGAAAATTCCTGCGCACGCATGGTGTTGGTTTTTTTGTGTGGTAAGTTTTGTTTCAATAAACTTCAGTTGTTAGACAGCGCTCATCTTGTGTCTCCGTCATGTTCGCGCTGGTTTTCCAAGTATGCACATGTTGTCACATCACAGTCCGCAAGCACACTCGATGACTGCGTTTGAGTTGCTTCGCAAAACGGAACCAAATACAAATTTGTGGCGACTTCCTTCGCCGCGCACCTAAGTGCGATGCACTAGACGGGAGTAAACAAGGGGCAACGACAGTACACGACACAAATGCTCCATCAGACCACCGCACACAGGACTACTTCAAAAACTGCAGCCAGTCAGAACAAGCTAAGTCAACGTGCCCTGCACCATTCGGCGAGTTGTTCAAATGGCTTTCGTTGTCTTCCTGAAAACTCGAAAGCTGAGCGCACGACCGAGTAGCGTAGGTAGCACGCAGTCTCCGAGTCATCAGTCCTCTTGACCCCCGTAAATTTTGCATGGAAGAATAAGCTTACGCGCCACTTGAAAGCTCACAAGGACAGGCAACGTTTGCCTGATGGTGCTAGCATGTGTCTGTGTCTTTCTTCCCTTCGTTCTTGTCTTTTTGACCCCCGTAAAGCTTGGCCAAAGAGCAACAACAACCGAAGCCTGTTTCGCCGACTGTAGGCACAGGAAGTCAACACTCGCGGGTCACGAACAACAAGAAATACCGCGCGGTAATGCCGTGAACGAGCAGCACGAGTCATAACCAGTCATAACTGCTCATTTCCCTCCATGCCAGTCAAACTTATCCACTTATCCTTGCTGCTGCTGATAACGATGGAGCTTCGATGGACGTGGCTCTCAACAGGAACTGGCGAAAAAAAAAAAAAAAAAAGATTGACCTCCTTTTCTCACAACCTTATGACATTAAGCTTCTGAAGACCCCCCGCCCTACCCTCCACATCCACACACACAAAGCGCTTCTGATGTTATTTTTTTATTTTATTTTGATAAAAAAAATGTTTTCTTGCTCGCAGGTAGATGGTGAGTAAACTCATGTTCACATTGACCTGAGTCGACAGCTATTTTTCCTGTTTTTGTTGCGTATTTCAAAGACTCGGTGGTGTTGCGCGGCTCCGCCGATAGCAAGGCGCGCCAGCGTGTGGTTGCGTTTAATTATCGCCTACTATTTTAAATACGAAGCATTTCTTTGCGAGCCAAAGGCATTTTGACCGCTTCTTACTATTTTTCTATCTAGCCGCCTAGATTACGAACACTGATATAGCGAATTATCGGTTACGGCCAACTAAATACGACTAGCAGGTGCGCGCGTACGTCACTCTCTCCTTCACCCGCCGGAGCGCCGCAGCTGCCGGCTGCCTCCCGTGTCCGCGTTTCAAACAAACGTTTACACCAGTAAACGTTACACCGAGTTTCGCTTCAAACGAATCTTCCAGCGCTCACCGCAGCACCCGCGTTAGCGCCGTTCAACCCGTGACGCCACCCGTGCGCAACGCTGCTGCTTCGCATCCCATCAGCGTTCCCTTCGAGGAGATGGTCATATTTTTTTGCACATGCTTGATGTGGAAACTTGTGGATCACCCTGAAGTGATTGCATATTACATAATTGTTCTGATAAGTCTTAGGAGCCCTCACTTTTGGAACATATGTCTGCGCTTCGCGTGCAATTCAATGTGGGATGGGATCCACTGAAACTTTACATTAAACCTCTTGCCGATGAGGTGTTAAATGTGTGCCAGATTGCCATGTGAACTTTTCTTGAGGTGGGTTGCGGTGCAGACTTCTTAACACTGAGTCCATCAGCATTGCTACATCTTGTGCAGAACAGGATCGTAGTTTTCGCAAAGCTGCGGTGATTGCTGCACTTTGTATGTACCATTGTGGACGAAATGACAAGATCAAGGGCATGACACGCCAAGGCAGGGTATGCATGAAGCCGCTGCGCAGCTATTCATCTGTGTGCACGCCGATCCGTTCGTGTACACTTGTAGGTGGCTGCAGTACATGGTGCTCATGTGGTCCAGCACAAATGGTGCATTTCGCCGCTAGCTTGGGTACACTGAAGTTACAGGTAACATCCACAAAAGACCATGGCAGGTTGATAGGGCTCCAGTAAGGCAATATTTCAAGCCTAAATATCGAAATATGCTCAGCGCCACATAGAATTGTGAGCCAGTTCTTGCCCTTAGCCGCCGGAGAAGCACCGTGCCTGCAGAGGACCCACCCAGTCCTAATAGCTGCGTCACCAAGGCCCGAGATGCCAAAAGGCAGATCAGAAGAGGCTTCATTAGTGACCTTCTCATTTGTTTTTGTTTTACTTACAAATCTCAAAGGCTGTGTGTACATGTGTGCATTGCATAGCGTAGTGTAGTGCTACACTATTTCGAGGTGCGATGCACTGCAGGCACAATCTTATGTTCACTCAATGTGCATCGCCCACATAAATTTGACAGGTCAAGAAATGAAGTTATTGCCTGAAGGTAAAACACATCTTACATTTCATAAACACAGAACATTTGTAAAACTGCATTGTTGTTTCTTATAGTTCCTTATGCAGCGTTTTGCATACTACACCAGGAACTGTACCTTACACACATAACTAAGCACATCTGCCTTCAAGGAAAGAAGAAATTTCGTAACTTTCATTGGTTCAACCCACCAATCAAAAGAGTGTGACGTCACTGGATAAACCTGCCTTGCTTATTCTGTTCAAATGTTCTCCCTTTACATAACAAACAATTCATGCAATAAAGGAATTGTGAACTTGTTTCCATGTCGTGTTTGTTAGGATGTTCAGCTGCAGAAAAAAACGCTAGTTGCAGAGTACGTAAATATTGGTTATTGACAAGCACAGCTCATCATTAAAACCATCATATACGTTCTCGACATAACCATGTGAAAAAAGAATAATAAGATACAGTAATGAAAAACACTGACTCGCTCCAACATTGTTTATGCCACTTTTTAATTGATAATCACCACATTTTGGAATATGGACAGGTGCTGAAGCAAGTTTCTGGTGAGTACCAAAACGGCATAGGCAATTAATTGGAACAAGGAGAACAACATTTCCTACAGCATGGAACTCGATGCATTTCCATGCCAGAGGCCTGAACACACGGAAGGCAGAGCACTTTTCACTGTATGGCATTTGAAAAACTTGTTGTGCAAATCAGTTGTGGGCCAGGTGATTAATTGGAACCTCGTGGCTTCGTGCTACAAATGGGTGTTTGTCATTTTCCCTATCTGAAACACTTGTTGACATGCTACTGCCATTGGCTTTTCGAAAAAAAAAAAAACACGAAGGAGCTTATTTTTTAGTGCAGTACAATGCTACACATCAGTGAAACAGCATTTCACAAGAGACTTTATTCAATACAACTTTGGCATATACTACATAAACACATGGATATCAGTACATCACTTGCACATAACATACACACAGCCAGCTGGTATACTTCATTAGAAACAGTGAGACTTTGTGCCTTGCTTGCGGTTGTCCAAGGACCATCCATGTCCTCGCTGTTGTTAAAGTGGCTCAGGGTCAGATTTCACAGGGGCATAGACCAACTTTTAGCCACTGTAGCTCAGCACCTGAAGCCACAGAATGAGATGCACGTATCATATGCTTTCTCAATGTTCGCTGTCATAGTTTAATCATCAGGCAAAAAGTTTCTGCTCTTGTGAGTACACAAATGGCGGATAAGGGTGGCCTTCTGCACAAACTCCATGGGGCACAGGTGGCACTGGTAAGGCTTGTCGCCGGTGTGGATGCGAACGTGCGTGGACAAGTTGCCCTTACGGTTGAAGGCCTTGCCGCAGTATCCGCATTTAAACGGACACTCGCCCGTGTGTATTCTTCGGTGTTTTGACATGTTAGAGGTGTGACTTGTAGTGTAGCCACACACAAGGCACTTCCACACACGCTTTTCTCTTGGTGAGCCGAGATGAGGTGACTGGCCAGGGTGATGGCATAAGGCAACCAAGTCTGCGCAAGTTAAAATGGCGTATGTTAAGCAAAAGACGAGTGTAATGCTGGATACTTCATTGTCTGAAGTATCCACTTGTTCGGAGGCAATTATCAAGAGCCTTGAGACAAGAAATCACGCAACAGGTGGCATAGAGTGCTTTCTAAAATTGCACATGCTTTCTTCAAATGTTCTACGCATCTACGCAGTAGCATAACGGCCCAATGTGACTTCACAAAACTACAGCGGCCCCTTTCTGTTAAGGAATAGCACCGATGAGCTGTGACCAGAGGCTTGACTCCATGAAAGAGGCCTCTAACTGAGACTATAACACTAATTATTATTTTCTCTTCGTTGTTTTTCTCAAGGCTATCATAATCTGTACCATTAATATCCATGCAATCGTGTACCTTTTATGAAGGAATAATAACCGTTAAGTACAAGACAATGAACAGTAATCTAAATAAAGTAGAAGTTCAGGGAAAGATGGAATCTTGAAGCAATGAAAAATCCTTGAAACATGGACTGTCGTTAGAGCCAACATTTATACAAGCGGACTTGTCTTTTTCGAGGAAGTTGGGTCTTCTTGGGCAGTTGCAGCCTTGAATAAGACAAGTCCACTCGTCAAAACGGCTCCAGCGACACTCCATGTTCCAACAATTTTTCTTCGCTTCAATGAACAGTAGTATAACGGGAAGCGATAATTCTCCCTACAACTTTGGCATAAACTGGCACCTACGAGACAGTAGCATGAAACTGTCAGCAGTGTGCCCATCTTTTTTTAAAGCCTCCTCTCACCACGTGAGATAACGCAGAACATATTTGGCAATATCAGCATGCAGCAGTTGTCAGCGTATGGCAAGCACGAGATATATTTCAGGCATTCATGAATCGTATGCGACGTAAATTTAACAAGGTATAGCTGCATTTCTATACGCTAGGTAGTAACAGCAGTACAATTTTAGATCTTTGTACAGGCAGGGTAGAGTTCACAGAATGCAGGTGACACAATGAAGAGTCAAATATCAGCCTCATTTTGCTGGCCAGGCATTACAAATCTACAGCATGATATTGGTCGCATACTCTAGTACTGGTAGGGCCACAGAAAGGCAGGCTGTATGCCAAAACTGCACAGCATTGTGGGTGGGACGAGAAGTAAAATGTACAAGAAAAAGGAAAGGAGAGGCCACCTTCTTGAGATATGAGAATACTCATTACTAAGTGCCAAGTCAAGCTCCTATTGCTATTGGAAGAACAGTAGGTGCATAGTGGCACTGGGAATCGAACCCAGTACCTCTCACATTTGAGATGGACACCCTACCACTTGACCAGCACTGTGGTGCGACACAATGTTTGTGTCCAGCACCGGCGTACTGCATGTGACAAATACGTTAAAATATTCTTATGAGGTGCTACAATGTCTTTACCAGCACACTCAATGTGAAGTGAATAAATTTATTATGAAAGTTCAGCGAAAGCGTCCATGTAATCATCACCATCAATGATCATCTCAAAGGGGGACCCTCAACAGAACAAAGAAATCTGTAACCGCATCCAAGTGTAACAGCAGTAGACATTTCAACTTTGTTACATCACGTCAGTATACATGACAAGAACACCTTCTTTCCCTGCACTTCGTGAATATACAGCAAAAAAAATAAAACAAGTATTAATCGGTGTTTTCAAAAGACATTGCTGCTGACAAGCTTGAAATAGGGACATTTGAGTATAGTTTATCATCAGTAAAGCCTGCCTCATTTATTACATTTTCCCTTCAAGATTCTCAGAGATGCCAGAGTGTGAATGCTACACAGGCACAACATGCACATATCAAGTTTAGAGGCACATGAAGAACAATATCGCGTCACCTTAGGAACTAACCCCCCTCAAAAAACTCTGTGACGTTCTTTGAAAGCGGTTAATGAAATATCTGCTTATCTTGCAGTAGTACGGGGACGAAAACATTTGTTCGGATATTGCTGTGCCCACTGACTCGACAAGGAACCACAAATTTCACTAAAAGGTTGCCCATCGTTTCATAAGCATATTTAAGCGGCTCTACTTCACTAATGACAACCTAACATCCTGTAAAATGATATTAATTGTCCACATCCTGGAACATCACAAACAAGAAGTCTGACAGCAAGTAAAATGGCGAAATAAAGAACCGCAGTCACAGTGCACTCTAAATGACCAACTGACTCTAGTGACCGATTTTTCTTGGCTCAAGAGTTAACAAACCCCTGTGCATTCTAAATGCAGATCATGAGCGACCAAGTGTGACCGGAAAAAGTTGTGCGAACAAATACTAGCTGCGACCAAGTAGTGCCGTCATTGGAGCCAGTTGATCCTACCTAAACACGAAATACAGGTATAAAATGTCCAGAAGCAGGTGGGAATGTGGCGGTTGTAATTTTACTATGTAGCAATCGCTGCAACAGTACCCCCCCCCCACCACCATGGCATTTCACTGCCTTCGTTTGCACTTGCGATGGGCTATTACACTGATGCGCTTCTTGCTTACTAGCTGACGGTATGTGTACTTTTCTACCATTAGAAAAATGAATAAGACATGCAACGATGACAATAACAACAACAACTTGCCGAACATATCGTAACTGGCACGAAGCTGGAAACATGAAAAAGGGCCGGAGGAAAGAGGCAGAAGAGCGCCAATTAAAAAACTAAGGCACACACTCGCCCAAAAACAAGTTCTAGAATAACAATAACACATGTAATAGGAGAGAAAGAAAAAAGAGAGCACACCGTTTCATAATAAAATAGGACATGGGTGCCACTTTTTCCTAATCACCTCAGAAGCAGAGCTGTTCTGAACATGAACGCTAATGGTGTTAAAATATTTTGAAAGCTTCAACAGTATTGTCTTGTTAACCCTGTGAGGTACTTCGTATGCAATTGTGTACACATGTTTCTACCAGTTGTGTTGACTAGTTGCTATGAAAGAGCAAGATACATTGAGGTTTGAATTAATGGAACCTTCTGCGTAATAAATGTGTCTTCATTTAACTCAATTTTTCCGTGTTGCATATGATCATTTTGCTGAAGGCACTGCCATATTCGATGAGTCGTTTGACGCACCACCCTCCGCGAGCCAGGTCAAAGGTGTAATTTTTCTCTGCTTGGAATAAATGCAACTGGAAACGAAATAGCACTGTCTTTCTAAGAAAGCCTGAGATTTTATTCTATTTACACAAAAGCAGAACATGAATGACTTCAAGATAAATAGATATTTAATTACAAGTTAAGACTGATTATTATAAAACACATGAATCAAGGTATTATGACATTATTTTTGTTGCAATTTAATATTGAGTGCCTTGGAATAATGTTGTGTAAATTTGATGCCTTTACTGACAGTTCTTTACAGGCCACACTTCAAAGGGCTAATCAAGGTGACAGTGCTCACGGACTGAAATGCGACATCCAAACCTTTAGTATAATGACCAGTATGTGCAATTGTACGAATTAGGCACATCATGCCGGAAAGAATCTGGCAGCTAGAGGCAAAGAAAACGCACATGAAAAACACATGAAACACACACATGAAAACCTTCAGGAAGCCACTCAATAGCACAGAAAAAAAGTTAATTACAGCATGTGTCTTTTCCTTAAAGACACCATAACTAAACTCACTGCTACAGGGAAGTGATCATAGAAAAAGACTTTGTGGTTCAGATTGAATATTCAGGCTGGTCTGTCACACAGAGCTGATATAAGTGGAAAACGGTAGGCGCTGACTTCTGCTATAAAACACGAAGTGGCTTATTCCCAGACAATGACACTGACACAGTCCTATAAACATCGGCGAACCAGTACATCACAAATTACTTCATTCACTACACGTTTGGGACTTGCACAAACACATGGATAAAAGTACATATAATAACTTGCACACACTACACACTTGCATAACTACACGAGAACAGCCTTTAACATTCATCATAACATCCAATGTTTTGTGTCCTGTGTGTACTTGTCCTTGTTTCTTGCAGGTTCTTCACATCGCTGAAGCAGCTCAGGTGAAGATTTCACTCAGTCATGGACAAACTAGACCCGATTTTAGCCCAGCACTTGAAGTCGTTGAATGAGACGCAACATGACGTGACTTCTCAGTCTTTTCTGTAAAAGCTCACATAGGAGCGTCTTCAGGCAAATGTTGGCTGCGCTTGTGAGTTTTCAAGTGGCGCACAAGCTCATGCGTCCATGCAGAATTCCACGGACAGAGGTGGCACCGGTAAGGTCTCTCACCGGTGTGGACGCGAATGTGCCTGACCAAGTTGCACTTCTGATTGAAGGCTCTGGCACAGTAGTCGCACTTGTGTGGACGCTCGCCCGTGTGTATTCTTCGGTGTTTTGACATGTCAGAGCTGTGACTTGTAGTATAGCCACACACAAAGCACTTCCACACACGCTTTTCTCTTGGTGAGCCGAGATGGGGTGGCTGGCCAGGGTGATGGCATAAGGCAACCAAGTCTGCGCAAGTTAAAATGGCGTATGTTAAGCAAAAGATGAGTTTAATGCTGGATACTTCATTGTCTGAAGTATCCACTGGTTCGGAGGCAATTATTAAGAGCCTTGAGACAAGAAATTACGCAACATTGACGCAGACTGCTTTCTAACATTGCACATGCTTTCTTCAATTGAATGTTCTATGCATCTATGCAGTAACGAAGCATTAAAGGGACTGTCTACCGCTCGGAAAAAATTTTCTGATTGTGGTGAAAATGAGAAGATTGTTCGTCACATCGGCAGCAATGAGCATGCTTTTGCCCCATAAAAAAAGGAATTACATTTTTAATTTGATGTTGAAAATCGTTAAAGAATGACCGCTAGCGTCAACCAACAGCGATGTGGTCAATCTACTGGTAGGACAAGAAATCTTCGCACATAGACTCGTTTTGCTTAAAAACAAACATGTATAACTTGAAATTGTATTTTACGCACTTGTGGCAGCTTTTGGTTGCGTCAGAGAGTAATTTTTTGCCTTTTTTTTATCACGCATCCAAAAAGGCGCCCGGTGGCGCTGCTTGCAGCGCCGTCTTCGATTTCGTCTGATTCAACTCCTGCGCTATGCCACGCGGCCCTCCACGCTGGTCGTACTGTGCCGCTGTATTGTTGTTAGGATGTCTCACATGTGATGCGCTGTGAAGGCGTGCATTCATAGTCTCTTTTTGATGAATCAACTTGGCTTGGATTGCGGCAGTAGTGCTAAAATAAACGCATAGACTGCGATTACAGCAAAACAAGTGTACTGTAATCATATAATAAGGTTTCATTTAACTGCTAGCGCGCTGAGAACCACTGTTACATTCATTACATTAGTGTTCAGGAAAAATTAAGTAATTCTACAGAAATCGCATGTGCTTTTGGTTTTATTTTTTGCCTGCACTACAATCATCATTGCGTCCACCAACCAGTGTCATGGGCATGTTTTAAGCCAATGGAAGAAGACCGAACGCAGATAGAAAAATTCTGTTTTAAAGGTTACTATCCAAAGAAACCGCTGCAAGTTTGGACACTTCAGACGGTACGCTTTCTATTGTGGTACAAAACAGAAAAGTGATGAAGGACGGTAGACAGTCCCTTTAAGGCCCACTGTAACTTCACAAACTACAGTGGCCCCTTTCTGTTAAGGATAGCACCGATGAGCTGTGACCAGAGGCTTGACTCCACTAAAGAGGCCTCTAATTGGGACTAAGACTGCTTAACATTTTCTCTTTGTTGTTGTTCTCAGGGCTATCGGTAATCTGTACCATTAATATCCAAGCAATCATGTGCCCCTTATGAAGGGACAATAACCGTTACGTACAATACAATGAACAGCAATCGAAATAAGGCAGAATTTCAGGGAAAGATGGAATCATGAAACAATGGAAAATCCTTAGAACATGGGGTGTCGCTAGAGCCAACGTTTCAGCAAGCGGACTTGTATTCTTCAAGGCAGTTGGGTCTTCTTCTTGAGCAGCTGCGGCCTTGAAGAAGCCAAGTCCGCTTGTCGAAATGTGGCTGCAGTGACACTCCATGTTCCAAGGATTTTTAATCATCTCAATGAACAGTAGTAATATAATGAAAAATGATAATCCTCTCTACAACTTTGGCATAAACTGGCATCTGGGAGACAGTAGCATGAAACTGTCAGCAGTATGGCCTTCTTTTCAAAACCTCCTCTCACCACGCGAGCTAACGCAGAACATATTTGGCAATATCAGCACGCAGAAGTTGTCACCTTATGGCAAGCATCAGATAGAGTGCAGGCATTCATGCATAAGATGTGACCTGAATATAACAAGGTATAACTGTATTTCTATATGCTAGGCAGTAATAGCTGTACAATTTTAGAACTTTGTACAGACAGGGTAGAGCTTACAAAATGCAGGTAACACAAAGAAAAGTCAAATATCGGCCTATTTTTACTGGGCAGACATTACAAATCTAAAGCATTATATTGGTCGCATACTTTAGTACAGGTAGGGCCACTGCCAGGCAGGCTGCATGCCGGCACTGCGCACGGATGACATTGCGCCAAAACTGTGCAATGTTGTCACGGTCCATCACAAAACGGGTATGCGCCACAAAAATTAGGTAAATCCCACTACTCGCCACTGGTCCACTAAAAATGAAGAACAGCGACAGTCAGCCCAACAAATAGCCAACGACGTTAGTGGAGCTGAAACACCCTTGTCTAGATGCCGTAGGGAACTGAAACTGGGCGTGTAGGGAAAAAGAAGCACCATCTTAGGGATGTACAAATAATTATTGCACTTGTTCTTTTATATGTTTGCTTGTCTTTTGTCTTTAAACATTACTTATAAACAACCATATTTAAAACTTCATATCAACAATTCTTGACCAATCTCCCAGTGTGGGTATGAGCCATGTGTAGAGGCACATCATCATCATCATCATAAGCTGCATTCCGACACTGTTCTCCGACGACGTTAGTGAAGCACGAACACCGCTTCCCTACATGCCCGATTTCAGGCTTGGCACCACTAGTGCCTTATCAAAGAAATCTCTCTCCAAACACTGCATGCTTCACACCTCCCCAGTTTTTTTTTTGTTAAGCTTTTGAGGTGCTTTGGACGCGATAGTGTACACAAATTTGTTTCTACTAGTTGTGCCAACTAATTGCAATGATAGTGCAGGATACATTGAGGTTTGAATCAATGGAACCTCTTGCTTAATAAATGTCTTTATGTAATTCAATTTTGCTGCGTTGTATATGATCATTTTGCTGAAGGCACTACCATGTTCGATGAGTCACTTGATGTGCCACCCTCCGCGAGCCAGGTCAAAAGTATAATTTTTCTTTGCTCAAAATGAATACAACTGGAAACGAAATAGCACTATATTTCTAGCCTGAGATTTGATTCTATTTATAAGAAAGCAGAACACGAATGACTTCAGGATAAATAGATATTTAATTACAAATTAAGATTGATTAATCTAAACCACACAAATCAAAGTTATGACATTATTTTTGTTGCAACTGAATATCGCGTGCCTTGAAATAATGTTGGGTAAATTTGACTAATTTACTGATCGTTCTTTGTGGGCCGTGCCGGAAAGGCCAATCTAGGTGTACAGTGCTCACGGACTGAAATGCGACATCAGAGCTCTTAGTATAGTGACCACATCATGCCGGAATTAATCCGGCAGCTAGAAGTAACAAAAACAAACATGAAAAACACATGAAACACACACATAAAAACCTTGAGGAAGCCACTCGATAGCACAAAACAAAGTTATTAACAGCATGTGTCCACTTCTTAAAGACACCATAACTAAATTCACCGCTATAGGGAAGAGATCATAAAAAAAAACAGACTTTGTGCCTCTTCATTAAAAAAATCATATTCATTAAAAAAAACAGACTTTGTGCCTCTTAATGAATATTCAAGCTAGTCTGTCACACAGAGCATATATAACTGGAAAATGATAGACACTGGCTTTTTTTGTGATAAAACATGAAGTGGCTTATTCTCAAAGCGCAGCACTGATGCAGCCCTTAAACATTGGCGAACCAGTACATCACAAATTACTTCATTAACTACACCTTTGGGACTTGCACAAACACACACTTAGTCAAATGCATAACTACACGAGATCAGTCTTTAACATTCATCATAACATCCAATGTTTTGTGTCCTGTGTGTACGTTTCCTGGTCTCTCGCAGGTTCTTCACATCGCTGAAGCAGCTCAGTGGAGGATTTCACTCAGTCATGGACAAACTAGACCCAATTTTAGCCCAGCACATGAAGCCGTTGAATGAGACGCAACATGATGTGACTTCTCAGTCTTTTCTGTGAAAGCTCACATAGGAGCGTCTTCAGGCAAATGTTGGCTGCGCTTGTGAGTTTTCAAGTGGCGCACAAGCTCATGCGTCCACGCAGAATTCCACGGACACAGGTGGCACTGGTAAGGTCTCTCGCCGGTGTGGACGCGAATATGCCTGATCAAGTTGCTCTTGTTATTGAAGGCTCTGGCACAGTAGTTGCACTTGTGTGGACGCTCGCCCGTGTGTATTAGCTTGTGATTCGATATGTAAGACTTGTTTGTTGTAGCGAAGTCACACAGAGGACATTTCCACACGTGCTTTCCGCTCGGAGAGCCCAGAAGACGCGACCGGCCAGAGTGAGAGCACACATCGACCATGTCTGCAAAAGTCAAAAACGATGCATCTTTAGCAGAGGACAAAGTTAATATTGGAGGTCAAGATAGGAAGGCTGGCGAGCATGACTGCTACTCATTGGGTGAAAACGTGGAACTGAAAGCACAACACCTATAATGGCAATACACGCGTGAGAAAGTACAGTAGGGGTGCATTCAACGCTCTTCATAAATGTCCGCACATGGGGTCCTCTGATGGGGTCAATTCTAAAATATTCAGTACGGTGAAAATTGTTGACATGATACCCCAGTATGCTCCACAAACACGAGCGCACACGTGCAAGTTTGGAGGCATAAAGCATGGAATATCGCTTCATCTTGTTTAGTAGCTTGCTGTCGAAAGACTCAGCTGCAATATTCTTCGGAAAGAGTAGACGAAATCCAATGCTTATTGTCTAGCATGCAGAGAACAAGTTTTCTTCAGATATTCCTGAACCAATACAAATGGGCAGGGAATCGTACAAAGATTGCCCACCTTTCCTCAAGCGTTATTTAAAGGGAAACTAAAGTGAAACAATGAGTCGGTCTAGATTGATAAATTGTACTCGGAGAACTCCAATGTCGTTAATTTCACCATCATATGATTATTGATAAAGAAGAAGTTCAAGGTCAAAGTATCGTTTTAAAATTTTGCGCCGAAATCTCCATGGGTGACGTCACGGATTTCAAATTGTATTTTTTGTATTTTGGAACAATGACTCAACAAAATTTCCTGAAACTTGGTATGTTATGTCTATGCCCCCCTCAGAGGACAATGTACTTCATTTTTACCAATTAGGAACTGCAGAGGACCTAGTACACGCTGTCAAAATCTATGATGTCACGGCGTTTGGTGCGGGAGCTTCAAGGTGGCGTCGCCATCCACATTTTCATTTTGCGCGTTTTCTCACTTACCAAGCATCTTAGCCTCTGGTATTTCTTCTTTTTCAGTACTCAAAAAAAGAGTATAAAAAATATATAAAAATACCACTTCTCGCGGCAAGCGTGGCGATTTTGAAGTTGTGAAAGAGTAATTTACTAATACGAGAAAAATCGTTTCTCTCTTTAGTGCCCCTTTAATCAGCCATTATTTCCTGTCAAGAGTGTTGCATCAGAGAAAATTTGGCACAGTCTACAACCTCGAAAACATGACAAAATAAGATTCATGGCAGCAAGCAAAATGGTGGAAAAAGAAAACGAGAGGTAGAACAACACGATGAGCATTGCACATTTCTGGTTGATCCCAATGGGTTTGAGTGACAAGAAAGTGTTTTGTACACAAGGGCCTCATCAGCAAAGATTCAGTGCTCTTTATATATGGCATTCTCAGTAAGCATCGGTTGCACGAGTCCTCATCAAACAATGAAGGCCAGAGGAAACTCGCATCTTAAGTGACACAATGTGACAAGCTCTGTTCACATAACTAGCTGTGACCAACTACAGCTGCGATTGGGGCCAGGCATTTAGAGGTGTCTAGATAACCAAACTGTTAATTAATAGAAACAAATGGGACAGGGCACACCACACAATTTTTGAACTGGCAACTCATTACTCAAAACAGCGTTCAAACTCCATGTGGTGTGCCTTGACATGTTTTGCCTCTGTATATAACAGTGCCACTCGCCTAAAAAGAACAAACGGTGACCATTTCAGATGCCGTGCAAGGATAAGGGATAGTAATTAACTGTACAGCGTGGAGTACAACATTCGAACAGGTAGAGAAGGAACACAGACATTGTGCACATTTGTCCAACTGTGTCCCTGTGCCATAACATTGCGTGTTGCCCCCTCTGGTGTTTCATCTGGCATTTTCCACGCTGTAGAGTGAGCCATGCCCCATAAACATATCCAAACGTATACATTAGAGGAAAGGGCAAGAATGCATGCAACACGAGTTACAAAACTGCACAGGTCTTGATGCGCCAACAAAATATCGCTACGTGAATGTCAAAAGTTGTGCCACAAAGCAGGTGAACTGTTAAACAATTTTAACATGGGTCCAGGTATGGCCAGTGAGAAAGCTGTCAACCATGCAACCACTAGAAGGTTTGGAGTGGACTGCAATATGGCAGTCTTGTGTGTCGAGGTTCTCCATGCGAATTTCGCCAAGTACACTTAACATTTTTTTTCCCCCTACCGTGATTACCTACAACTGACAGACAAACTAAATGTACTGATTTCAGTGCCTTGGCAAGAATGAGTAACAAGGCCACAGGAGAAACTGCGGTGATGCAATTTAAGTGGACATGTTCATTGGCACTAAGGTCTAAAGCTTTTCACATATTGACTGCATTGCTTGTTTCATTCTGTCTTCCATCTGATGGTCAGTGGAACAGTTGAGGCATCTGCACAGAATGAGTGCACAGCATATGTAAAGATTTCAGCGGAATAAAACTAACATGAAAATGTACATCACATGCGAGAATAGATATTACAGCATTCTGAATGAATCAACATGTCAAGCATATTATTAAACAGCATATTATTAAACATCTCCCGTTTATTGTGCCTGCAATGGCGGCTACGGTTCTCTGCTGCTCAGCTAGGAGTTCATTGCCCCATTCCAATAACCTTAAAACCCAAATATGTTTGTGTAATTAGATTTACATACATACATGTTAAAGAAGTTCAGCATTATTAAACATAATCTACTCCCTATGATACTCCAGTGATATAGTAATCACAATGAATCCCAGTCCCACATTATGGCCCTTTCCAAAATAAATGCTTTAAGTTTGCAATTTGCCATACGCTTACATGCAACATCTATAGTTGAGAAAAACAACCTGCTCACGAAGCTTGTCTTCCTGATTTCCATGAAGCGATCAAAAGTTCTTGGAACACGAGGTGTCACTGGAGCCAATGTTTCAACAAACAGACTTGTCATCTTCAAGGCTGAAGAAGACAAGTCCACGTCGAAACATCGGCTCCAGCAACACACTGTGTTGCAAGGATTTTTCATCGCTTCAAGGTTCCATCTTCCCCTGAACTTTGACCTTATTTTGATTTCCCTGAAGTGGTGCAGAAGCTTCTTCTCGAAAAGAAACGTTCATCATTAACATAGACATGCAAATATTGAGTCTGAACGTTTGACAAAGAATTAAGTGCAAAACAGATATGAAGAAACCAACAGGATTAGTTAGGCCTTAACCAACTGCAGCTGCCAAAAGTAGCTGAAAACAGCCTTTCCAGTAGGCAGCCTTACGACTGTAAGGCTGCCAACTGGAACGACTGTTTATCTGAAAACCGAGACAGTTGTGAGATGAGGTTCTGTCCAGCTTCTTCCTCTGTTCTGCCTATTTCTCACATGAAGGAAAAGTAATACAACCCGAAGAATGAGCTATGAGCGCTAATCCTTGGTGATACATATATACATAACTTGCAAGTGACGTCAGTTCCTGTCTTCCGTCCGCCATCACCGAGCACATACGTCTCAGTGGCCGCGCTGTGTTTACGTTCGTGCGCGGATCGTTCGGCGTAGTACGCGTGTTTTGATTGTTTGCCTTGCGCTTATGACGAGCGAGAATCGTTCAGGACATTATGCAGCCTGCAGTGTCGTCAGTGGTGTCGCACGTAATGGTTGAAACAACTTCGCACGAATCACCTACAGCGGCGCTCTTCGCCGCCTGCATTTTGCGGCGCTCAAACTGCACAGATTTTGTCGCTGATTGCTGCATAAAACGATGGCCCAATAACATGTTTGGTGCCCAGTCGGGGTTCGTTTCACCGAAGAGCTAAAAGGGCCTCCCGAAAACCAAGGCGCGATCGCTGTGTCAAATTCGGCGGAAAGGTGAGGAGATTCGGAAGCATTACGTACTTGCCTGTTATGAAGTGACACCTGCACACACAAACGTTGTGCAACGTCTGAGGTCCTTCCTGTTTACGCGCGTAGTAAGCCATGTGCTCCGCTTCTCGGACAGCTCTTTCGTGCGGTCGCACGTGTTTGTGATCACGTTTGGCAAACAGTACGCCTCCGTGTCTGTTTCTTCTTATTATTATTATTGATTTACACTTCTCGTGCAGCAGCGAAATATCGCACAAATCGCCGTTGCGATGTGCAGCGTTGACGGGAAATGCGAAAGCCGCACAGCTTGAGTCGGTGTCGTCTGCTGCCATGTGCTCGGTAATGGCGGCGCATGCCACGGAATTGTATCCCAGAGTTCCGCGGTGTGACGTAGTTGCAAGTTATGTATATTTAGGATATCATGAGAGTTCGTGGTTAGGCTTTCACAATTAAAGCAAATTCGTAGCTCCAGCACAAAACTATATGGAAGTGTTAGTTGCATTTGCTTCTATCAAATTGTTACAGATGCTCAAATGAGACGCGCGTTCGGATTTTGCATGAGGTGAAGCGCAATTTCTGAATTTAACATCATCCATGTGTTGCACGAACATAAGACTCGCGTTGTGTGCTGCAGTCTGAAGCATCAAAGGCAAATGTTGCAGTGTGGCAGCAAGATTCTTCATGGCATTTCAAACATCTCAAAGATTCACATTAACATGACGGACGCAACGAAAGAGGTAAAACCGCGTCGCTGTCACATCGCAGTCCGTACGCACACCCAACAAACGCGTCCGATTTGCGTCGCAAAAGAGAATTAAATATAAATTTGTAAAGCACAGCACGATTCGCAAAGAAGGCGAGTTCCTACGCAGAGACGCGAGCAGAAAGAAAGAAAAGGGCAACGACAGCGCGCGAAACGAAAGCTCTATCAGACCACAACACAGGATTACTTCACAGCTGCAATCAGTCATGAACGAATAGCATCAACCACACTAGACCAGGCTCAGCCAACATTTCTTGCGCAATTCGGTGAGTCTTTCAAGTGATTTCTGTTCTCTTCTTGAAAGCTCGAAAGCCGATTGCACACCCTTGTGTTGTAGTTAGCACGCAGTCGTCCTGTGTTTTGATCCCGGTGAAGCTTGGACACACAACAACCAAAGGCTGTGTCGCTCACTGTAGGCACACAAAGTGAACACTTGCTGGTCAAGAACAACAGCAAAGACTGCGCGGTGCTCTTGTAAACCACCAGAACGTGCTGTCTTTCAAACGACTGCCGAATTCCCACCATGCCAGACCTGGCCAGACGCCAAACTCCACGCTGCTGCCAATAACGATGGAACTTTGATAGACGTGGCACAAAAGGTGACGGGAGAAATCTTTTAATTGCTTACGTTAGTTATTACAAACACTTTTTCTATTAGATCTTGATAACATTAACTTTTGGAGACCACGCGTAAAGTAATAAAGACCATCGTCCTGAAGATCATCGTAAAGTAATGAAGCTTTTAAAAAATTTATTGCAACAAAAAAAAGTTTGTTGCTAATAGGTAAACGGTGTCTAATTTGGCCTCAGGTTGACTCAGGCGGCACTTCTTTTTCTTTTGTTTTAGTTACCAATCTCAAAGGCTATGCATGTGTCGCAGTCGCATGTGTTGTGGAGCACTGATCTCCTAGTGGAGATCAGTGTTGTGGAGTAGTAGACGTGCGTACCAAGGTATGCATAGTGCAACCTCAGCAGTGTTGCGCGGCGCCGCCGCAAGCAGTGGTGTCGAGTGGCGCTGTCGTCGCACCAGGCTCCAACAGGGTGCCCTTAAAGGTGCTCTGAATCAAGTGTGTGGTCGCGTTGAGCATAGTTGAGTTGTCGGTCGGCACTGTTCTTGTGACGTTACCTCGTCACCCGCGCTGGCGGGAGTTTCACCTGCATATTCTTACTCGATGCTGCAGACGCAGCAAGGGACCACAAACCTCACCCAAAAGCTATTCATCATTATTCAGCCATAATTTCCCGTTGACAATGTGATATCACAGAGAATACTGTTTCTTGTCCGCATAATAGAAAGCAGCTCAAACAAGAGGCGTCACACTGTAGTCCGAATGACAAAATTACATTACCAAATGGCAGAGAGTTTACATATTGCTCTGCACGTTACGGGCTCTGGATTTGGAGCTCCTCATTCGTGCCATTCTGTTAGCCAGCCACTGCGTGATTCATCTTTACACGATGTAGGTCATGCGAAATTTGAATAAATAGTGATGACACATAACCAGACAACTAACGTGAACAAAGCTAGCTGTTACCAAGCAGGACTGTCATTGAGCCCGGTTGGTCACACCTAAACGTGGTTTTAAATACAGGGATAAAAGATTACGGAGCTCCACACACGGCACGAAATACGTAGCCCCTGTTTGTGCTTAAGTTGTTTTTTGTGCTTGTGCCTTATGTATGGTGCGCCTTGTCCAACTTTGATGGTGTACATATATAGTTCTGTTTGATTCGCCTGCAACACACTGAACTAGTTAAAAGGGGGGTATGAAAAGCTTTGAAATTGTTAAGTTCGACTTCAGCGGTACACGCATGCACAATGCAAAGCTAGAAGTCAATCTAAAGGCGCCAATACATTGCGGGCATAATGCTTTATCCGCTTAACGTGCATTTCTCGTGCAAGTTTGACAGGTCGTGAACCTAATATATGGTCAAAGTACGAACATTAATCCTTTCAGACGCCACCTATGAAGAACTGTCTGTAAATGCGTCAAATTGATACAATGTTATTTCAAGGCACTTGATATTGTATTGCAAAAAAAAATAATGTCGTAATACGTTAATTTATGCGTTATAGTAATAAGTCCTAATTACTTTGTAATTAAATATCTATTTATGCTGAAACTATTCATGCTCTGTTTTTGCATAAACAGAATGGAATCTCAGGTTGGAAATATATAGTGCAAACTTGTTTTCGGTTACGTCCATGTTGAGCAAAGAAAAAATGTACTTTTGATGTGGGTCGCGGGACGTGCCACGTCGAACGACTCGTCGAATATGGTAGCTCCTTCAGCAAAGTGGTTGTATGCAACAGTACGCTAAAAAATGAAGTTAAATGAAGACAAATTTATTATGCAGCAGGTTCAATTCATCCAAAGCACAATCTATCTTGCTCTTTTTTAGCCCCTAGTCGATAAAAATAGCAAATACAAGTGGTGTACACAATTGTGTACATAGCGTCTCAAAGGGTCAAACAAGTACCACATAGCATTAAGACAGCACTTACATGCAACTTTGTTGTCCCTTCCTGTTTTTCATGCATCATGTTGCACACTACAAATCTGGACTCACTTGGACTCAGACTAACTGAAATTTTTCTTAACCAGACTCACTTGGACTCAAGCTCGCGAAAATATTGCTTGCTCGGACTCACAGCTCACTCTGAGTCTGAGTGAGTCGACTGATGATTCAATTAGCGTATAATTAACTTTTTCGACTATAGTGTCACCAGCTCTTTAACATCAATATCTCATATAATTGGTTCTCTACTTGGCACGTTTTGATCTTGTACCTTCATTTACGAGTTATCAATGATTACAACCCAGTAAGGACATTTTTATTTAAAGAGATGACTCACACGAGATATTTTTATCAAAAACTTCCCGCGAAAGGTTTTGCTGGTTTTGCCCCCCTCCGTAACTCACGCCTCTGATCAATAAATATTGAAATGGTGTATGAACGCTAGTGCTTTTTGATGTATGTATGAGTAGATGCGAGTGTAAACGGGAGTCATCATAAGGATGATAGTAATGCTTAAGTTGAGTATGTAGCACCATAGGTCGGCAAAAAAATGTGGAGCTCACTCAGACTCAGACACACCAAAATTTTCCTCATCTGGACTCACTCCGACTCAGACTCACGAAATTATTACTCATCTTGACTCACTCAGGCTCAGACTCACGGCTCAATCTGAGTCTGAGTCAGTCGACTCATGAGTGAGTTTACAGACTTATGGTTAATTAAGCAACACGAAAAGGCAGTTGCATTCGCTGGGACTGTCTTCTGTCACAGCTTGAAAACCACCACAAAAAAGGCATACCCATGCAAAAAACAGCAATAAAAAACATTCACTCACTCTATAATGTTGTTTATACCAATTTTTAATTCATAATCACCACACTCCAGAATACAAACAGCTGCTGAAGCAAGTTTCTGGTGAGTACCAAAATGAAAGAGGCAATTAAATGAAATAAAAAGAAGAACATTTCCTACAGCATTGAACTCTGTGTTTCTTCACCAGAGGCTCCGACACATTGGGTGGTGTGCAATATCTGCAATGTGGCATTCCAGAAAATTGTCGATATCCCCACCTTCCGGCTTTTTGCGTGTTCCAAATTTTGCTCCTCAGATATCGCAAATTGAGTGGGTCTTGCATTTAAGGAAGCAGCTCGGGCGCTGTGGTCAACCAATGCAGTTAAGAGTTAAAGACTTCACATGCAACACAATCTTTCTTTTTGATTTTTTTTTTACTAATTGAAGGCATGTGGGTATGTGTACTACCCTCCAAGCACACAAATGGCACAAATGCACGACAATGAGAAAAAATATGCGCATGCCAGGATGGAAAGAAAGCACAGAAGGAGCGCACTGCTTCATCATAAAACAGGTGCAATGGCTTTCTCTGATGGGTTTCTATGCTAGCTTTCTCTCAATATCAAAAGGAACAGTGCCAAAATATTTTTATAAGCCTCAAAGGTGTTTTGTTAATCTAATAGTATGTGGCCGTCAGGGTGATACATAGAGAAACAGTGACCACAAATTCAAAGTTGGTTGTGAAACAAGAATGTATCAATTCACCTTAACAAAACCAGGCAGTGCCTAAATCCCGTATATACAAAGTTAGGGAGTGTGTGACATGGACAACAGCAACTGGTGTATGAAATTATCAATTTGTGGAACACGCACTCTTTCTTTCTGTATAATGCTATGCGTGTTTGCAGACCCCAGAATCAGCGCTTTACTTGCCTATTCTTATCTCCTGTGTCGTCCTTGTCTCTGATTTGAGCTTCCATAAGCTATCCTTGTCAAGGATGTGTTCAAGGTGTATCCTTATCAAGGAATAAATATAAGGCAGGCATCAGATGCTGAAAGTCTTCGAAGGTACTCTATCACACAGGAAAAAAGAAAAATGAAAAGCTACATGTGTCCACTCTTGAACGAAATCATAGATAAACTCAATGCTACGAAGAAGGAAGGGATCAGATAAAGACCAAGGGCTCTAGCTCTCAAATGAAATCGTAAAACCACTCATTCACACAGGAAAAGTATAACTGAAGAATCATATGCAACTTCTCAACTGAAACATAACTTGGCCTGTTTTTAACTGGATGTGCTGAAGCAACCATAGGTGTGCGCAGGGGGGGGGCAATGGGGGCGAGAAGGGGGGGTGCAAAGTCAGCCCTATACATTGTAGGGGGGGCGAGGAGAGGGGCGCAAAGGCAGCCGCATACATTGACATAATACGGAGGGGGGCGCTGCGACAAACCTTCGCCCCCCCCTGAAGGGGAACCCTGCGCACGCTTATGGAAGCAACCCAACACATATCAGTGAAACAATAGCACATGTGAGAACTGACAGAACCACGAAGTGCAGTAGAGGTTATCTGAACAAAAATAAGTGCCTCAGACAGGCCTGGCCAACGTTTCGATAGGTGCTCCTATCTTTTTCAAAGGCACCTCATCCTCCTTGGCATACTAGTTTTGAGAGGTTTAGTCAGTGATGTCACCTCATACAGTGTCAGAGTCTGTACTCGTCATCGAGTTAGTGAGTCACGTCGCATCACATGGTGATGTGATGTGACTTGCTAACCCTTTCAAAACAAACACGCTAAGAATGATGAGACGTCTTCAGCAAAGATAGTTCCACCTATCGAAATGTCGGCCAGCCTGTCTGAGGCACTTATTCCTGTTAAGACAATCTATACATCACATCAGGAAGACAGTACTACAGAAGTTGCTTCACTCGGTAAAACGTTCGAAGATGCATAAACACATGGATAAGAAAACATAATCACTTGCACATAATAAACACCTCAACCAATTGCATACAAGTTTCCGCATATAGGTTTCGTTACAAAATCCAAAAGTCTACACGTCTTGTCTGTGCTTGTCCAAACATCGCCTGGGCCCTTTCTGTTGTTGAAGTGGCTCTGTAGCAGATTTCACTGGAGCATGGACAAACTAGCCTCAACTATATCAACTTTAGAACAGCACTTGAAGCCACAGAATGATATTCACATAACTTCTTGGCCTCTTCCTGCTACAGTTGAGCACTCCTGCTAGTGTCGAGTGCAGTTGAGTGCAACTGCGAGTGCAGTTGAGTTTCTACTACGTGTGAGCACCATCAGGTATAAGCTCACAACTCTTGTGTTTTTTCAAGTGGCGCACGAGGTCTTTGTGCTGCACGAAGTCCAAGGGACAGAGTTGGCAATGGTAGGGTCTCTCACCAGTGTGAATGCGCATGTGCGTGACCATGTTGCACTTTTGATTGAAGGCTTTGTCGCAGAATTCGCACTTGTATGGGCGCTCGCCCGTATGTGTTCTTTGGTGTTTTTGCACATCGGAGCAGTTCTTTGTAGTGTAGCCACACACAAGACACTTCCAGACGCTCCTTCCCCTTGGATGGGCAGGGGGACGGCGCACAACGAGCACCCCTGCGAAAAAGTCAAAATGATGCATTTCCAGCAATGAACAGAGTTGAAGGGACACGGCAGAGAAAAACGATTTTTCTCGTATTAGTAACCCTTTCACAATACAAAAATCACCGCACTTGCCACAAGACAACGCTTGGAAAGCGAGAACACGCACGAAAAGAAAATGATGGTGGTGACGCCACCTTAACATTGCCGCACCAACCGCTGTGATGTCATAGATTTTGACGGTGTCTGCATGGGCCTACGTAGTTCCTGATCGGTAGAAATGAAGTACGTTGTCCATTGAGGGGGCCAGAAACTTAACATACCAAGTTTCAGAAAATTTCGTTGAGCCACTGTCGCCAAAATACGAAAAATACACTCTGAAATCCGTGAAGTCATGCAAGCAGATTTTGGCACGAAATTTAAAAGTGAAACTTTGACCTTGATTTTCTCATCTATAATTGAACCTGTGATTAACTGTGATGAACCTGTGAACGTCATTAGAGTTTTCAGAGCACAATTTATCAATCCAAACCGATTCACCGCCTTAGTATAGTGTCCCTTTAATATTGGAGGGTAAAATAGGCAAGCTAGCCAGTACAACTACTCTGCAGTGGCATGAAAGGGTAGCGACAGTAAAAAGTGAAGAAAAACAAAATTATGAAATGAACACCCACCTAAATGTTAGAAAAAGCACAACTCTTATAACCAGAATTACTGTTTACATGTGAGAAAGAACAGTAGGGAAACACTGAAATTTTCCTTATAAATATGCCTCCACAAGTGCATCAGAATCATTTCCGTCGATGGGGTCAGTTCTAAAATACTCAAAGTTATTAACAATGCATCTTTGCACACTTTTGTAAGGTGGTTGTTGCAGTGTTGTATCGTTTGTTCATGCACATTTATGTTGCTTCCAATGATTACTTCATTGTCTTCTTACACAATGCCCCTCCTGCATGGGTCTTTCACTGCAGTATTTCTGTAAATAAATAATAAATACACGCATAAATAAATTATACTCCAAGGCGTGAGGCACTTATATGCTACTTATATGTGCCTGGTTTGTGACTTAAGAGAAATCAGAAATGTGATTGAAAGGTAGCCAGTGTTCCTTGAACAAGTGCAGGAGATTTGAAAGCTTCACCTATCCTTGTGCATACTTGTCAGGCTGTCCACGTGTCAAAGCAAGTACCCATCTTTTTCTTTGTTATTTCAGAGCAGAAAGACAATTAGGTGGTTTTTAATAAAAATGCTTTTTTATTAATACTAGTGCTTACCGTTCAGCATCACACACTACATTTGTGAAGCGGCTAACCTCAATAAATACTGTCTGTGACACCTAACGGCAGGATTTCACAGCACTGACATCAGACGGAAAATGGTCCAGTATCGGTGCATAACATGACTCCAGCTAGACGATTGTATATATACATAGATGCATTATTAACACATGGTTGTTAGGAACAAGAGTCTTTCTTTAAGTGTCTGTTTGCACTTCGTTTAGTATATAAAGGACTAGATAACACTCCAGAGCAACAATACACACGAACGCTGAGGCCGATCTTTCTCACCTGCTCATCCACAATGCCGCTACACTAACACGGGTTCGGATAAAGCTAACGTAGAAGCATCAAATGTCCGTTGCACATTGCATAACGGGTAACCTCACACAAGAGAACTGCAAAAGCATGGTAATTACAATGCGGTGATATTACAGAGTGCCTTGATCCTCAGTGAGGATGTCGTCAAAATGCTATGACAGTTGAATCTCCTCTGACATTCTTTCAATTTTTATATTCTTAAGGAAACACCCTTTCCAACTATCCGCTGGTAATAATGAATAATAAATAATAATAATGCAGTTTTTCACTGAGCCATTCTACATTCAATTAATTCCTGCCAATGACCGCATAATTTGCCACAAAGAAGATATAAATATTCATCAGACTGATGTTTACTGGTGCAATGCGTGGTCCAATGACGTTACGTATATAAGTGCAAGCATATGATCAAATGAAGATGAGGCACTGCTCCCACTTTCATAAATAACGATCCTCTTGAGTATGCAGCTTTACATAGATACCTTAACATTCCCGGGACATTTACATATCTTGCGTAATTAGCATCACTAATAGAATGCTAGGATGTCTCTGTCAAAACATTTCGTAAGTATCACACACAGATTTGCAATGTACACAAGAATGGTTCATGCAAAACATCACTCCTTATCAACTGATTAAATATGGTCCTAAATAACATTGTTTGCTTCGCGCCCGGCAACTACAACCAGCCAGCCGACAAAACTGAGACGACAAAAAGCCTCGATGTGCCACATGTACCATCCCTTCACAAGACATTTCCTTTAACTGTGCACCACTTCACAATGCACACCAGTGATTTCCACATAAGTTGTTGCCACGTTTCATTTCGAATTAAAGAGACCCTCATCAAAAAGGCACACAATTGGGCAAAACCAGGCAACTTCTTGTGCACTGCTTTATCCCATGTCACAACACCTTGTTTTGTTGCCTCTGGTTTTTCATACAATGTTCTCCAAAATGTATAATGAATTGTGCCTTACAAACATACCTAAGCATCGGCTTTCATGCAAACGGAAAGAAGACATCTTGTATCTTTGATTGGGTCAACTAATAAAGTAGGGTGTGTGACATAGTGAAGAAAATCAGCCCTGTTAATTTTGTTTGCATGTTACCCTGCCTTGCTTCTTGGGGTGTTAAGCAAAAGGAATAGGTATTTGCATTGGCCTGGTGTAGCTTTTGTCATGGCTTCTGAATAGGCTACCATGAAAAAGATATAACAAGACAGGGCATGCAAAAATGGACACAAGAAAGAATTCCAGCATAGAAATATCCTGTGCGACATAGAATATAGCAACTGGTGCATGAAATTTACACGTAATGTAATAAATACACTTTCGTTTCACACACACACACAAAAACAGGCATGCTGACAGCAACATAGTAAAAGTGGGTCTAAGGAACACCCTTATCGAAGAATGGAAAGAAGCCTGGCATCACGTATGAAGATCTCCTGGAAGCGACCAGATGGTACAGAAGAAAGTTAATAACAGCATGTGTCCCCTCTTTAAGGACAGCATAATTAAACACACTGCTACAAGGAAGGGATCACAGAAAAACCAAGGGAATGTGTGTTGAAATAAATAAGGCCAGTCAGTCACAAGGAGCAGGTATTACTGAAGAACAATATGTACTGGCTATTACAAAAAAAACTAAACACAGAATGGCTTATTCTCAAAGTGCAGTAGTACTGACGAAATAATAATGTCAGTGAACCACTACTTCACAAATTACTTCATTCAATACAGCTTTTGTATAGGAATGAACACACGGATACGAGTACATGATCCCTAGCAAATACCACACACTTGGTCACAGCCTACGACATTCATTATAACATCAATAAGTTTTGTTTCCTATTTTTAGATGTGCTGGAGCCATGTTCTCTATGTCTTTGCAGTGTAATAGATTTCAATCAATCATGTACAAACTAGCCCCGACATCAGTTCTTCTAGTCCAGCACTTGAAAGCCCAAAATGAGATGCACACATCACATGCCTTCTCGGCCTTTCCAGTCAGAACTCATATAGGAGCACCATCAGGAAAATGTTCACTGTGCTTGTGAGCTTTCAAGTGACGCGTAAGCTCGGGCTTCCACGCAGAGCTCCAGGGACAGAGGTGGCACTGGTAAGGCTTCTCGCCGGTGTGGATGCGAATATGCCTGATCAAGTTGCTTTTGTTATTGAAGGCTCTGGCGCAGTGGTCGCACTTGTACGGACGCTCGCCCGTGTGGGTTCTTTGGTGTTTTGCCATATCGGAGCTGTTACTTGTAGTATAGCCACACACGAGGCACTTCCGCACGTTCTTGGCCGTGACGAAGGCAGGGCGACGGCATACGACGACCATGTCTGCAAAAGTCAAAACCGTGCATTTTCAGCAAACGACGGAGTTAATATTGGTGGACAGCATAGGTAGTCTCGCAAGTACGACTACACCACACTGGGGGTGAGAGCGTGGCGTCAGTGAAAAGTGAGGAAAGATGGAATTATGAAAAGAACACACGCGTAAATGTTAGAAAAAGCACAACTTGCAAATAGTATCACATTTTCGACTTCGAAGCGAATTCAAACAATGAAGACCAAGTGCGAATGGAATCGTATATTTGTCGAATATTCTCAAATACAAATAGCACAACTAGTGGCTATCGCAAAAAATAAAAGAAAACAAGAAAAAAAATTTTTTTTTCACCAACCAGACATGAAAAAGCTTGCTGTAAAGCAAATGATATACAGGAAATATATGCATTGTACAACACTATCATCTGAAAGTGCACATATGTAGTTATATAATGGTATCATGAAGGATGGATAGCTGCTTGGTATATTCTGGAAGCAGCGACACCGTTGTGCATGTCACTATTCCTCCAGACAACAAAAATACCCTCTCAATAGACACAGCATGAACCAGTCTAGTGGGTACCCGTCAGACTGCCCATGCATCAAAACAAGTGCCTCTTTGTTCATTTGCAATTTTAGAGCCGAAAGACTATGCGGGGATATTAATACAAATGCTGTTTGTCAGTACTTGTGCACATTGTTCAGCACCATCACACACTGCTAGTGTGACGTTGCAAATCACAATCAGTACAGTCCATGACACCTGACAGCAGGCTTTGGTAGGACTGACAGAGATAAAGAATGCTGTAGTATTGGTATACTGCACACACACACACACACACACACACAAGAATGTCAGTGTGAAAGCACTTCTAGCCATCTACCAGTTGAGATTTCGCGGATGTCAGGAAGGAACCCGAGGCTTCAGCTAAACTTATCAATAATGGACAGGCTTGGCAGCGGCAACAAAATTAAAAGGAATTCAAGATCTTTTAACAGTTCAAGCAATCAATGAAGGAACGTGACATAACTGAGAAAACCAGCCTTGCTTATTTATTTTGCTTATTTCCCTGCCTAGTTCGTTAAAGGTGTTAAGAAAAATGGAAAAGTATTTGCATTTGCTGGGTGTAGCTTCTCTAAAGCTTGTTAATAGCCACCACAAAATTACAATGCCATGTGATAAACAAGCGACAAAAAACACTGACTCACTCTTTAACATTGTTTGTGCAACTTATAATTCTGAACTGCCCAACTCCAAGAATTTGTATCAATCCCTGAAGTGTCCTCCAGACCAATAGTGGAACGGCAGAGCCAATTAAATGTAGGTTAAATTGTAGAACTTGCGCCCCTCCCGACAATGCAATAAGGCCTCAGCAGTTTGCTGTCGGGCACCACACGCTGCCCAGATATCGCTGAAAGAGTTAGGCACAATATCAACTGCAAAAATAAACAACCGATGAGTTTTTTTTTCCACAGTTGTTTTTCTTTTGCAGTGCTCAAAAACGGGCAAAATATTTTCGGATCATATTGCAAATCAGTTCTGCGGAATCCCCCAAGGTGGCGGAAGGGTTTAGAAAGGGGGGAAAAAAGGGGGAAAATTTTTTCTCCTTTTTTTCGCTTTCTTAACTCTACCGCCACCTTGCGGGATTCCGCAGAACTGATTTGCAATGTCTCCAGTTGCTTCGAGTTGTTGATGAATTCGCCCTCGCGCTGCCAATCGCTAGCTTCCTGGTTAGCTCAATTGGCAGAGCGACCGCCTCGGAAAGGCGTTGGTCCCGGGTTCAAAAACCCGGACCAGGATGAATTTTTCGGCAACTAGGAGGCTTTATTTCTGAGAAATCCGTATGGATTTCCTTGTGGCTTCTTGCTACAAATGGGTGGTTGTCTTTTTAACTTTCTTATTTTCGGACCAGAACGGCCAGAAAGTGGGTAAAGGTTTCAGATCACAAAGGTTTAATGGTCTGGGGAGCACCTTTGTTCTCAACATCAACAAGAATGGTATCAAAATATTTTTAGAAGCTTCAAGAGACCAATTGTTAATTCAAGATTACATGATGTGGGACTGTGAGTACGCGCAGAGTAGAGAAACGACTCGACGGCGTGGAGCCCAACCGTCAAGTGAACATTTATCTTTTTCTTCAGCCTCTTCGCCCTTCCCCTCTCATCACCCCAGGTGGAATGGGAAGATGGCGAAGAGAAACTGGTTCCACAGAGCGCTCGAATCCCACTACTGCCTGCGGATGATGGCCTACTCGCGGCCGCTGCAATGGTAACGGTAGTATCATGCCGAGTAACTACGGCTACAACACTCGATGTTACCTTAGCCTGCAACAGGTGGAGCTTTGCATGGCTTGTGAAAATGTTGTCACTTGTCCATCATAACATGAAACCAGGTAGCTATTCAATCCCAGCGTAGATAGCATGTGCGTGACATGGGCGCACAAAATTTACACAAAATGTAATACGTTCACTTTCATTTCATGTGCGAATACGTATGCTGACAGTCGCCTAGTGAAGGAAGGACCAAGGAGCATCTTTATCAAAGTACAGAAAGAAGCTTTGCATCACACATCAAAACGTCCTGGCATTAAGCCACTCCATGGCGCAGAAGAATGTTTATAATGTGTGCTGACAGTCACTGAGGACACATGCTGTTTATAACAGCATGTGTCCCCTCTTTAAGGACAGCGTAGCTAAACTCAACGTCACAGGGAAAGAATTCTAAAAAACAGAGCATTCCTTTCTTGAAACATATGATGAGGCCAGTGAGCCACACGGAGCAGGTGTTAACCTTAGATGATATCCACTGACTAGTGCAAAAAGAGACCAAGTGGCTTATTCTCAAAGCGAAACACTGATGCAATTCAAAACATCAGCAAACCAGAGTATCATAAATTACTTCGTTCAATACAGATTTGGGACGTGCATGAACGCAAAAATAAGAGTACACAATTATTTGCAAATACCACAAACTTATTCGAATGCGTACCAACAGGAGCACAGCCTACGGAACATTCAAGATAACATCCAATAAGTTTCGAGCCCTGTTTAACCTTGTCCTGTAGTCACGTATGTTCTTTATGTTGTTGATGTGGCTCGGTGGCACATTTTACTGGCATGGACAAACTTGCTGCAACCTTGGTTCGTGCCAGCTCTTGAAGCCGCTGAATCAGATGCACACATGACATGCCTTTTCAGTCTTTTCGTATGTGGTTCACGTAGCCAAACCATTGGGCAAATGTTGCCCGCCATGGTGATTGTTCAAGTGACGGTCAAGCTCAGTCTTTCGTGCACAATCCCAGGGACAAAGGTGGCACTGGAAAGGCTTCTCGCCGGTGTGGATGCGAATGTGCGTGACTAAATTGCTCTTGTTATTGAAGGCTTTGCCGCAGTAGTCGCATTTGTACGGGCATTCGCCCGTGTGTATTCTTCGGTGCTTCGACATGTTAGAGCTGTGACTCGTAGTATAGCCGCACTCGAGACATTTCCGTATGGGGTTTCCCCTTGGCCGGCCAATGCAGCGGCGTACAGCGACCAACTCTGCACAATTCAAAACGGCGTGGTTTCAGCGAAGGACAGAATTAATATTGGAAGGCAAGGTAGGGAGGCTAGGGAGTACTACTTCTACACAATGGCGTGAATGGGTGGTGGCAGTGAGAAATTAAGAGAGATGAACTATGAAAAGAACATGCATGAAAATGCGAGAAAGAGCTCTACACTTACAACCTGTGATTGCAACACACATGTGAGAGAGAGAACAGCAGGGGCGCATTCAAAATTCCTTATAAATGCCTGAACATTTGTAACATAAATGTTTCGATCGATTGGGTCAATTCTAGAATGTTCACTAGGATTAACATTGCGTGTTTGCGCACTATCGTGAGGGCAGCCACACAGGGTGTTACCCAACTTGCTCCTTCATGTGATAATAATAATTTCTGGGGTTTTACGTGCCAAACCCATGATATGATTATGAGGCATGCCGTAGGGGAGGGCTTTGGAAATTTTGGCCACCTGAGGTCCTTTAATGTGGACCTAAATCTAAGCACACGGGCATCTAGCACTTAGCCTCAATCGAAATGTGAGCACCGTGGCCAGGATTGAACAAACGACTTTCAGGTCCGCAGTCAAGAAGTGTAACCCCTGTCTCACCGTGGCGGCCATGTCAAGTTTCTCAAAAGCGACTCATACAGAGCAAATGCCAGTCAAGGAGTGTTGGCACACTAACTCAAGGCATACAGCTGTATCATAGTCTGCAGATGCCATTGCATGTATGCCACACAAACACATGCAAACACGCAAGTTTTGAAGCATAAAGGTTACAATATCACTTCATCTTATCGGCTACTTTTCTCTCAAATGAGTCTGCAGCATTCTTTGAAAAGGGTAAATAAAATCTGACATCCAGTGGTTAGTGTGAACAGTACATGTTTAGTTCGATTATTTCTGTGCCCATACAAATGGGCATAGGACCAGAAAACTGGTACAAAAGTTGCCCACCCTTCCTTAAGCACTATTTAATCAGCTATTATTTCCTGTAGAGAGTGTTATATCACAGAAAGTTTCTTGTAGTCCACAACCTCAAGAGCATGACAAAAAGAGAAGAGCCATCGCAGCAAGCAAAATGGTGGAAAAAAACAACAACATAAGGTACAGCCACATTATGACCATTTCACATTTCTGACCAATCAGGATGTGGCTGAGCAATACAAGCTGCCTTGTATGCAAGGAACTCATCAACATAGATTCAGTGCTCACCACACGTGGGATTCTCTGTAAGTATAGATAATACAAGTTATCTTAAAACAATGGTAACCAGAAGAAATCGCATCATAAGTGTCACGATATGACAAGCTGTGTCCACAAATCTAGCTGTGAACGAATACAGCAACTATTGGAACCAGGCATTTAGACATGTTTAAATAACGACAATGTTAATTAACAAGAAAGAAAGTGGACAAGCCACACCACACAATGTTCACACTGGCAACCCATTAATAACAAACTGTGGCTAAGCAGTTGCTAGTGCAAACGCTGCTGTGGTGTGCTTTGCCCACTTTTGCCTCTGTATGTAACAGTGCCATTTGTCTAAACAAGAAACTGTGACCATTTTAGATGCACTTCAGGGTTTATAACTGACTGCACAGCATGGAACACAATAGTCGAACATGCAGAGAAGGAACACAGACATCGCGACACTTGCCTAACTGCGTCAATGTGTCATAACATCGTCTCATTTTCATCCAGTGCCCTCCACACTATACATTGAGCCATACAGTAGAAACATATCTACACGTTTGCATTCGAGGGAAAGGCAAGGGTGCATAAAACATACGGCATTAAAAAACTGCACTGCTCTTGACACACCATTAGAATTCGACTGCTATCCATACACTGAGAATGGCAAAGGTAGTTGTGCCTCGCAGTGCAGGTGTACAACTATTTTTACACGAGTGTCCTTCAAAATCCAGGTACAACCTGTTAGAGAGCAATAAACCATGCAACTACGAAAATATTTGTAGAGGTTTGCAATATGGCAGTCTCGAGATTCTCCGTCCCAATTTTGGGCAAACAGACTCAAGAACATTTTTTCCCCCCACCACGATGCCTGCATTTCACTGCACAGCTGAGCGCGCCGATTTCAGCGCCACGGCAAAAATGTATAACCAGGCCGTGGGGGAACTGCAGCGCTGCAATGTAAGTGGACTTGTTTGTCAAGACGCCGAGATGGAAAGTTTTTGCTGTGTTTGATCTCTTTGCTCCTCTTATACTGTCTTCCATTTGCTGGCCAGTAGAATGGTCGAGGCATCTGTAAAAATGAGAGTGCACAGCATATATAGATTAAAGCTGAATAAAACTGAAATGGAAATTAGGAGAACGTGCGATAAGAGACATTATAACATGCTTTATGCATGAGGAGAGGCCTGAGCTGATAACATGCTTTATGCAGTAACATGTCAGGCATATGACTAAAATGTGCACCTAATCCTCTCTCGAAACCTGCAATGGCAGCTATGGTTCTCTACTACTCAGCGCGAGGTCAGGAGTTCCTTGGCAGTACCATCCCAATAGGGTGAAAACACAAAGATGCTTGCGTATTAGATTTAAATACATGATAATGAAATCCCACATAGTTAAGCTTAATACTTTGATCTCAGTGATGTATCAACCACATTAAATTGCAGCGATACATTATGACCCTTTCTGAAATAAAACACTTGTAGTTTTCAACTGTGCCGTATGGTTATACACAATATGTCTACTTGAAGAAAGCATCTTGTGTTCACAGTTTGTCTTCCATATTTCCCTGAAGTACTACAGAAACTTGTTTTGTAAAAAAAAAATTTGCTCCTCAATTGACACACGTATGCAGATCTCGAGCCTGCGAACAAGTGACAAGAAATTAAGTACAAAATAGGAGTGATCAAATAGGCGGGATTGGTGGGGCCCAAATTAAATGCAACTGCCAAAATTATCTGAGCACAGTCTGCATCCAGTAAGTAGCCTCACAGCACGATATCTTTTTCTTAGAAATGAGTTAGTTGCGAGATGGGGCCTTGCCCCGCTACCCGTTTCATCAGGTCTGTTCTGCATCTTTGTGACAAAGTGAAAGACAGGCAGAAAAACCTAAAACATGAGCTACAAGCTCTAATCTTTTTTGATACTTATACATTTAAGATATAAAAACTTATAGCATGGGAGTTCATGGTTAAGCTTTCACATTCAGAGCTAATTCATGGCTCCTGCATCACGGAAACATTTACTCGCGCTACCTTACCACAAAGCATTGAAAATGGTCAAACGAGAAGTGCATTCAGATTCTCCAAGAGGCTTCAGAGGCGGGAAGCAGTTCCTGAATTTGCATTTCCTCATGCATCCGTGTGGCATGCATACAGACTCATGTAGCGTGCTGCACAATCTGAAGCAGCATAAGAGGCAAATACTGCTCTGTGTGACACGACACGTTGCTTGTTGGATTTCTGGCATTTCAAATATCTCACAGATTCACACCAACACGAGGGAGGTAATGGAAAAGGTAAAAACCTGCATCGCTCCATTCCATTTCTACGCTGTGTATTATTACAGTTTCTTTTTTCTAGAAGTCGAGAAGCTGCCCAGGTCAAGTTTCAGTTCAATGCAGCGCAGGTGTTTATCCTGCATTTCGATCTTGAGGGGGGGGGTAGAGTTATAAATCCCTGCAGCAAAAGGGCAGCTGCTTCCGACAAGAGCTTATCCGGTCCTAACTAATACCGGTATCATGCGGGCACTTTTCATTGCAATCAGGGCTGATCGGGATCGGATTTTTTAATTACGATCTACAATGGTTGCTGCTGAACGGTTCAAAACTAATAGGAATGGAGTTCAGGGCATATACTTTGGCCAAATCATGATCTTTGAGCCCGACTACGATTAAGTGACCGTGCTACAGCAACTGATCCGAATCGAGCCTAATCGGTATCGGCCCTGATAGAGATAAAAAAAACGCCGGGGTTTTGTGACCCCGGCATAAACAACGCGCAAGTGTCACATCACAATCCGTATGCACGCCCGATGACTACGTGCGATTTGCTTCAAAAACGGAGCCAAATACAACTTTGTAAAACGCAGTAATCGCGAAGAAGGAGAGTTCCTAGGTAGCGCACTTAAGTGTCATGCACTTCACGCGAGCAAAAAATTCGCCGATGACAGTGCGCGAAACAATCAGACCACGACACAGGGCTACTTCGAAAGGGGAATCAGTCATGGAAGAAAACCGCGGTAGACCAAGCCCCAGTCAACATGTCCTGCACCATTCGGCGAGTGGTGTAGTTAGCACGCAGTCCACGCAGTCGTCGAGTGTTTTGATCCTTGTAAAGCCTGGGCACACAGCAACAACAACCGAAGGCACCCACTGAAGGAACACGAAGTGAACACACACTGAACAAATCTGAACACTCTTCAGCCTCAGGTCGAGAACAGCATGGACTGCACTTGGCACGGTACGATTGTCGATGTTATCCTCCGAGCACGGCTCATACCCAATGCAGGGGATAGGTCGATAGGCCGAGTAGTGGGTGAACTTTCCCATTATTTTCTGTAGTGTGTCACTCCTAGATGCTACACTTCACACTGATTTGAAGTGTAATCTATCAGCGAGTGTCATCTTTCAAACGACTGCCAATTTCCCTCCAAGCCAAACTTATCCTTGATCATCCTTGATGCTGCTGAGTGTTAAAACGATGGAGCTTTGATAGACATGACACTAAACGTAAATTGAGAAAAATAATTGAATTTCTTACGTTAGTTATTATAAATGGAAACTCACGCCGCAGGTTGACCTTAGCCGGCAGTTTTGTTTCTTCAAGTTTGCCCGCCGACGCCAGCGCTTGCCATTCCCCTGCCGGAAAAAGCGTACACTAGTAGCGTGTTACTATGGCCTCCGAGATGGCGAGCGCCCGCCATCTCGGAGGCCATGGTGTTACGACACTTCCACTCGCTTTGGCTCCCACGCATTTGCGAAGCGCGCGCTGCACGTGAAACGCCCCTCGTTCCGCGATGTCACCCCGACAGAAAGGGGGGAACTATTTCTGCGTCGTCAACTGTCACACTGCCCATGCAAACACGAAGGGGTCGGCTCCACCAGTGAAATTCTACCGATTCCCAAACAGATGGCGCGAAAAAAGCAGACGACAGGCACGGATGCGAAGCTCACGTACGCTTGAATGGGCACGACCACGACAACTACGAAAAAAGAAAAAAAAAGCATTAGTCGTTGTTGCACGTCCATTGGTTTTTTTTGCAGATACAGTGAACTAGTTGTTACTGAGTGCGCAGGTACAGCCCGTACAACACGGTGCACTTACGATAGTGACCAAGATAAAATGCCTTGACAGCAATTGGCTCTTCCCCCGCAGATTGCACACAAAAAAAGTTTTTCTGAAAGCTGGGCGCTCGTCATTTCCCTATTAATAATGCTATGCCATGTTGATAGTACACACACTGTTCGTGAACTCGGAGTACCGGCTATGAGAACGGCAATGATGCAAGGAAGGACACGCGAGGTAGATGTCTGTCTTTGTTGCGGGAAAGAAAGAAGCCCAAAATAGACCATTTATTTTTTGGAGTGTTGCGTACCGCGCAATAACTCGAATGGTTGCTAGTAAATTAAGGTATCCCAACTAACAGCAGTCACAGCGCCACGGCCGCATAACCTAAAGCATGAGAAGCGGTCTTACCCATGCATCCAGTAACAAACACAGAGAGTGCGTAGTACACACAGCAAACCAAATAAAACAGGTATATAATTATGAACGTACAGAACATTGTGCTAACCCCACGTCATAAACAGCGTCGTCCTTCACTTGCGAAATGCACATCGCTCTGACGAGGACGGCGTTGTCTGCTATCATTTGCTCCGCATCTGCTAGATGGCTGTGCAGACGCTGACCTTTCACCAAGTTGCTGCCACGCGGACAGAAGCGTGTACATCCTAACTACACGTGACGCGAAATTCTCAAGAACACGTGCAGAACGCGTGCAGCATGCCAGCAAAGCAATGCGTTTTCAAGGCAGCTTGAAGGGGACAGCGGAGGGGTCAACACTCGAGTAACGAGTTTTCTCCCCACATTGACTGACAGCGCCCGGCACCGCAGAGCCTCCCACGGCGTGGGTCTCCCCTATGGCTGTGCATGCGTGCAATGCGTGTGTAGTGCTGTAGTAGTGCTGTAAGTTTCAATTTGAGAACTCGGCAGTGTTGCGCGCCGATGCTGCAACTCGTGGCGCTGTCGTCGCACCATGCTCTAGCAAGGTGCGCCGTATCGAGCGTGCAGTAGTGTTGTGTTGCTGGTCGTCGGCGTTTACCATTTCTTGTGAAGTTATCTGGTCTCCCGTGCTGGCGGGAGTTTCACCTCCCGTATGTTCTTGCTTCATGCTGTAGAGGCACAAAATGACCACAAATCTCACTCAAAAGTTCTCCATTTTTTCAGCATTGTGAATTGGCTATCATTTTACTCGACAATGTGACATCATTCAGAATGCTGTATGTTGTCCACATCATGGAAAATATCACGAACCAGAGCTGTCACAGCTAGAAAAATGGTGAAATAAGTGATTACAGACAGACTCTCACCAGGGGCGGTGCCTGTGGCGGATACGGAGAGGGGGCAGCCGCCCCCCAGAATTTGCGCCTGCCCCTCCTTCGCACCCCCCCCGCCCCTTCCAAAGTAGACATGGTCAAAACACAAGGAATGATTTCTCCGCCTCCGTGCGCCCCCTCCACTCCTCACACAAAGGAAGACACTTGACGTGGGTGCCCCCCCCCCCCAGTAAAAAAATCCTAGCGCCACCCCTGACTCGCACCAGGGTCTTAAAGACCAATTCACACTACCGACTAATTGTGACTTTGCTCAGAGTTTACTAGCTGCTCTGTGCATTATGGGCTTTGTAGGTATGGATTTGAATCTCCTAATTCGTGCCATATCGGTCAGTCAGCAACTGCGTAAATCATCTTTAAACAATGTGGGTTATGCCAAGTTCGGATCACGAGTGACAACACGTGACCAGAAAACATGCATCGACAATCCTAGCTGTCATATCCAGGCCAGTTGGTCACACACAGCGCACTTTTAAATATAGGGTTAAAAGACTACAGGGCTCTCGATCCACAGCACGAAATAAGATACTGCACGTGTTTACGACATAGTTGCTAAACCACTGCATGCTTGTGCCTTATTCGTGGCGCACCTATAGTCCAGTTTTGTCACGGTAAATAGTTCTATTCGGTTCGTTTACAACACTCGCAACCACTTAAATGCGAGGTATGAAATGTTTTAAAATTTTTAAGCTCAGCTTCAGCGGTACGTGCATGCACCAATACCACACTAGAAGTCAATCCCAAGGTGCTGACGCACTGCAGGCACAATGTTTTGTCTGCTTAATGTGCATTGTCCACATAAGTTTGACAGGTCGTGAATCTGAGGTATAGCGTGAAGGTTATATTTCAAAAACGAAGAATATTTGTGGAAATGCACTGTAGTTCCTTCTAGTTTTTCATGCAGCATTTTCCATACTGTACCTGTGCCTTACAAACATACCTTAACATATCTGCCTTTAAGGAAATGGAAAGAAGACATTTCATATGTTTGATCGGTTCAACCCACCAATCAAAGACTGTGATGTAACTGAGGAAACCTGCCTGTTCTCATGCTGTATTCATTAGGGTGTTGAGCAACAGCAAAAGTGCTATTAGTTACATTTGCTGAGAGTAAAATCTGTCACAGCCGGTCAATAAACCACCATGCACGTTCTCGACATAACCATGCAAAAAAGTACAAAAAAAAACGCTGACTTACTCTAATGCTGTTTACTCCAATTTTTAACTGATAATTTCCACACTCCAGAATTTGCATAGCTGCTGAAGCAAGGTTCTGATAAATACCAAAATCATTATCAATAGCAGAAAACACAAGATCATTTTGTACAGCATAAAACTCACTGTATTTCCACACCAGGGGCTCCAACACGAACGGCATTTCAAAAAATTTTTCACATTCTACCGCCACTGGCTTTTGCAAAAAAAAAAAAAGCAAGAAGAAGCTTATTTTTCAAGTGCAGTGCAATGCTACACATCAGCGAACCAGCACTTCGCAATTGACTTCATTCACTACAGCTTTGGGATAAGCATAAACACATCGATATGAGTACATATCCACTTGCACATAACACACACTTACACTCAAACCTCGTTATAACGAACACGGATATAACGAATTATCAGTTATAACGAAGTAAATGAATAATAGTTTTGTCATAGCTACAGTGTTACAAATAAACGTTTATAACAAATTTTCGGATATAACGAAGTTGTTTTCGTGGCAGATGCTACTTTGTTATAATGAGGTTTGAGTGTAGTCGACTGCTAGGCTTCGGTAGAAGCACCAAGATTTTATCCCTTGCCTGCAGTTGTCCGAGTATTGTTGCCCACCACCTGAAGCCACAGAATGAGACGCACACGTCACATGCTTTCTCAACCTTCCCTGTCATAGTTTAAAAGTGAACATCATCAGGCAGAAACTGCCTGCTTTTGTGAGTATACCAATGGGACATAACGGTCGGCTTCTGCCAAAATTCATGGGGCACAGGTGGCACTGGAAAGGCTTCTCGCCGGGCAGCATAACTAAACTCACAACTACCGGGAAGGGATCATAAAAACAAACAAGAAGGTTGTCTCTTGAAACAACAAAGGCCAGCCTCTCACAAAGAGCAGCTACCAATGAAAAACAATATATATATCGGCTATTGTAAAACACACATGGTGTGGCTTATCCTCAAAGTGCAGGACTGACATAATCTTACATAACATCAGTGCACCAGTACTTCACAAATTACTTAATTCAATATAGCTTTGGAACATGCATGAACGTATGAATAAGAGCACTATCGGCGTCAAATGAAATGGTATAGTCCGCGCCGTCCAGTCATCACCATTGACAGGCGTGCAGCACTCCGGTTTGGCAGCACTGTGCATACCATGGTGATGACTGGACGGCATGCACTATACCATTGCTAATGCTTGCCGCTGTTCGCGTTTCATTTTGACGCCGATAGTACATAGTCATTAGCACATCACACACACTTGATGAATGCATATCTACATAGAGCACAGCCTATGACATTCATTATAACATCCATTAGGTTTTGTGTCCCATTTGTACATGTGCTGGAGTCATGCATATTTTCTGTGTTGTTGCAGCGGCTCAGCGGAGGGTCTCACTGAGGCACGGACAAACCAGCACCGACCTTAGTTCTTCTAGTTGAGCACTTGATTTCATTTTAGCAGCGCAAAAGACAGGTGGGACAAAGGAAGAGAAGCTACAGGACAAGCATTTCTCTGCTTATGTCCCATCCTTTTTTTGCGCTGTTAAGACCAACACATACCAACTAGTCGCACCTCAACGCTTCTCTAGCACTTGAAGCCACAGAATGAGACACACGCATCACACACCTCCTCAGCCTTTTCTCTTGCGGTTCACGTACGTGCACCCTCAGACAAATGTTGCCTGCGCTTGTGAGCTTTCAAGTGACGTGTAAGCTCGGTTTTCCACGCCGAGTTCCAGGGACAAAGGTGGCACTGGAAAGGTCTCTCGCCGGTGTGGACGCGTATGTGTGTGATCAAGTTGGACTTCTGATTGAAGGTTTTGGCGCAGTAGTCGCATTTGTACGGACGCTCGCCTGTGTGTATTCTCTGGTGTTTCGACATGTGAGAGCTGTAAGATGTGGTGTAGTCGCACAAGGCGCACTTCTGCAGATGCTTCTCCGTGGGGGAGATCGGACGACGCGGCCGTCCCGGACGGCGCGGCTCGCCCGGGTAACGGCAAACAACGACCACGTCTGCAAAAGTCAAAACCACGCATTTTCAACAAACGACAGAGTTAATATCAGGGGACAACAAATGGGGTCTCGCAAGTACAACTACACTTCACTGTGGTGAGACAGCGGTGTCAGTGAAAACCAAGAAAGGACAGAATTACGAAAACAACGGCACTTATACCCTGTGCTGCAGTCTACATGTTGGAAAAACAGGAGAAATGCATTCATATAGTGTTAGTGCGCCTGCACAAGTGTTATTCCGGTCGATGGAGTCACTTCGAAAATGTTTAGGACGATTAACATTGTGTTTTTACACACTGCTGCAAAAGCAGCCACAAACAATAACAATGTTTTGTTAACCTGAGATCCCATGGTAACAGTAATATTCGGCCAAAAACTACAACACCCAAGGCTACAAAACCCAAAGTTAGTTTAGCCTGCAATCAGTAGACCTCGGCATGGCTCGTGAAAACGGTCCTCACTTCTCCATCATAACACAAAATCAAGAGGTGATTCCATCCTAGGATAGAGATAGCACGTGCGTGACATGGGTGCACAAAATTTACACATAATGTAATATGTCCTCTTGCATTTCACATAACAGGCATGTTGACAGTCATCTAGTAATGGAGGGTACAAGGAACACCCTTGTTAAGGAATGGAAAGAAGCCTGGCATCACACATCAAAATGTTCTGGAATTAAGCCACTTGACAGCACAGAAGAAAGTTAACAACAGCATGCATCCACTCTTTATGGACAGCATAACTAAACTCATTTCTACAGGGAAGGGATCATAGGAAAACAGAGGAGTTGTTGCTTGAATTAAAAAGAAAGGTAAGTCTATAACAAAAAGGAGGTATTAGTGAAGAACGATGTGCACTGGATTTAAAAAAGAAGCCCGAAGCGGCTTATTCTCAAAGCACAGTACTGACGTAATCCGAAACATCAGCCAACCAGTACTTCACAAAGCACATCATGCCATACAACTTTGGGAGGTGCACAAACAAATGGACACGAGTAAATTATCACTTGCACATAGCACAAACTTGGTTAAATGCATATCGACATGAGAACAGCCTTCAACATTCATTGTAACATCCAATGAGCTTGGTGTCCCACTTGTCCTAATGAAATGCATGTCCTTTCTGAAATTAAAGTGGCCAATTACACTGGGGCAAGGGCAAACTAGCCACAACCATGACCCTTCTATAGTCGCATACAACTTTAGAAGTCCGCAGCATTTCCTCCTCAAAGGCGGATGCACAGAAGCCTCCACCAATGGGCGTGCACTCCAGACTGACGTCATGAGCGGGACAGCCGGTGACACCACCTTCGGAGGACACTGCCGAGTTCATGGGCAGGAGTATTTCATTGGCCGCGGAAATGATAGGTTACTGCATTTCGGTCGTCTGGGCAGGGCCTCCCTGACTTCTTAAGTTGTATACGACTATGGTCATTGACTTTAAGGCACAAAATGAGCCGCACACCATCACACGCCTTCTCAGTCTTTTCTGTCAAAGCTTGCATACAAACACCCATCAGGAAAATGTTGTCTGCATTTCTGAGTCTTTGAGCGGCGCATAAGTTTGTGCTTCCTCGCACAATCGCAGGGACAGAGATGGCACTGGAAAGGTCACTCGCAGGCGTGGGTGCGAAGGTGCGTGACCAAGTTGCACTTCTGATTGAAGGCTTTGTCGCAGTAACTGCACTTGTAAGGCCGCTCGCCCGTGTGTATTATTTGGTGTTTCTGCATCTCGGAGGTGTGACTTGTAGTATAGCCACACACAGCACACATCAGCACACGCTTTCCCTTCAGGGGTCTCTGGTGACGCGGCCGACCACGGACACAGGGAACGGCAACCAAACCTGCAATAGTCGAAATGTTGAATCTTCAGCAAACGACAGAATTGATGGGACTGACAAGTGATCAGGAGGTGTGATTAGATCGTGGTGGAAATGAAAAGACTGAATTATAGTGACGGATTCAAGCATCCTTTTCGCAATCTTAGTAGGATTTATGGTTTTAAATCGTGATGAAAAGTCACTAAAAATGGTATGTTGCACAGCCTAGCAGAAGAGCCTTGAAGCTAGATGACAGGTACCATAAAATGTGGTTGTCGGTCCCTTTAACATGGGAGGGCAAGATAAAAAAGCCAGCAATTACTACACTACACTGGGGCAAAAGTGTGTTTGACAGTTAAAAATGAGGAAAGATGCAATTATGAAAAGAACATGCACATTGACGTCAGAAAAAGCACAGCACCGACAAAATAGATGCCACAAAAAGCACAGCGCTGATAACATACAGATAAAAAAAATAGCATCACTGATAACATAAACATCAGAAAAAGCACAGCACTGATAACAGAGATGCCAGAAAAAGCATAGCACTGATAACATACACACCAGAAAAAGCACAGCACAGATAACACAGATGCCAGAACAAGCATAGCACTGATAATATAGATGCCAGAAAAAGCACAGCACTGATAACTTGTGATGCTGTCCACACACGAGAAAGAACACAAGGGATGCATTTAAATTTTTTTTATAAATGCCTCCACAACTGCACCAAAATTATTTTCATCAATGTGGTCAATTCCAATACGTTTAGGACAATTAACTATACATTTTTGCACACTATCCTAAGGGCAGCTATGCAGGATGTTGCCCAACTTTCTCTTTCATGCCATGTTTCTCATAAGCAACTCATACAGAGCACATGCCAGTAAATGAGTGTTAGCATGATACCCCAAAGCATTCGGATGCATAAAGGGAATAAAGATGCCAGCGAATGTATGCCACGCAAATTCAAGTTTAGAGGCAAAGATGGTATGATGTCACTTCGTCTTGTCCGCTAGTTAGCTATCAAAAGAGGCGTTTTTCGAAAAGAGTAAGTGAAATCTGATACTGATTGGCTAGCATTCAGAGAATGAGTTTCGTTCACACACTGGTGAGCCCATACACATGTGCAGGGAACCAGAAATCCCGTACAAAAAGTTGCCCACCCTTTCCCAAGCAATATTTACTCTGCTGTTATTTTCTGCTGACAGCAGAACATTGCAGAAAGTTTGGTGCGGTCCACAACGTGATCAACGTGAAAAATAAGGAGCCACCACAGGAAGCAAAACGGTGGGAAAAGAGAACAACTAGAGTTGGAGCCACACGATGCCACTTCACATTTCTGACCGGTCACAATGTGGTTGAGCAATAACAAACTGCGTCGTGTGCAAGGAACTCATTGACAGAGATTCGTTAAAGAGTATAATTTCGTTAATCTAAGAGTACATGGTAATGGTAATAATAATACGCCAAGAAACAATGGCTACAACAGTCATGGCTTAGTCTGCCATCTGTGGGTCATGGCAAGGTTCAAGAAAACGACCCACACATAACAGAAAACCAGGTGGCAATCCAATTCCGGCATAGAGATAGCATGTCTGTGGTATGTAGAAATGCTACATGGAATGCTACAGTGAATGTAACAGCAGGTGCTCAAAATTTACACATTATGCAATACATTCTTTATATAACAACAGGTGTGCCAACATTCGCTTAGTAAAGGTGCGACCAAGGAACGGGAAGATACCAGCCATAACACATCAAAACATCCTGGAAGCCACTCTGCGGCACAACAGAAAGTTAATAACAGCATGTCAACTCTTTAACCATTTCAGGCGCGACATATGTAAAAGTGTTTGTATGTGAGCCAAATTTACACATTATTTTAGAGCACTCGATCGATATCGTCTTGCAGAAATATAATGTCATAATACGTCGACTTTTGTGTTTTACAGCAATTAATCTGAATTAAATTGTAATCAAATATCTACTTATCCTGAGTTCATTGATGTTCTGTTTTTCCATAAATAGCATAAAATCTAGATAGAAATATAGTCCAATGTCATTTTTGCTTATATTCATCTTGAGCAAAGAAAAATTACACTTTTGACATGTCTCCTGGAAAGCAGCACGTTGAATGACTTGTCGAACATGGAGTGCCCTCAGCAAAGTGATCATATGCAACAGTACACTGCAAAATGAAGATAAATGAAGACACATTTATAACGCAGCAGGTTCAATTCATCCACACCTCAATGTATCTCGCTCTTTGTTGGCCAATAGTTGACACAACTAGCACAAACATGTTGCGAAAACAATTGTATACAAAGGGTCTCAAAGGTTTAAATACAATGACACTAATCTCACTGCTACAGAGAAGGGATCCTAGGAAAACTGAGATTTTGTCTCTTGAAAATAAATAAGGCAGGGCAGGTATAAGTCCAGAAGGATATACATTGGCTTTTGCAGAAATGAAACAAAAAGTGGCTCGCTTTTAATGTGCAGTAATGATGCATTTGTAAACATCAGGAAACCAGTACCTCACAAATAGCTTCATTCAGTACAACTTTGGCACATGAATAAACACATGGATGAGAATACGCAATCAGTTGCTCAGACAACACATAGTCATTATCATACCAAGAGGCATGCAGAAAAAGAAAAGCCAGGCGGAAACACAGAGTATTGAGCAACACGAAATTCTCTCCACATACTCTCCCCATGACACCCTTGCACGTTTCTGCCTTGAGCAGTGGATGGCTCATGTTGTGCTAGTAAAAAAAAAAAAGAGAGAGAGAGAGGCAGGTAATATCAATGTAACATCTGTTGTGCAATTTTAAGAAAAATTCATTTCCTCAAAATGCGAAGGCATTTGTTATCAGTGATAATTTGTGTCACAGTGGCACTCTTCAACGTGGCACTGCAGTATTGCCTGCTGCAGTAGTCGACGGAAAAGTGAAAACGCTCACTTTTGTGTCCTTCTGTGCAGTAAGGTTGCTTATTGCGCTGCGCACTGCAGTTAGGCTTTTTGGCACGTCGACGTGATTGAACGAAAAGTTCACGACGCTTTCCATGGCCCCCAGCAACCTGTAACATGTTTTGGAACTCGCGTCATCAGTTGGCGGTTGTGCGCTGACAAAAAATGAACAAGTGTGCTGAAAATGCGACAAGCGTTTGACGCTATCGAGCGATAACGCTAACTCGTTTTGAAAGTGCGCATTGATCGCACGTTTCAAAACGCCTGGCAACATATAACGGGTCGATGTGGGAAAAAAAGTACCCTGTGCCTCGAAAAATCCTGCTACAGCTCAACGGAAAATGAGTGTTCCACCTACTCATTTATTTCGAACATTCGTCGAAAGTTTTTTGTCGTTCCCAGCATCCCTGTTCAGGTTGTGCATCGTGCTTCATTGCGGATGCAGTAGCAAAATATTGTGTTCAGGAGCTGTCGACTGTCTGTGCTCATGGGTCTCAAAGAAGAGAGAATAAGGTCGGGTAATTGACCGCATTATATCATGATGATACAAATGGTGCTGTGTCTGATGCCACAACGCTCCCAACGCAATGTTTATAGAAGAAAACTGCGCTTGTTTGAAATCTTGGTCATTAAGCACTTGTGTCCCTTCGTGTCTTCTAGCTTTTCTACATGATCTAAATGTGAAAGCGACACATGCTTGTGATCAACATTTTTCAGTTGACACCAACCAATGAAGCTTTGCAATACAAGAGGGCTGCTTGCATTAACAAAATGCTGGCTGCGCACTTTGTTCTTGCTTTTTTAACCATGCAAAATAAATAGTTCTTTCATTCACAAGGTGTCTTGCATCTATTTTCTGGACTTACATACTGTATAGGGAGCAATTTCCATGGTGTTTTGTGTGTAGCGCTCACAATTTTGAGTATTTGCCGGTGAAAGAAAATTTCCGCACTTAATCTATAGAGAAATGAAACCCGGAGACCACACTGGTGAATGACTGTGGCTTTAACAAAAAGGAAAGCGCTCTGGAAAAATAAAAAAGACACAGCCTGGCACAGCACGCTCTAACTTTCAATTCATCGTGGAATAGCGCAAAGAAACAAAGGGACACAGGCTAGACTAGCTCGGCTTTCCTTACTACTAATTTTCAAACTGAGCAAGCACAAAACCAACTATTCCATAGCTCAGCATCTCGCTGCTTGGTGTGTTAAAGTGCATTTATTGCGAAAGGGAGGCTGACCCTTTGCTGCATTGCTCTATTTCAGTGTCCCTTCCTTCTGTTGGTTCCCTTTCACTTGAGCATAGACTGCAACATTCATAGTAAACATAAGGTTGTGTGTCGTGTATGTACTATCTGCGTCAAATGAAACCCGAACAGCGGCAAGCCTTCGCAATGGTATAGTGCGCGCCATCCTGTCATCACCATTGACAGGCGCGCGCATCTGGTTTGGCCGCGCTGCGCATATGCGCTCCCATCCATGGTGATTAATGGACGGCGCGCACTATACCATTGCGAAGGCTTGCCACTGTTCGGATTTCATTTGACGCAGATAGTACATGTCCTGTTGTCATGCATGTTCCTTCTGTCGTTGAAGTGGCTCAGTGGCAGGCTTCACCGGGGTGGGGACAAACCAGCCCCGACCTTAGTGAATCCAACCCAGCGCTCGAAGCCACAAAATGAGACGCACACGTAACGTGCCTTCTCAAGCCTTTTCTTTCACAGTTCACGCGCGAACGACACTAGTGCAGAAGATGTGCGCCCTTGTGAGTCTTCAAGTGGTCCGTAAGTTTGTGCTTCCTCGCTGAATTCCAGGGACAGAGGTGGCACTGGAAAGGTCTCTCGCCGGTGTGGATGCGTCTGTGAGTGGCCAAGTGCTGCTTCTGCCTAAAGGTCTTGCCGCAGTATTCGCACTTGTGCGGGCGCTCGCCCGTATGTATCTTTTGGTGGTCTCGCATGTTGAGGCTGTGACTTGTAGTATAGCCGCACACAAGACACTTCCGCAGTATCCTCCCCTCGGGACAGCGCTGGCGAGGCGGTCGGAGGGGGCTATGGCATTCATCGGACGAGCCTGCGCAGTTAAAAATAGTGCATTTTCAGCGTTGATACTGCAAATACTGCAGGGCAAGATAGGGAGGCTAACGGTGTACAACTACTCTACACTGGGGTGAGAGTGTGAAGAAAGTTAAATACGAGGAAAGATGAAACTATAAAATAATCAGGTGTATAAATGTCATAAAAAGTAGAACAATTCGATTGCAGTACACTTGAGCAAGAACAGCAGAGATGCAACAAAGGAGCCCTGCGACACTTTTCCAAGTAATCATTGAATGACCTCACCATGAGTTTACTGCCTCACGAACGTTTCCAGAATTTGTCAGGTACGAAGGAAGTTACAGAGATTTTCCACACTCTTTAGGTGCTTCCTCTCTCCTTTCGTCCCAGCGAGCACGCTGAAAACTACGCAGGAGGATATAACAAGAGGGCAAGAAGCTATGTTTGTACAGCAGCGCACGTCATGACCTCGATAACTTTCTTTTCTTTGAATGCGTGGCTCACTCTCAGTGTGATCATGAGCGTGCTTGTCTAATTCTACACTGTGTATTTCTAGCACTACAGAGTGCAGTGCGGCCACTTAATGGCGCACCACGGCAGCCACGGCAACTATGCAGCTCAAGATGCTCAATTCAGCCAATGGCCGTAAACCAAATTGATATCATACGCCAAACTGCACTTGTGGCATCATTTGTCAAGAGAAGGGCAAGAGATTTCTAGCCAATTTTGAAACCTAATCGTAAATTCGATGCCATGTGCTGCGCTATAATGTTTGGCTCACATGTTCATAGGAGCCTCGCTTACTGATCGGCAGCATTTTCTGATGATGTTCAAAGATTGTTGCAAGGCCCCTTTAAAATTTCCTCACTAGTGCCTTCACAAATGCACCGTAATAATTTCCGTTGATGGGCTCAATTCTAAAATATTCAGTGAGATTAACAAAGCATCTTTGCACAGTATAGTATGGGCAGTAACACAGGATGTTGCCAGAGTTTCACTTCTATCTCATGTTTATCAATAGCAACTCATCCAGAGCATACGTAAGTGAGTGTTGGCAAGGTACCTGAAGGCATTCAGCTGTATACATGAGATGAAGATGCCAGTGCATGTATTCCTTACAAACACATGCACACATGCAAGTTTGGAGGCATAAAGTTTACAGTATCACTTCATCCTATCTGCTACTTTTCTCTCAAACAAGTTTGCAGCATTCTTTAAAAGAGTAAATAAAATCTGACACCTATTGTTGGCGTGCAGAGTACAAGTTTTGTTCAGTTATTTCTGCCACCATACAAATGGGCAGCGAACCAGAAATGTCATGTGAAAGTTGGCCACGCATCCTCAAGCATTATTTAATTGGCCATTATTTCTCATCAATAGTATTACATCACAGAAAGTCTGGTGTAGTACACAACCTCAGAACCATGGTAAAAAATAGAGCCACCACAGAAAGCAAAATGGCAGGGAAAAAAACAACAACAGAAGGTAGAGTCACAAGATAACCCTATTTCCGACCGATGCTGATGAAGCTGAGTGGCAACAAACTGCGATGTGCGCAAGGGCCTCGTCGACATGGATTCAGTGCTCACCATACATGGAATTTTCAGTAAGCACCACTTGCACAAGTCCTACCACTGCCAAAAAGTTAAACTCACGTTACTAGCCAAGAAAGAAATGTCAGCCCCGCCTATAAAACCACAGAGCACCTGCCTTTCAGCAGTGAAGTACAGTCGTGCTAGCTGGTTTCCGCTCAAACCGCAAGTACTTTTTCGTGGCTAATGTAAATAATATGCACATGAAAAGGTAAAGGTTTGCCGTTACTGCCTAAAACATTATGTTTGGCTGAGTAGTGGTGCCAGAATCCCGGAAAAAATTCACCGGGACGTTAAAAGTTTCCAACCTAAAGCCTTAATGAAAACCAGCAGATAATGAAGCCAAGAAAGGTATAGGGGATAGTAATTGTACTGTTTCAAGTGTATCGTAGTAATGGTGATATAGATGTGACGAAAGTAAAGGGACAAAAACACAACTTGCCGCTGGCAGGGACTGAATCTTCAGATCGTGTGAAGAAAGTAAAGTGGATGAATTAAAAGACAACTTGCTGCCGGCAGGAACTGAACCTGCAACCTTCGGTTCATGTGAAGAAAGTAAAGCGGATGAAAAGACAACTTGCCGCCGGCAGGAACCGAACCTGCAATCTTCGGTTCATGTGAAGAAAGTGGATGAAAAGACAACTTGCCGCCGGCAGGAACTGAAACCTGCAATCTTCGGTTCATGTGAAGAAAGTAAAGTGGACGAAAAGGCAACTTGCCACCGGCAGGAACCGAACCTGCAATCTTCGGTTCACGTGAAGAAAGTGGATGAAAAGACAACTTGCCGCCAGCAGGGACTGAAACCTGCAATCTTCGGTTCATGTGAAGAAAGTAAAGTGGACGAATAGACAACTTGACGTCGACAGGGACCGAACCTGCAATCTTCGGTTCATATGAAGAAAGTGGATGAAAAGAGAACTTGCAGCCGGCAGGGACCGAACCTGCAAGCTTCGGTTCATGTGAAGAAAGTAAAGCGGATGAAAAGACAACTTGCCGCCGGCAGGAACCGAACCTGCAATCTTCGGTTCATGTGAAGAAAGTGGATGAAAAGACAACTTGCCGCCGGCAGGGACTGAAACCTGCAATCTTCGGTTCATGTGAAGAAAGTAAAGTGGACGAAAAGACAACTTGCCACCAGCAGGAACCGAACCTGCAATCTTCGGTTCACATGAAGAAAGTGGATGAAAAGACAACTTGCCGCCGGCAGGGACTGAAACCTACAATCTTCGGTTCATGTGAAGAAAGTAAAGTGGATGAAAAGACAAATTGCCGCTGGCAGGCACCGAATCGGCAACCTTCGGTTGTGAAGATTGCAGGTTCGGTCCCTGCCGGAGGCAGGTTGCCTTTTCGTGCACTTTACTTTCTTCACATCTCACAATTACTACGATGCACTTAAAACAGTACAATTAACATCCCCTACACCTTCCTTGGCTTCGTTATCTGCTGGTTTTCATTAAGGTTGTGTCAAACAACAAGAAACGAGCCCTTAAAGTTCCCTTCCTTCATTCAACCTAAGACCAGCGACATAAACATGGGTCTGTTGGGAAAGCCAACAATGTGAAACACTCGAGGAGTGCCCGATGTCATTGAACTGAGCTAGCGCTATCGGTCTTGGGCGAACCACTTATGCAAATTTTTTGTGGGAGGAGCTGACATTTTGCTTAGGCCATAACAGAGTGTAGTAGAGGGCCGGAATATGGTAATCACGTGTCTCGAGGTTCTCCGTGCTAATTTTGGCACTTATATCTAAGCACATTTTTTCCCCACCGTGATGCCTGCATTTCACTGAACAGCCGAGCGTGCCAATTTCATAGCCTCTGCAAAAATGTGTAACGCCGACGTAAGAGGAGCCACAGTGCAGCGATGACAGTGGAATTGTTCATTAAGATGCCAAGATCTGAAGTTGGTTTCAGTATTTGTTGGCTTTGCTCCTTTTATGCTGTCTTCGGTCTGCTAACCAGCAGAATGGTAGAAGCATCTGTAAAGAATGAGAGAGCACAGCACATACAGGTTGTCCCGCTTAACTTGGGTCCCCAAGAAAGAAAGATTAAAGGCACGTCGGAAGCAAACTGAACAGAGCGCATACTATTTGCACTGGCGTATAGTTACTCAGGCTATTTTTTATTTCCCCTTAACTAACTCATTATGCTTAATTACCAAACCTTCAATGATTGGCTGAGGACTCAAAGTATGAATGCATAGTTGTAGGGACCCTCCAGAAATCACTGAGTGAATTGTTTCCTGTGCAATACTCCCCATGTAGTCCTTTTTTCCATGTTGCAAAGAAAGCCCACTCATTTGCCGCGTTGCAAGAAAATTAGTTAAGAACAGATGGAAAAACTTTAATAAGGAGAATATAAAGAATAGCCTAAGTGAGCAACACTCCCCACATAGTCCTTTCTTCCACATCGCAAAGCCCACTTATTTTCCACATTGCAAGAAAATTAGTTGAGAATGGATGGAAAAACTTTATTAAGGAGGAAAAAAACAGCCTGAGTGTTCGGTTTAATTCGCTTCCGATGCGGCTTTAATGTTTTAAGTTTTGGCCCACGTTACGTCGGACAGCCTGTATAGAGATTTCAGCTGAATAAAACTGAAATGGAAGTGTCGAGCACATGCGAGAATATATATTACAGCATGCTTTATGCGCCAATATGTCAAGTACGTCATCAGAGCTTGTATGAGTCCTCTCACCCTGCTCCCAAACATGCAATTGCAGCTACGATTGTCAGCAGCACTAATTGGTTGAAAATGCAAAGACGCTTGTGATTAGATTTACATATATGTTAAGGAAATTCCATGTTGTTAAACTTACTCTACTGCCTTTGATATCTCATTGATGTATCAGTCAGGTTAAATACTAGTCAAACATTATGGGTCTTCCGAATATAAAACGCTTAATATTTTCAATTTGCCGTACGCTTATATGCAATGCGCCTGCCAGAACAAGGAATCTTGCATTCAGAGTTTGGCTTCCTTATTTTCCTGAAGTACAAGATCTTGCTCCGTTTAAAAAAATGTCATCCTTGACACACATACGCTACTCGTGGGTCTCTGAACATTTGACAATTAAGTGACGGCCTTACAGTATGCAATCTTTCTTAGAAATAATCTGGTTGTGAGATGAGATCCTATTCCGCAACACCTTTCTCGCTCCACTTCTTCACACCAAGTAGGAGAAGCAAAAACAACCAGAAAAATGAGGGGCGAGCGCTTATCGTTGTTGATACTTGCACATTTGTGATGCGAAGAGCATAAATAGCGTGGGGGTTGGGGGTTAAGCTTTCACAATCGGAGCAAATTCACGGCTCCTCCACAAAACTCCGTGGATATGTAACCTGCCCTTGCTTCCCCACAAAGCCTTGTTTAAGGGCGATGCATTTGATACAAGCACGGGTAAAGACAGCGCGCGAATCAAAGGCTGTATCAGACCGCGACACAGGACCCACAAGGCTACTTCCAAACTGCATTATGAGTCAAACCAGAGTCCATTGATGGACTCTGGTCAAACCAAACTCAGTCAAGGTGTCCTACGCCATTCGGCGAGTTCAAAGGAGTTTTGTTCTTTTCATGAACGCTCGAAAGCCGAGGGCACATCCGTGTAGCACGCAGTCCTTGAGTCATCACTTCTGCTGATCCCCGCAAAGGTAGGGCACACAACAAGAACAATGTGAACACTCGCAGGTCAGGAACAACAAACACTGCACGGTGATGTTACAAAACACACGCACGTGTCATCTTTCAAATTACTATCTGCTATTCCCCTCCCTTCTTGCGGAAGTAGCGAAAGTTATCCTTGCTGCTGCTAATAACGATGGAGCTTTTATAGACATGGCGCTAATTGTGAAGTGGAAAAAATATTCCAATTGCTTACGCTAACTCTTACAAACGCTTTTTAAAATACGATAACATTGAACTTCTAAGCACAATACACCGATACGTGGCCTTTGAGGTTAGATACGACAAAGCGCCGGCGCGTTGCCGTAGCCAATCTCGGAGGCCACGTGCAATGCCTCTTTGGACCAAGTCGCATCCAACTGGTTCTATAAACGTTGGCCGCATCGACAGCGACGTCGTCACGCTGCCAGCCGCCATGATTGTTTTCGTCAACTTTGATAAGTGAGGTCGGTCTGGCGACACGCAGGCGCATTTCGTAGACCACTCGGACCTGTATTCGACGCAGCGGGCGAAGAAAAAAAACCACAGCCATGTATTGCCTGCAGTGGCTCATTCCCGTGCTGCTCATACCCAAGCCCATGAACCTGGCGTTGGTTCAGAATCACGTGATGTTCATGGTCCTCTACCTGACTGGATTCTTCCTGGAGCGCAAGCCGTGCACCATTTGCAGCCTGGTGTTCATCGCCGCCGTGTTCCTCATCTGCTACAGCGGCATGGGGAACTGCATCTTCTCGCTATTCGTCAACTGCAATTCGGTGACCTGCGAGCCGGGCACGTAGCGTTTGCGTCGTGCCTGTTGTTTTTTTTTGTGTTCTTTTTTTCTTCGCCTGCCTGACCTCCCCCCCACCCCTTCCCGTTTACCTCGCCACATCGAGGGTATTCGTCGTGTCGCCGTCGACTTTTCTGCACCTGTGGAAAATGAAAACTGCGATCTAGAAATGGTGGATGACCTTACTGCTACTACGACGCATTCACGGGACTGCCTGAAGAGCCGCCCACCTCCCCACCCCCCTTAAAAAAAAGAAAAAAAAATATCGCACGCGTTATGGCGCCCATACTGCGGTTGTTGGACTCTGAGCGCTTGCGTAGTTTGTGGACGGATGAGTCTTTCGCGATTGCCGAGCGAAGGAAAAGGACAGAAAGAAAACCTTCCAGTCTTCCCCGTGTGTAGTGTGTGGACTCTTCTTTGCGAAGTCTTTCTGCGGCGGCCTGCCTTCTGTACGCTTTGGATACACCCCAAACACAACACAGCGCGTCGTAATGCCTGGCTGCAAGTAGCCTGGAAGACTTTCAGCTGGCCTATGCGTACCCCCGTTTCCCGAACCTTACTCGTTCAAGCAAACACGCACTACCATGTTCCGCGTCGCAGTTTCTCGCAACGACTTTTTTGTTGTTGTTCTGACTTTCCTCCGTCCTTTACTTTTTCGCCGTTTCTTTCCTTTGTCTCTCTTGATTACTATAAGTGAACGGGGACTCTGAAAACTACAGCTGTGGCTATCGTGGTCCGTTTTTTTTTTTTTTTCGCATTTTGTCGTGGACAGTCGCGTTGCTCTCTAAATAAAGGAGTGGTGTGGCAGATTGCTGCAGATTTCTGTCGTGCGTTCCGGCCCGACGTTGCAAACCCGTGCGGGTTTTTGGAATGGCTCACAACGTTGGCCTCTCGCTCTGGGCCCTGCGAATCGTACGTGTTTTTTCGGTTTTGTTTTTCTTTCTGAACAGCTATGTGCGGTGGCCGTGACTATGATTGGCACTACTGTGCGTTGTTTGGCTCGCTCGAATGCACACTCGTTCAATGTGGCTTGACTGCGCTTAGAGCTGTTGTAGCCAGCTGGTCTGGCAACTGCACTGTGCAATTTATCACCCGATGTACTAGTAGCGCAAAATTTTGGCTTCACATAATTTCGGAAGCTTAGTTCCCCCCCCCCCCCCCCCCATATCACTTTGGTATCTGAAACAGCCTTGATTATAAGTTCTCAATCATGCAGGTACACACAGCTATCAAAACTCCATACTATCACAACTGCTGAACATTGTGCCACAAGATAGTCTTCTGTTTGGATTCAAACCACACTGCTTGCATCCCATCAGCCCCGGAGCCTTGTGGCATTTAAATAAGGCTGTGTGCTACATGTTTTACTAGTTCACTTGCAAGGTTAGACACATTTGTAGTAGGAATTGATTTTAGTGCACAGTACTTGTCAAACGAGGTCTTCTAGCAGTAGCAACAAGGAGTTGTGTTTCGCAACTGCTTACTGGTATATATAAGATGCGACGACTCATGTTGAGCCTCTGTGGACTTCTAGGTTGCTTGCTAACTAGCGAAATTGTCAATGTTGAAGTCAAGTACACGTCCTCAACATCGTTGACTGATAACACGCTAGGATCTGAAGCCATGCACACTTCATAATCTGTAGAGACCTGTGCGATGCATGTGCCACGTGTCGTGCTTCAATGCACTGTTCTCCATAATCAAGAAAGTTTCAGTTAAACGAAGACATGGTGGGTACGTGTTCCACTATTTTTCTTAGTGCTACAGCAAAACGTCGATGCCTGCCCCACATCAAGCTGCGAGTAATTGCAATTTTCCCCAAAAAGTGTTACTTGTGCATTGTGACATGATCACTGTTAAATGTTACGTTAACATTTACCATGTTCTGTTATTCTCTGTCACTTTGGTTTCAGTGACAACCAACCTCCCAGGCTACCAACGGCAGATTCAGGATGCAATACATAAGAAAATACGTAATGTTGTTCATAATGCAATAGGTTATGCCAACAAGCTCTATGGGGTTATGCATTTCAGTCCATCTAGGATATATTTGTTGCTCCTGTAATTAGAGCCAAGGTGAAACTTTAGGCTCTGCATAAACATTTAAGTTGGCTTGCTGCTGAACATTCAGCTTTCACAAATTCGCTGTTGCGCCCTTTTTAACTTCAACCTTTTACTGCCTTACATATGCATGAATCTTTCGGAAAAGAACAGAAGCGAAGCTTCTGATTGCACAAGCCACATTTCCACTTCAGATGCAGTTTGATGACCTGAAAAATGTTTGCAACACCGCAGACATTCTTCAGCTGCACTTGAAATTCACACAGATGGCCATGTAGGAAAAACCATTGTAAGGAACATTTATTAACATCCTTCTGGATTTTCAATATGCTGGGGTTTTCTTCGCAACAACGCCAAGCGCTTCGTTGAGAACCGCCAGTACACAGTTGCAATACTGCTGCGAGGGACTATTGTTTGGTTTTTTTTTTGCAGAGACGAGCCTCGGTGTGAAGCAGTGTGTCGCTTTTTTTTTTAAACCTAAGCCTACGCGAGCATATTCATCGAATGCAGTGCGGCGAGACCGTTCTCTCGGCCAGCCCTTCCGAATTTCACCCAATGCCCGTTGACTACCAGGGCTTCGGCAACTACGACGGTCGTGTGAGGTGCCAAAAAGACACAATCTCTGTAAAAGACTTGATCCTTTTACCTGCTTCACAGAGCAGGTCGTGGGCGTAACCGTAACTCAAAAAGTGGAAAGCTCATTGACCAGAGAAGAAAACAAGAACAAAAACAAAAAGGGAGGGGCCTCCAAATGGCGAGAAAATTGCAGTCGCTAGCTTCAGTGCCTTTCCCGATAATACGAACGTAATATCGCGACCATTCACGACTTATTTTCAGTCAGCGTTGATTGGGCACGAGCCCCCATCACATACTTGAAGCCATACATAGTGGAGGTGTCACGCCAGTTGGGTTGTGTTTTTTGGTTTCGGCTAATAAGCTATGGTGTGGTTATAAGTGGCATCGTGAGAAAAGAAGATGCGAATTCCAAGTTGTGGTTGGTCATCTGCTGTAGCCCTTTTTCTTTTTTACCATCGTCGAGATAAAACCATCCTAAACAGCGCCACCTATCAACTCGGCACTGCAGAAACTGTTTCTGGGTGGAGTCAACAACACTGTGGAGAGGTTACCTTGTCTCCATACGTACTTGTGCAACTCTGTTGTGGGCATATGGACAACAGAAGGTGCAATTGAAATTGACTAGAAGCTGTATGGAACCTGTAAGCAACGATAACCCCTTCATACACCCAGTACTTGAATGTCCGTTTAGGTAGAAATCCTTTGTTTTCAACCTCCACTGTTTAGGAAAAACACAAGTGGTGAGCAAATTGTATGACCGAGCAATAGCTTTTCACGGCAGCATCCTGTTGGACTAGCTGTTTGTGGTCCATGGTTAAACACTTGATGCGTCTTCTCACACTAAATGATTGCAATGCAGTGGCCTGCACACTCCACAAAGGCTTCTCGTGTTGTCACTAAGGCCTTTATGCAGGTGCTCGTCATTAGGCAACATTGGCGAGGCATAATACTAGCCTTATCAACATTTCATCAAAGGCTTATGCAATGGTGACGACATTTGCCTGAAGGCTTTTGAGAATTGTGCAGACCACTGTGCTTTGATTAAAGCAGCACAACGGGACACCATATTTCACTGTCCGTCGTTTCATTTGAGTGGTGTCCTCCAGTGTCTTGTCTAATCGAGGCAAAAGGCCTTAAATGTCTTGCATAGGTCTTTATACATGACCTGTGTGAAAGGCTTCGTGATGATTTTGCCCGCCGTTACATGCGTCATAGTTATGTAATGCAAATTTACGATGAAGTCCTGCAACTCCCTTCACCATTTGGAAGCCCCACGTGGTGACTAGACATCCTGAAAAAAAAAACAGCTTTCGTAAAAAGGTCCCTTGAAAGTTGGTTGTAACAGGAGCACATATAGGAGTTTATTCTGCACTGTGCCCGGCATAGCTAACCTATTGTAACATACCACTTTCGTGTCTGCATTGTTCAGTGTGCTCCCTGCATATTCTTATATATACAGTCTTGCTCTTTTGGTTATTTCTTTTTTTTTAAACACTAGCCTTGCAGTGTGAGAGAGACATTCACAAGCATGATACAAAGAAGCCCAAATTCTGGTCATACTGCACATTGCCAGAACATAACTGACACCCGATGCCATTGCTACACCAACAGCGGTGACACGAACATGGCATTTGGCATCGTGCATCGCAACAGTGATGGAACGAAACGGGAAACCCGGCACACATTTGGTAGCAGTCGTTCTGTAGACTCTTGAAACAGTGACGGCCGGGTTAACAGCTTGGTTCAAATGACGACCTCGAAAGTGATGGCCAGAGAAAAAGGAAATGAATGAAAACAAAGTAAGCCACGACATCTGTGCATACCAGAAGCGCTGAAATACGTTTGTCGGCGTGAAAGTCCGGCTTCAAAGTTGTACGAGCCACACTTGAGAACACAGTTTTAAGTAAAGGCCAATGTGCGCGCGTGACGAACAAAACAAACAAACATTTACAAGTCAGTTCCCATCTTTGTTACAGTGGGGAGGGGTTGGTGGAAGAGGTTGTGAAGTGCCTTGTGAACAAAATGAAGCCTTCGTGTCTTTGCACGGTGATTCCTTTGACTCGTTTCGCTTCCGGGAACTCGGAGGAATGTCACAGTTCACCTTGAAGGGTAAGAACGCTAGCACGGCAGTTGCTACGCGGGCGTATTGTTGCTTGACTAGAAGGTCCTACACTCGCGCGCAAAACAACGGAAGCCTACCGAGATAGTACCTGCATCACTTCGTAAGGAAAAAAAACAAACAATAAAAATCTTGCGTAACTAGCACCTCGCTAACTAACAAATAAAAATAAACAATAGCTCAAAGAAGGGCAATACTGGTTCATCAGGAAGTCGAGGAAATGACGATTATGTAACGTTCATGACAAGAGGAACAGGTGCTTTTCAGGAAGAGGAAACCAGGCGAGCCAACAGTTGTGCAAGAATTGTTGTGTGTGTGAATTGTTACGAAAGTATGCACATGAATAGCATGCAGTTGACTCTAAATTTAAGCTCCCAGGGACCACAGGCGAAGAAGCGAGGCTTGAATTATTTGAAGTTGAATGAAGTATTGTCCAGAACACAACTAAGTTCGTGCTTTTGCGAGCATGTGTGCAAGTTAAGATCGTTTTATGTGTCGTCATGCAGATCTCTAAGCGAGAACATTGGACAAAAAGCTAATGGACAGCTTGCGAGAAAAAAAAAAAGAATTGAGAAAGCCCATGAAAATGCTTACTGTGAATACCAGTGGCACAAATGAGCATTCGGTTTCTTGGCGTCGTCTCATAGTGGCACCCGTGAGCCTATGCTAAGGCTTGGAAATCAAACATGGGTGCATTGCTTTCACCGTTAGCACTTCCGAACGTCATTTGATCGGCCACTTGGGACCATGCAGAATTGCTTGTAGATGCCCTAATATTTGAATTAATGGAAGTCTTGCCTCAACTAAGCTCCACCGAAGTGCACAGAAGACACAGCACACGAAGCAATATATTTTGACTTTGCCGACTTCACTGCAAATTCGTATTGTTGCGAGTCCATAGCGTTTCATCAAACAAAAGTTTTATCTAAGGGCCGCACGCATTTGGCCAAAAAAGAAGTGCTTCCACGAAACAAAGCAGAGCTCTGCACAGCAAAAGCCTTGAATTTCTATTATTTTCCAGTCCCTCCTCAAATGGCCATTGAAAGCAACTGACACAACCAGGTAGAAGAAAACTTCTGCTGCAAGTGTGAATGTTGAGCTGTTGAAACGCAAGGCCAAATGTTGGCATGACACCACGTTTTGTAAATGTAAATTCCTGAAATTCGTTATGCAGGCCTCCTGTAAGAAATTTATCAGCTTTCCCTTACGCTAGGCATTTGCACAACGTGTGCGAAAATTTTTCTAGCAGTGATGCTACTTCCAACTAAAATTAAGTGTAATAGAAGCATATTTGGAAAGCTTTGCATGGAAAGTTCAAGTAAGCAGGCTTAGAACATATAAGCTCGAGGCAACAGTTCCACGCTCTTAACAGATTATAGTCAACTGTGGTGTGTTTTGAAATGTGCACGCTTCAGCACAGACCCTGCATAAAAGACAGAGCTCGGGAGTCGGGGGGTGGGAACGATTTGTAAAAAGTCTCACAACCACTCGAAAGCTGTGAGTTTTGTTCCGGGGGCTTTGTTTTCTGTCAATGGATTTGTGTTTTGGTGGTTCACATGGTCATTACTGATCTCGATCCTAAAGCGACCAGTAACAAAAGAGCTTCACACTCAGAAAGGTTAGCTTTCAAGACTACCAGCCAAGTTTTCTTGCAATGTAAATTGTGTTTTAAAGAACAGAGAGCAAACTACAATATAGCTCAAGGTAACTAAGATCGTTTCTTAAAAGAAAGATTGGTGAAGTTTGGAAGGCACAACAATCTTCAAAATAAAATTGTTGTCTATAACTTGAAAAACTATGAACTTTTGAGAACGTGCTGGAATCTCATTGCACTGTAGGTTCCAGCAAAACAAAGGAAACCTGGGCATGTGCATTCAGTAATGCGGGGACTTGTTTTGACGTTTTCCTCTCGAAGTGATCAAACAATCTACGGGCTCGTATACTTCTATTGCACCAACCTGCATGCCGAAAAATGACAACATAAATGAAGCAACAAAGTGAAGCACTTTGTTCATCGAAGACCCAGCACTCCTGCCATGAGCGGAGAAAACCGGATGCCCCTGCATCTGCTTTTCGGGTGCCTATGCGAGAAAACGTAAGACGCCGAGGGCACGTGCTTTAGAGTGGCGACGCAGTGAGTGCTGTGATGAACGTGAATCGCAACAAGACACGCGCCTATCGACTCAACTTACTTCCAGGTGTGGAAAGGATTAGAGCCGAATGAGCAGTTAGATGTCATCCTCTGTACGCGCGTGCGTGCCAAGTCTTACTTCGGGATAAGTATTGGAGGCATGGCACTTGGTGGTATGACAGATTTGCAGGTTTACAGCCACAGCACTGCTGAGCTGCGCAGAACACAAATGCTAGCCTCATTTGATGGTTCACTGGCAATGGCCATATAAACATCAACGCATGCGGAGACGATACTCGAAGCAATTATGATGCTCAATATATGTATGCATGTACACACACACACATTCCCATTACCGATAAACTATTTGTTGAAGTCAGCACTTATGTTGAGTCCTTTCTGTCTGTCCCTACACTCGTGAAAAACTGCTCATTAACTGTCCCCAGTAATAAATGTATTTTGGCATGCACATGAGCACTTTGTCGACGTGAAAGGGCGTGTACACAAGTATTGTTTGAAACTGGTACTTTCCTTGTGTATGCTTGCAACAGGGAAAAACTCCATGAGTGGGACTCTTCAAGAGAAGAGCGGTATAACAGATAGCAGTGAGTGAGGTTCTGACTAGGTGCTCTTGAAAGAATTGTTGCGTCGAAGGACACAAAGCGTTTCGTTTCAATACTGACAGAGATTGCACAGAGAGAATGAAGCGTGCCAATATCCCCTGGCCTGAAGTCTTCCACTTCCGAAAGTGAACTTGGTCGACAGGCACCGCCTTGCATTGTTTTGTGGTAAAGCTCCACCACCGTGTCATCTGAGGTGTACGACTAATTAAGACGTAGCATCACCTACTAGCCTTACTTGTCGCTCAGCTAGAAAAAGGGCCGCAAATTTTTTCCTCCTCTACAAAACCATTAAAACAAACGGAGAGACTGAAGAGAGCCAAGAGCCACGCAACTTGCAGGTCTATCAATCCTCATCATAAATTGGTCGTTTGGGTGAAGGAAGGTGGGAGGTGGAAAGCCTGAGCAAAGTGTGGGAGGAAGGGGGCAGTGTACAATGTTCGAAATACTTCAATGTGAACTGGGTTGCAGGATAGGGTGGGTCGGGAGCTGAGCCTGGGTTCACTGAGCCCTGTCGAGTCCTTCCTCGTCAAATCGTCGAGCAATACAGAAAGGTCTGCTTACAACATGCCCCGCATTGAAACATTTCTTCCCCCCCTAACGCGCCCCCCCCCCACCAGATGCACACGAGAGAGAGCCCGCCGGAGAGTTCCTAGCGCACAAAAAGCGCCGTGCACGTCAGCCCCACATTAGAAACGGCCGAGGCTGGGAGGAAGGGGGATCGGTTTTAGCGTGGCATGCGTGCGGGGGCATGCCGTCGCCTCTCTCGTACTGCAAAAAAAACAATGCAGCACACACAGACACACACATACACAAGCGCGCGGAACATTTAAACGCACAGTCCTCTGTCTGAGAAAACTCAACAATAAGCGGCGGGCGGCCCGAAAGACGAACCTGAGGGGGCGCCGTCACGTGCCGGAGGTTTTCGGAGCAAAAAAAAAAATGTAACGAACGGTATGATAGACGGTAGAAAAAACGAGCAAACAAACACAAAAACGTCACTGCACACACCAGACACCACACTACAACAACCTGTCCCATCAAAACCTTGTGCAGGAACATAAAGGGAACCAAAGGAGGCATGGGTTCTGACAGTGACCTCCCCCCCGGAAGAGGAAAGCCCGTGGCTAAAACCCTAAAGGAACTGTAGGAGGGTGAGGGATATCGAACCGACAGCGATCGTTCAAGTGCAAAAAGGGTAAGGGGGGGGGGCAAAGTGCGGGCACAAGCGTCTGTCTGAAAGCCGGGCCTGCCAGACGCTGGCACACATAAAACTGTGCGCAGCTGAATTTAAAAACGCCGTGGCGCTCTCTCTCCCCAGTGTCCAAAACTGTCCTGCCCAGCATGCCTGATGCAGTTGAGGAGAGGAAAACGAGAAAGAAAGAAAGAGAAAACAGGCAGGTCTCCAGTTCTGCCAGAGGCTACACTACTACACTCGAGCACAGTCCCCTTGTGTTCCATCGTTGCCGACATGTCGGCAAATGATATGCACTTGTGGAAACGGCACGAGCGCGCAGCGGTGCGCCGGCGCCACTGACTCTTGGAAGATGGCAGCCTCTGTTGTGGTTTGGGAGGGGGTGGTGCGTCCTGTTTCACGTCTTGTCGACTGGCTGTCGTGGCTTGCTTGCTTGCTTGCCCGTCCGCCGGTTGCTGGACTCGGGACGCGAGCAGCATCTTGCCCTGTGGCAGCCAACGAAACAGTGTCCGCGCAGCGATGAAGGCGGGGAAACAACAAGAGCGAGAGGGGGGGGGGGCTTCACGCAAAAGCACTCGTGTGGAGCATGGTGTACGAAATGGGAGGCGTGATGTCAGGTGGATGAAGAAGCCTTATTGCTGGCAGAACGAAACCCAAGAGAGGGCGGCAGGTGGTCTCTTCCGAGCATTCGGGGGCACGCTGCGTCGAGTAGTTGTCGCACTTGCTACTGCTGCTGCTGCTGCTGTTGTTCTGGTCCGGGCGAGCGATGATGATGCCCTCTTCAAAACAGAGGTGAAGAAGTGTAACAGCACGGAGCTCGGGACAATGAAGAAGAAGGCTGTAGAGAAGGGGAGCTAGTAGCAGTTTGTGTTCAGGTACGCGTGGTGACCGCCTCGCGCCATTGAGCTTGTTGAGCCGAGAGGGTGTGTCCCCCCACGAGTCTTCTTCGGCTTCAGCGAAGAGAGGGGCGTGTGGCAGCGGCGGATGACGGGGCGCGGCAGCTTCAGGCGGCACTGCCCTTGCGCGACGGGGAAGGCAACTGGGCCAGCTTTCGGAACAGCGGGGAGTTGACGAACCGCGGGTACGAGTCGCGGTGCATGAGGGTGTAGATCTGCAGCTGTGCCTCATCGAAGGTGTGCGGCGTGGGCTCCACCATGTTTCGGTTGATGATCTCCCGCACGCGAGAGTCCAGGCTCACCTGCAGGCAAGCGCGGAGAGGCAGAAGCATTCAGGTTCGTGAACATGAACAAACAGGTGTTTCCGTAATGCGGCATCAATACGCTTTTCTCGGCAGGTGCAACACCATTACAATTAACATTTCATGATGTGAACTAGATGCTGAGAAGAAAATGACGTGACTGCTGAGGTTGCTACTGCCAGTTTGAATATTCAAGATGAGAACAAAATGGCTTTCATACGCATTTCCGTCTTATGTTATGTAAACAACTACATATATGCTCGGTATGACTATAAAGTGACAGACTATTTAAGAGTGCATTTTCACACGTATAGAAACACGAACACTCTATAAATGCACTCTGTAAATGCCCTGGAAACAAGAACACTTTATAAATGTTATGCCATTACAATGGTGGTACAGTCTGTGAGACATCACCACTTGTGTACCCAAACAAAATTATTTTGTAAATGTTACAGCAATTAAAGCTAATACTTGATATCAATGATTACACACCATTCAATGTTTTAACAACCGTTTGAACTAGACAAAAATGGTCCAGTAATACATATAATATGGCATTTAAAGTGAAGTGGCTACTACGTATTAGTGGTGTATCATGGAACATTGTAGCAACCCTGCAAAGGAGCAAATGCTGTCCGTAAATCACAAAAATGGTTCAGTAGTACGTATAATGTGGCATTTAATGTGAAGCGACTACAATTAGTGGTGCATCATCGAACACTGCATTACCCCTGCAAAGAAGCAAATGCTGTCAATGAATGCTCTATTATTGCATTTAAAATGCTGCGACCACCAACCTCCTTAGGGGACAGGATGGAAATGTAGTCTTCATAGATGGCGCGAGCTTTCTCCTCAATCAGCTCTGGGTTCGACTCCTTCTTGAGGTCCTCGCAAGCCAGCCAGAACAGAATGTTCTCTTCACTGTACTCACACTTCAAAAAGTCCCTAAACACCTTGCGACCAGCTGGAATAAAAGAGAAAAGGAAGTATGAGCCCAGAGTGGCCGACATTATGAAGACACAACAAAAACAATTCCTTTCTCAATGACAACCTGCACAATATTTTTAACAGTGTAGCTACTTAAGCTTTTCGTTATGCTGTGTGGTGTTAACAGAAGCTCTGCCCAGCTTGCCTTTGCCACGTTGAGCCTAGTTAAAACTAAGATGAACCAAGTTAAGCCAATGCAAGTATAGCCAAGACTAATTAACCCTAGGTAAGATTAATATCTTCTAATTAAGGTGAGCTTAATTAAGACATACTAATTAAGCCAAGCCCAGCTAGCCTTTGCCATTTTAAGCCAAGTTAAGCTTAAATTAGCCCAGTTGAGCCAGAGTAAGTATAACCAAAACTATTAAGCATAGTAACACCTATTTAAGCCGATTATAATTCGTACTAATTAAGTCAGAACCCAATTAATCCAAGGCGAATTCCAATTAGGTTAGTGAAGCCAAGTTCAAGGTGATACTAATTACTAGTGTCCAAGTAGAGTCTAAGCTTAAATGGTCTTAATTAAGACTGCAACAAATTGATACTAATTGAGTTGTGTATGAATGAGCCAATCCCAACCGAGATACTTCAGATACATGTGGCCCAATTATGCTTATCAAGTCCAATTACACCTAACATTGGTTTGTGATAGCATGAATGTGACTCAATAAATTCCGGTCCTTGCTAAACAATGACCAAACGATACTAGTTCATAGTCGATCAATAGCGATCGATAATCGATTGGTATCAATTCAAGCCTCGGTAAGCCCTCAGATAAGCCTACACGTGCTAGGATAATCAAAGCCCAGTGTGACTAAGCTCTTCCAATCAATCCAATAGGTGGGCAATAAATACTGATCGATAACCAATCCATATGTCAGAGAAAAGCCGAACTGTGACCTAGATTCCTACTTGGTCTCCTGAAGAGTGTGTTCGAGTCTGCAAAATCTGGGACTAAATTTATATTATGAATTATTGGATATAACAGAGTAAATGAATGATCGCCTTATGCTGCTCTTGCCCTGTAAAAGTGTTCATCACAAATACTAAATTTAATGAAGTTATTTTTCTGATGTGCAGCTCTGTTATATCGAAGTTGAACCGTAGGCAGGAACGTGAAGAAGGCAAGACACAGAAGTGTTACTTTTAACGATATGATTGAGAAGTGCTCATGCGCATCTTGCCTTTCTATGTTTCTGTATGTACCCACTGTGGTCACTTAGCGACTATGGTGCTGCATTGCTATGCTTGAGGATGCGGGTTCAGTTCCCAATCATGGCGGCCTCATCTTGATGGGAGTGAAGTGCAACAGCACCCATGTACTTAGATGCAGGTGCGCGCTGAAGAACCCCAGGTGGACAAAATTAGTTTGAGGTCACACTATGGTGTGCCTCATTATCGTATCATTGTTTTGGTGCACCAAATCTTGCAATAAATAAAAACAAATGGCATCCCTATCCATACATATTGTGATGAAAACTGGAAGTAGTTGTATTAACAATGCCTAGCATCAATGCTTACTCAACATTACGTGGGCACTGACGTGTGCATACATTGGTGTAGTGTGCACACTGCATTTGCATGGAGTGATAGCTACAGCATGTTATATGAGCATTATGTAGCAATGCTGTGAAGTAGAAGATACAGGTAGACAGTGCTCTTGTAGCTACTAATGTGTCAGGGGCTCATTCACAGTAAAATGTGGCAGAGGTGACATTTCACAGCATGACTGCCTTTAAGTTTAAAGCCTGTGTCACAGGGTTCTGAATATTATATTTTGTTCCATTGCTCTGCACAGTCCTCATGTTTTGTTTGAGCTCCTGATGGGCTTTGACACGATGATGCAGTAAGTGGCAATATACAGCGATGAGGGAGATGAGAGATATTACATAATCTTCCTTCAGGCACAGAGAGGATAACAACTGAAAATCAGAAGTACTAAAGAAAATAATGACATTCAAACTGTGTTTTACATGTCTTAAAGGGACCCTGAAGAGAAGAATATGCGAATTCTAACTGCTAAAGTCTTCTTCAAATTTCATTTCCAATAACTTCACAGCGAGAAGTTGATTAGCATTTAGATGTAAAGTGAAGGCCAAACTTCCATTTAATGAATTTCATGCCAAACAGAACCCCATCGCTGATGCGTCGTGAAGCATAATGCATTTCCTCGTATTTAGCCATCTATGGCACAATATGAAAGTCTTTGAACGTTGCTAGCTTTTTGTTTCCCCTGTTTGATTCCATTGGAGACCATGTGATTACATTGTACATATGTACACACTGCTGTTGTCATTTGCTTAGTGTCACTTATGCATGCTGCATAAGAAATAGTTACTTCTATTTCTGTTCCTATGCTGCAAGTTCATTTTATAGTAAAGAAATAAAGAGCACATTTGTGTACACAACAAAACTTGCTAAGCAGTAAAAATGACCAATCTGTGGTGATGCTTTCTGTTTGTAGTGATGTCTAATGTAATAAAAAGGTGTGGAAACTAAATTCTGAACAAGTAGCATTGATGTGCTCCTTAAAAAAAATATGTGCTCCTATTCAAGGACTCTCTAATTGCTGCTACGATGTAGATGTGTCAGTTGAACATACCTGAACATTTCATGAGCTTCTCAAATGAGTCTCCCCATGTCCGAATTTCCTCTAACGTAGGGCTGCAACAGAAAGAAATTCACAGGGTTATTAAACAATTTAAGAAGTACTTTTCATCGAGAGAAAAGTGGTCGAATTTCAGTAAACCTAGCATGATCTCATCAAATGATCACAAGTAGTGATAAATTAAACATACGCTTAAACATACGCAAAAACATACGCTTAAGCATGTTTTCGAATAAACAGATTTTTTGTCGGATGTTACGCTATCAACAATTAGTGCCTGCACAAGGAAGAATGTCAGGGGAATCACATAATTCGTCCTTCGTGACCATAATGAGGCATAATAAATTTGATGTCTTGCGGATCCATAAAACACAGCTTTATATAATCTCACTGTGAAATGAGAACTGAAGGCATGCTCTCACAGCCAAAGTGAGCGGCTGCAGCTAGACACTGTAAAGACATTACTGAAATAAAATGATGTGATTCTGCACAAAATACACCTGTTCTAATATTTCTCCAGTGGCATCTACTGATACCTTCAGCCACTGCACACATGCACGAATGTAATGGTGTTACAACTCGCAAGCAAAGTTACTGCATTTGCTGTAGCCATCATCATTACCACATTTAATGTAAAGACGTGCATGTAACAACGATATTATATATTATGGAATAAAAAAACTTGAGGTCTTAGAAACCTAACCACATCAACTTCATCAGTCTGGCCTATATATAAGACTACAACCCACCTAGTATTCGAAAAGCATACAATCCACTTATCTAGTGCTGTTGTTCGACTGGTGTTCCTCTGAGCCAAAATCAGGGGCGTAGCCAAGGGGGGGGGTGGTTGGGGGGGTTCAAACCCCCCCCGAAATTCTTCAATTTTGCTTGCGTATATACACGCGCACACATACAAACGCACGCACAAACATACATGAAGTATGGGTGAACCCCCCCCCGAAAAAAATTTCTGGCTACGCCCCTGGCCAAAATGGCCTTGTATGGACACAGGAGAGTGATAGTGGAGGAAAACAAGCTTTAATAATAATGATAGTGATAATAATAAAAGGTCACAGTTTTGCCACAAGGACGTAGATTCGAAATGAATGTGATAGCAACAAAATGGAGCGTTATATGTCGAAGTAAGCCTAGCAGCTCACTCCTTTAGCATTCAACATGGCGTAACTCAGCAAAATGCTGGCTTAAGCAAACATGGCCTCTGCAGTGAGTAAGCGAGCGTCTATGGCTTCAACGCAAACTGAGTGGTGATCAGAATGCAGCACATAAAAATTCACAGCATATCCACGGGTGAATGATGAAGAGATTGGGCGAAGCTCCTGAAGCAGTCATGGTTACACCGTGAAATCCTCAGTGGTTTCGCCCAGCAGTAATCAAAGCGATAGCCCAGTACGTCATCAAAGAGGTGACAAACACTGTATATATTTATACAAGAAATTTTATTAATCGTAAGTGGTAGCTATACGTGGCTTCCGTCCCCCTTCATTATAACGGCTTTATGGTAGTGAAGTGATAGATCGGTGATGGGTCGTAGTGGGATGTTTGCAAAGACGAAGTAGTGGGCAGTTTGCAAAGGTGGCTTCCGTTCCCCCTTCATTATAATGGCTTTATGGTAGTGAAGTGATAGATCGGTGATGGGTCATAGTGGGATGTTTGCAAAGACGAAGGAGTGGGCAGTTTGCAAAGGTGGTTACGCCGGACAACAGAGATGTGACAAGGTTATACTAAGAGGAGCTTCGCCCCTAAAAGATGCGAGCTGTCTGCCGATCTCTGTCAAGATATAGTGAATGCGTGACCATGCCCAGCCAGTCAAAATATGCAGTTCCTACCAGAGCCATGGAGCCCTTTTCTCCGGGACTCCCTATAGCCCTTTTGCGTGATGGAAGACGGTCGGTGCATTTTCTTTCTGCTCGTGTCACAATTGTTCGCTGCCCTTGCAAGCTTTCACTCGCACACAGAACACACGACGTGCAAGACAATCGCAATTTGGACTTTATACGGACGACGACAAAAATGTGCCTGGAGTGTCCATATAATAGCTACCGCAACAATAATGCGACACCATACTGTGTCACTGGGAGATGTAGCCCCTTGTCGACCCTGCTTGACGTTCTGTGCATGTGGCACATCTGCGATCAGGAGGCTTTTAGTGTAGTGACACTTACGGTGGCTCGCCATCTCCGTTAAAGATGCTGTCACCCGTGGTTAGCCTCTGGTTGTTGTCCCGTGGTGACCTAACATTGCCGTTGTTGCTTTTGAGGGCCAGGCTGCAGAGAGGAATAAGAATAACACGTCAACTGAGGTACGATGACACGTGGCTAAATTATACGTTAACCATAAATTAGGCAAGACATGTCTTTTACAGAAGGTTTTTTTACAGATCAATAGAAGGCACCGCAACAGGACAATGCACCTCTGGATATTGATCAACTGAACTCCACGACGATGAACAAGCATGTGTGCAAGCCAGAAAACAATAAGAATAAAAAGCCAAAAAAAGAGGAAGAGTGCATGTTAGAAACAAGTGCATACGTGCTTGTATGTGGCTTAATTCTCTGAGTGTGTTGTGATAGCTTGAATACTGTGTGGCAAGCAGGAATCATAATCTTATGCAAAGAAACATATGAATGTAAAGAACATGCAGCAGTGAGAAGACTCCTACTGTGTCACCGTAAGTAGCACCTGGTCACATCTAAACTACTGAGTATTGAGTATAGGAGAGTAATTTCTACACTCCCGACAAAGCAACTATGCTCTGACCCACCTTGAAAGCTTGACGGGTTTCTGCAAGCTTGCATAGACTGGCCTTGATCCTCTCCTAAAAAACATAAAAATGAATATCGTAAGTGCTTCCGAGGACATGACCTAATAAAGCATCATGGTTAGAGCTTTAACTGACAGAAAAAGTAATGTGTTTGTTCCCAATTGCGCCAGCATTTTTGAGGAATATGCTGTGCTCACTAATTGCTGTGAATAGATGGGTTTTGGCCGTTCACGGATGAACTATTCTTCTGCATTCGATTCATTGGCCATGCTTTGCAAACTGACAGAAAACCGGGTTTGTATTTGATTTTTGTGGCGTCCTTTGCTATTTGTCTTTGCCAAGCGACAGTTAATTGTGCAATCTCTAACTACAAAAACCCCCTAATATATCCATGGTTGTTGCAGGTTATAGTCAGTTACCATCAAGGCCTAGGAGATATTATAAGAGAGTGCATTACAGTAGAAATGCAGTGAAAGAGCAGCAACAAAAAATGCAAGGACATGTAATAACAAAGCAACAGAGATATGAGCAGACAAGATAGCTATGACATTTACTGTGCCAACACTGCAGTGCCTGTTAGGAATAATATACGAAAACAAATTAAATATACACATCCTCTCGTTTTAAGTTAATCTCAAAAAAGATCTCGTGTTAGCTGAGAGAATATCACATGTATACTTTCAGCAGATGTACAGCAGATACGTGCAGAAATTTACGACTAGCATAAAATAAATCGCTCAAATAAGACATCTTTTAGAACAAAAAGGCGAAATACCTTACCATGACAGTGAATAACGACAGATCTTCTTCCACTGCAGTGTGTCCAGCATTACTAAGCCAGAACACAGCCATTCGTTTCAGTAATGCTGACACTTGTGCTACCAGTGTGAGGTTGTTTGGAGTGAATGAAAGGCTGCCTATTGTCTCACTAAATCCACACAGTGTGGCCAAAGCTAACAGAGGCTTGTCGATATACATTTCACGTTACCATCTTACTGAAACACCAGATGTAATCTGCATAAGCACGCACCTTTATGGTACACAGACATGCTTTAACAGAACACAGACTACTCAAAGGATATGTATCACATTTAAGGCCATATCTCGCAAATTCATGTTTTTCGTGGCTACTCGCGATATTCGCTTTACAGAGACTCCAGCCGCCAAGTCAAAGTAAACTGAAGTGCAAGCGCCAATTATGATTATGTTGTTTGAGCTGGATTACCAAAGCTACAGTGCCCTAGAATACTGAAGCTGTAAACGTGAGAGGCCTAAAGTCCCTGAGAGGCCACATAGGTGGTGCCATCTGGAGTGGTTGAGATGAACCAGGCAAGCATGAAATCGTTAGTGCACAAACATGGTGCATTCTACTTCTGGTGTGAATTCCTTGCAGCAATTTAATTACGAATGAGTTGCCTTTTTAATCAATTTTTTCCTCTAAAAACATTGAGCGGAAACAAACGTGCCTACGATTGTGGTTGCACGAAGTGTCACAAGATGTCAATATTATCGTCCATATGTCAATATTATCGTCTTTGCGTGTACTGGAATACCGTGCATGATAAAAGCCTCCATTATGATTCTGCTGCAGCGGTGATTGAATCTTATATAAATGAAATATAGCTTAAATACAGTTATCATCTTCACATAGTGGTTTGCGCAAATGTAAGCGTATAGGTTTACGTACATACGTAGACATTTGCGTATGGCAAGCTAAAGCTTTGCTAAAACATTGGTTCTGGTAACACAGCAAATGACATCCGGTATTCCGGTAAAACGGTAATGTTAAAATGTATATGGGCAAACTAAAAACCCCTAATGATATAAGCTTACGTGCTCTCCACATATTGGGGTCATCATCTACCATCAGTATCGAAAAACTATACCTATGTTAAATAAGCAAGCCATATGTTGGACATTACAGGACCCAGAGCAACGGTGGTCACATATGCTGCTTGTCCGGGAGCTTGCTGTCATGAATCTTTGGAATGTCCGTTGAAACAGATCTGTCACTGTCATGGCATGCTCACAGTTACACAAATGCAAGAGCACATGGCGAGTGTACACTAGCTTCTCTGATTGGATGACATGAAATTTTATGTGAAGCAGGTAGATTTTGACATAACACAAAGCACACCTAGAAGCTCTTACTGAAAGGAACATATATCTTTCAAGTAGACTCTCATTACAGGATTTCACTGAAGTTCCTGTAATGTGTGGGTTGCTGCTTATGAAGTACTAGCTTATTTTTCAAAAGGACAGCTCTCCTTAGAACAAAGAAAAAACTCTGTTGTGGCTCTATACACTGGCTCCTGTATAAGCACGATGCGACTGCAGTACAGCTAGGTCCGCTGTGATCAGCCTCACAAAGTTCCTTCAATAGTGCTTACCAAGAACAACTGCAGCAACAGCACCAGCAGAAGCAACATGTCTTGGACTGCTTATCGCGCACAGGGGTCGTTGCAGACGTCTCCTGGGGAGGCGACCCACTGTTGTTGTTGTTCTGCAGGTTCCCACACACCCGGCCCGAGTCTCCCCCTCCTGGCGGCTCGAAGACCGAGACACCAACATGACTTGGTCCCGCCCACGATGGGCTGCGAGTGTAATACACGAGAACAGTTACATATGTGGCAATCTACGGACACGAATAACACAGTATCTTTTTGCATGCTGGCCACATTGGCTCAATGAATGTCCCTTAAAATTTTCCCGCTAGGTCTCCGTTTCCCTTAGTACATAATGCAATCTTTTTTTACTTATAATCAATACCTACATAAGCCGTAGAAGATTCTGTCAGTATCTATAACCGTCATGGCAAGCTGGTGCACAAACTTCAAGATGGCGTTGCCACCAGAATCTTCCTTTTATGTCTTTTCCAGCTTCTTGCGTGTGTCTTCTTGCGTCAAGTGTCTTCTTGCGTCATGAGTGATGTTTTTGGTATTGCAGAGGGTTAGTTTAATAATACAAGAGAAATCTGTTTGACGACTATGTCTTATTAGGCTTCTGCATTCCATGCATAATATGTTACGTGTATGGTGATATTCAATTTCCAATTACTAATAGCTGGCGAGCCTGAAGGCAGTGCAGTCACTTCATTTTGATTTCCGTATTTACCTGCCTACTAGCAGCACTCATCAGCACAGCCTAAAGTTGGCTAAATGATGCCTAATTTTGACTATTGCTCCACTGTTACAACATCAACACTCTCATTCAATTCATTCAGTTGTCTGCATTTTTTTTCTCTCTTTAGTTTCCCTTTATTGTGTAAATCAAAATAAGGTCGAAGTTCAGGGGAAGATGTAAGCTGGAAGAGATTGTTGCTGGAGCCAATGTTTCGACAAGCGGTCCTTGTCTTCTTCAAGGCTGCAACTTGAAGAAGACAAGACCGCTTGTCGAAACATTGCCTCCAGTAGTAATTCCTGTATTCAGGAATTTTCATCCCTTTACTGTGCAGTAACTTGGGGGTCTTTCTCGCGAACTAGCCTAACTACAGACTCAATCGCGCTCTTCCTCTCCGCATCGCACCTGGTGTCTGGAACAACGACGGCGGAGGTGGCTGCCGCCGAGGCGACGGAGGGGGCCGGCGACGGCTTCTTCGAGGAGGCCTGCGCAGGCGCGGACTCCGCGGAAGCGCTCGGCGGCTGTAGCCTCGACGACGCGTCGGGCCGCGTCGACTCGGCTTCGGTGGTCCTCGGCTCCACCGTCGTCACTTCCGCTTCCGGTTCTGCCGGCGCCGGTGGGGGCGTGGTCGGCGGTGGTGGTGGTTGGAGGTCGTCGCCGCCGGTCGGCGCTGCCGTCGGCGACTCGGTGGTTGCCGGAGGCGGTGAGGTCGGCTCGCCTCGGCATTCGGGCGCCTGCTGCTGCTGCTGCTTCTGTTGTTGCTGCTCCGGCTCTGGCTGTGGCTGCGGGTTGGCTTCGGCTGCTGAGGCCCACTGCGTGCTGTTGGACATCTGCGAGTGGCACGGGGGAGGAGGTGATTGAACGGGACGTCGCACCAAAGTGACACGAAAAGCCGAGAGACGAATCAGCGTTGCCATAAACATGCTGTGTCGAAACGCGCAGCAGGCGCTCAACCGTCTCGTGTATTCTTAGTACGGGACGAGACTACGCGCACCGTGCATGGACGAGATTTTCTCTTTTTTTCTCTCCCTCATACCTGATCTCTCGCCCCCTCTCCCCATATTCCCGTTCCTTTATCCACGCATACCACATCATCTGGAATGAACGAATAAAGAAGGTAAATACGTAATTTGGAGGTTGTGTGTTCGCATCCCACCAACGGCAAGTTGTTTTCTTCGTACGCTTTCATTTTCCCCTTTATCCAATGATTATTCCTCTCCAGATTAAGAGCTATACATAACGCCCTTCAATTCTTCACTTGACTTCATATCTGTTGTATTCATACGGTCACGTCATTCCGATAGCGCACGAGTCAACGAGCGTTCGTTTTTTTTTATGTTTTGCCACTCGAGTGGCGTCAGCTACTTTATGCGTGGATAGCCGCAAAAGATTTACATGCACAGTGGTACAGCAGAAACACATTATAAAATAAATGAACCAGTAAACACCGAACCGTGCACGTACAATGAATAACACAAAGCAGTAAGAAGAAGGGGTTGATACGCGAAGACACTGAACGTCGATGTAACGCAACGTTGCATTAGTAGACACTGCGAAATGTTCAGTATATGCGACAGCTACCAGTGCAAGTTCGTAAGGCTAATATTTCTAAGCACCGAGGGGAACACGAAAGCAATATAGTCCACTTGGCCAACTATTGCCCCCACTTGAGCACACAGAAACAAAAACACACACGCACACGCACACCGTCAGAACAGCGCACACAAATGCGCGCAACAGATACAAAGAAATCGAGGCAGCACCACATCACGCGGCCACGCTCAACCCATACTCCCCACCGCTGCAAACATTATGATCACTCGATTATGAAACTGCAGTCAGCCGACGGCGCACATAATGAAGAGTACATCGGCAAGTATTTCCATTCCATTCGACACCGTGTGCACGGCCGCTACATAAAAAAATGTTTTTTTTTCTTTCTTATTAGCGGCCGTGCCGTGAGCCTCGCGCATCTGCCGAGCGGCGCTGCCTGCAAAGCGTGCTTCCCCGCAGTAACGAAAAGAATGCGGGTAAGCCAAACGTCCCACAACAATAAACGAAGTTTTTTTTTTCTTTCATTTTTTTTGTTTACCGCGCAGATATTAAAGAGACGTCCAGAAAAACGAAATTATTGGCCTTCGTGCGATGTCTAGAGTAATGAATAAAATTAGCGTTGGCCGATGCGCGCTAATAACTCGCCGACGATGCGGAAAAGCTTTACAGCATTGAGAATTTGAGAACGTTTGCGGCTGGCCTCAGTTTGTTATACTGCATTCTTTTTGTGCGTATTTATTTATTTATTCATCCACACTGTCGGATTTCAGGGCTGTTACAGGGGAAGGGGGTGGGGGGATCAGTTCATCGCAACTTACGGATAATAACAATTGTTGGTAATTAATTAACGTCCCAAAACTACGATATGATTATGAGGTACGCCGTAGAGCTCCGGAAATTTCGACCGTCTGGGGTTCTTTAACGTGCACCTAAATCTAAGTACACGGGCTTCAAGCATTTTCGCCTCCATCGAAAATGCGGCCGCCGCGGCCGGGATTCGATCCCGCGACCTTCGGGTCAGCAGTCGAGCACCATAACCACTAGACCACCATGGCGGCTATCACACAAGTTACGGATGCAAGGATGAATGAATGAATGAATGAATGAATGAATGAATATACACGTAAGCACATAGGCATCTGAGAACAGATAACTGGTTGCTAGAGTGCACTCCAGAGATTTTCGCACTGCACGGAACTTCCAGCGGAAAATGCCGCTGCGAATACTCCGTGGCTTTAAGAGACTGACGTGTAACGTACACGGAGAATATTGCTACGGGGTCACGCCGGCTGTACGAATAACGGGGAGCTCACAAGAAAACAAGAACGGCTGCCCTCCGCGGCACGCGTTAGCCATTGCAGCGATCGAGGACGTCGCGTCCGTCCGCTTCGAAGAGAGGAACATCGAATCGGTGCACGAGCGTTGCATCGCAAACGAAGCGATCCATCTGTACGGACGTTTGCCAGAAACACGAACGCTGACATGCCGAGCGGTCGTTCGAGGAACGACTGTACGTGACACTGCACGTCTCTATAAATGCGTGCAACGAGTGCCTTATGTAAACATATATTGACAGTGTTAAAGCAAAGGTCGTTACAGGGACAAAAAATATAATATTGGAATAGACTCCTTATGTTGTAAGTGCGCGAAGATTATTTTGAATTTCATAATTTCACCGGCATATGGCAACACTACCCTGTACATATAGCGACTTAATTGTTCCGCCGACTGTATATGGTATGGTTACTTTTTGCGGCAACCGTAGTGGCTTACTTTCTTTTCTGCGCCGACCGTGTGTGTGTGTGTGCGTGTGTGCGTGCGTGCGTGCGTGTGTGTGTGTGTGTGTGTGTGTTGTGTGTGTGTGTGTGTGTGTGTGTGTGTGTGTGTGTGTGTGTGGTGTGTGTGTGTGTGTGTGTGTGGTGTGGTGTGTGTGTGTGTGTGTGTGTGTGTGTGTGTGTGTGTGTGTGTGTGTGTGTGTTCGACGTCATCATATTTTAATGATGCACATCATTCAGCTCCCATGTTTGATTAGTTTATTAATATAGTTTGGCTACCTAAAATTACAATGAATCAAACTGGCAGCAATCCCGTTACAAAATATGTTATACAGAAGCGAACCAATCGAGTCGAGAGGAATTGCACTTGAGGCGGCCGTGTTAAGTCTATAGAGTTATGCGCATGCGTGAAAGATCCAAGGGAGGACGTTCGCGTTCTCAAGTGCTGCCGGCGCCGTATAGATTCAAGAGGACGGGCCTTATTTAATAAACTCTTATTCCTTAAAAAATATGCTTATCGATAAGGCCTTACCTAACAAGCTTCCTGCGCTCCGCTTTCCAATCGATTCGAAGAAAACGCGACGAAAAGAAAAAAGTTACCCGGCTAAAAGTAAGCGCGACAGCGGCCCTCAGAATTAACACGGAACGGACGCAAGTGAAAATTAAAAGAAAGAAAGAAGAAGAACAATAAAAAGAGAAAAAGACAAGAGAAAGAAAGAAAGAAGGAAAGGAGGGGGGGGGGAGGGTGCGATGGCACCTTATGAATGGCACGCACACGATATGGGGCACAGTGGCCAGCGCACTCGCGAAACATACTGCGTAGAAATGATTAAAAAATATGCGATAGCGCTAAACATCAACATCTAACCGATGTTCGGTGCTGGCGCATAGGCGCGAAATTAAGCGAGCCGATCGCGGAGACGTTATAATGAATAGCGTGGGCGTGCTGATCCGATAATGCTATCGCATTACGGTTGCCGAGGTGTATAGCGTTAATACTTACGGGGATTATACTATATATTAAAAAATATATATATGCCGCCCGAAGTCAGGTTCGAGTTATAGACGAGTGGTAGAAGGCAACTAATCGCACGTAGTTTCATCAAATATTGAATTACGGGTTTAGAAAGAGAGTGGGGAGAACAGAAAGGAAGGTACCAGCCCAATAAATCGTGTCTGTTTTGCATATTTGTTCATTTACTTATTTTCTTGCTTTGAAGCCGGACTTAGCTATTCACTGTTAGCCTGAGAGCGAAAAGGAGCCGTGGGCATCACACCTCTTTCTGCACAAACATTTAATGCTACTACTGATACTACTACTACTGATACTACTACTACTACTACTACTACTACTACTACTACTACTACTACTACTACTACTACTACTACTAATGATGATGATGATGATAATAACACGACCACAAAGAAGAACAGGGTAAGTGTTATGCTATTATTTTACTTTTTGTCTGTGTGTTGGCGTTAATTCGGCTGCTACCTTCCAACTATATATCAGATGAACAAACTCATCCATCAAGCAACGTTGCTAAAGCAGCGGGCCACTGCGGTTAAGACAACAACACGAGTTACCGACGTTTCTTCTTTTTTTTTTTCTCAGCACCATCAGTAAAATTAAATTCATCGAAAAAGAAACGAGTAATCGTACGTGGAAACAAAAGGAAAAAGAACACAAGCATTGAAAACAACAGAATCGACAAAATATACGCACAAAGATAAAGGAAGATAAGGGCTTTACCATTCTTTAAAATGGATGCTGCAGTCGTTTGCACGGAATTACGCCAAGCACGAAACTGACACATGAACCGACTCACTGACGTAGTACATACGCGAGCAACGTACAATTAACATATAACTAAACCGCTTGGTTAAGGCCACTGTCCTTGTGGCACGCGAAGCCACTACACCAGCAATCAGCGCTGCTCTTAAAGGGACACTAAAGGCAAATAACAATTTATGTCAGAGTGAAAGTCCAATGTATGACAACTTCTAAAACGGCAATATTATCAACAGCAGTGCCCTACTTACCGAGAAATTAAGCTAAATGGATGGATGGATGGATGCTATGAGCGTCCCCTTTGTAACGGGGCGGTGACATGTCTGCCACCAGGCTCGAAAAAAAAAAGCTTCCTTGTTTCATGTTGGCCTAATACCTTATCTACATTGATTAAATCTATGTTATTATACCAAAAAATACAAATTCACGGTCTATCTCTCTGCCTCTTAAGGCAGAATGACCTTATTATTCCCCCATTATTTATTTTTGTTCTTTATCTCTACTTTTCTGCCACCAATACTCTAACCGTCTCTTACTTATTTCTATCGCGGACATGTTCAGCTTTCCATTGTTGTCCCTAAAACCCAAGGCTTCATGTAGACTCGTGCCCACACGTATACCTGGGTGAATATCGCCACATTCAATCAGTACATGTTCCATTGTTTCCTTAGTTCCCCCGCAGCATGTACATTGTTCTTCTTCGTTACTGAATCTCGCTTTATAACTACGCGTTCTAAGGCAGCCCGACCTTGCTTCAAACAGTAAAGCGCTTCCCCTTGAATTATCATAAAACATTTCCCTCCTTATTTCCTTTTTTCCCTTTCGGTAGTTACTCAGAGCCGGCTTCTTTTCCATCGCTGTCATCCAATAAGTCCTCTCCGCCTCTCTGACCTTCCGCTTAATGCTCCTTGTTGCCATATCGCCCGCACTGCCAGCCGTATATTTACTGGTGAGCCTCCTAGTTCTTTTTCTCCACTGCGTGTCAACGCTTTTTCTATACAAATACCTGAAAAACTTCTCTGCCCATCTACTCTTCATTTTCCTCAGCCTCTCTTCGAATCTCATTTTGCTCTGAGCTTCCCGCACTTCAAAGCCTGTCCATCCCATATCACCCTTTACAGCCTCATTTGTCGTCTTCCCGTGAGCGCCCAACGCGAGGCGGCCCACCGTCCTTTGATTTACATCCATTCCTGATTGTACCTCTGAATTCATGCACACCACTGAGTTCCCAAATGTAAGCCCCGGAACCATCACACCCTTCCACAGTCCTCGAAGCACCTCGTACCTATTGTATCCCCATAAAGCTCTGTGCTTCATAATTGCAGCATTCCTCTTTCCCTTTGCTACCGATGCTTTCTCTTGTACCTCCATATATCTATCCCCCTCATTTACCCATACTCCGAGGTACTTGTACTCGCTTACCCTCGGTATTTTTTGGCCCTGTATGAAGACCGCATGGTCTTCGTGATCATTGAATACCATCAATTCACATTTTGTTGCACTAAATCCTAGTCCTAGAGCCTCACATTCCCTTCCACATATATCTGCCAGTCGCTGTATATCATCTTGACTGTCCGCAAATAAGACAATATCATCAGCATAAAATAGACCTGGAAGCTTCTGCTCAACCATCGTGCCGACCTGTTTGTGTGACAAATTAAATCCAATGTTGCTACCTTCTAGCGCTTTTTCCATCCTCACCATGTACAGCATGAATAACAGCGGGGACAATAGGACATCCCTGTCTCAGCCCCTTGCTAATTTCAACGCTGTCTTTGCTACTTATTCCTTCCCATTCTATACAAACTGTATTTTCTCGGTATATTTCCCTCAAAAGCTGTATACAGTCGTCACCTATGCCCACTTCTTCCAGTATATCCCACAAAATTTCCTGATTAACGTTGTCATACGCCCCGGTAATATCTAGATAAGCTACGCATAAGGGCATGTTTTCTATTTTCGATATTTCTATACACTGAGTAAGAACAAACAGATTATCGTCTAACCGCCTGTCGATTCGAAATCCATTCTGAAGTTCTCCCAAAATATCGTTTTGTTCCACCCACGCTTCTATTTTTAATTTTACTGCCTGCATCGCCAACCTGTATAGCACCGATGTAATGGTTAGCGGTCTATACGATCGAATGTTATCCTTTTCTCCCCTGCCTTTATATATTAAGTTCATTCTACTTTTTCGCCAACTGTCTGGTATTTCCCTCTCCTGTAAGCACTTTTCTACGGCTTTCAGCAGTGCTTCTTTAGTGTTATGTCCGAGTTCGTTAATGAGCCTGACGGGAACACCATCTAAGCCCGGTGTAGTGCGCTTAGGAATTTTTCCTTCGGCTTTCTTCCAATTGAAATTCTCTAGTGCTACATCTTCGTCGGTTGCACTCCTTTGTGTACTTTTACTCACCGGGGGAATCCCCTGGGCGACCTTTTTAAACGAATCGGCTGTTATCTTTCGGATGTAACCTAGCGCTTCATACCCTTCCAATTGATTTCCTCCTTCATCTACCATATGTTGTTGCATTGTGACAGACTTCCTACCCAGCGCTTTTAGGTGGCTCCAGAATATCCTAGGCGCGGCCTTCTTCTTTTCGCGAATCTCTGTCATCCAGCGTTCACTTTCACCTTTAATTTTTGCCTCGACTAATTTCTGCACAATGGATTTTTGCTCTAAATATATATTTGGTTGACCGTCCTGTGGCCGCTTCTCCTTTTTTGCTTGTCTGTGCTCCCGTGATGCCTCACGTCGCTTCTCGATCGCCTCCCGGATTTCTTTGTTAACTTTTTGGCTTTCTCTTTCCTTTCCAACAAATCGTTTTCTTCTCTTTTTCCATTTCTTTTGTGATTATATGTAGCAGCTCACTATACTTACAGTCTTTACCTGGTAGTTCGTCTACTTTTTCCTCGACTCTTGCGGCTATATTTGTATCACATGATGAGCGCCACGAGTGGGACATTTTCGAAGTGATCCCGATGACGTAGGGAAGTCGGCCTACAATAAATCACTAGTAATCAAACTAGCAGCAGTAAAAAAAGAACCTTCCGAGCATCAAAAGACGTAATAAAATGCTGTTTGTTCGTTTCCGCTTGATTCATGAAAAAAACAAAAAAAAAAAACATCCGTGGCGTTGCCATGGGGAACGGCGCGCGTGGTTCAAAGGTTTCGTTTTCGCCGAACTGCGCCTCGCCTGTCTCAGTGGTAGTTTCGGGATCGCGTACTGCCCGCGTGTGTTTTGCGCGCTCGTGAAAGTCGCTCTGACAGAAAGTTCGACAAAATGCCGCATGAGCTTCGTCGCCCGACACCGCACTGCTGGTTTCCTCGCTGCTTTCGGGCTCGGGCTCGGGAGAGTCGCTGCCGAGGCTGCTATCGTAGTACGCAACGACGCCGGCACTACGAGCCCTCAGCAGCATACCGCGTTCATCGGGGCTCAAGTCGCTGAATTGGAGCCCAGCGTCGCGAGCCAATGTCTCGTTGTCAAGTTCTCCGTCCACATCCATTGCGGTGATTGCGGCAAGCTTCGATGGCTTCGATGGCCGTTGTTGCTACTGTGGGTCCCGCTACTTCCGCTCTGCTGCTACTAGTGTCGGCGGCCGCGCAGTAAAGGCGGGCAACGTTGGGCACGGCAGCAGTGACGTATGAGAGTCGTATTTTCAGGCGGGAGATTTGAAGCGCGCTAACGCGATGCGGACCACTAAAAACGTGATTTTATTTCAAAATAAGCACTTCCTTGGCACAAAAGCAGCACTACGAGGTTTCTGGACCGCTATTTCAACAATCAACGTCGACTTAATATTTGCCTTTAGTGTCCCTTTAATTCCAAGTGTACATGGTGCGCAAGGGAGCTCTAAGAAGCTGCCAAACAAACAAACAAACAAACAAACAAACAAACAAACAAACAAACAGACAGACAGACAGACAGACAGACAGACAGACAGACAGACAGACAGACAGACAGACAGACAGACAGACAGACAGACAGACAGACAGACAGACAGACAGACAGACAGACAGACAGACAAACAAACAAACAAACAAACAAACAAACAAACAAACAAATGATTCCTAGAGTCATTGCTCATGCTTCAAGCACTGCATCGTGACGAACGCGTCATCGATCGCAGTTTCCGCAAAAAGTTTACAATTCGCGTAAGCGACGCTCAACAAGAACGCGGTGTAAACAGTTCAGTGTACGGTCACGTCGCGCAAATCCACTCCGTATATATGTGCGCGATGCGGAACAAAGGCGCGGACGCATTTGTAATGTCTAAGTGAAACGAATCGATGAATGGACGAGCATGGCTGATCTGAGAGAAGGATGAAGGAATTTAAAAGAAAAGAAAACAAAAGAAAAGAAAAACAAACGAAGGGATGAAACAGACGGTATCCAGGGCAGCGTATATAAGCGTGTGTTGTGCTCGCGCGGCCTTGTCAAAAGCTTATTGAAAACAATGCTGCTCCGGCTTGTTTTTTTCCCTTGTTTTTTATATTCAATTGTCTCCTAAGAGTACGGATTTCTTCTTCTCGCGTCCCTCTGTAATGCGTCGTTATAAAAAAAACCACTGTACAGTGCGATTTCTCCTCGACACCGTTCTACATAATACGTTTTTTGGCATAACACGTTCTTGTTTCTATTCCCCGGCCAACGCCCATAGGAGCAATGTATTTGTGAAAAGCTTTGCTTACCTAATCGCGGAATGCCAGACAGTGCTGTCTGTGATCACTGTGGCAGCGAGAAAACCGTTGCACACGTCCTTTAGTCACTGTCCTCCCTAAAGCTCCCAGATACAACAGCTCTCAACGACATTAGCACGCCTCGACGACCACCAGCTCTCCGAGCAATCAGTTTTGGAATGCCTGAACGTTCGAGCTTCACATCAGAAAGCGACGAAGGCGCTACTGAAGTTTCCGTGGTCAACCGGCCTCGCTGAACGACTATGACACTCCCGTGCTTGAGTTTGTTTGTGTTTGTGTGTTTGTGTGTCTGTACTTAACTCCCTCCCTCTCTCATACTTCTCTTTCCTACATTTCTGTATCCTCTTACCCATTCCCCAGTGCAGGGTATCAAACCGGCTAGTTATCTTCTGATTAAACTTGCTGCCTTTCATTTAAACTTTATTTCTCTCGCTGTCTCTCTCGTGCGGTTGATGAGGTCACGTTTTTCTCCCGAAACCGGATAATACGACTACATGAGCTGTCTTTCACTGCTGTTTCTAAAACTCAAAGCTTTACATTTCAGTGTGCTAGCTTAAACAACATTTTAGCAACCCACAAGCACCGCGCTACACAACTGCAGCCGTGCGGATTAATGCGTTATGCGGAACAGTGTCACCGGACATTTGCTATTCTTGGAGCACGCATCGGATAATACGAATATCGGATTATACGTTTTATTTTCCTTTGACACAACACAACACATTCAGGGAATGTGTTTCGTTGAACATTATCACGCTGGTAATGTAGAACTGTTATACAAAATTACAAAACACATTCCCAAGATGAGAATGTGTTTCGTTAAACATTACTATGCCGGGGATGTTTAACATTTTAATATAATGAAGCGGATTCCGATTCCGGGAACGTGTTTTGTTAAACATTTTTATGCCGAGAAAAAATATATGAACGTTAGCATCTACCCAAGATAGGAATGTGTTTCGATTAATGTTTCCATGCTGCAAATATACAACCGTTACCAGGCACTTTACTCTGTTTTGCCAGGAGGAGTGAAAGGGCCTTTCACTCCTCCTGGGAAAAAAGAGTAAAGCGCCTTTCTGTAGAGAGAGCATAATGAGATATGCGGGAGCAACAAAGCTCTTTAACTCTTACTGAAGAAGCTTCGGTTTTTAAAGACGATAGTCTTTCTTGGGGAACTTAAACGCAGAAATTTTGGTCTGTCTGTCTTTCTGTCTGTCTTTCTGTTTGTCGGCACGTCCCTCGATTCAGCCACTCGGCCAAAGTTGAACCACTTGCCCAAGGGCCAGCCGTCTTGAACTGGTACGGCTGTTCATACTTGTGAACGTTGTCGATCAAAAAGTAAATATCATGCATATCTGAGGTGCAACATCACTAGGTAAGTGTTAGGTGGCGTGTTCCTTTAATAGAAAATGCATACATACGTAATTTTAAGGACCCTAGTTTCTTAAGCCGCGCTGAAAATGCATAAGAATGGAAGCTTGAGCGAGTTGGTATGCGTTCATCTTTGTTGAAACAGCGCTCACTAGACGACGACGAAGTAAAGGAAGGCACAGGACAGGCGCTGCCTGTCCTGTGCCTTCTTTTACTTCGTCGTCGTCTAGTGAGCGCTGTTTCAACAAAGCTGAAAATGCGACTGCGCTGAAATTTGCCTTCCTCCGTGCCCTTCGCACGAGCTCATTGTTGTGTTTCGGTTTCGGTTCTGTTGCACTGTACGAATGCCATGGGTTGGTGTTGAAAAACTTTAGTTTTGAGAAGGCCAAGAAGGTGAAAAAAAATATTTCAAAAATGAAAAAGCAGCGTTGTGGGCGGCCTTCAGGCTGCCGGTTGTGGGCGCCGCTCTGGCGTTCCTGTTTTACCCAGGCGACGTGTAAATAAAAGAGTGTGTGGAGAGTACTCGTTGAGTGCGGACGTTTCTCTGCTACAGCGCTTCGCGCCAAACCGCGTTTTCGGGCTGGCTGGCGTCCCCGCCGGTCGCGTTGGTCACCGCCGGTCTTCGCCTGCTGCTGCGCCGGGACTACCAGCACGCAACACAGCACTCATGTTTCCCGACGTATTGCCAGATGGCGTCCATATCTCACACAGCGCTTCTATCGTCTTTACACGACATTTGCAGCGAAGCACGCATATACGCGGCCAATTTTTTAGTGTGGACCGACAACGACGTTTCGTTTATATATAGCGAAACACACTGCCAAGATGCGAATGCTTTCAGTTAATTTTTTTCATGCTGGGACTGCATAACGCAAGGGAATCTATAATGTCATGACGAAAATATGTTTAGTTATACATAGTTTGCATAGTCTTTTTGTTAGAGATGAATTATGGTAACTTCGCACGGTGCGATTTCGCGAATACGTCATTAGTGAGACAGCGTGGCAGCCAGCGAAATGCTATAGATATGCAGGGACGTCTCAGAATTTGTTCTTTTTTATATTTTTCCTTATTTGTATATCGTTCTGCGCAGAGATTGGAAAGCTCGTACGCAAGGATATCTGAAAATGCGCACGACGAATCGCGATCCGTTATGTGATTGTGAGCCGTCGCGGCGGTATGGTTACGGTGCTCGGCTGCTGTCCCGACGGTAGCGGGTTCGATCCCGGCTGCGGAGGTCGCATTTTCTAAGGATGCGCAAATGCAAGATGCCCGTGTGCTTATATAGATTTAGGTGCGCGTTGATCGAAGGCAGGGGCGTAGCCAGAAATTTTTTTTCGGGGGGGGGGGGGTTCAGCCATACTTTATGTATGTTAGTGCGTGCGCTTGTATGTGTGCTTTTATATATACGCAAGCAAAATTGAAAAATTTCAGGGGGGGAGGGTTGACCCCCCCCCCCCTGGCTACGCCCCTGATCGAAGGCGTTCTTTTCCAAAATTAAGTCGAGGTGTCGGCACCGTCCATTCTTCGCTATGTCTCGTTGGATAGCCTACTGTTTTCTTCCTTAGTCCTGCTAATTTCCCGAGGCTGGTTATATTTTAGTTTCCGATTTAAAGATGATACTATTTATAAAGGTTGTGTACTTTGATGCCGTGGTCTAGGCACGCAAAGCGCGACAATTTAATTTAAACGCAGAGTGTGGATGTCTTTCGCCTTTGCAGGAGAGAAATTTAGTAATACTTATACAGCCTTACCCAATATTCTCCCTCCCTCCCTCCCCCCTCTCTCTCTCTTTTAGCGTCCCTTTGATTACTCGGATGTGCCACGAAATTCTGCCACGTGGCGTTATATTGAAGCGTGAAAGGACCTGTTATGTTGCCACTCCACCTGAAAGCGAAGCTCGTGAGAGTTTCCCGGAAAGGAATGAAAAGCCTCGGAGGTGAAGAAAATACCGTCTTGTTTTTTTTTTTCTTGTTGAACTGGGACAGGGCCTTGATTTCCGAGAAACCGGACCTTGCGAGCTCTTGCCGTGTAGGACGTCAACAGTCGGTCCCTTTCATTCCAATCACACTTGTCTACGACGCGAGAGGGCGCTGCTTCTGCAGGTTCATCCAATGAGCGCGCACCTTGCAAGTATACATGTTACTGAAGCCCCTTACCAGAGACCCGTCATGCTCATTCGAATCTTAGGTTAACCAAACCTAACCTTATACAAGACAGGATTTAAAAAGAGGACGGATGGTCGAAGTAATTAACAGTGGAAGAACAAGGAAGAAAACAAGAAACAAAAATAAGCAAAAGAAAGCAACGTTCCACTTTATACTCGTATGACCACTGCTGGTTACCTTAAACCTCATCTTGCCCTACCTAGTGCGTAGCAACAGAAGCCTATTTCATCTTAACACAGCGCGCACGCACGAACACAGAAGAAAAAGGAAACGACGACACTTTTTTCTTCTTTTTTCTTCTGTGTTTTTTCTTCTGTGTTCGTGTGTGTGCGCTGTGTTAAGATGAAGTTTTACCAACCTTGCCCAATTATCCACCTTACTCAAGCCTATTTTGAACGATTATGATGATGATGCTGATAATAATAATAATGATGATTATGACGTGTGCGGTTTATGGTCCAAGGGAAAGCGTAACGTATAGAGGACGCGCAGGTGCGAATTTTTGTGCATGTGGCAAAATTCCACCACTTTTAAAAGAAACAGTAAGAGACAGACAGACAGACAGACAGACAGACAGACAGACAGACAGACAGACAGACAGACAGACAGACAGACAGACAGACAGATAGATAGATAGATAGATAGATAGATAGATAGATAGATAGATAGATAGATAGATAGATAGATAGATAGATAGATAGATAGATAGATAGATAGATAGATAGATAGATAGATAGATAGATAGATAGATAGATAGATAGATAGATAGATAGATCTCTATTATCAGTGAAGGTCTTCCGGCCGTTTACCGTACTAAGGAAAAAAAAATTGAAGGCTCGTCCATCCAGAGCTCGACACATGCCACGGTTACATTAATTATACCTACCGTACATAACAAAACACTAGTATCGTATACATGATCGCTGATTGAAGAGCGTTAGTCCGCGGCAACTGTCGGTGCCTTAATGGCTTACTTATGTAGGCGCGTATTGTGTGCTATATAAAGAAACTATATGCAGCTCACGTCGTGCGCGGCTCGTGTATGCTGGGCAGAAACGTGCCTGCATTCTAGAAGAACTTGTTGTCAAGCAAGCTGGATCATACTGAGTACATACAAATATTTCGGTATCTAGCGTACACAAAAGGCAAGGCCCGAGTGACAACCGAAAAAGACAGGCGCTAACTTCCATCAGATTTATTGTAAGAGCGTCAAACTCTCTCACACACACACACACACACACACACACACACACACACACACACACACACACACACACACACACACACACACACACGCACACACACACACACACACACACACACACACACACACACACACACACACACACACACACTCGCACATATATATATATATGTATAAGAAATCAAAGCCGGCAAAAAACTAGATTAAGAGATGATTTGCACTGCCCTTTCGGCCGAGTCGATTGAGATAAGTTATTTCTTCTTCTGTTAAATCAACCGATGGTTTACTTAAGCACATGTCCCCCAATTTAGCGATATTTATCGATAGTTAGAGATATTTAGCGATATCAAAATAAGGCGAAAACGAGTGCTAAGGCAAACCTACACGAGCGTACGCGAAAAGGAGTTTGTTTTCGCCTATGCGCTTTTAGGTTTGGATGTGCATGTGCTGGCGTCTTATTCGACATATTCCCGCCTGCATCGCTCCCGTTGGTTCTATAATACCGGCCCTGCTATACCTAGAGCAGCTGCTTACGCGAAATAAACAAGCTCCGACCTGCATATAATCCGGCGATGTTACCGGAAAATACACAACGGGGGAAAAAAATATGAGAGCTTAGCCTAACCTAACCAAACGAAACATCATCTAGCTCCCGATACGCTTAGGAGCAAACCGGTGTCGGCGCGGCGATGGGCTTCGGCGACACAAGAAACGCGTCTTCCTGTGATAGGACGCGAGCATCATATACACGTGCATTAGACAAGTGCGTCGCCGATGGCTGTTCATAGACGATGAATAGTATGAAGAATTCGGGAGAGACGACGCAATACAGAGTAAAGAAACGATCAAATTAAAAGGACACTAAAGAGAAAAAATGAATTGGTTTAGATTGATAAAGTGTGCTCGGAGAACTCTTGTGTAGTTTATTTCACCACCATAGGTTTATTATTAGCGGAGAAAACCAAGTTCAAAGTTTCATTTTTAAATTTGGCGCCGAGCTTTGTAATTCGTGACGTAAAAGGTTTCAAAGAGCATTTAACGTATTTTGGCGCCACTGGCTCGACAAAATTTCCACAAACTCGTTATGCCAAGTCTCTGGCCCCCTAAGAGGACAATCTACTTCGATTTAACCGATTAGAAACTACGTAGGCCCAAGCAGGCGCCGTCAAAAATATGTGACGTCATGGCAAATGGTGCGGGAATTCTAAGGTGGCGTCGCCACCTGTATTTTCTTTTTGCGCGTTTTCTCGCTTATTAAGCGTCTTCTTGCAGCAAGCGTGGTGTTTTTGGTATCGTGGAAAACTACTTTACTAATGCGAGAAAAATCGTTTTGCTCTTTAGTGTCCCTTTAAGACACGCGATCGTTCTCTCCGAATTGCTCGTTTAGTTTCTTTTATATATATTTTTAACCAGAAACCAATATATAGGCTGATTTACGTCTCTATAGATGCATATGTCGCTAAAAAAAATTATTATGTGTGGCGTAGAAGCGCGAAATAAAACGGAAAATGGTATAGGCGTAACGTGAAGAGATCGGAAGACAGCAGGATGGGCAGACAACAAACTGGCGCAGCTGATATTTTAGTCAATATTAAGCGAAAGCAATTGACTTGAACCGGCCACTTAATATGTATGACAGACAATCAGTGGTCAGTTAAAACAACCGAATCGATGCCAAGGAAATTAAGGAGAGAGAGAGAGAGAGAGATCGACGGGATAAAATCGAATGCCCACTACGCCACAATTCTTCCTTTTGCGAATCAGTGAAGGGCCCGCTACGCGTCCAAAAAGCAACAGGCGAACCTACGCAGCTGCTAACTTTGTTGATGCTTTTGCTGCTGACGACGATGAAATATGTCTGTGCGCTTTGTAAAGGGTGGGCCTTTAAAACACCCACTATTTGCGCAATTCACGTGTTTTGACGCCTGGCGCGATTCTACGCTTCTACCACGCAATAACACACGCGTTAAGGAGACTCCTGCTACACGACATTCATATAGTTTTTTTTTTTTCGATGCAGTTTCAAGCAGTGGCGTGGCTCTGTGGTAGGACACTTCCTTGCCACACAGAAGGCCTGGTTTCGATTCTCACCGGAACCGAATATTATTAGATGCGAAGTATCTTAAGGCGGAGCTCAATCCGGTGGTGGTGGTGTGCGGCGTGACCACCCTTACTGCACATGCGCACTCCACTCCCCCTCACCACTCCCCTCTCCCCTCCCCCTTTCCACTCTTCCTCTGAAACGCGGGCTAGACATGCCGAAATTCTCTCCTGCGCAACGCCGCGATGAGCTCGAGCGCATGCGCGTCCCCTCCCCTTCTCTCTCCTCTCCTACGCTGCCCTCCTCTCGCCCGCCTGTCGACCGCGTTCCCCGCTCGCCCTGTGAGAATTAACGGCCAGGCTAGATGGAAGATACGACGCGCGTAGCGTCCCTCTTCGCGTTCCACGACGCGAGGTCGGTAGCATGCCCAACGAACGCCAACGGAACGAGATCGTGCAAGTGCTCCGGCTTCGCATCGCCTCATGGTCGCCTTTAGCGGCAGATGGTGTAATTTTTATTTTATTTGCATCTTTCTCGATTTTTCGCTCATGGACAACGCTGATTTATGGCTCATAACCAGCGACACCGATACCGACACTGCAATTTCTTCGAAACGAGCTCTTTAACACTGTCACGTTAAAGAGAATTGCTGGAGTGGCAACTGTGCTTCAAGAGTAAAGCTGTAACCACTCCAAGATGGCGGCCACGGCCGCCATCTTAGTAGGGGCCGGATAGAACGTAGGCGTTCAGCGAAGAAAAGGAAGCCTTTTCCTCTCACGCCCTACATGATTGTTATGGCATTTCTTTTTTCTTTTTTTTGCGGATAGATGCTGCTCAATGCGTGTCCTTGTGTCAGCGGTTTCTTCGAGAAATCTCAGTCCTGGCAAACTTTATTGGAGACCAAGTCATGAATACTCATCTCGATATGCTACTTTCGTCGGGAACAAAGATCTTGTATTCTAGGGAAACTACTTGATCTCTAAGCGGGCACTACCCGTAAAGAGCCTGTTTACGAGTTGAAAGGTGGGCAAGCGCCGGCGTCGCTTTAGCCGGCAAGGCAGAGAGCTTTCACTCCAGCATTTTTTTTTAAAGGCGAAAGCCTTAGATGCCTCATCAATCGCGAAAATTGACTGTCGGCGTTGGCGTTCCGCGGCGTCGGGGACAACACGTGAGATGCAAAAAATAATGACGTCACCATATGAACACGTGTGATGCAAATGATGGCGTCACCATATGAAGTCATCAGAACATGAAATATCGCTAAATTTGTGACGTCATTGTGACGTCACCATGACGTCACGTGACGTAACGTTATATGATGGCGTCATCACATGACATCCTATAGCTTGGTCAAAGGTAGGCCGATCACGGAGGCAGTGCGAAACCACGTTAGGTGCAGAAAGCTTTGGGAGAGTGGCGAGGCGGGATCAATACATCGACTGGTAAGAAACAAAAGAAGACGGCTTTCTCCTTCGAGTCGCCTATAGGTGAATCCATAAGTGACCCTGGAAGTTTTTAAAAGCATTCTTGATATGAGCCAAGAGTTAGCCAGTCGGTGCTGGTAGCATTCGAGTAAATACGAACGGTTGGCTTCACACAAACGATACATTTTGTGCTAGAGTGTACCTCCTAATGCTGCAGCAAAAAACAAAACAAAACAATCACTCTCTATAAAAGCATCCCGGTAGTCTGCACAGTCTGCTGGATGTGTATGTGGTATACGGTCTTCGCACAGAAAGAAGCCCCCCACTCCCCACTCTTCCCCCCAATTTAGAAACGTCACGGAGAGGTCTTCGAACGCTCTAAGGATTCCCGCCTTTATTTCCATTACAATTTTCTCTTGTTTTATATATTCCTCCAAAGGCGCGGCTTTACTGTACGCTTGGCCTGGTAAAAAGAACGTCCAATCCACTAACAAACCGAGTCAAGGCACAAGTAAATCCGGAGTCGGGTACGTAGGCCTAGCTCTCTAATGAGCGTGTACGTCTTAACAGGCCCCGGACAATGGTCCGGACAACGACGACAACGCCGTCGTCTCGAGTTCTCTCTCTCTCTCTCTTTTATCCAGTCATTTCCCTCCCCCTCAACTGCTCTTCGCTTTTTCGCCGTTCTGGAAAGAGCACACACCTGCTTAGAAAACTGTCGAAAGGGGCACTAAAGCGAAACAAATTAGTTCAGACTGATAAATTATACGCTGGAAAAGCTAGGGTCGTAGATTTCACCGACATATGGTTATTTATAGATGGGAAAATAAAGAGCAAAAGTTTCACCTTTAAAATTGTCACAGAAATCTCCGAGGGTGACGTCACGGATTTCAAAGCATTTTTTTTTCGCATTTTGGCCGCGTTGGCTCAACGAAATTTCCTGAAACTTGGTTTGTTAACTTTCTGTCTCCCTCAGAGGACAATATGTACTTCATTATTACCGACTAGGAACTACGTAGCCCCATCAAACAACGGTGATCGCTGCGGCAACTTCAAGGTATCGGCGTCGCCACCCGCTCTTTCTTTTTGCGCGTTTTCTTGCTTACCAAGCGCCTTCTCGCAGCAAGCGTGGCGTATTCTCGTGTACTCTTTCTATATCTAGAAATAGTACACGAGAAAAATCGATTTTCCCGTTAGCGTCTTTTTAAACGGTCGGCTCTCCTCGGATCCCGGCTGTTAACCCTCTGCGCGCGACGGCAGTTTCCTAAGTTTAGTCGTTATATAGACTATATTGTAATGCGCATGCACCTAGTGATTCTCGTAATGGCCTTGCGAAACGTGCCGTTCACACGTGCTGCCTCCGGAACTGCGGCGAACGCTCAGCGTTCGGAAAAATTACATAAACAATGACGTCACACGTACAATGGGACGACCTGCATATACACGCGCGCTATTTCAGGTGTGTAACTTTCGCGTACGTACGAATGTAAACATCTATACGGATATAAAATACTTATTACACATGCAGGCCATATATATATATATATATATATATATATATATATATATATATATATATATATATATATATATATATATATATATATATATTGCAGAAAAATGTTGGTTTCCTTGTATCTATCGATAATATTATAGCTAGATACGTCACTGTGACGTCAAGGATTTCAAGCTATCATATTTTTTTTTCGCATTTTAGTCGTTAAGCTGCGCTTTAATGATTTCCCTCTAACTCTGCAAAGTCCACGCCATGTCGCGAGCTGGCGCAGGAATTTCGTGGCATCAAACCACGTTGTTGAACCAGTAGGCTCCCAAATCTTTCACGGCGTAAGTGAACGCGAAAAAAAAGTATAAAGACAAAAAAAAAAGAAAGCGTCAGCGCTCTTTTACAGCTTTTTGATCGCGCTGGTTCGCAACGTAAACATGCGAGGGTAGATCACCCTTCCAAAGTCAGTTCTCGTGAATGATTGACTTTTTCGTTTTGTCTTTTTTTACAGTGATAACGTAATCCACTGAGTAAACACAGCCCCAATTCATTTTGTCTTCATCGGCGCTTTATAGAGCGAGAGCGCTTCGTAACGAAACAGTGGGGACCCCTGAAGCAAGCCATCTACGTCATACAGTTCTGTATGACGTAGACAGAAGGGTGATTTTCAAAGAGGTTGAAGTGAAAGACAACCCGCCGCGAGTCAGTGAAGAGACAAACAAACTGACAGCGTTCCTTTCAGCTGCACACTTCTTTCATTCCTTCAAGCTCACGTGCACGCGAAAAAAGCGTTCAGTCTCAGCCGTGGATCTAAGCGCGACCGTTCGTGATATCTGTGCAGCGCTGTCCGCATTACCGGCGCTATCTTAAAGCAGCAGCAGTAGTAGTAGTCTGACTGACCTCTCTTTCACACCTCATAGCCTACTTTCTATCTTTTATACGTTCCGCAATTATTTACCGCACATTCGGTGCCAGCCCAAACAGAGGGCCCGGCAGTGTTGCGAAGGATCGCAGTAGATTCCACCTGAATCCAGGCCGGCGTTGCTGGATCAACGTTGATGCGGCATAAAACACCCTCGCTAAGGGGAGGCGTCGCTGACCCCCTCCTTTTTTTTGCGTTTACTCCGGACGGGTCAAGGTGTAAGAACAATAAAAAACACCAAAAAAGTGGTAAGAAACTGATCCACCCTCGAAAGGAGGAGTTAGAGAAGCCAGCTTTTTGTTTTTTTTTCTTTCGTCGGTTGCGGAAGCACCACCGACTGAGGCTCAAGATTCAAGGCCTTGCAAAACAAAAACAAACCCTTCCCGGACTGATAGTAAACGTGAAACTCAAAAGGTAAAGAGAGAGAACAAAAAAAGTACGCAGGGTTTGTGCAAGAAAAACGACGGATTCTTGAGCTCTGTAACCCCCCCCCCCTCCCATCCCCCTTTTCTTCTTGCGTCCAACTCACGGCTGCATCGCTACCGAAAAAGAAAGAAAAGAAAAAAAAACGTTCTCAGGCGTCGTTCTTGCAAGACAGCGCCTCCGGCGTCATTCGCCGCGCCGACCAATCGGACGCCGCGCGCTTCTATCGGTAGCCGCGGACGCAGGAGTGACGTCACGGCGTCCCGTAATGACGCAACCGTGACGCAAGCCCGCGCGCGCTCTTCGGCGGGAGGGGGAAAAAAAGAGCACCCGGGAGCCGCTCGGTCTGTCATCCGGTCCCCGGCAGCTGGCGTCGACGACAAAATAAAAAAGAAAAAAAAATATCGAAAGGGAAGAAGGCATAGCGGGAAGAAAGGGAGGTAACAGGGATGGATTCGGGAGTTGTTATGCGGTGAGCGTAGAAAGAAGGAGCGGGGACAAAAAGAGACAAGACATTTGAGAAAGTTAACGAGAAGGCAATGCGAAACAAAAAAATAAGGAACAAATAGGGAAGCGTGAAACCTTAGAGGGGACTTAGGGAAGAGCTATGTCCAGGTTCGGAGGGGACGAGTTCAGGGAAAAGGACTCAGGGTTAAAAGGGAAAGAATAAAAGGGAAGCAGGAAAGATCGGGGATTTAGAAAATGGGACTGTGTACGGGGGGACAGCGTGGTTTTGTTCCGTAATCTTTCGCTAACGCTTGGCCGTGCCGGTAAGGAAAAATAAAAAAAAACGCAGGGACCGGAAAGAACCGGTGGCGGGGTACTCTACTTTGCACAGCGTTGCCAGCGCGTTGCCAACAAACAGAACGAAGGAAGACGCTTTGTGCGAAGAACAGTAGGCGTCTGTGCTTCGCGGAAGTTAGCATGGATTCAGAAAAAAAAGAAAGAAACAGGCAGAAACAATACGTTTTGTTGTCTGTGCATATGTGAGAGGCATCATTGGCTTATTGTGATGAAATGACGACAATGGACCTGTTATAACTCTGTTGTCAGTTTTTGTTAGTGATATTGCAAAGCGCACATAGCTGTTAAAAGTAAGCTTTTTTTTTTGCACATGACTGCACATTATATCGAGAAACTCGCAGCGAGGCAGATCAAGGTATTCTGGTCTCAGAAACAGGCTAAAACAAATGATAGCCGATGAAGAAAACTACTCAAAATTACACATGTTGAATTGTAAAAACAACAACAGACGACAACAACAATGACGACGACACAATGACGACGCCAAAATACTTTTCCCTATACCGTATTGCGCCTCTTCCTTCAAATACGCGTCACATCCTCACAACTACGTCACTTCCACTCTGTGAGGTGACGAGGAGGATGGCTTTGCTTTGTCGTTTCTATGCGCATTCCTTTTCTTTTTCATTATTTTCTCGTACGCAAATAACCCTTTCCAGCCTCCATACGAACAGGCGACGTGTTTTTGAATGCCCGACACAGCGAGGACAAGCCTTCTCGGGTAGTAAATTAGCGACTAATTACGCGTTGACAGTTACTATTACAACCAGAATTCCCGTACCTGTTCCCAAACAATAGATCGGTGTAGTACATATGAGTAAACACGGTATGTTCTTGCTTGTGCGCTTACTGTCACGGTTTTTGTCCGAACATCTTTTATTGAGTAGCAGCGCTTTTTTTTTATTTATACAGGGTATTTTTTAGACAATACAAACTTTTTTTTTATAACGATTCTATGGCAGTCACGCTCCAGTCGTTTTCGCACACGTATTCTATGTCGAGGCGGAAATACCTTGTCACACCAAAAATGACATTGACAAAAATAATTACCGAACACTCGTTAATTTACGTTTTAATTATTGACTTGAGGGCCGTTGTTTATATTAGAAAGTTGTAGTGCGTGCCACTTTATGGTATACCAATTTTTTTTTTAAATCACGAGAGTTGCACGTAATTCGAGACATTCATCGTGGCATTTTAATGGCGAGATGGAAACTGATGGCGCCCGGTTCGCAGAAAACGCGGCCTCTCTGCTACGTCAGACCGGAACTGCACGTGACAAGGAAGTGACGAAATTTGAATCATGCATGCAGGCGTGTAGTGTGTCTACATCAATTCGAACCTTGGCGCGCTTTTGTACGATGCAGTGCATGTATACATTTAAAAGCAAGCGATCACGTCTCATTTTGTTCGCCCCTCCTCCCCCCTCCCCGCTCCTTCTCTCATGGCTGAGTCAACGTGCATGTGGAGCTGTCAAGTCGTCACAAAGTTTCAACTATACGCTTTCTTTCCTGGTTTCCGCAAGGCCTTGTTGCACGCAAATTAAATTAAGCTAAATTGAATCAAATAAGCAGCGTTTGCCTCTTCAAGAACAGCTGTTCTTACGCGCAGCAGATGGCTTCCGGTAACAATGGAAAACAGCGCTCTGCGAATCAGATGCATAGCATAGTCGAACGGTTCAACGCTCTTTGAGGCAGCTAGGCGACGAACGGAGCGTTTTCACGAAACAAGAAGGAGCGTGAATTGTTCAACGGCTTCATAAAGTTCAACGGCCGCACCAGAAACACTTACGTTGACAATGCGCGTGGTCTTTCAAGTATTCGCGCCGCGACATCACTTGGATTCCACTTAGGATTCGAGGCATTTTCGAACGCTATCGTTGATCGAGGCAAGGCGTCCGCGGCTAAATTGCATTCTTAGCCAATCCTACCGTTCTTTTGTGCACGTGTCATATGAAGGTATATCGTCACCATACGAGGTAGGGGCTGAGTACACAAATCCGGGAAGCGTTCTTAGACACTACGAATTCGAGAAGGACCAGCTGTGCGCATGCTTCCACTTGGTACAGGAATAAACACGCAATAACAAAAAAGCATGAAGAAATAAAAGAATACGAAGAGAGAAAAGAGATAACCAAAAGCACTGTAATATAGCTGTTGAGGTTTTACGTCAAAAAACCACCATGTGATTACGAGGAACGCCGTATATAGTGGACGGCTCCGTAAATTTTGACCACCAGGTGTTCTTTAACTCGTGCATCTAAATCTAAGTACACGGGCCTCAAGCATTTTCGCCTCCACCGAGAATTCGGCCGCCGCGGCCGGGATTCGAACCAACGACCTTCGGGTCAGCAGTCGAGCGCCATAACCACTATACCACCGCGGCGGATGTAATCAGAAGCATTATCTATGTACACATACGATCTCTTTCTGTTTAACATCAGCATAGCACGAAATGGCCCGGGGACAGGAGATGTTGACGCGGTTATGCTCTCGGAGAGAATGGTCCTCTCTGTCCACATTAAAAAAAAAAATTCTGTCTTGGAATAAAAGCGTTACGCGTTGGTCGCCGTTACATAAAAGTTGCTTCCCGGTAAGACGACATTTGTATCTGCAGTTCGACACTTATATTTAATTAATGTAAACCGGCCAACTCTTGGTCCATCGCTCAGTGGGTACAGGCCGCATGCATGGGAAGCGGAAGATACAACAACAACAACAACAACAACAACAACAACAACAACAACAACAACAACAACAACAACAACAACAACAACAACAACAACAACAACAACAACAACAGTGCTGTCTTGCTTTCTTCGTCACAATATATAATGCGCGACCCCTAGTGTGCTGGTCGTTCAGGATAATATCCACTCGATTAAGCATGTTGACTGGAACGAAGCTTTGCGACAACCAATACTGGTGAGGATACTGGGGAAATTGTTTATGCTAACCCTGTACATTGCAATCGGGCCTCGAATGCCCCGATAAATATGGCGCGCGCGCAATGGCACATTACGAGGCTGTTCCGAATGTGGCGATACAGTCTATAAGAAAATTTTGCATCCGTTGCGGTTTGTATTCGTTGTTCCCCTAAACAGCGATAACCACTTATGTTACTGCGTGCGTTTCCTTAACGAAGCGATTCGTGTACACTTTCGCGTTAAGATCGGCACGCGGGCATGAGTCAGCGCGAAAATCGAATTCCTGACAAGGAAGTAGCGAGCGCAGCGCGTTAAAGGGACACTAAAATAGATTTTTCGCCTATTAGTAAATAAAAATTTCACATTAACCGAAAACGCCACTCTTACCGCGAGAAGACGTTTGGTAAGCGAGAAAATGCGCGAAAAGAAAATGCAGGTGGCGACGCCACCTTCAAGTCCCCGCACAAAGCGCCGTGACGTCATAGATTTTGACGGCGTCTACTAAGTCATACGTAGTTCCTAGTCGGTAAAAATGAAGCGCATTTTACTCTGAGGGGCCATGTAGACTTAGCATACCAAGTTTCCGAAAATGTCATTGAGCCAATGTCGCCAAAATACGAAAAAAATACAGTTTGAAACTCGTGACGTCACGTGCGGAGATTTTGGCGCGAAATGCAAGCATGAAACTTCGACCTCGATTTTCTCCCCTATTAATAAACACAAGACAGTGAGATTAACGGCATTAGAGTTTTCAGAGTACAATTTATCAGTCTAAGACACGTGAAGATGACAAGTAGCATATAGTTAAGGGCAAGGTAAGCACCGAAGAGTATAAAAAACAAACAAACAGATACGATGTGTGTAGTTGAGCGCGAAACGAATGGCGCCACTCATGCAGGGCTGAGAGAGCAATATCTGCGAACACTCGCACAATGTACATCATTATTTACAGCATATGGGTAGCCTCGAAGGCAAGTGTTGTTGCATTGAACTTTTTCTTTTTATTTAGATACGAAAACGCGGGACGGTAGGACGCGTTAGAGTCGGCTATCCCAAAATCATGAAAACTGGCGTCAAATAAACAAACAAATGAGAAAATAATTAAATAATCAAAAGTACGTTGCGCATAGTTAAAAAAATATATTTTTGTTTATATGCGAAACACGCGAATATATACATACGTACATGTCAGGAGCGTAGCCAGAAATTTTTTTTCTTGGGGGGGGGGGGGGCAGCCATACTTCATGTATGTTCGTGTATCTGGTTGTATGTGTGCGTGTGTATTTACACACACAAAATTGAAAATTTCCGGGGGCGGGGGCCTTGAAACCCCCCCCCCCCCCCCCCCCCCCGTCTACGCCAGTGACACATGTGTCATATACACACAAGAGATTCACATTCACGCACATTAATACTTCAGATGAGCACATACACACACACACACACACACACACACAATCACGCGCGCGCGTATCAGTGCCGGACCACAGCAAACCAGGCACGTTACCCGCTGGCGTCCAAAACACACGAGCACTACGCATTTCGACCGGTCTGGCGCGAGCGGCGGCGGCGGCCCGTATGTACGATTCGGCCATTTCGAAAGAAGGCCGGAGCACACCGGCAGCCGTTTTAAATTTGGCGGACGAGAATCGATTCCCCCACTACTCTGCACGAAGGAGGGATCCACGTGGAGGAGGAGGAGGACGCGATTCGGTGTAAGAGAGCGGGAGAGAAGCGGCTGCCGAGGGTCTGCAGCCGTATGACGCACAAAGAGTCCCGGTAACGACACGCGCCGCTCGCGTTGCAGTCGGGGTTCGCAGCGGGCCGTGTTCTTACAGAGCACGGCCCACTGCGTGGGAAGGCGCTTGAGGACACGGCGCAACGCAAAGATGGTATACAAACCTGTGTCGTGACAGTTACGCGAAGCATATGCGTGCAACCATTGATTCAAACGAGATAGATAGATAGATAGATAGATAGATAGATAGATAGATAGATAGATAGATAGATAGATAGATAGATAGATAGATAGATAGATAGATAGATAGATAGATAGATAGATAGATAGATAGATAGATAGATAGATAGATAGATAGACATGAGGGAGATGCAGGGACGGTAATCCGGAAGAAAAGGCTTCTGGTCTGCTACCCTGCACAAGGGGGAAGGAAAAAAGGGGGACATGACAGTGAAGAGAGTAGTGCGAAAAGCGAACAGAGGATGTCAGTGACATGATAACTATAGTTTGTAATAAACATATTTACCCTTTAGAAGCATGAACTATAATTTATAACCTGAACTATAAGTCCTTGCATCGACTATAATTCAGAAGTTAGGCAACGGTTAAAGCACCAACGCTGTATAGTCAACAGTAGCCACCAGTTAGCCAACGATAACGGGTGCTCGTAGTACGCGAGTCAATGCGGCAAATGAATTCAGTCAGAAGTTATCTTCAACATCCTCATATTCCCGTTACAGAAAATGCGCGGAAGAGCCCCCCCCCCCTTTCCTCCTCTTCTGTAAGGTATCGTATTCGAAAAAGTGTCGAGCCCGCTTCACGCACAGCACACCGCGGCCCGGAAGAAAGAACGAGCTCAAGCCAAAAAAGAAGCCCCGCACTAAGTAAGGGTGTACCCATTTCCGTTGTAACTATAATAATTGCTACTTCCCATTTCTCCGCGTATACTTCCCGTCGTCGCGCCGTTAATTTCCAGCCCCGTCCCCCGCCGTTCCCACGTATATCCTATACCAGCAGTGCCGAGCCGATGCCCATCTCTCGCCAGGGAGGGCGGCAGATACAGAACTACCGGAATTAGTCGCTTTCCGCTTCCCCAAAATAAAAGGGATGAGGAACTTAAGCCCCCGGCAATATCCCGAAGGAACGGACACCTAAGCAAATAAATGTAGCACGGAAGATAGAAACAAAAATGCGATAGAGAAACGCTGCAACTCCTCAAGCTTTTCCTCTGCAAAGGGACTCGCATCTTTTCTTTCAGACGAGATCCCTCGAGTTTCCCCTATTTCGCATTCTTAATTTCCGCAGAATGGGGAAGAGGCGGGCGGGTGGCCAGCGGAGGTTTTTTTCGCGTGCTGGAGAATAAAGGCAAGCAGCAGCGATTAGCGCTTATTTATTTCAACTGCGAACTAGGGAACTTACGATAAAAAAGGGAGATGGACAAAGGAGGGAGAGCACCAGAGGCACGCTTTAGGGAACGCTGTGAGAAAGAAAGAAACGAAATAATGGAGAGGTCGAGGCCAAAACGTTTTGACCATTCAAGGCGAGTTTCCCCTCACTTACCCTTTCTTCCTACCCCGAGAAAAAAAATCCAATCTGACTTACAAAATCGTTAGGGAAGAAAAAAAAGAGGAAGAAACGAGGCACAACACGGACAAGAGGGATCATGAACGGAACAAGGACCCTCGTAGAAATAAATTAATAGGGAACAAAGAGGAAGGCCGCGGGAATTGGCGAGAGGGAGAAAGGGGAAAAAAGAAGGGAAGAACACTTCGTGCGTTGTGAGAGCGGTGTATTAAGGTCACGGAGCGGACCGCTTTTCTCCGTCGATTAAAAAGTATTATGCGGAACGGAATAAAAAATTATCGCGGATCGCGATGAGAAGAAAATCGAAAAGATATAGAAGGGAAGAAAACGGGAAGATGCGGGATATAAGCGCGGGTTTCGTCGTGGGGAAAAGGGACATGGCTTCGCGAGGAAGGGAGGGGTACAAATAAAATTAAGCTCTCCCTCTTTTTCCGCGACTCCGCAAGTTTTCACCCTTCCCGTTCTTACTCTACATCTCCCGTATTCCCGATCGCAATAGAAAAAAACGGGATAAGATTGAGGAAACGGGGAGAGAGTGGGAGCTAGGTGTGGAAGGTATACAGCGGAATCAGATCCCTCCTTCCGCAGCTCCACGCGCTTCCTTTTTCTTCTGCACCCTACACTTCCCCATATTCCGCGCCGTAGCGAAAAGGGAAGCAAAAAAAGGGGAGAAAGACTGGGGAAACGTGGAGCCAGGAGTGGTATGGCAGGAACGGAAAGCAGACGCGACCCCGCTCGCGGTTCCCCCCCCGTGCTTAAGAAAGCGAAGAAAAGGTTGTCTCAGCCATCGCCGGGGTGTAACACATACAACACACACACGAACAGAACCCCGGGAAAGGAGTACACCGGGGGAAGAAAAAAAAAAGGGGAAAGGACTGCGTACAAGGGCGCTCGCTCGCTAGCGGATATGTCGCGATTGAATTACATGTCGTTAGTGCGCGGCCCTCGCTAGGCCTAATGAGTTCAAGGCGGTTATTGGAGCAGCGCTCGCTTCGTTGTCCCGTCTATTACGTTTTCTCGTATAGTTTCTGTTTTTGGGACGTGTATAGCTTTCAGTTCGTGCCCGCGGTGTCGCTTGATGAAACGCTCGTGTACGTAGTTTCTGGGTCTAATGAGAAGAACACGAGGAATGTGATGAAAAGAAAACGTGAGAATACGTGCGACGATATGGATGGACGGATGGATGAAGATGTCGCGAGGTCGGCGACCGTGTTGGTGGACGTCTGAGCCGCTCTGCGTATGTATATGGTATGCTACGCGTATGACGTTCGAAATGAACGCGATACGCTTTGGCGCGATTAACCAGTAATTGGGTGGCGTTATGCCCGTTAATGGCCGATCGCGAGTCGTTACGGGACGGAACGAAGAATGAGACAGCGGATAGAAATTAAGTCGGAGATTC